>NC_088382.1:39918333-40549500 GCF_037993035.2 Macaca fascicularis
TAGGAGCAGTTTAAGAGCATAAGCTCTGAAACAAGACCACCAAATTTGGATCTCCACTCTCACTTACCAGATCTGTAATTTTGGGTAAGTTCTCTATGCCTCAGTTTTCTTTATCTATAAAATAGTAATAATGCCATCTGCATGAAAGGGTTCTTGTACAGATTTTATGACTGTTCATATGTAAAGTGCTCAGAACAGTGACTGGAACATAATAAGCACTATAAAGATGGTGGCTATTCTGTGAATTTCTTCTTGAACAATACTAATGGATACTTCTGGAAAGAAAGAAGAAAGTGGTGGCCAGGCGTCATGGTTCATGCCTATAGTCTCAGCATTTTGGGAGGCTGAGGCAGGAGAATACCTTGAGGCCAGAAGTTCAAGAGCAGAATAGGCAGCAAAAGGAGATCCCTATTTTACCCTCCCAACACCAAAAAATAGCCTGACATGGTGTTGCATGTCTATAGTCCCAGCTACTCTGGAGGCTGAGGAAGGAGGATCACTTAAGCCTGGGAAATTGAGGCTGCAATGAGCCATGATGGCATTAGTGCACTCCAGCCTGGGCAACAGGGCAAGACACCATCTCAAAAAAAGTAAAAAAGAGATGGTGGGGGAAGAGGGGAAGAGGCAGGGAAAGAGAGAGCGAGGGGAGAGAGAGAGAGAGAGAGAGAGAGAGAGAGAGAAGGGAGTGGAGTATGTTAAGGCAGGGAGTTGGTGAGGCAGCTGATATCAGGAAGTATAAGAGAAAATTGCATAAATGTATTTTTAAATATCACTTCCCTATACTTACATGAAATAGTTAAAGAATAATGAAAGGGTACATGTAATTAAGCACTAACTTTTATTCTTTCTATTGCATATACTGCCAGCATTCAGATAAAGGAGAGGAGAGCAATTTTAGTGGCAGTGTTCAGGGGAAATTTTATAGAGGAAATGAAAGAATGGATAGGGTTTGGATGAATAGAGAACAAGTGCAGAGCCTGAAAGATATAAATGAAAAGATTTTTATCTTTATAGGCAATATGTAAAACTGAGTGGACTTTGTTATTGTCTTTGCTGACTTCTTCATTTTATTCCTTGAAGATGGTTCAAAGGAATGAAAGGGAATGGATTAATAGTTTTCTCCTTGAGTGGAGGTGAGACTGCATTAAGTCAGTGTATTCCTGGCTACATGGCCAGTGGTAGGCTAACTAAAGTGGTGGGTTGCATGTTCTCTGGTGATCTGATTCTGTGAAGAGGTGGGTTATCAGAGGATGTTTCTTCTTCACTTTTTAAAGGAAATTGTAGGAGGGGACTGGTGTGCTCCAAACCACTTCAAAGCCATTCAGTCCATGAAGGTGAAGGCTTTCCTTTCTCTTGCCCTGCAGCCTTATATTTTCCCTTCTCCCACACCAGATGCTGACCCCGAAAAGTGTTTATTTCACCACCGAGTTTCCCTCAGGTTTCTTTTTGTCTTGCAGCAGACTCAAGTCCAGAATGAATGTTAAGTAATTTGCTGGGAAGAAACAAGTTACACTAAGAATATTATTTAACCCCTTTCTGACTTTAAACCCTTGTAAACCATCAAGACCAGAACTATGATCCAGTCTAGGACTGAAAATTACTCCTGGAAAATAACAGCATGAGTAAAAGTGCTCTCTTAAATTAATTCAAAGCCTTTAGGCAATTTTTGCAGTTTCTTTTACTTTTTTTTGGAAAATGTAAAAAAAAAAAGAGAAATGGGGACTGGATTGCAATTTAATCACCTAGGATACAATTGTTTCTTTTCATTATAGCCATGCTAAAATTCCAAGTTAGCCAGCCCTTCAGTGACTCTCCTATTACTACTATACCCAGAGAAAACCAAGAGCATAACATTCTACCTAGAGTTCCAAGAAGTCCTTGGGCTCTAGTGCATTAGCCTTAATATTCTGTGTTTGGGTGCAAGTGAGTGTTACTATTTATACACTTGTCTCAGTAAGAGTCTCATGATTATTTCTAAGGGGAGGAAAAATCCATGGAGTAGCAAAATCTATCAGCAGGAATTCTAATCTAATTTTACAATTCTATAAGAATCTGTCATTGAAAAGGCAAATTCCCCCAAATTCGATTAAGGGGGCTTGCCAACATCCCAGCAAGTGTCCTGAGAACTGCCAGAGGAGCACCAGTTATTAGATAGATTTTAATTTGTGCAAATCCATTAACAAAAATCCCTAATTAAAAAAAAAATCAATGGATGCCTATGACATTAACCAGGAAAATCTAATAGAGGGCCATTAAATTTTTTTCTATTCAATTAACTTGAACACAACATGATGGACTCAACAGATACTTTAATTAGATGCATATGAAAAGAAATTTTGCAAAATTAAACAGACCCTCTATTTGCAACTGATATGAGGAAAACTACCGTAAAAGATTTGCTCAAATCCCTAATGACTGGTAATTTCCTTGAGAGGGACATGAATTCTTAGACAACATCCTTACAAATCAATCTTTCCCCAAGAGGCTGTCCTTTGTCAAGAAACAGTATACTGTGCTGCTTGCTTCTTTTTCAAATCTTTCTTCTGAGCAAGATAGTCATATGAAAAGCACAAAAGGCAAGCATCAAGGGACTGTTTACCAAACTCACTATTCCAAGCACCTCACAGTAAAAACGGCCCAGAATAAATGGCTCTAATTTACAGGGTGAATTTGTGTCCGAGACTGCCCCGGACAGTCTCAATGTATGCTTGTTGCCATGGCAGAATTATTAATAGTGCTCCATTTTGCTCTAAATAGTGTGCTGGGCTGGGCAATAAATTATATAGTCATTCTACTAATTATCAGCCATCCCCACTACATGTTTCACACTACTAAGCCAGCCCTTTCAACTGTTGGTGGAAATACAAGATTTCCCTGCTCCAAAGAAGAGGCTAAGGTATGGGAATTTGATGAGTACCTATGACCGCTTATTGGAGAGGCATGCAAATTGACATTTGCCCCCACCTCATTTAGTTGCTCCCTGCAACTTTAACTCCAGTGCTTTTATGCTTAAGATTAATGTTGAAATCTTGTGAATGGACTTAGCATAAAGCCTACTACAGAGGTTCTCAAATCTGAGATGTTTCTGTCCTCTTTAAAGAGTTATCCTCATCTGAAACAATTTACAAACAACATATTACATATGTTTGAAGTGGAGAGCTATATGTAAAATGTTACATCATCCTTATGGAAGCCAGGGTCCAAGATGGTCCCTCAATTACATCCTAATATTCACGCCCTTGTGTGGTTTCCGCCCATCCATTGTACAAAGACTGGTCTTTGTGACTAATACATCAATGATGGTTTGTCATTCTAAGGTTAGGTAATAAAATATTGATATTTCTATTTTATATGCTCTAATGTTTACCTGATCACCCCCTGTTGTCCAGATTATTTATGCTGGACGAAGACATGAATCCAGCTCTATTTGAGCCTTAAGATGACCGCAGTCTTAGACAATAGCTTCATGAAACTTAGTGAGAAACTCTGAGCCTGGACAATCCAGATTCTTAACCCTCAGAAACTATATAAGATAACAGATGTCTGTTGTTATACACTGCTAAATTTGGGGGGTAACTTGTTATGCAAAAATAGCTAACTGATACAGTTAAAACCCTTGCCTCCTGGGGGTGTAGACAGACATGTGCCCAAAAACATTAGTATCAGATTTCTTGAAATACATGGAGATAATGTGACATAATCCATGTATCTATTCATTTATCAAACATTTATTAATCACAATGTTCCAGACACTGTACCATGTACTAAGTACCTGGTACCTGATACTGTACTACACACTGTATCAAGTACTTATTAGACACTGTGCCAACTACTAACTACTTGGTACCTGGTACTGTACTTGATTCTGTACCAGATCCTAAGGATAGAGGAATCAGCTGAGTATATAAAGATGAGCACTCACTTTTGTGGGGGTGAGAGTCTAGTAAGATCTGGGGAAGTTAGAAAAATTATCCATCAGTTTCCAAGTGCATGTCTATTTGGAAGGGCAAATATATAAAAGTAGACATAAATCCATTAAATGTTAAACATAGTGTGAACTTCTAAAATTCTTGGCTGGGCATGGTGGCTCCATTCCTGTAATCCCAGAACTCCAAGGCAAGAGAATCGCTTGAGCCCAGGAGTTCAAGAACAGCACAGTGAGACCTTGCCTCACTAAAAAAAAACAAAAAAACAAAAAAACAAAAAACAAACAAACAAAAAAAAAACCAGGCATGGTGGCACATGTCTGTAGTCCCAGCTGTACTCCCAGCTACTTACTACCTGGGGGCTGAGGCAGGAGGATTGCTTGAGCCCAGGAAGTTGACGCTGCAGTAAGCTGTGATCGCAGCACTGCACTCCAGCCTGGGTGACAGTGAGAGCTTGTGTCAAAATAAATAAATAATGAACAATTTAAAAATAAAATTTTAATTTTTACTACTTAATTTATGCATGCATATATATACCACTCAAAAATCAAGTGATTTTCCTCAATGATAGAAGCATTTGACACTAGGTAATAAATTTAGGAATTGTTTTCCCCAATTTGGAAAGTTACCAATATAAAACTATGATGTTTTACACTGAGAGAAGTTTGCATATTAATATATGATAGGCTGATTGGTTTTAGCTGAGCACTGAATACATGGTGATAAATTCTATCTGGTGTTAATTAACATATGGCTTAACCAAGAAGAAGAGGGGTGGAAGGCAGTCAGTGAGGGAAACTAGCCCTGAAATTTTGGTATAGCTTCTAAATCTGACCATAAAAATGGAAGTCATGGCTATTTAATCTTAAATTCCAGATTCAACGCTGACTTCTTCAATGGTCTAAAAGAGGCAATTTACTGCCTCATATTTCTGTCCATTAGTGTACATTAAATGGAGATAATAATACCTAGATAGCTATAGCAGGAAGGTTTCAAAACTAAATCACACAGTGCTGGAAAAGACTTCTGCAAGAGAGAGTGACTGCTGAGTAGGAATTTGTCTCTTCCTTTTCTGTGCTGTGTCATCACAGTTTAAAGGAAATCTATGACTGTGATTGTGAAATCCACATTCACTGAGTTGTGCTTCCCCCTGCTTTGGGAGTCAGGTTGATTTTCTTTTAAGGTAGGACATTACTTCCACTTGCATTGCCACGAATGCCCTTGCTCCCCACACTAATGAAGAATCAGTGCTGACAACTCCAAAGTAATCACCATTCTTTTCATCTTCCCTTTTCTCCTCAAAGCTTAAACTAATAATAATAACCATTTTAAAGCTTTCTCATGGGAAACTTGAGCATGACTGCAAGGGAAATCAATTGTTCTTAGGACAGCTATTATTGTAAGAATTAATCACCGCTATTTGCAATTACTGTACCATACAATTATCACTAATATTTAGGCCACTCTGACTGCTGCCAGAGACTGCATTGCCTTTGCTGCTATTTCCACAGAACAGAGAGGAAGACTGGAAAAATAAATGAAACCAAAGCATAGAGATGACAGGTTGAGGGGACTGGATTTTTCCACTGTCGGGCCAAGATGTATTCAACAGCCACTGCCTGTGCACGTTAGAACAGCAACCTGCTCAGAGCTGGAAGTTTTCCTTGGAAAGAAAAGAAGACAACTCAAATAAGTTGAAGAGAGTACAAATTAGAATCATTCTCAGCCTTAAAATCTATTTTATGAGCCTGCACAACTCAATTCTTCTAAAGCATATGATTCTTCAGCATAACAATAAAACCCCCAAAACTTCCAAAATACTCCTGCCGCTCCCCACTATGAAATGAGCATCTTGCAATATACCAATAAGACTGTACATGGCTTATCACACTGTCTGTGCCAGTGAAAGATACTTGGTTACCCTAATGGAGGAAGAGCACTTAGGTCTTAGATTTCACACAACAATAAACAAATGAGAAGTTGATATTTCTCATCTATTTTGTCTAGCATCAATTTTGAAACATCCCTGAGGTGCAAGACTGGTTCAACATATGCAAATCAATAAATATAATCCAGCATATAAACAGAATCAAAGACAAAAACCACGTGATTATCTCAATAGATGCAGAAAAGGTCTTTGACAAAATTCAACAGTTCTTTATGCTAAAATCTCTCAACAAATTCAGTAATGATGGAACGTATCTCAAAATAATAAAAGCTATTTATGACAAACTCACAGCCAATATCATACTGAATGGGCAAAAACTGGAAGGACTCCCCTTAAAAACTGGCACAAGACAGGGATGCCCTCTCTCACCACTCCTATTCAACATAGTGTAGCAGGACAAGCCGCAGACAAAACTCAGATACCGGATTAAAGAAGGAAGAGGTTTTTTATTCAGCTGGGAACGTCAGCAGACTCATGTCTTAAGAGCCGAGCTACCCGAAAAAGAAATACTTGGCCTTTTTAAAGGCTTACAACTTTAAGGGGTCCACGTGAAAGGGTCGTGATAAATCGAGCAAGCATGGGAAACGTGACTGGGGCCTACATGCATCAGCTAACAGAACAAAAAGTTTTACAATGCTTTTTTTTAATACAGTGTCTGGGATTTACAGATAACACAAGTAATTTAGGTCAAGGGTTGATGATTTTATTATTACTTTTTTTAACTCCTAGGGCCGGGTGGTGGTGTCACGATTGTCTGGCTATTTATCTTACTTTTGTTTCTTTCTCTTTCCTCCTGTCTTGTGAACTAGGCAAGGTGCGGGGAGGAGGGCAGCAGGAGTAGTAGTGGTCTCCTTCCTTAATAGTGTTGGAAGTTCTGGCCAGGGCAATCAGGCAAGAGAAAGAAATAAAGGGTATTCAGTTAGGAAAAGAAGAAGTCAAATTGTCCCTGTTTACAGATGACAGGATTGTCTATTTAGAAAACCCCATTGTCTCAGCCCAAAATCTCCTCAAGCTGGTAAGCAACTTCAGCAAAATCTCAGGATACAAAATTAATGCGCAAAAATCACAAGCATTCTTATACACCAGTAACAGACAGAGAGCCAAATAATGAATGAACTCCCATTCACAATTGCTTCAAAGAGAATAAAATACCTAAGAATCCAACTTACAAGGGATGTGAAAGACCTCTTCAAGGAGAACTACAAACTACTGCTCAATGAAATAAAAGAGGACACAAACAAATGGAAGAATATTCCAGGATCATAGATAGGAAGAATCAGTATCATGAAAATGGCCATAATGTCCAAGGTAATTTATAGATTCAATGCCATCCCCATTAAGCTACCAATTAGTTTCTTCACAGAATTAGAAAAAACTGCTTTAAAGTTCATATGGAACCAAAAAAGAGCCCGCATCTCCAAGACAATCCTCCCGGATTCACGCCATTCTCCCGCCTCAGCCTCCCGAGTAGCTGGGACTACAGGTGCCCGCCACCACACCCGGCTAATTTTTTGTATTTTTAGTAGAGACAGGGTTTCACCGTGTTAGCCAGGATGGTCTCGATCTCCTGACCTCGTGATCCGCCCGCCTCGGCCTCCCAAAGTGCTGGGATTACAGGCGTGAGCCACCGCGCCCGGCCTTAAAACTTTTTACACTTTTATATTTGAATAACTTTCGACTTATAAAAAAGTTGAAAAAAAAGTATTAAAAAATCCGTATAACCTTCACCCAGATTCCCCCCAACACAGTGCTATTATCAAAATCAAGAAATTAACATTGAATTTACTGCATTATTTAATCTACAGCCCTGCACATTTCATTAATTTTTCAATTTCTCTGTGGCTCAGGTTAAACCCAGCATTTGATATTGTCAGTATTTTTTATTTTAGTCATTCTTATTGGTGTGTAGTGGTATATTTTTATGGTTCTAATTTGCATTTTGTTCATGACTGATGATGTTTAGCATCTTTTCCTATGCTTCTTTTTTAATTTTGAGGAAGGCTTATTTATTAATTTTTCATTCTATGAATCCTACTTTTTGGGTCACATTTGACAATTCCTCACTTTGCCCTAGCTCCTGAAGATTTTTGCATATTTTTTCCTAAAAGTTTTATAGTTTTATGTCTTTCATTCAAGTCCATAATCTATTTTGGATTAATTATTTTGTCTAAGGTGTAAGACGTTGAACTTTACTTTTGTTTTTAATTCAGAAATACTTGTTCTAGCACAGTTTCTTGAAAAAGCTATGTTTTCTCCAATAAGCTGTTTTTCACTTTTGCCAAAAATCAGTTGGGTATACTTGTGTAGGGCCATTTCTGGGTTCTCTGCTTCATTCCATCGATCTATGCTCCTATCACATAATCAAGACTTTGATTACTTTCATTAATCATCCGTATTCTTGATTACTGTAGCTTTATAGACTAGGAATGGAATAATTTCTCTTTATTCGTCTTCAAAATGGCTTCATCTCTTCCAGTTCTTTTGATTTTCCAGGTAAATTTTGGAGTAGTCTTGTTTATACCTATCAAATATCTTCCTGGTATTTTGATAGGAATTACGGTAAACTTGTATATCAGTTTGGGGAGAATTGACCTCTTTACTACACTGAGTCTTCCAACTTATGAACACAATAGGGGTATCTCTCCCTACTAGATCTCCTTTTGTCCCTTTCATCAGCATTTTGTAATTTTCAGCATGCAATTTTTGTACTTATATTATGAAATGTACACTTGTCTTATTTGCTTTTTTTGGCTTGTAAGTTGTACAGTGTTTTCAATTATGGGGCTCACGCTTTGGTTACTAGCATATAGACATGTAATTGATTTGACTTTTATATGTTTATTTTGTTCCCTGTGACCTAGCTGAACTAATTTGTGAGCTCTAGGAGGTTTGTTCTGTAGATTCCTTGGGATTTAATATGTAGAAAGTCATGTCATCTGCAAATAGAAACAGTGTTATTTCTTCCTATTCTATATATATCTATATTTTATTACTTATTCTTGCCCTATTGCACTGAACAGAACTGCCAGCACTATGTTCAATGGGATTGGAAATCCTTGCCTTGTTCCCAATGTTAGGCAAAAAGCATTCAACCTTTCACCAACTGTAATGTTAGCAGTAGTTTAGTTGAGTATGTTCTTTATAAGCTCAGGAAGCTACTCTCTATTAATATTTTTCTGAAAGTTTTTATCATAAATGGGTATCACATTTTGTCGAAACCTTTTTCTGTATCGATTGATATGATCATGTGATTTTTCTTATTTAGCCTGTTAATATGGTGATGTTAATATGGTTGATCAGTCATTGATGGATTTTTAAATATTGAACAGACCTTGAATCCATGGAATGAATTTGAATTGGTCATAATGTATAATTCTTTTTATATATTGCTGGGTTTTGTTTGCTAAAATTTGTTAAAAACCATTGTATCTATATTAACGGAGATATTTGTACATAGTCCTTCTTTCCTTCGTTCCTTCGTTCCTTCCTTCCTTCCTTCCTTCCCTCCCTCCTTCATTCCTTCCTTCCCTCCCTCCCTCCTTTCTTCCCTCCCTCCTTCCTTCTTTCCTTCCCTCCCTCCCTGCCTTCCATTCTTCCTTCCTTCCTCTCAATCTATCTTATGATTTCCCATAGCTATCTCCAATTCCAATTCAACACCGTAAGATTTGTTATAGCCTTTCCCTTTTCTTTCTTTTTAACTTTTTCCTCTGACACACGAGTCTCAGTATCCATAAAAAATTATTTATTCAATCGTAGAATACACATACAACAATTTAAGAATGTGTAACCTGTACCTCCTTGCAAAATAAATTATTAATATGATTATGATGCTTATGTACAGTTCTTACCTCTCACCTTGGAGATTATAATCAAAATGCTGTTTCCCAGTGTTACTTAGCTTTCCTTTCCAATCCCTCCAGTGTGGTTCTTTCTCACATTTAATAGAGTTAGGATCATTTGTTTGTGTTTTGATTCTATTTTGAGTTTAACTCTCATTCTAGTTGGATTTTGATTATTTATTTTGGGTAAGCGAAACATTAACATGTTTCTAACTGTCCTGACTATGAAATGCTATACTTAAAGAAGTGTCACTCCCCCAGGTTCTGACTATTCCATTCTGATTTCTCTACCTCTTCCTCCCCTCCCATCCACCCTCTACAGGTAACTAATATTACTATTTTCCGATTTGCTCTTTATTTCCATTTCCACTGATTCATGCACGCCTTTGTATGTTGACTTCCTTCTTACACAAAAGTAACATACAGATATTTTCTTGAACTTTGCTTTACTTAATATATTCTGCTTTAAATTAAAAAAAAAAAAGAATTAGATAGCAAAAGAGGGTGACTCACATAAATTTTAAAAGTCCCAAGAAATATAATAAATACAAGCAGTCTATGGAAAAAAAAATATATATATATATTCTGGAAATCCCTCCATCTCTGCTCATAGAAATCTTCCTCATTCTTCTTAAAGGTGCATTATATTCCACTGTGCAGATGTACCATAGTTTATTTCAGTATTCTCCTACGTGTGGATATTTAAGTTGTTTCTAATGCTTTGAGCTTACAAATAATATTCCACGGAGTAATCTTTGCAAATGTATTTTTGTATTGTTCAAGGTATATCTTCAGGATAAGTTACTAAAAGTGGGTTATTGGAACAAAAGGTAACTGAATATGTACTTAATGTCAGTTATGGCCAAATTCTTGCCCAGAAGGATTGTATATGTTTGCATTTTGCATTTCCACAGCAATGTATGAGAGTCTTTGGTCCCGAAAGCCTCACTAACAGAATATATTATCAGATTTGGAAAACGTACCAATCTGAAAGATGATAAATAGTATTTTCGTGTGGTTTTGATTTATACTTCTATCATTATAAGTGTGGTAAAATGCATATTTGCGGGAAATTATTTAATGGTTTTTGAATGGTCTGTTTATGTACATCCTCATTTTTCTATCAAGTTTCTGGTCTTTTTCTCTTCAGTTTAAAGGGTTCTATATATTACCAGGATAGCAACAAACTTTAACTGTGATGTGTGTTCAGTTGTTTCTTTCCAGTTTCCCAGTGGCTTTTTTTTTTTTTTTTAACTTGTTTATGTCGGCTTTTTTTTTTCATGCTTATATCAAATGTATTATGTCATTACATTTATTATCTTTTCATATATATATATATGTTTTTTAGATGGAGTCTCGCTCTGTCGCCAGGCTGGAGTGTAGTGGCATGATCTTGGCTCACTGCAACCTCCACCTCCTGGGTTCAAGCAATTCTCCTGCCTCAGCCTCCCAAGTAGCTGGGACTACAGGCGCATGCCACCACGCCCAGGTAATTTTTGTATTTTTAGTACAGACAGGGTTTCACCATGTTGGCCAGGATGGTCTCAATCTCTTGACCCCGTGATCCCGCCTCGGCCTCCCAAAGTGTTGGGATTACAGGTGTGAGCCACCACCCCTGGCCTATCTTTTAAGTTTAAAAAACTATTTAAAAAGTTTTTTCCTACACTGGAGGCTAAAGAGAAATATACCCAAGTTTTCCTATAGTAAGTACTTGTGTGGTCTTATTTTTTACATTTAGATATCTGATCTAGTTTTATCTTTTCCCAAATGGCTCCCATTTGTCTTAATACTGTTGTGGAAAAGTTTGTTTCCTTAGTTATTTGAGATATTGCATTTGTCATATACCAGATTTGCACAGGTACTGAGGTCTAGTTCTGAACATTCAATCCCATTGCTCTGTTTACCTATTTACACTCTAATATCACACTATCAAAACAACTACTTGCTAATACCCTGTGTCTCATTTTCTTGCTAGAGGACGTGAACTTATGAAGTGTCTTCTGAACTATGACAACTTATGGGCAGGACAGGAGCCCCTGGGCTGTCTTACTTCCACTGGCATGCGAGTTTGTCTCCTAGACTTTCCAAGGCTCAGTTATAACATCTGTAAATTTGAGAGAATATTATACATCTCAAACATTTGTGAGAATTACCAGAATATATGTGAAATTTCACTACCTATTATCATTACTAGAGTAGCAATACATGATGGTGTTTACAAAGTCAGATCCTGTAGTAGGCAGAGATGACTTCCATTCTGGCACTGAATGCATAACCTTGAGTCCTAGATTTCTCATCCCCAAATGGAGAAAGTAATTGTAATGATATTGACAGATATATTTACTATAATAACATGTGTAACACACTTAATACAGTGTCTGACAGATAGTTATTGTTTGGTTAATATTAGATTTTTTTTCTTTACTGCTCTAGGGATGTCACTCATGACTTTTGGAATGAGACAGTATTCCATGAGAGAGCATTCCATTTCCAGAGTTTCAGAGGTATCTGTAGACTTCATTCTGTGCAGACACCACAGACAAAGAAGCATCCACTTCTGCAAAATTTGACATATTTTGTCATCAGTTTCATGAAAATATACAGATAAATAAATAACTTACTTTCTAAGGAGAGCATTTAAAATATTTTTTTGGTACCTTGTAGACACAGTGCCAGTCTCTGTTGCCCCAACCACATGTGTTTTGTGACATTATCTCCTGGTCTCAGTTCAGTGCCTAGAGCACATATCAAACAGCTTGACTCAATTTTGGTATACAGAACCCTAAAACAGACTGCACACTCGGGGAAGCCACCGCATTTTGAGAATCTTGCTATAGTGGATCATCACTCCTTTTTACGTTTAGGGTCACAGAGCCAGGCCTTGGACTTTCTAGAGGTAGTTTACAGCAGAACCTCTTGATTAGAGATGATTTGCATTTTTTTCTGCCCCTTTCAAATTGCTCTTTTCTGCATAGGTTAGTTTTAAGGGAAATAAAACAAGCCCAAACATTTCTGTTTTAAAGTGAACTTTTCAGCTCAATGTAAACCTTGTTTTTATTAACTGGTCCTCCAACATACGAATTTATTGTAGACTTAATTCTGTGTGGAGAATTTTCAATTATAATATTTCTCCATTTTTATGTACTTGAGAATCAAGGATTAGACATTTATTTCTTGTCACTCTTTCTTTTCTCCTAACCTTGTTTCCTCTAGCCTTCTGCTTGGCTGACCATAGAAAATGTTTTGGAGTCTTTCCCATTGACCCCATGGAACTTATCCTTTATTAATACCCATCGGCATCCAACATCTTCAAGGTGATAGGAGAACAGGAATGGCATTAATAATTTAGGACTGAATAACTAACTAGAACAGAACACTTCCCTTCACCTCACACCCTCTCTCAGCAGCATGGATGAATTGCCCGTGCCAAGCAAAACAGGGCAGAGCACTGACTGAAAGGCAGAGATGGATGCACCAAACAGAAAGAATAGGTCAGCTGGGTTTTCTGATACCTGTTATCTACCTAATGAAAAATAAGGAACTCTTCATGAAACTGCTTGTGAATAATAAGAGATCGTGATGACTCTCTAGTTTGGTGCTCTCTTAATCACAGGAGAAAACTGAGGCTCAGAGAGGTAAAAGAATTGCTCCAAGGTTATCCAGGGACCTGACGGATAGTTCTGGGCATTTCTAGGACAAAAATAGAGTCATTTTGAAGAGGCAATTTAAGGAAAGTAACATATATCTTGAAACTAATATTTTCACATAGGTTTATCCTGGTAAAATTTTCAGATCTGAAACTTCATCATACTAGAGAGGAGAAAATTTGTGAACCACTTAAAAACTTTTCTGCAAGATCCTCAGTAGTACTGCAGTGGTTTTCCTCAACTCCTAGGCACAGAAGACTCATTGAACCCACCTCCTGGGTCTGCAAAGATCCCTCAGGCCCACAGTATATTCCAATTCATTTCTTTCTGCACTTGATTGACACATATGTCCACATCAATCTGCCAGAATTTTTCATATACTGATGTAAACAATCAACTTACATTGTACTCACCTAAGAATCTTCCCAACTAGATTAAAGTTCATTGTCCGTAGAGACTACATGTTTTAATTACTTCTAGATCCACGGAGCCTAATTTATTGTTCATGCCATAATAAGTGCTCAGTAAGTACACATTAATATACTGAGAAGTGCTTATTTTTAAGGGTGTCTATGATTATATTGCACTAGATGTAGAGAAATAATCCAATTGTCTGAGGAGCTAGACCTAGAAACAAATGAACCCCTTCGTGTATAAGTGTCCTCTTGAGAAACCTTGAATCCCCTCTAGTAGTAATTATTTCTAGATTTGAAAAATTCTTCTGAGTTTACCTACATGCCTTTCTCAAGGCACTTACGAGCATTCCTATAAATAAGTAACTGTTATTCAACTATCGATTTCTGAAGATTTTCATATCCTATTACAGAAAAGAGCTAATGCAAGGGCATCTGAGTTGTTAAGCAAGTTCATTCCAAGTGACAGATCTGTATTCTGGTAGTGCGGAAATCCTATCATTCATTAAAATGATTCCAATACGGCCTAATGAATGCATTACTGTTAAAAATAATCCAATCTGCCAGATGACTGATTTGAACCACAATATGGAGACTGGCAGCTAAGTTTCTTTTCTTTATCTCCCAAACTTTTCCATGCAATAAAGATTAATTCCTTTTATTGTGTTGGTGAAATAATAATAGAGTCATAAAACATAACAGAACAAGAGGAAGTTGACAAAGTGTGTGTTTGATTAATTGCCTTAATAGATTATAGGCGCTGACTGAAGTGTTTTTATTTCCCAAGGCTCATTTTTCAATGTTTGAAGATACAATACAAATATATATATTTACCAACCCCTAACTCCATGAACAAAAACTAAATCACAAAAGGGCATGGGTCAAAATTACTCAAAGCATGAGGAGTTTAATATCTGTTTAGAGAGTATTTAGGTGATTGCCGGCTGACTGGGTTGGCTTATCAGCCAGGGCAGGAGGACAATTAAAGAAACCTGGTTTGGTATTTAAGACCTCTGGACTTTCTTTTCTGTGGTGATGTCTGGCCTTTCTCTCCCTCTGTCTCTTTTTTTTTTTTTTTTTTTTTTTTTTTTTGAGACCAGTCTCACTCTGTCACCCAGGCTGGAGTGCAGTGGCTCAATCATTGCTCACTGCTGTGGCCTCAAACTCCTATGCTTAAGTGATCCACCTTCCTCACCTTTCCAAGTAGCTGGGACTACAGGCATGCACCACCATGCCTGGATATTCTTTTATTTTTTATTTTTGTAGAGATGAAGTCTTAATATGTTGCCCAGGCTTGGTTTCTCTCATACGGGACAGACGTTCCAAATTTCTTGGAGAAAACACAAGCACCATTCTCAGTGGCACCTGCCCCTGAATATTTTTAACCCTTGTCTCAACGCACATGGGTGTCTTCATGGGATCCTGTGAGGATCTCAAAGGTCAAGAGATTGAGTAGAGACTCAAGAGCTATCCAATGAGCTATGTCCTGTTGGTGGAGGCAACATCAGTGTTCAAGACATACAGAGCCTTTTCTCTTTCTGTTCTATTTTTTAAGCCTAAACTATGTGACTTTCCCTACCAACCTGGGTTTATTCACTTTTTCATTCATTTATGGTTATCACTTGTCTACCATGTGGGAGGCCCTTGGATACAACAAAAAACATAAGACTCATCATTGCTGTCCTCAGAGAATTTTTAGTCTATTCAGATAAACAGACATTAAAAACATCACTTCAAAAATTATCATATGAGTGTTGTCATGGTGGGTATACAGGGAACTATAGAAAGATACATCAGAAGTGATTAGACCTAACCTCCTCTAAAGCTTAGGAAGACAGATCACATATGGTCAAGGATGTTTAATCTCAAACCTAAATATCGAGGAGGACTTAGCCAGACAAAGTTGTGTTATGTGGTGATGGGTGGATGGTTTACTTCTTTCTTATTCAGAAAACTATAATATTGAGAGCTCTCATTTGAATAATACTGGAGCAGCTGGAATGAAATTAATCCTTTCTGTATAAGTTCTGGACAAAATATTTGAAAAGCAGCTACTCAAAGTCACTGAAAAGAAGCCAATGTCAGAAAGAAACTTGGAAGGTTCACTACTGAAAGAATAAAATCACATTGGGTGAGGCCCATTATTGTATAGCTTTTCCTCCAAGAGCACATGATGCTGGACAGTTAGAAATCAAGAAGAAAACCTCAGTCTTATTGGACACAGGTGTCTAGAAACAGAAGAGGAAGAATCCTTTAAAGATCAGGAGCTACAGAGGGGTTCCCCCATTCTGCTGATAAGATCCCCTCAAAAACTAGGCTAACCCCTGAACTGCACATGCTCAGGGAAGATTACAAGATGCTCAGAGGAATGCAATAGATTGTCAGCTGTGAATGCTGAGCAAGAAAGTTCAGCTGCCGTCTCACACAGGAGACACAAAGTGCAAGTTTGAGTCCTACGCATTTGAGAAATCTTAAAGAGACCTGCTTTCAGAATCCCACTACTCTGACAATTAAGTCCTAGGCCTATTTCATAATGGTCTCTACCCTGCTTTTGGAAAAGATGAGATTCTCTTTACATGCCTTCAACAAGGACATCTGGATTTCACCCTTATCTTTCAACTGACTATTAATTTCCCCTATATTTTTTATTACCTTTATCCAAAGCTCAGGTAGTTTAGTAAAGTTTTGTTTGTTTGCTTTTGAGACAGGGTCTCACTCCATTGCCCAGGTTGGAGTGCAGGGTTGTGATCATAGCTCGCTGAAGCTGTGAACTCCTGGGCTGAAGTGATCTTCTCACCTCAGCCTCCTGAGTAGCTGGGACTATAAGCACATATAACCACGAATGGCTGATTTTCTTTTTTATTTTTGTAGAGACAGGGTCTCACTATGGTGCCCAGGCTGTTCTTGAAATTCTGGCTTCAAGGGATCCTCCCACCTCAGCCTCCAGAGTACCTGGGACTACAGGCACATGCCACTTTGCCTGATTCTATTGTTCTTATAGTTACTACTTTATATTTTTCTAATGCTTATACATTGTACAAGCCAGTACATTCTCTTCTGGTGATATACCAACACACTTCACCACTGGTAAGAGTTCTAGCAACTGATCACCAGTTGTGCCAGGGACTGTCTACTTCCATTAATGGGATCCTCATCGCTAGCAAGTGATCCAGCTCAAAAACAACCTCTTAATGGTTGCTGTCCGGACCATACAGGTACCAATGACTGATATTCAGAAGTAGACTCTCAGACAGAGTTTAGCATGCAGGATGTTTGGGAATACCTTGGGATAAAACCTGTGAAAGAAAAAGAGCAGATGCTGGATCAGAGAGAGTAAGAGGTTGAATATAATGCCTTAGCCAACCAGGAACTCTGGTACAAGAAAGACCCTTCAGAATTGTCCCCCACTGGGACTAGATGGCCAGGTGTTTACGCACCCATATCAATCAGTCACTGCAAACAGGCCACCCCAGAAAGGTCTTGAGTTTTTGTAATGTAGCTCTTTGCAACTGAGGCAATCCCTAAAGAAGGTGACAGCTAAAGGGTGTCTGCTAAGGCTATTTCCAAAACTAGGACCAACAGGTCCTTTCATTAAAGAAGATTTGAGTGGCTTTTTCACAAGCTACATACTCTATCTGGACCCCTGCAGTGATAAGCGTAATGATAAAAGCCAACACTCTAAAAATGGCAGAATGGAAAGAGGTTGGTTCTTAGCACTGTGATCTAAGAGACCAAAATAGCCACCCGTTTATCAACTGAGTCAGACTCAAAGGTTAAGGAAACAAAGTTGCCTATAAGTCAAGAGTTCAGGGACCTGCTTGCATAGCGAATTTCTTAATGTCTGTGACTGAACTCCTGAACAATGGGAGCCATCAGGTCTGATTTACAATCCAGACCACTAAAACTCTGGTTGGACACAGGACCAGCATTAAAAACATTCTTTTTTCCTGATAAGCAACTGCAGGCCTTAAGTCGGTTTCAGCCAGCTTATAGAGGCTATGCACAAACTGTCTTTGTGTCCTATAGTTCACCTTTTGACATAAAGATCCAAATTCCACCTCATTTTAATGCTAAAGCTCTGACTCAAGGTAAACATGGGATGTATATTACATAAATGTTTACCCAATCTGCATGCACTTTGCTCCCCTAATAAATACATATAGCTTTTTCCCCAAACCTGCTGAATATGTATGATACTGGCCCTGTGAGGCATAAAACCCCACTTGTCCTTCCTCTCTTCAGAGAGAGAGCACTTTAAGACTGTCTCTTCCTGGTTTGCAGACTAATAAAACTCTCTTTGCTAGTATTTAGCTGTCCTGGTGGTCTTTTGGATGACAGAATCTTGGAAACACCTAACTTAGAGCTCTTAGAGCATTTATGGGATACTTTAGATATCTCTTCATTGCAGCCATTATAAGTTGAATTTTCAGTGACTTGCACTGAAAACACCTTAACATATAGAAGAGGAAGAGAACATCAGGGTAACACATAGGCAGAGGAGACATCTTATAAAATAGACAAAATGTGGGCCTGGCGTGGTGGCTCATGCCTGTATTCTCAGTACTTTCGGAGGCTGAGACAGGCAGATCACAAGGTCAAGAATTTGAGACCAGCCTGGCCAACATGGTGAAACTTCCTTATCCTGTCTAGAATTCATAACAAACATCTTCCCTCTTTAATCCACCCGCAATCTGTTTCTCTCCACTCTACTTATCTCATGCAACTTCAATTTTATTTAAACTCAAATGTCTGCTCACTCAACACTTGTAAATGGTCCATTGAATTTTGCCAATGGGGAGAAAAGTCACAGAACCATGGTGACTGTACTCACTGCAAATTTCAGATTACAATTCTAAAACAGGTACTCAATATCCTAAGACTTTGTTTCACTTTACTGATTAAATTTATTTTCCACAATCTTAGGGGATTATTTTATACATATTTCTCCTCAAATAATCCAACTTCCCACTTTTTATACCCTATATGCATCTGATAACCTCAACATGGACTTGGTAGAGTCATTAGATAAGTTATCTCATTTATTCATCATTTCCCCCAGAAACTCTTTCCATGCACAGTGCTCTTTCTGCCCATCTCAATGGAAGATGTACACTTATTAATATTCTAGATACCTCATTACACTTGAGCCCTGCTTTCTATCCTCAGGATGTCTTATGAAGAACTTCATTTCATCACTGGCTTCTCTCCTGCATTGGTTTCTCTGTCTTTAGTAGATGCTACCAAATCCTCAAATGTATGCCCTCTGTATCTACCCACAATGTACTAACAATCTAGTTGTTCCTGCCAGAAATCTGGCATTCTTTTATCTCTTCACCTTCTACATCTAAGTCATCAGTAATTCCCAAGTCCCATAAGATAGACTTCAAAATATAGTCTGAATTGACTGCATTTCACTCTCTCCAATGTCATGGGTCTATCCAAACCCTTGCTTTCTCCAGCATGAAATACTGCTACAGTTTCCCATCAACTCTTCCTGTCTCCACTCTTTTCATCCAAAGTGCATTTGCCACAGTGTCCTCAGGATATTCTTAAGAATAACTCAGATCATGTCTCTCCTCTGCTATAAGCCCCTTAGAGCAGTAACTCTATCTTCTTCACTGCTGACTTGCTAGGACTTAAATTACATTTGACACATCGCTTTTGATCTGTAAACATTTTATAAGTGACTAAATGATGACTAAAATTTGAAGCCCTACTATTAAAACTCCATACTATTGAGACCTTCTGCTCATACTTGAGAAAGTAGGAAGAGGTATCAAACTAAGTAAAACAAGAAAATGTTGACAGAGGAAGAAATCAACTCCCTGTATTTAAGCAGATACAATGAGAATAGATGAGCTGCATAGAAGAAATACAAGATGGATAGGAGCCACAGAGATATAAAACAGGTATATTTGAGATTTTACGGTATATCTTATCTCAGACTGCTTTTTCACTTAATATTTTAAATACTTTCTCGCATCATTAAGATTCTTTATAAATATAATATTCAAATGTGGAATAATATTTTACTTTCTTTGGTGGGATCATAACTAATTTAACTATTCTTTAAATTTTTTTAAAAATGAATATGCTTATGCATTAGTCTTTTGCAACATTTCTGATTACTTTCTTAGAATGAACTCTTAGTAGGGGAGAAACTACTTAAAAGGGATAAATATTTTTAAGAATATCAAGACTTATTAATAACTAGTTTCTTAAGAAGTTTTGTGTAATTTATATTCATAGAATTTATAAGAAGAACAGTTTCAAAGTACCCTCCAATATTGATAAAATTTATTCATTTGTTGTTCGTTTATGAGAAAAAGGCTAATCTCAGTATTTTTATTTACATTTCTATGGTTACTAGAGTCATTAATATTTCACATTTCCATTATCTTTTATATTTTCTCTTTTCTCCTTTTGGTCTTGTTCTCATCTATTTGCATTACATTTTTATACATTAATATATTAACCATTTATCTATACTTGTTTCAAATATTTAACTTACCTACAGATTTTAGAAAGAATATTTGACCTAATATCAGCAACAGTAAAGGCTCTGAAGCCAAAATATAAATCTGTGATAGAATAGAAAAGTACCTTCCTCCAGAAAGCAGAAACTACTAACAATTGGCCCAGCTGGAAAACTAAAGCAAAGTGAATTAAAGATTTGCCTGAGTAGAGTTTAAGTGGAGCATAAAGCATTCAGGATTTTACAGATCAAAAGGAAGTAGGATTTGGTAAAGCAAGTTGCCCAGACTGACTGTGCAGATTTTTCTAGAAAAGCAAGGTCAGTCATGACTGAGACACCAGATGCAGAGCATAAGATAGCTATTTATCTTTAGTAAATTAAGGATTAGACCATCTTTGATATCTTAGACATTTTTATTTCCAACCTACATCCTTTAATCTCACACATCTCTGCTCTAATGCCATAAACATTAAGGAAATACAAAAAGATTTTTTTAATCTAATATCAGAAGAGAAGTCAGGGGAAAAGGACAGATGCTAAAGAGGACAAAATTAAATTCTAAGACTTCTGTGAAGCTGGGAAATGGAGAAAATATCCCCTGAAAAGCACTTTGGTCATGGGAGAGAAAAGAGAGAGCTGTGGAGAGAAAGTCAGCAATGGGGTTTAGGACATGCTATCCCCAAATAATGGCACTTGGGAATATTGAGTATTTTAAGCTGAAGGATTTTGAGAAAACAACAGAAGGAGGGTTATTCTCACCCTCTCCTGAAGCAAATTATAAAACCTGGGATGGATTTTCTGACCTTCCCTGAAGGGAGGATGAGACCCTCATTAGAGAGGTGCCCTCCCTGTATGTAAAGGCAAGGAACATCCTTGCCTCTGAAGACACAGAGTCAGAGAGACGAAACTGAACAAATGGCCTTGCTAAGTATCCCCCAGTTCATTATCCTTAGATCACATCTCTTTTGTCCAATTACATTTCTTTAAGACTGTCCACATGTCCTCAAACTTAGCATACACATAGAACACAAGTTTAACTGTTTCTTAGGACCTTCATTTCCTTATGAGGGTCTCATGTCACATACATAAGTTGACTTTTTTTGTTGTTGTTGTTAATCTGTCTTTTGTTTCAGGGTGTAAGTCATGAACTTAGATGGGTGAGGAAAAGGTGTTTCTCCTCCCCAGCATTAGTCATGAGACCCTAAATATAGGCATTAACCCAACCACTCACCAAGTTAGATCTGGGTTTCCCTAGTGAGTTGAATAAAAATGTCAACAGTTTTCAAAAAGCAAAGCCTTCAAAAACCCAAATCTAAAATATAGAAGAGGAGAATCTATATTTTCCTTACAAAATAATGGTCTATGTTATATGTGCATATTCTCAGGATCAAGGCCAGCTGTGCACCCTGGGAGCTGGCACGGACATAGGAACTCATCATGCCTCCTGGATCTGTCACATTTCCCAACTGGAGCTGAATGCATTGCAATGGTGCCCATTGAGAATGTCCTTATTAACAACATACCATGCCAGTAGACTGTTTTCCGTTTAATTTTATCTGAAATTTATGATGATAAAACTGTTAGCCAATTTCCTGTTAGCCAATTGCCACCACAGTGTCTTTCTCTTTCTAAGCTCACTTTTTGCATACAGAGTCAATTGTCATTCCACGATGGGAAGAAAACGATTGCCTTCATTATCTCACTCTCTTTATTTATTCAGATTTCCCTCAGGCATTTTAATGTTGCCCAAAAGTGTCTTGCACTTAGTAATTCTGCTCTTTTAATATCATGGAAATTAGCTTTAGGATGCAGTGCATGAAAAGGCAAAAGGAAAAGTTTACTTTAGTTATACCAAAATTAAAGTGGTTCATGAAAAGGAAATCTGTTTTTTTGTGGTGGTGATGGTGGTTGTTTGCACAAACACTTTTCTCAAAGTCTGTTTTTATAAAGGTCTTAAATCTTATTGCTATTTGTCATGTCTGCTCGCCACATCATTCCTCCTCCTGCCTGGAATTTCTCTAACCCCCTTTCTTGTCCATTTCAATCTCAGCCATTTTGATTCCTCTCCAATGCATTTTCACCATCACAACAGTACTCTGAAACCACCTCTGTACTTTCATTCAGTATCACAGTGGATATCTGAGTATCATCCTTCACCCGTTTATTTATTATTTTATTCAACTAACTAATTAGAATTCCTGTTGCAAGTCAGAGTCGAGGAAAATGCAGTCTCATTCATTCACTTACACTGTTTTAGGTGATATTTTAAAATTGTATGGATAAGGGGGTGCCCAAGATGGCTGAATAGGAACAGCTCCAGCCTCCAGCTCCCAGCATGAGTGACACAGAAGATGGGTGATTTCTGGATTTTCAACTGAGGTACCGGGGTTCATCTCACTGGGGCATGACGGAGAGTCGGTGCTGGTCAGTGGGTGCAGCCTGATCAGTGAGAGCTGAAGCAGGGTGAGGCATCACCTCACCTGGGAAGCACAAGGAGGAAGGGAATTCCTTTTCCTAGCCAAGGAAAACTGAGACACACAACACTTGAAAAATTGGGTAACTCCCACCCGAATACTGTGCTGTACCAAGGGTCTTAGCAAACGGCACACCAGGAGATTATATCCCACAGCTGGCCCAGAAGGTACCACGCCCACGGAGCCTCCTTCACTGCTAGCACAGCAGTCTGAGATCTAACTGCAAGGCGGTAGCAAGGCTGGGGGAGGGGTGCCCGCAATTGCTGGGGCTTAAGTAGGTAAACAAAGCTGCTGGGAAGCTCGAATTGGGTGGAGCCCACTGCAGTTCAAGGAGGCCTGCCTGCCTCTGTAGACTCCACCGCTGGGGACAGGGCATAGCTAAACAAAAAGCAGCAGAAATCTTTACAGATGTAAATGTCCCTGTCTGACATCTTTGAAGAGAGCAGAGGTTCTCACAGCACGGAGGTTGAGATCTGAGAATGGACAGACTGCCTGCTCAAGTGTGCCCCCGACCGCTGAGTAGCCTAACTGGGAGACATCCCCCACTAGGTGCAGACCCACACCTCAAACCTCACATGGCTGGGTACACCTCTGAGACAAAGCTTCCAGAGCAAGAATCAGTCAGCAACATTCACTGTTCAACAATATTCTGTGTTCTGCAGCCTCCCCTGCTGATACCCAGGCAAACAGGGTCTGGAGTGGACATCAAGCAAACTCCAACAGACCTGCAGCTGAGAGTCCTGACTGTTAGAAGGAAAACTAACAAACAGAAAGGACACCCACACCAAAACCCCATCAGTATGTCACCATCATCAAAGACCAAAGGCAGATAAAACCACAAAGATGGGGAAAAAGCAGTGCGGAAAAGCTGGAAATTCAAAAAATCAGAGTGCATCTCCCCCTCCAAAGGAACGCAGCTCATCACCAGCAATGGAACAAAGCTGGATGGAGAATGACTTCGATGAGTTGAGAGAAGAAGGTTTCAGTCAATCAAACTTCTCAGAGCTAAAGGAGGAATTATGTACCCAGTGCAAAGAAACTAAAAACCTTGAAAAAAGAATGGAAGAATGAATAACTAGAATAATCAATGCAGACAAGACCATAAATGAACTGATAGAGATGAAAACCATGACACGAGAACTATGTGACAAATGCACAAGCTTCAGTAACTGACTCGATCAACTGGAAGAAAGAGTATCAGTGATTGAGTATCAAATGAATGAAATGAAGTGAGAAGAGAAGTGCAGAGAAAAAAGAGTAAAAAGAAATGAACAAAGCCTCCAAGAAATATGGGATTATGTGAAAAGACCAAATCTATGTCTGATTGGTGTGCCTGAAAGTGATGGGGAAAATGGAACCAAGTTGGAAAACACTCTGCAAGATATCATCCAGGAAAACTTCCCCAGCCTAGTAAAGCAGGCCAACATTCAAATTCAGGAAATACAGAGAACGCCACAAAGATACTCCTGGAGAAGAACAACTCCAAGACACATAATTGTCAGATTTACCAAAGTTGAAATGAAGGAAAAAGTGTTAAGGGCAGCCAGAGAGAAAGGTTGGGTTACCCACAAAGGGAAGCCCATTAGGATAACAGCAGATCTCTCCACAGAAGCTCTACAAGCCAGAAGAGAGTGGGGGCCAATATTCAACATTCTTAAAGAAAAGAATTTTCAACCCAGAATTTCATATCCAGCCAAACTAAGTTTCATAATGAAGGATAAATAAAATCCTTTACAGACAAACAAATGCTTAGAGATTTTGTCACCACCAGGCCTGCCCTACAAGAGATCCTGAAGGAAGCACTAAACATGGAAAAGAACAACCAGTACCAACCATTGCAAAAATATGCCAAAATGCAAAGACCATTGATGCTAGGAAGAAGCTGCATCAACTAACGAGCAAAATAACCAGCTAATATCATAATGACAGGATCAAGCTCACACATAATAATATTAACCTTAAATGTAAATGGACTAAATGCTCCAATTAAAAGACACAGACTGGAAAATTGGATAGAGTCAAGACCCATCAGTTTGCTGTATTCAGGAGACCCATCACACATACAGAGACACACATAGGCTCAAAATAAAGGGATGGAGGAAGATCTACCAAGCAAATGGAGAACAAAAAAAAGCAGGGGTTGCAATACTAGTCTCTGATAAAACAGACTTTTAACCATCAAAGATCAAAAGAGACAAAGAAGGCCATTACATAATGGTAAAGGGATCAATTCATCAGGAAGAGCTAACTATCCTAAATATAAATGCACCCAATACAGGAGCACCCAGATTCATAAAGCAAGTCCTTAGAGACTTACAAAGAGACTTAGACTCCCATACAATAATAATGGGAGACTTTAACACTCCACTGTCAACATTAGACAGATCAACAAGACAGAAAGTTAACGATGATATCCAGTAAGTGAACTCAACTCTGCACCAAGCAGACCTAACAGACATCTACAGAACTCTCCACCCCAAATCAACAGAATATACATTCTTCTCAGCACCACATTGCACTAATTCCAAAATTGACCACATAGTTGGAAGTAAAGCACTCCTCAGCAAATGTAAAAGAACAGAAATTATAACATACTGTCTCTCAGACCACAGTGCAATCAAATTAGAACTCAGGACTAAGAAACTCAATCAAAACTGCTCAACTACATGGAAACTGAACAACTTGCTCCTGAATGACTACTGGGTACACAACAAAATGAAGGCAGAAATAAAGATGATCTTTGAAACCAATGAGAACAAAGATACAACATACCAGAATCTCTGGGACACATTTAAAGCAGTGTGTAGAGAAAAATTTATAGCACTAAATGCCCACAAGAGAAAGCAGGAAAGATCTAAAATTGACATCCTAACATCACAATTAAAAGAACTATAGAAGCAAGAGCAAACACATTCAAAAGCTAGCAGAAGGTAGGAAAAAACTAAGATCAGAGCAGAACTGAAGAAGATAGAGACACAAAAAACCCTACAAAAAATAAATGAATACAGGAGTTGGTTTTTTGAAAAGATCAACAAAATTGATAGGCCGCTAGCAAGACTAATAAAGAAGAAAAGAGAGAAGAATCAAATAGACGCAATAAAAAATGATAAAGGAGATATCACCACCGACCCCACAGAAATACAAACTACCATCAGAGAATACTATAAACACCTCTATGCAAATAAACTAGAAAACCTAGAAGAAATGGATAATTTCCTGGACACTTACACACTCTCAAGACTAAACCAGGAAGAAGCTGAATCCCTGAATAGACCAATAGCAGCCTCTGAAATTGAGGCAATAATTAATAGCCTACCAACCAAAAAAAGGCCAGGACCAGATGGATTCACAGCTGAATTCTACCAGAGGTACAAGGAGGAGTTGGTACCATTCCTTTTGAAACTATTCCAATCAATAGAAAAAGAGAGATTCCTCCCTAACTCATTTTATGAGGCCAACATCATCCTGATACAAAAGCCTGGCAGAGACAGAACAAAAAAAGAAATTTTAGACCAATATCCCTGAAAACAGTGATGCAAAAATCCTCTATAAAATACTGGCAAACTGAATCCAGCAGCACATCAAAAAGTTTATCCACCATGATCAAGTGGGCTTCATCCCTGGGATGCAAGGCTGGTTCAACATACGCAAATCAATAAACATAATCTGGCATATAAACAGAACCAAAGACAAAAACCACATGATTATCTCAATAGATGCAGAAAAGACCTTTGACAAAATTCAACAGCGCTTCATGTTAAAAACTCTCAATAAATTTGGTATTGATGGAACGTATCTCAAAATAATAAGAGCTATTTATGACAAACCCACAGCCAATATCATACTGAACGGGCAAAAACTGGAAGCATTCCCTTTGAAAATTGGCACAAGAGAGGGATGACCTCTCTCACCACTCCTATTCAACATAGTGTTGGAAGTTCTGCCCAGGGCAATCAGGCAAGAGAAAGAAATAAATGGTATTCAATTAGGAAAAGAAGAAGTCAAATTGTCCCTCCTTGCAGATGACATGATTGTATATTTAGAAAACCCTATTGTCTCAGCCCAAAATCTCCTTAAGCTGATAAGCAACTTCAGCAAAGTCTCAGGATACAAAATTAATGTGCAAAAACCACAAGCATTCTTATACACCGGTAACAGACAAACAGAGAGCAAAATTATGAATGAACTCCCATTCATAAGAGCTTCAAAAAGAATAAAATACCTAGGAATCCAACTTACAAGGGATGTAAAGGACCTCTTCAAGGAGAACAACAAACCACTGTTCAGTGAAATAAAAGAGGACACAAACAAATGGAAGAACATACCATGCTCATGGATAGAAAGAATCAGTATCGTGAAAACGGCCAAACTGCCCAAGGTAATTTATAGATTAAATGCCATCCCCATCAAGCTACCAATGACTTTCTTCACAGAATTGGAAAAAACTACTTTAAAGTTCATATGCAACCAAAGAAGGCCCTGCATTGCCAAGACAATCCTAAGTCAAAAGAACAAAGCTGGAGGCATCATACTACCTGACTTCAAACTATACTACAAGGCTACAGTAACCAAAACAGCAGGGTACTGGTACCAAAACAGAGATATAAACCAATGGAACAGAACAGAGCCCTCAGAAACAATACCACACATATACAGACATCTGATCTTCAACAAACCTGACAAAAACAAGAAATGGGGAAAGGATTCCCTATTTAATAAATGGTGCTGGGAAAATTGACTAGCCATAAGCAGAAAGTAGAAACTGGATCCTTTCCTTACTCCTTATATGAAAATTAATTCAAGATGGATTAGAGACTTAACTGTTAGACCTAATACCATAAAAACCCTAGAAGAAAACCTAGGTAATACCATTCAGGACATAGGCAAGGGCAAGGACTTCATGTCTAAAATACCAAAAGCAATGGTAACAAAAGCCAAAATTGACAAATGGGATCTAATTAAACTAAAGAGTTTCTGCACAGTAAAGGAAACTACCATCAGAGTGAACAGGCAACCTACCGAATGGGAGAAAATTTTTGCAATCTACTCATCTGACAAAGGGCTAATATCCAGAACCTACAAAGAACTCAAACAAATTTACAAGAAAAAAACAACCCCATCAAAAAGTGGGCAAAGGATATGAACAGATACTTCTCAAAAGAAGACATTCATACAGCCAACAGACACATGAAAAAATGCTCATCATCACTCGCCGTCAGAAAAATGCAAATCAAAACCACAATGAGATACCATCTCACTCCAGTTAGAATGGCAATCATTAAAAATTCAGGAAACAACAGGTACTGGAGAGGATGTGGAGAAATAGGAACACTTTTACTCTGTTGGTGGGACTGTAAACTAGTTCAACCATTGTGGAAGACAGTGTGGCAATTCCTCAAGGATCTAGAACTAGAAATACCATTTGACCCAGCCATCCCATTACTGGGTATATACCCAAAGGATTATAAATCCTGCTGTTATAAAGACACATGTACACGTATGTTTATTGCAGCATTATTCACAATATCAAAGACTTAGAATCAACCCAAATGTCCATCAGTGACAGACTGGATTAAGAAAATGTGGCACATGTACACCATGTAATACTATGCAGCCATAAAGAAGGATGAGTTCGTGTTCTTTGTAGGGACATGGATGCACCTAGAAACCATCATTCTCAGCAAACTATTGC
Source organism: Macaca fascicularis (assembly GCF_037993035.2). Classification (NCBI taxonomy): domain Eukaryota; kingdom Metazoa; phylum Chordata; class Mammalia; order Primates; family Cercopithecidae; genus Macaca; species Macaca fascicularis. Next base: position 39,946,748 of record NC_088382.1, read on the forward strand.
AAGAACAGAAAACCAAACACCACATATTCTCACTCATAGGTGGGAACAGAACAATGAGATCACTTGGATACAGGAAGGGGAACATCACACACCGGGGCCTATTGTGGGGAGGGGGGAGGGGAGGATAGCATTAGGAGATATACCTAATGTAAATGACGAGTTAATGGATGCAGCACACCAACATGGCACATATATATATATATGTAACAAACCTGCATGTTGTGCACATGTACCCTAGAACTTTATAATAAAAAAAATTTATGGAGAATTTTTAAAAATTTACCAGTTTCATCTGGCTTTCAAATGTATTACTTATGGTAATTCATAATACATGTTAAAATCTCAATAGTTATTTCTTCCTTTTTAGTTTTTAATTTGTAGCTACTTCTACCTTTTCATTCTTTATTTTGCCTGTTAGCATATCTGCCCTCTTTCTTCTTGGTCTGTCTTGACAGAAGTTAGTATGTCTTAATAATGTTTTGGAAGAGTCAATTTCCCATTTGCTAATCTTCTTTATCATTTGTTTATGATCTAAATTGTATTATATCTTGTTTTACTTTGGTTATATTCTTGTTTCTTGCTTCTTTGGGTTTGACATATTTTTTCTTCTCTAACTTTCTGACTTGAGTGTGAAAATAATTTACCTTTCACCTTTCTTCTTTCTTGATAATTGTACTTACAGCTCTGCATCCTTTTTTAAGCACTCCTTTAGCTCTTTTCCACAATTTGATTTTTAACACGCTTATGTTCACTTATTCTGAAAACTTCTTAGCTTTCTTTAATATTTCCTTTTTAACCAAAGGGTTACTTAATAATCTTTATTATTTAATTTTTTAAAATATTGGATTTTATAATAACAATATTTTGTCTTATATTGATTCTTTAACATTTATTGAGACTTCTGTTATGTCCTAATATGGATTTTTTTTTGTGGCCAAATGTTTGTGTATGTTTAAAACAATACCACCTCTGTTGAGTGTAGATTGTTTTTAATATTCGCTAGTATTCAAAATCCTTGCTTCTTCTGCTAGTTTAATGTCTTAATTTCTAAAAACAGGTGTTAAAATTTCTGATAACTGTTCTCTGTTATTGTCATCATTTCTGCCAGTCAATGTTTTATATATTTGGAGGTTATATTACTAGAGGCATATATGTGTATGTCACTGTATTATTATATCTTATGCAAGTATATAATATTCTTCTTTGAACATAATGCTACTTCTGTCTTGAATTGCATTTACTCAGATATTATGAATACAATTCCAGCTTTCCTTTGGTTCTGTTTTGTTTGAGATATTTTATATCCCTTCACTTTTAATCCTTCTCTTCTTGTTTTAAGTATGTCTTTCAGACAAGTTTTTTGGTTTTGTTTTTAATTTTATCTTAGAGTCTTCTTTTTTTATTGGTATGTCTAATCCATTTATAACTATCCTATTTTTAGTAGACTTATGTTTCATCATATTATTTTTTTATTTTCCATTAACACTTCTCATTAAAATTTTTTCTGAGTAAGGGGCCGGGTGTGGTGGCTCAAGCCTGTAATCCCAGCACTTTGGGAGGCCGAGACGGGTGGATCACGAGGTCAGGAGATCAAGACCATCCTGGCTAACACGGTGAAACCCCGTCTCTACTAAAAAATACAAAAAAAAAAAAAAAAAAAAACTAGCCGCGCAAGGTGGCAGGCGCATGTAGTCCCAGCTACTCAGGAGGCTGAGGCAGGAGAATGGTATAAACCCGGGAGGCGGATCTTGCAGTGAGCTGAGATCCGGCCACTGCACTCCAGCCTGGGTGACAGAGCGAGACTCCGTCTCAAAAAAAAAAAAAAAAAAAAAAAAAAATTCTGAGTAAAATAAAAAACAAATGTAGATTTAATTAAGGAATGACTTTATTCAAAAAGATTACGACAATAAGTAAAGAAAATTATAAAAGGGAAAACTCTCAGTCCATAAGGTTGGACAGAAAGGGATTTTCTTTTATGAGGAGGAATAAATATGCCCACAAAAACTTGGTATAGAAGAGGGGAATAAAAGGGTAAAGCAATGGAACCATTAAGAAGAATGCCTTTCCTTAAATTAAGGCCAGTAGATTCTTGGGAGAGTCCATAAAGGAGACCCTAAACATTCAGCATCCCCTCACTACAATGCTGGCTCAGGCTGAGGAAGGCTCAGAGTTCAAGACCCTAAGGAAGGAGAGATGGCTGACAAAAGTTTAGTCAAATCAAGTTAGCAGGTATTTTTTTCCGATTGATTGGTAGGTACAAATGGTATAGCTTATTATTTTTGAGGCAAAGAATGGGAAGTAGTGAGTCTGTTTCTGGCCTAGTCATAGGTTTAAAAAAAGAGGGGAAATCCGCTGGTCTTATGAAAATCACATGGGGAAGGGTGTTTCTTTGCAATAAGCCCTTTCTCGGGACACAAAAAAAGTGGGAAGTGCAGTCTTAGATAGTTCGACATTGTCACCTTCTTTCCATTGAATATACCATTTTCATTTGAAAGTTATATCTTATTGTATTAGACCTTTTTAAAAGATCTATTCTGTTGTTAATTTGAAGTAAATGTATCAATATTTATACATTGCCCACTTACAAGGTAAGTATTTTATTATACCCTTGTGTTTCTCTGTTCTCAAAATGTGTCTTTGTAAACACTAGCATAAAAAATCTTATATGTTTTTCCTTATCTTTATCATTACAAAATCTAAGATGACATGGCTAAATTCTTTCATACCTTTTTACTTTTAATATTTGTCACATGTAATTCCTGATCTCAATGTGATTCATAATTATCTGTGTGTCTTCCTCTTCTATCTTAAAAATGTTATTTTTAGCAAAAAATACTTAAACATGAATTATGTACTTTCTCAAAAAGTCTATAAGGTATGTGATATAATATGTGCTCTGCACAACTTTCATTAATGACAAAGGATATGTCAAATGGATGTTCACATAATTATATTAATCAGTTGTAACTACAACCTGCCATAGACAGTTTTGTCACATGTATTAAGAAAATATTATGTATTTCCTCTATCTGGCTGTTGATGTAAAAATATTCATATGATTACACACTCACCCGCACATAAACAAATGGAAAGACATTTCATACTAATGAATTGGTAGAATTAATATTGTTAAAATGACAATACTAACCAAAGCAATCTACAGGTTCAATGCAGTCCATATAAAAATATGAATGGCATCCTTCACAGAAATAGAAAAAAAAATCCTAAAATCTGTATAAAACCACAAAATACCTCAAATAGCCAAAGCAATCCTGAACAAAAAGAACAAAGCTGGAGGCATCACACTACCAGACTTCAAAATATACTTCAAAGCTGAAGTAATCAAAACAGCAGGTTACTAGTATAAAAACAAACACAAAGAAACACATAGACCAATAGGACAGAATAGAAAATCCAGAAATTAATCCACCTATCTACAGCCAACTGGTTTTTTACCAAGATGCCAAGAATACTCACTGGGGAAAGGGTAGTCTCTTCATAAAGTGTGGTGGGAAAACTGGATATCCATATACACAAAAATGAAACTAGACCCTCACCTCTTACCCTATGCAAAAATCAACACCAAATGGATCAGAGACCTAAATGTAAGATCTGAAACAATGAAATTACTAGAAGAAAACATAAGGAAAACACTTCAGGACATGGGTCTGGGAAAATATTTTATGAATAAGACTAAATGCATTGGCAACAGAAGCAATAATGAACAATTGGGATTACATCAAACTAAAAAGTTTCCTTTGCACAGCAAAGGAAAATGCCAATAGAATGAAAAGACAACCCATGGAATGGGATAAAATATTTGCATACTGCTCATCCAACAGAGGATTAATATCCAGAATATACAAGGAAATCAAACATTGCAACAGCACACAAAAAAATCCAATTAAAAATGGGAAAAATGATCTGAACAGACATTTCTCAAAAGAAGGCATACAAATGGCCAACAAATAAATAAGAAAATGCTCAACATCACTAATCATCAGGAAAATGTAAATCAAAACCATAATCAGGTATCATCTCACTCCAGTCAGGATGGCTATTATCAAAAAGACAAAAAATAATAATTGCTGGGGAGGATGCAGAGAAAAGGGAACTCTTATACACTGTTGGTGAGAATGTAATCTATCTAGTACAACCACTATGGAAAACAGTATGGCGATTCGATTCCTCAACAAACTATAAATAGAACTATCATATGATCCAGCAAACTTACTACTGGGAATTTATACAAAGAAAAGGAAATCAATATATCAAAGAGACCTCTATACCCCCATGTTTATTGCAGCACTATTCCCAATAGTCAAGATATGGATTCAAAATAGGTATCCCACAACAGATGAACAGACAAAGAAAATGTGGTGGAAATACACCATGAAATACTATAATTCATACATCAAAAGAATGAAATCCTGTCATTCCCAGCGACATGGTTGAAACTGGAAGACATTATTCTAATTAATGTCTAAGTGAAAAAAGCCAGAACAGAATGTTAAATACTGCATGTCCTCATTCATATATTGAAGCTAAAAAAAAGCTGACCTTATGGAAGTAAAAAGTAGGACAGAGAATACTACAGGCTGGAAAGAGTAGGTAGAAGGAAGGGAAAGGAGGAATAAGTTCTATACCACTGTAGGATGAATATAGCTAATAATCATATATACTCTCAAATAACTAGAAGGAGAATATTGAATGTTCTCAACATGAAGAAATGATAAATGTTTGAGGTGACAGACATGCTAATTACCCTCATCTAATTTCTATAAATTTAATGTATCAAAACATCACTGTGTACCCCATAAATATGTACAATTACTATTAGTCAACTTTTAAAATAAGTGAAAAATTTAAAAATATATTTAATTGGATATCTGGAAAGATCAAATCAATTAATGGACATAAATTATTATTATTACTATCTAAGTAAGTATTCAATTAGTATTTGTTTAATCAATTCATACCATAGTAAGCAATAATTCAAGATATTTACTTCGTCGGCCGCTACCCATGTACTGTTATTCCAAACAATTTAACATATAAGTCAACCATTTATTACATTATTGGGTTGCATTATTGAGCTTTCCAAACACATGACCTAGATCAGCATTATATATTTTTTTTATTTCCTCATAGTTTTTAGGAGAATATTAGTAAGAAAGTAATTTACCTGCTTTTTAATTGGGTTGTTTCTTTCTTGTCAAATTATTTAAGTTCCCTATAGATTCTGAATATTAGACCTTTGTCAGATGGATAGTTGTGAATATTCTCTCCTATTCTGTAGGTTGTCTGTTTCCTCTGTTGATAGTTCCTTTTGCTGTGCAGAAGCTCTTTAGTTTAATTAGGTCCCACCTGTCATTTTTTATTTTTATAATTGCTTGTTATAATTGCTTTTGAGAACTTAAAATGCCTAGTCCAATGTCCAGAATGGAATTTCCTGAGTTTTCTTCTAGGATTTTTATAGTTTGAGGTCTTACATTTAAGTCTTTAACCTATCTTGGTTAATTTTTGTATATGGTAAAAGGTAGGGGTCCACTTTCATTCCTCTACATATGGCTCACCAGTTATCCCAGCACCATTTATTGAATAGGGAGTTCTTTCCCTGTTGCTTATTTTGTCAACTTTGTTGAGATCAGATGATTGTAGGTATGCGGCTATATTTCTGAGTTCTCTGTTCTTTTCCATTGGTCTATGTGTCTATTTTTGTACAAGTACTATGCTGTTTTAGTTACCATAGCCTTCTAGTACAGTTTGAAGTTGGGTAATGTGATGCCTCTGGCTTTGTTCTTTTTGCTTAGGATTGCTTTGGCTATTTGGGCATGTTTTTGCTTTTGTATGAATTTTAGAATACTTTTTTCTAGTTCTGTGAAAACTGACATTTGTAGTTCTATAGGACAGCACTGAATCTGTAGATTGCTTTGGGTAATATAGCTATTTTAATGATATTGATTCTTTCAGTTCATGAGCATAGGATTTTCCATTTGTTTGTATTATATATTTTTGTCAGCAGTGTTTTCTAGTTCTGGTAGAGATCTTTCACCTTTTTAGTTAGATAAATTTAAATGTATTTTCTTGTGGGTACTATAAATGAAATTGTATTCCAGATTTTGCCCTCAACTTGAATGTTATTGGTATATAGGAATGCTACTGATTTTTGTACATTGATTTTGTATCCTGAAACTTCACCAAAGTTGTTTATCAGACTAGGAACTTTTTGGTGGTGCCCTTAGGGTTTCCTAGGTATAGAATCATCTTGTCAGCAAAGAGAGATAGTTTGACTTCTTCTTTCCTATATGAAAGCCTTTTATTTCTTTCTCTTGCATGATTGCTCTGGCTAGGACTTCCAGCACTATGTTGAATAGGAGTGGTGAGAGTGGACATCCTTTTCTCGTTTCTGTTCTTCAAGGAAATGTTTCCAGTTTTTGCCTGTTCAGTATGATGTTGTCTGTGGATTTGTCATAGATGACATTTCTCAAAAGAAGACATACAAATGGCCAAAAAACAAACAAAAAAGGCTAAAAATCACTAATCATCATGGAAATGCAAATCAAAACCACAATAAGATACCATCTCACACCAGTCAGAAAGGCTATTATTAAAAAGTCAAAACATAACAAGATGTTTATGAGGCTGCAGAGAAAGGGGAATATTTATACACTGTTAATGGGGATGCAAATTAGTTCAGCCACTGTGGAAAACAGTGGACCTTTCTCAAAGAACTTAAAACAAAACTCCCATTTGACCTAGAAATCTCATTATTTGGTATACACACAAAATGAAATAACTCATTCTACCAAAAAGACACATGCCCTTGTATGTTCATCACAGCTCTATTCACAATAGCAAAGACATGGAATCAATCTTGATGCCCATCAACACTGGACTGACTAGAGAAAATGTGGTACATATATACCAAGGAATACTATGAAGCCATACAAAAGAATGGAATTATGTTCTTGGCAGTAACTTGGAACCACCTGGCTATTATCCTAAGCAAATCAATGCAAGGGCAGAAAAACAAATACCACATGTTCTCACTTATAAGTGGGAGTTAAACATTGGGTCCACATGGGCATAAAGACAGAACCAATGGACACTAGGGACTACTAGAGGGGAAGGGGAAAGACAGGGGCAATGGCTAAAAAACTGCCTATCGAGTACTATGTTCATTACCGTGGTGACAGCATCATTTGTACCTCAAACCTCAGCATCACACAATATACCCATGTAATATACCCACACATGTACCACCTAAATCTAAAATAAATATGACATTTTTAAAAAAGAAAGAAATTAATGTCTAGTTAAGTGTCTACATAATTCTACCCTTCTCCACTGCTCACTACATCTTGTTTCTCAGCTTCCATTCTCTATGATCTTAGTTCTGGACATCCTATTAGACAAACCGTGTTTATCCTAATACACCTATGAAAGTTATAAAACAAAGTTTCAAACTGTACCATTTTAAGTGTCTGCCTTGGAGAGAAGGGAGACTCATTCTGACCCAGTTTTACTTGGGGACCATATATCTTGGTGAACAGCCGTTTTTAAAAGAACACAGTAATTCCTGAAATACCAGTTAACCCACTTCACACTGTTACCGTACACACAACCGTATATCCAGTCTGCAAACAACTGCTAGTCCAGTAAACAGAGTGACTGACAGGACAACCTTGATTACTGACTTCTACAGGCTTACAGTTTGGCATTGAAGATATGCATACAGCAAGCAATTACAACAAATTAGAAAATGGGTTAGAAGTCAGGAGAAAGGGTATCCCAGGTCAATGGGAATGCAGAGCAAGGGATCCACTTTGCTGGATTAAGAAAATGTGGCACATATACACCATGGAATACTATGCAACCATAAAAAAGATGAGTTCATGTCCTTTGTAGGGACATGGATGAAGCTGGAAACCATCATTCTCAGCAAACTGTCTCAAGGACAAAAAAACAAACACCGCATGTTCTCACTCATAGGTGGGAACTGAACAACAAGAACACTTGGACACAGGAAAGGGAACATCACACACCGGGGCCTGTTGTGGAGTGGGAGGAGGAGGGAAGGATAGCATTAGGAGATACACCTAATGTAAATGATGAGTTAATGGGTGCAGCACACCAACATGGCACATGTGTACATATGTAACATACCTGCACATTGGGCACATGTACCCTAGAACTTAAAGTATTAAAAAAAAATAGCATTTGGGACTTAAACACTGATAGCCATTTCCCAAGAATCTCCCCCAGAAAACCTGTTTATTGCAGTTCAGCTGTTTCAAATCCTGAAAATAAAAACATAAAAATAAGATCATTTTCAAAAATTCTTTAATCGCTTGAAACACCATCTCAACCATCTAATCCTCCCTGGAGCTCCTGGTGATTACAGCACATTTTCTCCCTCAATTGTCAGTGGAGAAAAATCCTTTTGTGGGCCATCACTGTCCTATTGTTAGGCTAGAATTCATATATTTTTCTAACAAACCAGCCAAATCAAAAGCCTTCCTACAGCTCTGATACTGAAGAATTATCTGGCTAACCCAAGTTGTTGTCAGTGGAGTGCAAAGTTCACAGCAAAGGAGCAGGCTGCCTGGGAGCTAGTGAGTACCACTGCAATAGGAACTAGCTAGCAGAGACTGATAGTCATTGCTTGGCGACATCAAGGAATGGTGGATTTATCCACAGAGTGGAAAGTTAAAAGAATGAGTGATCTCTAATATTCACAATCTTAGAAAGGATATGAAATTACTATAAAATATATGTGTTTGGGGATATGTACACACACATATACACACAGTAATAGGAATCTGATATAGTCTGGGTATTTGTCTCCACCAAAATCTCATGTTGAAATGAATTTCCCAGTGCTGGAGGTGGGGCCTAGTAGGAGGTGATTGGATCATAAGAGTGGATTTCTTGTGAATGGTTTGGCATCATCTTTTTGGTGCCGTCCTCATGATTGTGAGTGAGTTTTTGTGAGATCTGGTCATTTAAAAGTGTGTAGCACCCCCTCCTTCCTCTCTTGTTCCTACCTTTGACATGTGACATGCCTGCTCTCATTTGCCTTCTGCTGTGATTGATGCTTCCTGAGGCCTCCCCAGAAAGCTGCTATGCCTCCTGCATAGCCTGCAGCACCATGATCCAATTAAAACTCTTTTTCTTTATAAGTTACCCAGTCTCATGGCTATTTCTTTATAGCAATGCAAGAACAGTCTAAAACAGAATCACAGAAGCACAGACAAACATTATGAGAGACCAGGGACACAAAAGATTAATTTTATTTTCATTTTAGAGGAAATTAGGAAAGCTTCAGGCAAAAGGTAGTATTTGAGTTGTACTTACTAGTATGAAAACACCTGTAGTATTTGGAGTTGTAAAAACAGAGCATTTTAGGTGAAGAGAACATCAGAGGCCATCAACAAAATCACAGATAGGAAAGTACAGAACATGTTAAGCTCCTCCTGGTTCACTGTCGCTGGAATAGAGACAAAGGAGGGCTCTTAAAGTGAACATACGCAGAGAACTTCAATTGTCAAGTCACCCAGTTAAGGGACAAGGCTCCATGATTATATTTCGGTATTCCTTCAAAATAATCTGATTTACATTTTATCATGATCCTTTCTAGAGAAAATCCCTTTGGTTTGAAACTAAAATGCATAATTCTATGTTGAAGTGACTTCATCTGAATGGATTTTAGAACTTAGACTCTGCCCAGAAATTCATTCTGGACACATAGACAGGTGTCTCCCTGATAAGTATGTCCCTGTGTGTTTTCATTTATCTTTGGAGAAGACTTGATATATAATATCATCCACAGTCCCTTTTGTAGCCTGGAGAGACCAGAGCCAAAGTGGGTCATGACCAGAAGGGACCTGCAAATAAAATTATTGGCATGATTCCGGATGTAGTGCTGAGCTCTGGGGGACATCACAGATTTCTTCCCTTTTTTCCTGGAAGCAGTTACCAACTATCAGCTGTAAACTATTGCTGGTAATTTACCAACAATTTCAGTAGGCCTGCCTAAAAAATGTTTTAAAGATGGAAACAGAGGCCAAATATGGTGGCTCATGCCTGTAAATCACACTGCTTTGGGAGACCGAGGCAGGAGGATCACTTGAGACTGGAGTATGAACTACTCTGAGCAACATAGTGAGATCCATCTCCATAAAAAAATTAGTCAAGTGTGGTGTCATGCATCTGTAGTCCCAGCTGCTCGGGAGTCTGAGGCAGAATAGCTTAAGCCCAGGAATTCAAGGTTATAGTGCTATGATTATGCCACTTCCCACCAGCCTGGGTGACAGAGTGAGACTCTATCTCAAAAAAGAAAAGAAAAAGAAAAAGAAAAAAGAAGAGAAGAGAGGAGAAGAGAAGAGAAGAGAAAAGAAAAGAAAGAACGTATTTCCTGGAGTATCTAAAATCAGCAGATCAGCACTGTTGGTTTACCAAATACCAAATTTAAGCCAATATGGCTAAAAAAGACCCTTGAGCATTTAAGGAGCCAAGTTATCCATGTAGAAACATACATTATCTCATTCAATAATCATTACATACCATGTCCTAGAGCAACCATGAAAAAAATGTTTAATTCCTTGACAATATATTAGTGAATAAAAATTCAACGGTGGAACCCAGAGCAAAACCGTTGTGCAGTATGAGATACTACACAATCACGCATACAACTGCACTGAGTAATCCAAAAGTTGAGACTCCTCCTCTAAGGGGCAAATGCAGCTTTACTTTGCAATGCTTTAGAATGGATGATAATAAGGTAGGAGGCGGGACTTGACTCTGGAGGCAGGGTTTGGACATGGGACCAAATCAAAGACTAACTACAATGGGGATGGGGCTGAAGCAGCTTTCCTTAAGATACACCCACCAGTGTGCCATGTCAGTTTACCATTGTCATGGCAACACCCGGGAGTTACCACCCCTTTCCACGGTAATGACCTGATGACCCAGAAGTTACCCAGTAGTGACTTCTGCATTTCTGCATAAACACCCCTTAATCTACATGTAAAACACCCCTGGACATTTCTGCATAAACCACCCCTTAATCTACATGCAATTAAATGTAGGTATAAATCTGACTGCGAACTGCCCTGAGCTGCTACTCTCAGCTCACTGCCTAAGGGGCAGGCCTGCTCTGCAGGAGCAGTCACAGAGCTATAACAATGCTGCTTCAATAAAGCTGTTTTCTTCTACCCTACCACCGGCTCACCCTTGAATTCTTTCCTGGGTGAAGCCAAGAACCCTCACAGGCTAAGCCACACTTGGGGCTCACCACTCCTACATCAATAACAGTCATTCGTATAATTTGTCCAAACATACATATTAAATCATTGTTTCACACACTGGAAATACAGCTGTAAACATAAATAGCAGAAATGTTTCTGTCCTCATGGAACTTATATTCCAGTGAGGAAATACTAGTTATAAATAAAACAAGCCAATAAAGAGTAGGTCAGATGGTGACCAGAGTTATGGAGAAACAGAAAGCAAAGAAGGATAAAAAAATATAGAGAGAGAGGCAAAGCATAGTGGGGAGGGGATTTTGTTATTTTCATTTAATGTAGGGTTGTCAAGCCAGGCCTCACTGGTTACATGATTCATGAGCAGAAAGCTGAAGGAACTGAGTAACAAAGCCAATTTATCTGTAGGGAGAGAATTCCTGGCAGAGGAAATGGCATGATCAAATATCCTGAGGTGAGAATATGCTTGGTATGTTCAAAAAACAGCAAGGAGACTGTTTTGGCCAGAAAAGAATTAAAGAGAAGGAAAGCTGAAAGAGGGCTAGGCGCGGTGGCTCATGCCTGTAATCCCAGCACTTTGGGAGGCCAAGGTAGGCGGATCACCTGAGGTCCGGAGTTCAAGACCAGCCTGACCAACATGGAGAACCCACATCTCTACTAGAAACACAAAATTACCCAGGCATGGTGACACATGCCTGTAATCCCAGCTACTCAGGAGGCTGAGGCAGGAGAATCACTTGAAACTGGGAGGCGGAGGTTGTGGTGAGCCTAGATTGCGCCATTGCACTCCAACCTGGGCAACAAGAGCAAAAGTGCATCAAAAAAAAAAAAAAAAAAAAAAGGAAAGGAAGGAAGGAAGGAAGGAAGGAAGGAAATCAGTGAGGCAGCAGATGACACAGTTCACATAGGCCCCTATAGGCCACTGTATAAATTTGCCATTTAATCTGAGTAAGGTGAGAGGACACCACAGACATTAGTGTAGAACAGGGACAGGGTCTCACCTATATTTTTAAAGGATCATCATTCCCTACTGTTTCGAGAACAGACTATAGGTAGGGTTGGGTATGGGAAAGAACAGAAGCAGGGAGACTGGTAAGCCCTTGCACCAGCTAGTGAAAGATGATGGCTTGAGGCAGAGAGCTAGGAGGAAACAGAAAGAATTAGCTAGATTCTGTACATGTTTTGATGGTAAGGATCTGCTGCAGCTTGCGTATGAGATGTGATTTTGAAAAAAGGAGTCAAGGATGGCTCTGTCTTAGGGATGGAGTTGCCATTAGCTAGCATAAAGAAGATGGACAGAGTAGCATCTTTGCAGAAGGGGAAATTACAAACCTTGGTTTGAAACATGTCAAGTGTGAGGTGTCTATTAAATATCAAAATGTAGCCATTAGGTTAGCAGGAGTAAGGAGATATTTAAACTTGAAGGAAGAGTTCACAGCCAGAGATGTAGCATTGCCCATCAGCAAAAGGATGGTATTTAAAACTCTGAGATCAGATGAGTCTTTAAAGAAATCGGTGTAGGCAGAGAAGACAGCAAGCAAGGAAGCAAGGAAGAATCCGTCAAGTTCAGAAAGAAGCCCCAAAGTATATATTATCACATCACTAACTGTGCAATCACAGTCTTTTTGTTTTAAGACCATTTTTCATTATTTTCAGTGTGTCCTGTCACTCTATAGATTATCCGCTTGTGTAGATGCAACTGATGCCAATGACTCCTGTCTGATTCATTGATTCAATACAGATTCTCAAGAATCTAAAATGTGCAATGTTTTTTACTTCTCCATCAAAACACAAAGTGCATTTTCTCTAGGACTTTTGGACAGAGATGAGACAACAGACAAGCGCTCATTCTTGTCATAGCTGAGTCCCTTAATGGCTCAATCTTTGCTCTAGGTGTAATGGTTAGTTCATAGGTGAAAAATGACGACACTTCAGAAATTGAAGCACAAAGGCCCAAATAAAAAAGCAAAGCGTAGATGAGTTAATAAAGACAGATCTGGAAAGCTAAGACGCCTCCTCCCCATTCCTTCAGTAATGTGCTATGGCAGGCTGATTTTCTTTAGACTCTGGAAACATTAATTCAATAAATTACTCCTATTCATTAATTTAATTATGAATTCATGACTGTAATTTTAAAGCCATCTTTTTTTCCACCCTCTGCTCTAGTGACATCTGAGTGCTATTGATCGTAAATGTCAAATTAATTTTCTAGGCATATTTTCCTTGTGTTGGGATCAATACATAACTTGAAGAGCTCCTTTGATAGGGCATTGAAAGTTATTCCTCACTCCTATGACATTTTGGCTGATTTCCCCACCCTCCCTTCCAAATATTTCAGTTAGATATTGGCAGCTTTCACTTCCTAGGTGTTTACAAGGAAATATAGTCTTGCTTTGTAAACCTGAACTTCCAGACTAAGAAAAAGAGATGTGAGATCTTCACTCATATGCATATGAATTTAACTTTGAACAAACCCAATATAAGAAAATCCAAATTTACAAAAGCTCATTACATTACTGAAATTGTTAATTATTTATTGATTTTTTTACAAACACATTCTTAGTTTTAAAAAATAATTTCATATAAGACCCCTTCATTCATTTAAAAATGCTTTACTTACAGCTTTTCAAGAATTCAGATTTTGCATAGAGAAAAGTCTTTTCAATGAGTTCTAGAGTTTAAGAGGTTGAAAAAAATCGATTTGCTTAAAACATTACTTTCATATTCTAGTCATTTATTCATTTACTGAATCAATCATTGATTGATTCAGTAAACATGATTGAGAATCTACTATATACTAGACTTGTAGTCAGTCAGGCATGGGAGTTGGGTCTACAGACCAAAGCCTTCCCACCACCAGTGTGGTGAAAATAGAAAGAGATTCTGGAAAACAATATTGCCTAGGATAGATCTTCACATTGTTGGAGGTTGTCTAATGTAAGCCCCTCATCAACTTCCTCAATAACATCCCCAGGAAAGCCTGCATTTCTTACTCTGATCTTTGAGTTAAATTCTTTGGAGAAAACCCAAGAGTCACCAAGTTCTTTGTTCAAGGTTGGCATGGGCTAGAAACAGAGGCAGCATGCGCATATGCAGAGGTTGGAATAATGGAGATGACTCACACTAGGTTGCCCTCTATAAACACTTCTCATGTTAGGATGTAAGTGACTGCAGGCGTGGAGCTATATTTCCAACTACATTCGGTTCCTTTATGGTGAGGGGTGCTATTTTATTTGTCACTCTGGGTGCCTAGCAGGGTGCCTGGTCCTCATTCTTAATTAATGAATGTTGACTGACAGGATGATTGGTTGCTAAATATTTCTCTGTTTCTCACCTGAGAAGTAGCAGGGCATACTCCCATACTCCCAGAGTGACAGTCAGTGCTGACCTGAGACAGAACAGTGAAGCAGGATGCAAAGCAACATAAACAGTACATGGAGGCACTGAGGCCAAGACAAGGCAGACCCCACGATGAGGCTGGATGACACCATAGATGCTCCCTCACATTGTGACTTAGGCCAACAGACACAGGCTTAACCCAGAGGCTGATGCAGTTAACATGATGGCAGCAACTGAGGATAACAATAGCTGGTATTTCTCTCTCTCTCTCTCTCTTTTTTTTTTTTTTTTTTTTTGAGACAGAGTCTTGCTCTGTTGCCCGGGCTAGAGTGCAATAGTGCCATCTCACCTCACTGCAACCTCTACCTCCTGGGTTCAAGCAATTCTCCTGCCTCAGCCTCCGGAGTAGCTGGGATTACAGGCACACACCACCACGCCCAGCTAATTTTTGTATTTTTAGTAAAGACAGGGTTTCGCCGTATTGGCCAGCCTGATCTCCAACTCCTGACTTCAAGTAA
Organism: Macaca fascicularis; assembly: GCF_037993035.2. Classification (NCBI taxonomy): domain Eukaryota; kingdom Metazoa; phylum Chordata; class Mammalia; order Primates; family Cercopithecidae; genus Macaca; species Macaca fascicularis. Next base: position 39,961,872 of record NC_088382.1, read on the forward strand.
TCCACCCGCCTCAGCTTCCCAAACTGCTAGGATTACAGGCGTGAGCCACCGTGCCTGGAAACAGTTGGTATTTCTCAAAAGGGAAAAACAAGGAAGACAATGCCTTTATTGCCACGTGGCTCCTCATCTTTTCCCGTTCACCATCATCTTCTCCGTCATCTCGTGCTGTAGTATTTCGAATTTGCAACTCCTAATGAGTCAGTGAACGTGGGGGAGATATTTCAGCCTATGCTTGTCAAAAATCAATGTGAAGGAAATATAACTAGGTTCTAAAACCAGCCTGTTTTATGTTCTCATTAAAAACAAAGAGAAAAAAAATAATATTTTGAATGCCTTTCATGAAAATGGAACATTTCCATTTTCAAAGACTTTGCATCATGGTAAGTTGAATTCTCACAGCGATCTGTTGAGCTGTAAAGAGGCAGAATAATGTCATGAAAGGAATATGGAATTAGATTCAAAAGAGATGGAAGGTATGTCCTAGCTAACCGTACACCAGCTGCAGGATCTTCAGTGCCTTTAAACCTCATTTTTATCATCTCTAAAATGGGGATTAAAGTGGTCTTTTCTTTGTAGGTAAAAATTAAGTAAGAAACTTCTGAAATCTATAAAAATGATGACTATATAATCATTAAAAATATTTATGGAGCACCTACTGTGTGTTAAGCACTATTCTTGGCCCCGAGACAGAGGAGTGAATAATAAAATCTTTGTGTGTACACGTGTGTGTGTTTGTAGATAAATAAGCAACACATAGGGTATAGAGTATGTCAGATATATAAATCTTATGGAGGAAAAAAAAGCAAGGAATTCAGAGGGAGAGTGCTGAAAAGGCGGAGGGACTGCAATTTTAAATAGGATGAATAGTCCCTTGAAGAAAGGATGTTTGGGAGACAAGCCTGCCAGAAAAACAGAACAGCAAGAGTGAAATCCCTGTGAGACTGTGAGGATATCTGAAACATAGCAAGGAGGCCAGCCCATGTGTGGAAAATAGGAAGTGACAGAGGGCACAGCAGGAGCCACACAGTGGGACCCTGACCCTGCTTGGCTTTATAGCCAAGGTTAAGATCTTCCGTTTTCACTCTGAGGTAGGCAGGCACTGGAGAAGAGGAGATGCACGATGGACATGTCAATCAAATAATTTTTCTCCATTTTGCTGCTTCAAGAATTGAGTCTCAGGGAAGTTGAGGGATTTTCAAAGATTGCGTGTTGAGTCTGGGATTGAAACCAAAACTCCAAACCTAGTTTACTGGAGGAAACGAACAAGATAAAATCACTGGGGTGTGTGTTTGTGTGTGTGTGTGTGTGTGTGTGTGTGTGTGTGTGTGAATTCATTCCAGGCAGGAAGTTGGTATAACAACGTTCTTGCCACCAAGACCCTTTAGAATGGCTGTGCCAGCATAATATGGGAGCCCATCTGTAAGAATTTCACATGACCGTTAAGATAGCAGCCAAAAGCGTTGGTTCTGCCCTCATGGAGTCTAATCACACTGCCGCATACCTCCCAAATGGATAATGTAGCCACTAACAGCATCTTACTCTCCTGCTCAATTCTGTATTATGGAAAGGGCAAGCTATTTCTTGGTACTTAAGGCCCAGTATTTCAAATACGAGGTAACTATAGTTTCTAACACCCTGCAAGGAAGGCATTTCTAAAGCGGCTATCAAATATACATATTCATTTAGTTACTGAGAATGTAAAAGCAATACCTGACTTCTACCTGTGGGGAATATCATTTTTCCAGCAGCAATTTGTTCATAAAAGAGCAATATTTGTGCCAAGAACTCAAGTGAAACAAATGTCCTTCTTGATGGGAAGTGTCCACACTAATTTGGAGTTGTAAAATAAGAATTTTAAATTCACCTTTCTGTGATTTGGCATTTGCAACTTCGACATAATTTAATCATGTTGAGCCACATGAAAGGACTCCGTGGATAGCGCTCCATGGTGAAATACCAGGCTGATGTTCTGAAATTTGCACTGTACCTTTCAAAGGTGCTTATTTCTGGAGTGTGCTGTGAGGCATCCTATCATCGTTCTTTCTTTGAAATGTCACTCTTGTTCTGTCAAAGACTCTTGTCTGCGTGTCTGATGAGCTTTGCAAGTGCCTGACAGGAAATTGTCAGAAAAAGCTATAAAGGGAGAGGCCTTTTGTCTCTAAGTGGAGAAGATGGTGATTTTTGGACAGCACAGATTGGCTGAACAAATGCTAGGCAAGTTCACCAGTTCTTTTGAAAGGCAAAAAGATAATGCCAGAGGGGTGAGCAATTTCTGAGTCCCACCACTCCCCTGCAATTCTCTGAACACCGCCTCCAACAAGTGACTCCAGGTAAGCTCTCTAGAGCTTCCTGTGACTCAGACAGCCTGATGTTTCCTCCAGAGTGCAAGTCTTTTCACTACTATACACTTTTGCTTTATTTGGGTACTTATTATTTTTCTCTGGGGAAGATTCTCTTTTTGAAATGACAGGAACTTAAAAGGTGTTTTCGTCTGTCCATCATTCAGGGACATGTATACAGTTGCCATCCAGGAGATGATGCCATTTCTGGGTCTTATCAAATAATTGTGACTGGCATCTTCACAGAACACAGAGGGACAGACAGTGAGATTTCCCAAGTTTCCACATGTTCGTGGACCTACCAGTTTACTAGAAACATACTTTTGAGCTTTAGAAACACAGTTAGTGAAGACTCTACAGAACATATGACCAAATGTCAAAGGGCAGAGAATTGCTTGACATATCCATATCAACCTGAATATAGGAACATGGTTAGTTTGGAGAGGCCACTGTAGCTACAATCCATGTGGGAGGAGGCTGTCCAAACAAAGAGTCATGGGAGAGCTGTTTCCTCACCCCTACCTTGTTGGACAATGAAGAAGGTTAGGGGTTAACCCCCGAAGACATTTCAATTCCTGTTTTCTAAAGTTACACATGTATATCCTATGTTTTAAGTTCTGACCTTATAAATCATTTTTATTATCTTTTTAAAATGACAAACTAAAAAATCTCGTTCAGGTATGGTTAAGAAGAAACTGGAAATACTTGGGTCAAAACTGACATAGCAATCAAAATTCCAGCACCCAGAAGACACAGTTCGGGAAAGTTATCACCTCATAGACCCCTAATAGAGCACAGACAGCCTGTCGGAGTGCTGCTGAGCCACTACAGATCAGTCTCACCCAGTCCCATGACCAAGTTAATTCAGCCTTTGTGTACACGCAGGACATTCCTCACTGACTGGGTGCCAACTCTCTGTTTCCTTAGGTAATTCTGCCACATCTTCCTGGCCTCTAACGGCTGAGGTGGGCAGGAATATAGCCTTCAGATCTCTTTTCTATCTACACCACTAAACAGGAGATTTGAGTCACCTTGTCAGTGAGATCAGATCACAGGGTGGTTTTCTGACCAACCCATTTAAATCAATCCTCTCCAAAGTCCTTGTCCCCTTACTTTGTGTATTATACTTCATAGCACTTTTTACAGTCTGACATATTACTGATTAACCTGTTTGTTCATTGTTTATTCCTCACTGCCCATTAGAATGTAGGTTTCACCAGGGCAGAGATACTTTTTGTTCATGGCTCTGTCTCCCACTCTGGAAATACTTAATGGATAGTCAGTAAACATCTGTTGAATTAATGAACAAATGATTAGATGGATAAATGAATAGATGCTTGAAAATTGCAAAATTATTATTAGAGATGAGATCTTACTATATTGCCCAGGTTGGATTCAAACTTCTGAGTTCAGGTGATCCTCCTGCTTCAGCTTCCCCAGTAGCTGAGACTAGAGATGCGCACCATCAGGCCTAGTTTAACGAAATTATTACCTTGGGAAATGTACTCTAATTCAAAATCTTTACAGTCTCAACCGTCATCCTCCTGTTGAAATACTTGTTAAAGAAGTAGCGTGTTATCAGTATATCTTCTGTCTCATCTGGACGTGGAAGGTCAATCACAGTAAGAAATTTCTCTTGGCTTAATATATTGATTTATTTTCTCTTAAGTAGAAAAATTCTTACCCAAATTCACATCTCTTTTAGGAATTCATATATCCATATTCTATATCAATTCCCAAGTTATGACTTTCAAATGAGCAGAATCTGGAGGTCAAGAATTTTACTAGGGTGGAAGCTAGGGCAAGAAAAACAAGCTTCGTTTCCTGGAATTACTGACATTTCTTCTGGCAGAGGGTCATTTGGCTAACCCCAAGGACAGAGTGCAAAGGTGAGCTGAAATTCCTCTTGCTAGGGCTAGCATTTCTTATAACTGCCTTATATTAGCTTAGCTACTTACCTTAGCTACTACCACTTTAGTTTTATGTATTTTAATTAGTTCTCTCTTTTTTGTTTTACTTGTTTACTTATTTTTTTTACTATAGCCCAAAAGTGGGTCACGTAGAGGAAAAAAATGAAAAGATAACAAATAGATCATTTTAACCCAAATTAACCCTGTTCCATAGATGATTAGTCTACAGAACCAATAATAGAGGCATGGAATGGCTTAGTGCAAGCATGTCACCCTAACTGATATCAAGAGCTCTAGACTTTATCAATTTGCCTAGTTTAGTCAAGAGAAACTTTTGTTATATTCCCTTTTATGGATGTATTATTTATTTTAATAAAGTTTAATGTTAAACATGAAGTTTTTATTGGTTATTTTAAAAATTAAAAATGTAGTATATTCTTACCATAACGAAGAAAAAGAATCCAAAAATGTAAAAAAGAGGAAATAAATGATCTCTCTCCACCCTTTCCATTTCTAGTATCCCTCCTGACCCAACGGCCCACTTGTTAAATGTATTTTTATTTTTCCAAACTACACACTCTAAAAAGGAAATTAACACGGTCTGCACAGTGTTCTCCTTTCCTGAATGTGGGAAAATGTGATTCTTCACTGCATATCAGAATACTGATGTTCATTCATTTATTTAACAAATAGTATTCAGCATTTGCAATGTGTTCAATACTATGATTAGAAGTTGAAGATACAAGCAGGATTTTCCGAATAAGGGAAGTTTGTCTTTATCTGTGTGGGGTAGTAGCATCACTGGTGAAAACAGAGGAGATAAAAAGAAGTCTTGCAAGAACTGAAATTCCATCATGATTATAGAGCAAAGATGGAAGAAAAACCCTTACCTAGGATCCTAGGATTAAAATTAATGTCTGCATTTCTCCACATCAGCAAGACTATTTGAATTCAAGACCTGTGGTGTGATTTTCCTGACAGTCAAAAGTAACTCCTGACCTCAACCTTCACCCAACTCCTTTGAGGTATCTGAAAAAACCTCAGGAATGACATGCAACTGTGGCATTTCCAATTAAGTATAAATTACACTGTCACTGATATCGAGGAATAGAACTCATATCAAAATCTAACCACTAAACAAGTATTTCTCTGTTGCATAGTGCTGAAGAAGATGGATCATTTTCTTAGAATCCTCCACCCTCACATAATGGGAGAAAGAGAGGCAGGGAATTTTCTCTCTGTATGTTGCTGATGCCTCGATACATAAGTAGAACACAACAGTTGAGTCAATCTACGTCTATACCTTTTCTTTCTACCTGTCCAAGAAAAGTGATTGTTTCTAGAAACTGACATGAGCTCTGACATACACAAAATAAGAGCTTGCTTGTCCTATCATGTGTGAGTCCAAGTGTAATCCCCTGGGTTAGTGTGGAAATCTAAGTCAAATATTACAAGGGACCTTTAGACTGGGAACGGAGTCAGAAATGAATACAACACAAACATATTAAAGGGAGGCAATTAAATGCAAACAAACACTATTGCAGTTTCCTCCTAAGAAGATATAATTACATTGCCAAGTAGATTGCTTTTGGATTACTTGGATTAAGCACTGCATTCTTGAAAGCTAAGTGACTTCCTGGCATTTCATTTCCTTGGAAACCACAAGTTTCTGCAGTTATATGCTATGCAGATTTTCTCACATGCTTTGGGCATTATTCTACTGAGCTTTTGTTTCTAAGATTGGATATCACAGCAGTCGAAAATGGGACACTGAAAGAAGATCAAAGATTAAAGTCAAAAGAGTTCTGGCTAATTTGAAAACCCTGGACAAGCAGTAGAATTATTGCAACCTCAAAATACACACACTGAGCCCTAAAATTAAGCAGTGTGAACAATCATTCCTGCTCATAAAGTGGTTTGAAGTAGTAGTAAGCTGTACAGCTACACCAAACAGTCCCTGCAATAGTTAACACAAGACCTTTCTTTTGCTGTAATTTTTGGCCCATGAGACCTTGAGAAATAACCTTTATTTACCATGTTGTTAGCTTCACACTGAGGTAAAAGTCACCTCCCAGGAGGAACACTCCTGAGATTTCACCTGTATCTTATTAATAAAGTTTTCCATTTACAAAGATAAATTCAGGTACCTAAATAAGAAACCATGCTGCATAAACAATAAGGGATGAAGGAAGGCCAAGAAAATAAAAGTGACAGAGATTTATTAAACAAACAAACAAACAACAAAAAACCCCACCAAAATTTGTGACCATTGACTTACTTCTTGGCTGAACAGGCAGCACTGACTGCCCAATTACAGCATGAAGTTGATGGAATTACAGATAACCTGCCAAATACATGAACCTACAGCTATACCCTGTGTGCAGACATCCTGACTGATTGCTTTGATTTAAATGAGAAGTGTTCTTTTACAATTCTGAGTCTTCCTGGACTGATTTTTGTAGCTGGCATACCTTCAGAGAGAAAGCAGTCTGTCTTCTTAATAGGCTGGTCCTTAACAAAATTATGACATGAGGAAGTTGAAATTGCATTCTACTATCAATTCTCTCATAAATTGGCCACAAGTCACGGGCACCATAGCTTTCTTTGTAAGAGGCAAGGTAAGTCTGGCGAACCCATACAAAGCCTTGAGATTTGAACAGACTGGCTCATGATCCTGAACTTCCAATACCAGCTTCCTCCTCTGCATTCTGTTTCGACAGGACCGTGTTCACTAAGTGAACTTGACTAATTGGTTCAGTGGACTCTAATCAATTTTAATGTGAATGTAGAAAACCTAATGGAATATTGGCAGTTTTATTAGATGCTTTCTGGAAGTTTCCCTTAATCTCAGTATGGCATTTTCCGAAGTGTACTAAAACAATTGGATTAATGGGGGAGATATTTGGAGTAAGAGGGCTTTGTTTTGTCACCTACCTCTGGTCACCAGAGTAGGAAGCTGTGAGCTGTCTGAGGAAGGTTCAGGATTGCACCTGTCAAAATAACCTAATGTAGGGCCTTATACCAGGAATTAGCAAAATGTTTCTGTAAAGGGGCAGATAGTAAATATTTTAGGCTTTGTGGGCCATGTGGTCATTCTTGCAACTACTCAACTCTGCCGTTGTAATGGGAAAGCAGCCATAGACAATACCTAAGAAATAGGACTGGTTTGTTCCAATAAAAGGTTTGTTTTGTTGTTTTGTTTTGTTTTGCTTTTTGTGCTTACAGAAATAGTGGTCCAGATTTGGCTCAGAGGCTATAGTTTGCTGATCCCTGCTTTATCCAACTGGAAGAAAGATGTCGATTACCTACCTGCCTCAGGTGAGTGAGTCCACATCCAGAAACTTGGAAGAAAATGGCAAAATCGTTCTTCTTAACAGAAGAGATGTGTGTACACACACACACATAAATTAACACACATTTATATGCATATATACATGCATTTTATATATATATATATGCATAAGTACCTATATGAAACTGACAAAACTTTATTTACAAGACTCATTAAATCAGAGTCATTTCATCTATAGTGGACTTGTGCTGTGTCAATCTAGCTAAGTCAAAGCTACGTTTCCCTGAATCCCCTCCTTTGTATATTTGTGAGTTAGCAAGGTCTACAAGTGAAATTTTGTATGAGATTTAGAAAAAGGCTTGAAGCAACAACCAACGTTTTACACTCTCAAGATTGATGCAGGGCACCGGGTGCTTTTACAGTTCACGCTTACTGCTGCTTGATCTTACTGGTATGAAGCACCTGGGCCCTCAACTCCTCTAACTCCTGCCAGACCTGCTCCTCCAATTGTTCCAAATCCTGGCCAAGTTCATGTGCAGCTCATGGTAGAAGGACAGCAGTCTCTTCTGTAGCAGGTCACTCACACTAAAGAATTTGGGACCTGGAGATGGTGAGAGGCAAATGCAGATTCCAGCACAGCTTCTGAGTGCTTCCGCTACTTGCCATTCATCACTTTCCTGACTCCCAGTCCTGCTTACTTCAGGTCCTGCATAGATGCAGAAGTAACTGCCTTATATGGACTGTTTATATAATGAGTCCCCTATTCTATATAAGCCATCGTGATTTTACTTTTCTGATCAAAACCTAATGGACATATCATGCCAACCTAAAAGATTTTCCATTCAAAGAAAGGAGATCTGATAATTAATAATTGTAAGTACTAGGTTTTAAAATATTATCATACTAGTGATGCTAATTTCTCTTCTGAAGGTCACACTATTCCCTTCAACTCTGAGATTATGTAAATGCTGTGGATATAATGATAGTGATGTGTTTGTTCACAGGGCATGGATGCTGATTTATCTTCCCCTCCTCTAGGATCAATGATACACATTAGAGAGGTGGCTGGTAGGGGACTAGTGTGGCAGCCTCTTGCTCCCAGACTAAGCAAAACCATCTGGCCCTCAGATGAATTGAACCCATATTATTGGCCTCAATCAGCACCATGTTTTACTCAACTGAAGAAATAAAAGTTGCAATTAATTCAACTGTCCTCATCTTAGTCATTACCAATTGCAATATTCTATCTTTATTTAGCTTCTAAAACCCAACAGTTCATGCTCCCGGACAAACTACATGGGAAAGTATGATATGCCAGCATTGTCACTATTATGACTTGAATGACTGCAGGAGATTGTGTTTTTAAACTGCCTCATCGTAGCCCTATCCTCAAATGTATGCCAGGACTTCCAGAGAAGCGAAGTCACACGGCTGTTTATTCAATGAGAATTCATGTTTATCATCTGTCATCCCAATCCTACTTCCCCTACACTATGCTCCTACTTGCTTGGCTCCTTGGAAAAGGAAACTGTCCTCTCTTCAGTTACATTTTTCTCATGTTCAACGAGTTAATTTTGTTGGCTCAGTTATACATTTTAGCATAAATTAAATTCAACTTTCCTTTATTTGAGTCTTTGGGCCAGCTGCATTGCTTCATACTTTCTGGTATTCTTAATTTCAACTTTGCTAGCATTTAGAAGACAAAGGCACTGTCTAGTGGAAGTAATAATCCTTTTAACTACCTAATTGCTTCTGTTGGTTATAGCCGTTTGTCTTCTAGACTCAAGGCATTGACTCTAGATGACTTCCAACAAGCAGCCAACACACCTGCCTCTTGATGGATCAGCTCATTTATGTTTGTTTCTACTGTCTTATAGACAATCTCAGATAAAAACTGGATCTTAATAGATAAAGGTAACAGGAGAAAGATTGTTTGCTTTTTCTAAAGTTTCTTTTTCCATTTTAGCTCATGTAATGCTATATGTCTCTATTAAAACCAGCAATTCCTTTAGTTGAAACTGTGGTTAAGATTCATTTATAGGTGTCTAGAAAGTGTGTGGCATAATGTGGTTTATGTGTCAGTGGCTGAGATGCTAGAAATGGAGTTTTTCGGGGGTCAGGTATGGTGGTCACGCCTGTAATCCCAGCACTTTGGGAGGTTGAAAAGGGTGGAACACCTGAGGTCGGGAGTTTGAAATCAGCCTGGCCAAAATGGCGAAACCCTGTCTCTACTAAAAATACAAAAATTAGCTTGGTGTGGTGGCAGGCACCTGCAATCCCAGCTACTTGGGAGGCTGAAGCAGGAGAATCGCTTGAACCTGGGAGGTGGAAGTCGTGGTGAGCCGAGATTGTGCCATTGCACCACAGCCTGGGAGACAGAGCAAGACTCAGTCTTTAAAAAAATGGGTTTTTCATAGTATGGTAGTCTGATAATGACTCTCAAAAATATCAGTTCCTAATCCCTGGAACCTCTAAGTGTTACCGCATTTGTTTTAAAGGATCTTTGAAGATGTAGTTAAGGATTTGAAATTGGGATATTTTCTTGGATTACCTGTGTGGACCTTAAATGTAATTACAAGTGTCCTTATAAGACAAAGATGGAGGAAGATAATACCCAGAGGAGAAGGTGCTATGAATGAAGATGGAAGCAGAGATCAGAGTAGTGAGACTACAAGCCAAGAAATGTTGGCAGCCACCAGAAACTTGAGGATGCATGCAATAGATTCTCCTCTAGAGCCTCTGGCAGCAATGCAGCCCTGCAATACCCTGATTTTGGCCACGTAATATGGATTCTATAATTTTCTATTATTTCTATTATTTCGACTGTACACCGCAGAATGCAGCTCCTCCCTATCCAGGACAGCAAAATTGCAACAGAAAAAAATCTGTTAGGTCCATCTGAACACTGACTGCTCTCTTTAAAAAGCTGAGGCAGCATACAGTCATCCTTCTCGTTTTCACATCTTGAATCCTGACAATAACATGTTTGATGTTAATTCCTTCACCAGATACTGAAGGATGAGGTTCTTAACACTTCCTGGCACCAAGGCCTTTGGCCAATATGACCCTTCAGTACCAGCCATTGTTTTTAGGATGCAGTAGTGATGATGGATTTCTGGTGTAAAGATGACAGAATAAAGAGGTTTTTGCCTTCCTCTTCTCAGAAATAACTCTCAAACAAAAAGGAAAAGGAGAACAGAAATTCCACATTTGCTATAAATTAGCTGATTTCCATATATTATGAAGGGTGAGCAAAGACTGGAAAGATGACGTGGATATGTGAGATGAGGTCAAGACACCGGTGACTGCAGAACTCAAAAAGGGCTGTGGTGCTCTGTATCCCAAACTAGGTAGCCTATGAGAAGATGCAAGCCCAACAATCCCATTTTGGAAAAACATTAGCTCAATATAGAAGTTACTGTCTTTACCTTGGCACTGGAAAAGTAGGGGAGGTGGGATTCACAAACAAGTGGTGTTTACAGAAAGTAGTTTTCAGGTAAGCTGGAGTAGAAAAAACAAAATACAAATTTGGAGCAGTAGTACAGCTGTTGATAGGATGGGACAAGCAAAGTTAAGCATAGTGCCCATAAAATCCTGTCATTAACAACTTCATTTGAAATCAAGAAAAATTGTTACTGTCTCAGAATAGGGGCCAAACTCTTCCATATCTCAAATAGTTAAGCTAGGAAGATGACAACTCATTCAAACATAAAATATTTAAGAACACAAATCTGACAAACAATTATGCAACACAAATCTAAGTCATGTAGTGCAATATTGTTTAAAGGAAAAAAAATAAATAAGCATAAAATAAAATACGGTAACAATGTGGAAACTAAAATAGTTTTTAAAAAGAGTCAAAAGTCAAAGAAAAATAAATGTCAGTATCAGATACTTGTGTTCCCATAGAGCTGAAAAAAAAGCATTACAACTCATAACCATTAAGTTGAAAAAGTTATGAGATACAGCTGACTCTTGAACAACACAGGTTTGAACTGTGCAGGTCCAGTAACTTGAGGATTTTCTTCTGCTTCTGCTGCCTCTGAAACTGCAAGACCAACCCCTCGTCTTTCTCCTCCTCCTCCACCTACTCAACGTGAAGATGATGAGGATGAAGACCTCTGTAATGATACACTTCCACTTAATAAAAAGTAAATATGTTTTCTTAATAACATTTTCTTTTTTCTAGCTTACTTTATCATAATATAATATATAATACATATACAAAATATGTGTTGATCAACTATGTTATCAGTAAGGCTTCTGTTCAACAGTAGACTATTAGTAGTTAAGTTTTGGGGGAGTCAAAAGTCATATTCATATTTTTGACCATGTGGGGAGTCAGCACTCCTAACCCCTGCATTGTTCAACCATCAACTATATTAACATTTAAAAACTAACTGCCGAAAGCAGAAATGCTAGTCTTGAGAGAAATTTTATGAAAAAGACATTTAAAGGAGAAAAATGAGTTGGTTTAGCTTAGAAAAGAAACGGAAGAAAATATAAAACTGTTATGGAAATGAGCTTCCCTTTGGAAACTGGAGAAGAGATACTTGTAGAAATGCAACAAAATACGTGGTGAACAGAATCGAACAAATAGAAATGGGCAGAATTTAAAAGGACTAGAGAAAATAAACTTGGAGGATGAAGGCTATTCAATATGAGCAATATTAGTGTCCCTCAAAATATAAGTGTACAATGGACCAGAAAAAAGATTCAGTTATAATTTAAGAAAATGTTTTAGTCATAACCACAACAATTTATTGAGCACCTTCTATATACCAGGTAGCTCTATATACAGGGATACAACAGTGTAAAAGACAGATGAAGCCCCATCACCACTGAGCCTACAGTCAAAAAAAAGACTGGATGATGGGCATACTGTGTTAAAACAACACCACCAACTAGATTATCACCATCAAGACATTTGCAAAGAAAGTTACCGACTTCAAAACTAAGTCAAAAACACTGTATTTTGAGGGCCAGGCATGGCGGTGCACTCCTGTAATTCCAGCACTTTGGGAAGCTGAGGTGGGAGGATTGCTTGAACTCAGGAGTTCAAGACCAGCTTGGGAAACATAGTGAGAGCCCATCTCTATAAAGATTTAAAAATTAGCCCAGCAGCCTCTGTGTGGCCCCATCTACTTGGGAGGCTGAGGTAGGAGGATCTCTTGAGCCCAGGAGGTCGAGGCTGCAGTGAGCCATGATAGTGCCACTGCTCTCCAACCTGAGTGACAGAGTGAGACCGTGTCTCACACACACAAAAAGAACACTGTATTTTGAGTGTGCAGGCAAAAAGATTTTTCCTAAAAGAGGAAATACAATCACCCAGGTCCAAACACAAAAATATAAAATGAAACAATGCCTGCTAACTCCTCAAAGAAATAAAGTGTGAATTGAGAACCTTATGCTAAATCACACACAAAAAAATTTAATAAGCAAGAATTAGGGATGTAGCTGAAACAGCAGTGGGAATAGTGGCCAAATAACACAATGTAAAAGTGATATACAATAAATGCATAAAAATAAAATAACTAATAAAACTTGGAAAGGAAGGTGGTGAGAAATAGAAGAAATTATAAATATGGCAAGCAAAATATGTAAGTTAAAAATGAAAAATCAAGTAACAGATGTAAAATTGTATTTAAAGACAAAAATGTAATTATTAGAAAAAACTAAGAAAAATCAGTTATGTGGTAGAGGGAAGAAAGCAGGGAGCGGTAGAGATGGAAACATATTAATTTGATATTTGTTTATAATAGGCATACTAAAACTCTATAAAGAAATAGCTGAATATTCTAGATGTTTACACTAAAATCATGTAAAAATCACAAAACTAGCTTTCCAAGTTAACCCAGGCAGTGTGTGCACGTGCACGCACACACACACACACACATGCACGCACACACACAATTAAGCAAAGTCAGTTTGAACCATACAGAGAACTATGTATAGTACATAAAAAGAAAAAAAGCTAAGTGAAAATGCATAAAATAAAATATAATATAATGACACAACAAAATCCAACTACGTATTCTAGCACCGTACACAAATGAAATAAGATCACCTAATTAAAAGTTAAAAGCTCTGAGATCTGGTCTCTGATCACAAAGCAATACCTAACTATATGTTGCATACAACAGACATACTTAAAACAAAATAACTTAGAAAATCTAAAAAAAGTAAAAGAGCTAGCAATGGCATGCCAAAAAATGCAATAAAAGTAAAGCAAATTATAGATTATTTGCAGGGGCCTTTGAAAACAGTATGCTGAGAATAGATAGGGCTCAAGGACAGTATCTCCAATTGAACTTTTAATGAACTCCCGTAGGCGCCAAGAAGGCGGGCAGATAAGGAAGAGCATAGAAACAAGGAACTGAGTAGAAGGTTACATCTGGGAAAAGAAAGTTTGTTTTGCATTGCATTCTTTCTGCTGACGTGGGGTTTATGGGGTATAAATAAAGTGAGGCGGAGGCTCTGAGTGCGGCCGCCATGTTCTCTGTGTGTCTTTGTCTTTTGTGTGTTCTTTCATTCTCCACCACCCCCGGCACGGACCCCAGCAATTATTTCTATTAGAAAACTGAATTCAGGAATAAAAGCATTACATAAAACAAATAAAGGTACTTTATAATAATAAATGGAATAGTCAACACTGACTATAGTGATAATTACTGACAAAAAACATAGATAAAGAGCCCATAAAGAATAAAAATTACATTAAATATCTTTGTAAAATCAGTAAATAGAAACATACGAGTCACAGGAGACTTTAGTTCATAGTGTAACTTTAGAACAGAAATAAACCTCCTTTTTAATCACATGATATGACTATATGAGACCTCAAAGAAAACCACAATGAAGCCTTCTGTTTAGAAATACCACCAATAACATTTTTTGACAACAGCATTCTAAAACTAGAAATTAATATTTAAACTGGAAGATGAAATAACCCTTCCAATTGGAAAATGTAATAATCTCACTTAAATAAACTTTTGAGTTAAATTTGAAATCATGAGAGAAATTTCAGAATGCCTAAAAATAATGATACCGAAAATTCCACATGGCAAAACCTTTTACAGAATTTTCCAGAAAAGAATTATGTAGAAGAGGAAGAAGGATTCAAAGGACAGAAGGGGAGGGAACACTTCTTAACTCACTTGTATGGGTCCAGTATTACTGTGATATCAAAAAATCAGAAATAAACAGTACACAAAAAGAAAACTACTGGCAAATATTTTTCATGAACCTATGCAAAATTAATTAATAATAACAAAATTAATTAATATTAACAAAATATTAGCAAACCAAATCCAACAATGTATAAAAACAACTAGGCCGGGCACAGTGGCTCACACCTATAATCCCAGCACTTTGGGAGGCTAAGGTGGATGGAACATGAGGTCTGGAGTTCGAGACCAGCCTAGCCAACATGGCGAAACCCCATCTCTACTAAAAATACAACAATTAGTCAGGTGTGGTGGCAGGTGCCTGTAATCTCAGCTACTCGGGAGGCTGAGGCAGGAGAATCACTTGAACCCGGGAGGCGGAGGCTGCAGTGAGCTGAGATCATGCCACTGCATTCCAGCCTGGGCAATAAGAGCAAGACTCCAACTCAATAAATAAATAAATAAATAAATATTTTAAAAAATAACAACAACTAAACACCATGATGAAGTGGGATGTATTCCAGGTAAGACCAGTTAAGCGTTAAAAAAATCAATCAATGTAATCCACTAAAGAAGGCATCCACAAAAGATGAAATATATGATCTTATCAACTGACACAGTAAAAGCATTTGGAAAAAAAAAGTTAACACTTATTCTTGATAAAGACCATTAACAAGTTAGGAATAGAGAGGAACTACCTCAACTTGAGAATCTACAAAAACCTTACAGCTAACATTATGCTTAATGTGAAACACTGAGAGCTTTCTCCCTAAGATCAGGAACAAAGCAAGATGTCTGCTGTTACTGCTGTCTTTCAACACAGTACTGGAAGTTTTACTTGCAGCAAATTGGTCAAGAAAAAAAAAAATGACATAAAGATTGGAAAGAAAGAAATAAAATAGTCCCTATTGCCAGATGACAGTATTATCTATATAGAAAGCCTCAAAGATTCTACAAAATCTCCTAGAAATAATAACTGAGTTCAGGTAGATCACAGTATACAAGATCAATATATAAAAATCAATCATGTGTGGAGACTAACAATTCACATGTGGAGACAAAAATTAAAATTATAATTTCATTTATAATCATGCCAAAAGAAATGAAATCACTCGTGTGTACCAAGTAAAATAGGTACAAGATCTGTATGCTGGAAGTTATGAAATAGTGATGAAAGAAATCAAAGGTGACCTAAAAAAAAGTTGAGACACATACCATTTTCACAACTTAGAAGATTCGACATAGGAAATTATCCCAAAGTGATCTATAGGTTTAATACAATTTATATCAAAGTCCCAGCAAGGTTTTTTGTAGACATAGACCATATTATTCTTAAGTTTTTATGTAAAGGCACATGCCCTAGAACAGCTAAATAATCTTGACAAAGGAGAATAAAGTGGGAGGAACCACTCTACCCTATATTAAGGTCATCTAGACAGCATGGTGTTGGTGGAAGAATAGATCAATGTAACAGAACAGAGAACTTGGGAATACACCCACATAAATATGCTCAAGTGATTTTTGACAAAGGTGCAAAAGCACTGCAATGAAGAGTCTTAACAAAACGATTCTGGAGCAAATTGGACAACCACAGGTAAAAAATGGAACTTTGCCCTGAACCTCACACTGCACGCAAAAATTAACCCACAACAGATCATGGACCTAAATGTAAAATGTAAAACTGGAAAAAAAAAAAACAAACAAACAAACAAACAAAAAAAACTTTTGGCAGAAAACAATGAGAGAAAATCTTCAGGATCCAGGGATAGGCAGAGTTCTTAGATTGACAACAAAAGCACAGTCCATTAAAGGAAAAAAATCATTAACTGGATCTCATCAACATTAAACTTCTGCCTTGCGAAAGCCCATGTCAAGAGAATCAAATGACTAAATGACTAGGATTAAATATTTGCGAGCCACATACCTGACAAAGGACCATTATAGAACAAATAATCCAATCAGGAAATGGGCAAAAGACATGAAGAGACATTTCATTAAAGAGGACATGCTAATGACAAGCATGTGGAAAGATGTTCAGTGATTAATCAATTAAATAAATATAAGTTAAAATAATATTAAATGTAAAATAATGAACATGAAAACGACAATAAGATATCACTCCATCCCTATCAATCAGAATGGCTAAAATCATAATAAAAAATGCTAAATGCTGGTGAAGTGCAGAGAAACGGATCCCTCATACATTGCTAGAGGGAATGTAAAATGGTATAGCCACTCTGGAAAACAATTTGGCAGTTTCTTAAAATATTAACCATGCAACTACCATATTACTCAACAATTCCACACCTAGGCATTTCTCTCAAATGAATGAAACTTTTATTCACACAAAAACCCAGCAGCCAGCCAAAGCAAGAGGAACCCTACCGTGCAATTGACCTGAACTGGAAAACCTCTTTGTCCTGATGGACGAATAATTCATTGGATAGTTTTGTTTTGTTTTTTTTTTTGAGACAGAGTCTCACTCTATCGCCCAGGCTGGAGTACAGTGGTGCAACCTCACCTCACTGCAACCTTCATCTCCTAGGTTCAAGTGACACTCCTGCCTCAGCCTCCAGAGTAGCTGGGATTAGAGGCATGCGCCACCACACCCAGCTAAGAGATGGGGTTTCACCGAGTTGGCCAGACTGGTCTCGAACTCTTAACCTCAAGTGATCTGTCCACCTCGGCCTCCAAAAGTGCTGGGATTACAGGTATGAGCCACCGTGCCTGGCCACTGGATACTTTTTTTTCAAGCAAACAAATGGAAACAACCTAAATGTCCATATATATGTATGGAGATAAGTTAAAAATAGATTACTACTGTACATTTATTTAAATAATTGAATTAAAATAGTTTTGCATATCCCAAGTTATAATTCAAAATATATAATGCAGAAAAAAAGATTAAAATCCATTTACATATCATGCTACATACGTGTTAAATCATACAACCTATACGAACCCTATATTTGTGTGTATATTACACAGATCTACTATGAATATACATATATGTTGGTATATTCAGTCTCTGACTTATGATGGTTCAACTTGCGATGATTTTTTGACTTTACAATGGTGCAAAAATGACATACACATTCAGGAGAAATCATACTTCAAATTTCAAATTTTGATCTGTTCTGGGCTAGCGATACTCTCTCACAGCACTGCGCAGCAGCACTGAGCCACAACTCTGAGTTAGCGAAGCCATCACAAGGGTAAACAACTGGCATTCGACAGTTTTCAGTGTTGCCAGATGATTTTCCCCAACTGTAGGTTAATGAAAGTGTCCTGAGCATGTTTAGGGCAGGCAAGGCTACGCTATGATGTTCAGTAGGTCAAGTGTATTAAATGTATTTCAACCCATAATCTTTGCAATTTACAGTATGGTTTTGCCAGATGTAACCATATCATAAGTCAAGGAGCATTTGTAAATATACCGTATGAATACATGTTTAAAAAAATAATTCCGGATGAAATGTATACAACATTTTAAATAAATTTCCCTATTTGTTTTTAACAATAGCTTGAGTTGGATTTTATTTTACTTTTACTTCAAGCATTCTAATGATATGCTCCCTAAGGCTGAATACCTTAAGATAATTGAGGAGACATATTACTCTCTATTACTCCACATCAGAGATACTACACATACTTGTTCCTAGTACAACAGCACAGTCTAAGGAACTTGTTCCTAGTACAATGGCACAGTCTAAGCACATAGACTTACATTAACTCGTCCCTTGAAACAGACTCCAGTGCTTGGTTTTGACCAAACACATCTAATCCAGTTCCCCTCCTAACTATAACTACCAAGTGTTTCAGATATTTTAATATCTCTTTCTGCAGCTTAGGAAACTAGAAAGGCCTCTCTATGAATTATATGAGATTTTTACAAACTGTAGTTTTGCATCTTCACACCACGACATGGTCAGCATACAATCAGAATTTTTAAGTGGGAGAAACTTTGTCTAATCATCTCCTATTTTACAACAGAGAAGTAAAATGACTTTCCCAGATCACAAACTGTGAGAGGAAGGTCTAAAATCTAGTCTCCTAAATACAAGTTTAATGCATTTTTCATTACATCCTATGGCCAAATAGCTAATAAAAATGTGCTAAAGTACCTTCGAAAGATTCATATGAATTCCAAGTCCATGAAATGTTGATACCCTGCCCACTACAGTTCATGTTCCCTTGCAAGTGGTCTGTACTGCAATATCCATGAAGAATATCCACTTTGATCTGTAAAAACAAAAGCTGGGGGTTGCACAAGCCAACAACAAGCATCCATATAGACATTGTTTAATGGACGAGAACAAATAGCTCCCGTTCTCATTAAAGAGATTTTTGCGATGGCTGCAGAGTGTGCTCATAAATGTAATTTACTCTCTGGCTGTCAAGGTCTCCTGACTAATTGTTTCCTGGTCCCTTGATTGTCTTGAACAAGCATCATGGACTGGCTTAAAATATCAGGTGGCTGAATGGAGCAGTAATACAGAATGCATACTTTCCAGAACAGTTTTGTAAAACATCATTTCCATCAAAAAGGTAAAACAGCACAGACATGGGTCAAGTTCAGAAATAAACTCTTTTACCAGCCACGAGAAAAAAAAACAAAACAGAAATCCCCCAATTCACATCCAAAAACAACCAGATGTTATATCTCCAGATTCTATGGTTTCCTCATGAGTAAAACTTCTCATGATCTTTCACGTCATGTGCCTTGGGTATGTCTTGGTCACAGCATTGACCATGGTGATGAAATGACTGGGTTGGAATCCGAACTCCACCACTGTAACCCTGGATGAGTTTTCTAACTTCATCTGTGCAATGGAATTAATAATAGTTTCTACCTCAGCTAACTACTTTATCTCTAATCCAGCATTCACCTGGTCTGTTAGCAACGAACAAGTGCTCAATAAATGCATATTAGCCATAAATCATGCACTCTGCTCTACTGGGGTCACAGAGATAAGTAAAACATAGTCTTGTAATAGAATGGAGGAGGAAAAAAAGACAAAGTGAGGATATAGAGCACATTATTTTTTGCACTTTGCAAAATCCAGTTTGGTTCAAATAAATTATAGAGAAATGCTGAGAGATAATATTATAAAAGCTAGTCTTGGACTGAATCAATCGTGAGGAACTTTGATGTAATTCCGTGGGCAATAAGCAACAATTAAATGTTTTGAGCAATGTAGTCATGAAGAGTGCAACTTGGCTCTAAGAATATTAATTTAATCATGGTGTATGCACATATGAATTGGAAGGGAGAGACAGGTAGTCACAGGGACATTGCAAGGACTATTACTGTGCTCGTCTCCTAAAGGGAGCCAGCAAAGTGCCTGCCCTCATGGAGCTTTCTTTTTTCTTTCTTTTCTTTTCTTCCTTTTTTTTTTTTTTTTTTTTTTCTGAGACAGAGTCTCGCTCTGTTGCCCAGGCTGGAGTGCAGTGGCATGATCTCGGCTCACTGCAACCTCCGCCTCCTGGGTTCAAGTGATTCTCCTGCCTCAGCCTCCCAAGTAGCTGGGATTATAAGCACCCGCCACCATACCCAGCTGTTTTTTGTATTTTTAGTAGAGACGGGGTTTCACCATGTTGGTCAGGCTGGTCTCGAACTCCTGACCTCAGGTGATCTACCCCCCTCAGCCTCCCAAAGTGCTAGGATTACAGGCGTGAGCCACCGTGCCCAGCCTGGAGTTTTCTTTTCAGAGGAGGAGATGTATGAAATATAAAAACACAAATATTAGTATGGTCAGGTTTTGTTCAGTTTTATGAAGAATAACAAAGCAGGGTTAGAGAATAGAGTAAAATGAGGATTTATTTTTATCTATAATGGCCTCTAAATATAAACTCACTGAAAAGATGAATTTTGAGCAAAGACTAAATCAAGTAAAAAGTCTTTGAGGCAGAAGAAAGCTTTCATTGCTGGAAGAAGAACAAGGCGGCTGGAATAGCTAGAAAGGAAGGAGAAGCCCAGGAAGAAGCAGGAGATGAATTCCAAGAGGAAAGAGAGGTTCAAGTCCTTCAAAGACTTTTGAGCCACTGTCAGGAATTTAGATTGTATTCTGAAACATTGATGGGTGTGTTGAGATTTCTTCCACGCTCTAGAATTCTTTGATCTTATTGTTTCTACCTCCAGTTTCCATACTGTTATCTCCTTCCCACTAAAACTCCATCCCTAACCTTTCATGAGAGACCTGAGTTCTGTCGAAGCATCCTGAGGGATTTGTGTAGTCAGTTGTTACTTTTGGCATTAGTTTCTGTTTTGTTATCTGTCTTTGGCTTAGTCTTATTTTAAATGTGACAGCCTGTCTTCTGCTGCTCCATGAGGAAATCATCAATGAATTTTGACCTTGTTTGAGCTCACTATGGCATTAGTAGCCACTGGGAGGAAACCAAGAAGGAATAAGGTAAGAGAAGGGAAAAAATGAGTCAAAACTTTGAGGTTTGGGTGCTCCCCATACAGAAATTCTTTGTCCACTTCCAGCCTTTAAAAGTCAGGGTATTTTTTTTTTTTTTTTTTTTTTTTTTGAGACTGAGTCTTGCTCTGTTGCCCAGGCTGGAGTGCAGTGGCACAATCTGGGCTCACTGCAAGCTCTGCCTCCCGGGTTCACGCCATTCTCCTGCCTCAGACTCCGGAGTAGACGGGACCATAGGCGCCCGCCACCACGCCCGGCTAATTTTTTGTATTTTTAGTAGAGACAGGTTTCACCGTGTTAGCCAGCGTGGTCTCAATCTCCTGACCTCGTAATCCGCCCACCTCCCGAAATGCTGGGATTACAGGCATGAGCCACCGTGCCCTGCCAAGTCAGGGTATGATTTTTTACACAAAGCCGTAGTCTATCTTCTAAGGAGAGTAAAGGTTACTTTAGCCATTCATTGTTCTGCCCAGCTACAGTTCTTTAGAGAGCAGTGACTGAATACTCTTCTGATTTCTGCATGAGCTACTAAATCATCTTTCTGCTTAAGGGTATTTTTGTTGTATTATATGTATTATATCATATCATATATTACATTAGTTTATCCTAATGAAAGTTTTTCCCTTTCCTAAATAGTTAGGAACTGGTTGCCATGTAAGAAATATTTGTGGAGGTGGTTTTTTGGGCGAATAGAAGAGGAAATCAAAGGAACAGTTCTATAAAAGACAATGTGTCCAGCATCAGAGCTGCCACATTTGTCTTTCCAGTGGTCTTCGGTAAAGGCTGCCATCAGCCAAGTCTGCACGATGACTTTGACTTTCAAATATAAACCTGACCCTACAGGCTCTCCACCACTACCGCTACCACATTATCAACTCAGATGAACAGGACATATGCATAGGAAGATGACAATATATGCCGCTTGCAAATGTAGTGGAATAGACCATACATGTGAAAGAGACCATAATGGTGGGAAGAATCACGAACGCACACAGAGGGCTTTAGAGAGCAGAGGAATCTTGGGATTTGAAGAAGAGAAGAATGAAAATAGGTGCTGATAGGTGGGAGTGGGCTGAATGCTAACAGGGATTACATGCACACTGGTTTCAGGAAGCTAAGTTTGGCCTTGAAACAGCATAAATTGGAGGGGAGGATACTTAATAAAAGACACTCAGGAGTGTCTCAAAAAGCAAACGGCAAGAGTCTGGGTGATGATACTTAGATGTGAAGGTAGAGATACATCCAGCACTAGAAAGTTATTTTTTAATTTTTTCATTAGATTTAGGACTTGCTTTAATTAAACAATCACAGACATAAACTGTTAAAGTTCTAATGGACTCTAGAATTTATCCTATCCATTCAATTTACTTTTCAGACAAGGAAAATGGAATTCATATTAAGAATTATTAACTTTTTAATACCTTTAGTAAAAAGTTATTTTAACTAAAAGTATACTTTTACCTATCTCTTTTATTTTTAAAAAATCCTGGTGAAATGAAATAATTTCCTAGAAAAACATAACTTATAATGGGCTGAAGATGAAAAAGGAAGTTGGAATAAAACAATAAACTAAGAAGAAATGGTAAATGATACCCAATAGTTCTTTCAGAAAAGGTGCCAATTCAAAACAGTTTTATGGGTTAATTATTTCAAACTTAAAAAAAATCAGGCAGGGCGCGGTGGCTCACACCTGTAATCCCAGCACTTTGGGAGGCTGAGGCAGGCGGATCACCTGAGGTCGGGAGTTCAAGACCAGCCTGACCAGCATGGAGTAACCCTTTCTCTACTGAAAATACAAAATTAGCCGGATATGGTAGCACATGCCTGTAATTCCAGCTACTCAAGAGGCTGAGGCAGGAGAATCACTTGAACCCAAGAGGTGGAGGTTGCAGTGAGCCAAGATAGCACCATTGCACTCCAGCCTTGGCAAAAAGAGCGAAAGTCCATCTCAAAAAAATAAAAAAGGAAAGAAAAAAGAAAAAACCATTCTTTATTATATAACCTATTTTAGAATATAGGCAAAGAGAAGTTCCAAATCATTTAATAAATTCCTCAAAACCCAATGCCAAAATCCAACAAATAATGAATTTTAAAAATTATAGTCTAATCTTAAGTATATATACCAAACCATTTATTCTTAATAAACATTAAAAATTCAAGCCCAGAAGTTTATTGTAAAAATAAATTAAAACCAAGTAAGATTTACTCCACTGATGTAAAAATGGTTCAACTCTACTAATTCAAAATGTTATTGGCTCAATTTTGTAAAAACATAACACCATACAATAAATTCCCAAATAATATTTGTCAAATCAATGCTATTTTATATAGTTTTCAAACAATATATATATGTGTGTGTATATATATATATTTCAAAACTATATAAAACATTAAATTAGAAAGCAAAAAGGAATAGGAGTAAAATTTGATTTTTTTAACATGATGAGTATCATATATCTCAAGCAGGACCATATACTACACTTTAACAAAAATGCTTCTCATGTTTTATAACCCAGGAATAAGACAGACACACCTGCTATCATACTATTACTTTGCATTGTTCTGGAAGTTTCAGCCATTGTAACAGTGATTAAAATAAAGTTTAGGTATTAGAAATAAGATCCAACCTTTTTATTATTATAATAATATTTTCTAATGCCTGCATGAAAAACCAAGGTAATCAACTAAGATATTAGAAATATTCAGAATCTAGAAAACCATGAATCCAGTAAATATACAAAAATAAAATCCTCCTTACCTCTAAAAACCAATTAGAAAATATAGGGAACTGACCGTAGTCATAAAAATTTACATAAATGGACAAATAAAATGACAATACAACAGCCAGGCGTGATGGCTCATGCCTATAATCCCAGTATTTTGGTAGGCCGAGGTGGGTGGATCATGTGAGGTCAGGAGTTTAAGACCAGCCTGGCCGACATGGGGAAACTCCATCTCTACTAAAAATACAAAAATTAGCTGGGCACGGTGGCAGGTGCCTGTAATCCCAACTACTCGGGAGGCTAAGGCAGGGGAATTACATGAACCCAGGAGCAGAGGTTGCAGTGAGTTGAGATCACGCCACTGCACTCCAGCCAGGGTGACAGAGCGAGACTCCCTCTTAAATAAATAAATAAATAATAAATCTAGCAGTAATTGTAACAATTGCACTCATTTATTGAACAGTTATGATGTCAGGCACTATGCTAAATGCTTTTACATATATTATCTCATTTAACATGTAATAGATTCCTATGAAGATAGCTATTATTATTAATCTCAATAAGAGGAGAAAACTTAGACTTCAGATTACATGACTTGCCTAAGTTTACTAGTAAGTAAATGTAGAAAAATATGAAAATAACGTTCTAATTGTATTAAGCGTCCCAAAAGAAAGCCTGAATAAATTGAGGAATATAGTATATCCCTGAATAAGAAGATTCAATACCATAAGATATCCGTTTTCCCAATATACACATATATTAAGAAGTATTATATTAAGAAGCATCAGGAAGCGATGATTTAACTAAACATTTGCAGAGGAAGAAAATGAAGCAGGGTAGGAAGTCTCAACTGTTAATCTTCAGATGTATGAAATAAGCCACCAAAGGCCGTGAAAGTGTACTGGATGACCTGGGAAAATACTTATTACACAAATGTATATGAAAAAGCAGGATGCAATATTTTTTATGTGGTACTATTTCCAACGCAGTGCTATTTGCAGCCCTGTGTCCTTCTCAGACTTTTCTCTCCTTGTGGCTTCCGTAGCTTCTTCAAAGAGACCATGCCTTCGGGCTCACGGAGAATGGCATTTCTCATCCTCTTTTTCTGTTTCCTGAAATAAGTAATTTTCATAGATGGGATGTCCCACGGGGTCTTAAGTATGGTTGTGAATTTGTCTGACTCCACATGTATTCTCCATAGGTTTAAAGAGTATGTGACATGCGTGTCCTAGATGCAAACTCAGGATTCAGGCAAGTTACCTCTAGACTATGTTAGCCAGAAGGCACTGCCTGGGGCCTTTGAAACTCTTTCCCCTCTCTCATGGTTGCAGATATTATATGTTTCCCAGACTTCCTTGTTTGGTATGATTGTGTGATGAAGTTCTAGCAAAAAATATGTGAGCAGAAGTAATGTGTGGTGTCCGAAGCCTGACCCATCAAAGCTCTTTCCTTCTCCACTAGCTTGACATAGACACACTTGCTGGCTTTAGAAGTCCCTTGTTCAAGATGAAAGAAGGCTGGCTTCTCAAATCACTGCTTAAAAGAGAACTGTACAATGGTGAGGGATACCTGATTTGTACTTGAAGGAAGTGACAAATAACCTTCTATTGTGTTATATCACTAGGACTGAACAAGTAATGTTGTCCAGATAGATCTCTGCTCAAAGCCATTTGGGCAGAATAGCAAGATAATTTCAATAGCAATTGGCCAGGTGCAGTGGCTCACACCTGTAATGCCAGCACTCTGGGAGGCCAAGGCAGGAGGATTGCTTGAACCTAGGAGTTTGAGACCAGCCTGGGCAACATGGCAAGACCCCGTTTCTACAAAAATAAAATTAAGTACAAAATTAGCCAGCATGGTGGCACATTCCTGTGGTCCGAGCTACGTGGGAGGCTGAGGTGGAAGGATCGCTTGAGCCTGGGAGGTCAAGGCTGCAGTGAGCCATGATTGCACCACTGCACTCCAGCCTGGGCAAAAGAGCAAGACCCTGTCTCGAAAAAGAAAACAACAACAACAACAAAAACAAAAACCAGTAATAGACTGAGATAGAGATTATACATCCTCACATCAAAGCAGCAATTTGCCACAGTGGCAGATGGAGAAATTCTCCAGGTAGTTGGTCAGATGAGGGGATGAGGGCCAAGAGAGATCCTGCTCAGCATGTCCACAGCAGATTGCTAGAGAATTAATTTCTAGTTCTTAGTGACCACGATACTAATGCTCTGTGGACCATGTGGATTAGTTTCTACTTTAGTTTCTGAAGGAAAGAGAAGCAAGCCTGACTTTCTTTAATGAGTGAAAGGGGACTTGTGATATTTGAACAAAAAGAATATGGTGAAGAGGGATATAAACCGTGCAAGCTGTGGTCAAGGGGACACCCAGGCTTCTTGGATGCACTTCCTCTGCCCCTGCCACTAAATTGCCCTTAGGTCTGGATTTTCTGTTTCTAACTGAATGTAGGTCAGTCCTCTTATAGCTAAGCAATGTTTGTGACCTGGCCCAGAATTATACTTGTGTCATAAGGTTTTCTAGGTTTTTCTGATATGAGGTGTTTTTATGTGCTGGGCCCTGTACTAAGTGTCCTGTGTGCAATACTCGAAACTATGCTGCAATGTAATCCTACTATTACACCCATCTTACAACTAAGGATGGAATGGGTGAAGTGCATTATTGGTGCCCAACTTCTAAAGTAGAGAAAATTACAGAATTAGGGAGGAAAATAAGGAAAGAAAACCTAGTGTTCTCTTGGTTAGGTTGGAAAATATCCTAATGAACAAGATATGGGGAGATATGGAAGGGAAGAAAACTGTGATAAAGAAGGTCTGGTC
Organism: Macaca fascicularis; assembly: GCF_037993035.2. Taxonomy (NCBI): domain Eukaryota; kingdom Metazoa; phylum Chordata; class Mammalia; order Primates; family Cercopithecidae; genus Macaca; species Macaca fascicularis. The sequence continues at coordinate 39,988,552 of NC_088382.1, forward strand.
ATGTCAGACTAAAGTTTGTTTTATATTGCCACTATGACTGATTTTTAATCTTTAATGTGACTTGCTGACCCATTTTCCTGGGTATGAGGAATTTGCTTATATACTGGGAGACAGGTCCTTTGTGCCATTTAAGTGGACCAAGGGGAAAAATAAACTTTTCTCAACCAATCCAAAAGATTACAATTGAAGCATAAAGTTCGTTTCATAGTATCCTAATAATAGTCGAGCATATTAAGCAGAAGAGCTCGCAGGTGTATCCTCAGATGTGAGTGGTATTCCCTTCTCAGGTAGAGGCTGGAGAACAGTTAAAGTGCCTTGCTACTAGCTTCTTTCTCGTGGTCCCAAGATGTTCTTTTTCACGGGCAAACCAGGATGGAGCTGAGCCTCCTTCTCCTACCTTCACTCCTCTTTGACCTGTAGAAGAGATGAAACACAGGAGCAGCTACAGTCCCCAGCCTGCACCGCGTCCTCCTGTTTCCTCTCTGGCCTACAGTTAACTGGTTGGAAGTGTAGCTCCCAAAACTCAGCACTCCACCACCAGCCTCTTCTACTTCCTGTGTTGTTGTTTTGTTTTTTATTCTACAAAATATACTGTGATGGCCTTAGAGTTTCTGCTGATACAGACCTTGGCTATCTTGTTCAAAAAGTAGAGAAGTAACAAAGTGCTGCCCTAAAGTTCACTAGGAAAGAAGGTTTTCTCTCTTTCATATGTGTGGAAGCATCTGCCACCCATCTGAAGTCTCTTTGCATCACCATAGGCCTTCCAAACACTGGGAAACGATCCACTGCTACCGTAATTCACTTGGGGTGTCTGTATATGTGTTATAATAATATCATTTTTTTCACTCTCCAAATATTCATAAGAGTTTCAGGGGAGTTCAGAATGGCAAAATCACCATCTTAAACTAGAAACAACATTTTATTTTGAAAGAGGGCTTGAAAAATGTGATACTTTTCAACATATTAAATTAGTGAATTTAAGATCCTTGTGATATTTCCTATTTGATGGTCTTGCCCCTTGATCTGAAGCTCTTAAATCCTCTTTAAATAGGGAAATTGTTCACTATTGCTCAAGGACATGCTTCTCATGGCCCAAAGAATCTGGCCTCCTTTTGAAAGCACTGTAAAAAGCTCCAGACACCTGGGTCTTAATGGATAACGTCACATTCAATGATGGGAAGCATTCTTCTGAAAGACTCCAGGAGCTCCCTTTCAGGGAAGGAGTGAATCAAGGTTAATTTACATTTCTGAACCTATCCTCTGCATTATTATATGCTGACATAATTGAGTTTCGAAGAGACAACCAAAATAATATAGTAAAACACAACTTTAATGCTATTAAAAGCCAGAAATAGCCATGATTAATTACCTCCAAAGCTGAAGGGAAGAAAGGAGAACTCAAGCAGTCAGTTTAATTAATCATTTGGTTTAGAATTAATACAATCCATCTAAACTTGGTAAGAAAGAATGATCGGCAAAGAATAAATGGTGTTTGCTCTTCAGGTAATCACTGCACGCTCTTAGCCTAAAGAATATCTCAAGTGTCTTTGAGTCATTTGCTTTTATTATTCTTTATTTTTAAAAAGTAAAGAAAATTGACTGTGTTCCTCCGTTTTGGATAAAATATGTGGCAGTGTAGTCTGAGGGTTTCCAGGAGCTTTTGCAAAGAGGTGGCCATCTCATTTCTGCCGTGTCCACCTCACATGATGTGCATGTGCTTATATATGATTTATCTTGATATTGATACAAATCCTACTGAGGGGGGCCACATCTACAGAACATGGGATGAAAGAGAAAATTTGGTGCTTATGCAGTACATTTGATCAATGGGCATAACCAAACCAAACAGCTCTAATGCCAAACTGCATGTTTCAGTTTGAATAACTTGATCAGTCAGCCAGCACCTGAGATTAAACAAGTGATTCAAAACTCTCCTCTTGAGCATGAGATGGTAGAAAGAACCCAAGAGGTCAACTTCAAGTTTATTGGGAAAATCATGACATATATTTGGGGAAGATTTTATTTCTCTAACTGAGAACTGAGCAGAACAATCATAGTTGTGCATAGCTCCAGCTACCCATAGCACAGGCTGCCCCATGGACCACTTTATTGAAGCCTCTTAAACTTGGGGTCAGAGACCTTCCATCTAAAATTGACCTTGTGGCCAGGTCGACAGGCTTCAGTGGGGCAGCAGCAACTAATGCTTGTGGAAAACTTTGCATTTATCAGACAAAGTATTTTCATGTATTATGTCATTTAATTGTTTGAGTTGTCACAGTAACCCTCTAAGGTTCTACAGTTAGGAATAAATAGGGCCAGAATTTGAATCCAGGCTTACCTGACTCTAGGGAATATCACTGAGAGGAAAGAATATTCATTTTAGGCCAGGCGCGGTGGCTCAAGCCTGTAATCCCAGCACTTTGGGAGGCTGAGATGGGCGGATCACGAGGTCAGGAGATCGAGACCATCCTGGCTAACACAGTGAAACCACGTCTCTACTAAAAAATACAAAAAGCTAGCCGGGCGAGGTGGCGGACGCCTGTAGTCCCAGCTACTCGGGAGGCTGAGGCAGGAGAATGGCATAAACCCGGGAGGCAGAGCTTGCAGTGAGCTGAGATCCGGCCACTGCACTCCAGCCTGGGCGACAGAGCCAGACTCCGTCTCAAAAAAAAAAAAAAAAGAATATTCATTTTAACATGGATATTTGGGACATAGTGATCACCAACAGCTCTTCCATCCAAAGTATAAACATAAAAAGAAATATAATTGAAACTACTTACAACAAATGTTTGGTCATTATCGCTCTCATCTGAGGTCCCAATTATGAAAGCCCAGACATGTAGCTTCATTAATGCAAACACTTTTATTAATGCAACTTCCCTCACTCCCAAGTCTTCCAACTAAAGCATATTCTCAACCTACTTTCACTGAGGAAGTATCTTTGGAGTTTTACATTCCAGAATGAAAATATGCCTGATCACTTTGCTGCAGATTTCATTCATGTTATGAAATATGAATTAAACATGAGTACTTTTAGCACAACAGCAATGCATTAAGCATTACTTTATGGGAGAAGTCTTTAAGCAGAACACTCAGGATAAGATATATTCTAAGGCAAAATAAAAGTGAATACAGAGTAGAATAACATTTTACCTAGGGTTTGGTTTCTAATGCCAGTTCATAAAACAAAAATAATGTACATTGAAAATCACCTATAAAATTTCTTAGGAAAATGGCATGTTGGAAACTATACCATTTCACAGGTCCAATACTCCAGCACTGGATGACACAGCCCTGTTTTCATTTGGGCACAGATAAAGGGGTCAGTTTATGCTTAGGAATATGTTATCTAAGATGTGTGTATGTCTAGATACTGAATGCCATGTCGACAAACTCCATGTGGACACTCATTTCTCGTCCCTAGCCACAAGGCAAATGCTTATCGGATGAGTTATTTTAGCTCTACTATTTAAATTTTCATTTTTTCCCCTCTCTCCCATTTTCTCCTTTCCTTTCTCTTGACTTTCTATCTTCCTCTGCCATGAGTGTTCAATTTAATTCATTAAAGTTATAAGTGCATATGAAGTAAGTTTAGTCTACCTTTTTGATTCCTACCTACACAAGCATGAAGCTAGACAGTGGCTGCACTTCAGCCTAGACTTGGTTGATGGTCACGTTGTGTCAGAAAAGTTTGATGATGATTCTCTCTGGTGCTGCCTACTGCATTTGTTTATTTAGTGAATAACTTCACCATTCTACCATTGAGCCAGAACCATTTAGAACTGATGATGTTGATGATGAAGATGATGATAACTTTGATAATGATAATAATGACAATGTTGTTAAAGATGATGATTTAAAAATTATTAATAATAGGAAGAAGAAGGAGCAGGAGGAAGAGGAGGAATTAATACTGTAATATTTATGGATTCTATACCATGTGCCAAGCACTGCACCAAGTGTTTTTCTTGGATTATATCCTACAACAACCATATAAAGTTGGTCCTGTTTTTATCACTCCCAATTTAAAAATAGAAAAGCCGATGCTTCATAATTTGACTGAACTAGTAAGTGATACAGCCAGTATTCAAACTCAGACAGTGTGATGCAAAAGCCTGTGATAATAATGATCATAGTGTGTGTCTGAGTCATCTCCAATCCTGTGCTCTCCACCCCCACCTCCCACTGCCTTCATTTCTATCAATCACCAAATTAGGAAAATTCTACTTCCTGCAAACTCAGTTCCTTCGGCCACCTTCCTATTAGCACTGCTAGGTTCAGCCTCTCCTCTTCTCTCCCCTGGGCTGTGACAAATGAAATCTGCCAAGCTAGCTTCTTTTCACATAACCTTTACCTCTTCAAACCATTCTTCCCAGTGTCATCAGAGCAAAGTTACTGAAAAACAAATCATTCCTATTGCTCCCCATCATAAGCCTGCTCTATTGCTCCCCATCACTGCAGAGAAATGCTCACATTCTTGAATGGGGCACACAGCAGCTTTGTGATCTTGCTCCAGTCCATCCTTGTAGTCTCATCCTCTGCCCCATCCCCACACCGACTCCTGGCTCAACTATTTCAAATGACTCTCCTTGCTCTGCTTAGATTAGGAGTTTCTGTTTCTTCTGCTTAGATTATCTTCTCAGCATAACCATCTATCTTCCTTCTTTTTCCTTGGAAACTCTGTACCCATCTTTGAGGTCTCACCTTAAACAGTCACCTCAATTGTGATGCTGTTCCTGGCTCTAGTAGGTGAGGCAGACCCTTCCTTCTCCATCCTCTCACAGTACACTATGCCTGCCTTTAGGAGGGCACTTAATCTCTTGCATGGTGACTTTCTGAGTGGAGGCCTGTGAGATCTATAAGAGCAGTGACTGTGTAACATCCATGGCTCCCTACAACCCAGTCCCCACCTATATTTGCAGCCTTATCTCACAATACATAAGTGGTGCACCTGCTATCTTAAACTCAGTCATATCCTCCCTATGCCTCATAATTTATTCCCTCTGTATAATCAATTGGTCAGATCATCCCTTCTGTCTGGACAGGGTTCTCCAAATCCTCACTTACCAAAATCATTTTTATTAGGTTTGTGCAAAAGTCATTGCGGTTCTTGCCTTTGAAAGCAATGGCAAAAAACACAGTGATTTTTGCACCAACCTAATAGATGCAGACCAAATATCACCACCTTCTCAAAAATTTCCTTTCCCAGAGAAGGTGTCTTCCCTCGGAACTCCTATACTGCTCCCTAGATCCTGGCCTCATCTCCCTGGCACTTCATCATCTTCTGCTGTGTCTCAGGCTTCTCTGTCTATGGCTTGGTTCCCCTGCTCTAAAGCAACCCCTTGAGTCTTTTTATCAGAAATCATGTCTTAGGCATCTTTGTTTCACCTTTGCACCCAATCCACTTATCCTTACTTTCCCTCTGCTTCACAGCAGCAAGGTGTGATAAAAGAAGGCATGAATGTTAGTGATGGACCACACTGGTCACAGCACTCTCATCCCTTATATTCCCCTTTTGCATCAGAAAGAGCTCATGAAGCAACAGTGGGCTAAGAAATAGTTAATTTTGTAAAATGGACTGAGGGATGTTCTTTGGTTTATGGATCTGGGTCTGGTTTGTATCAAGAGTTATTTCTGTCTGGTTTGAGTGTATTGAACTGAAAGTTGATAAAGCTCTCGCTGGAGAGTAACAATCATCATAGCCAACATATGCTCCCATTTGCCAGGGTGTGTGTATGCCAGGTTTTGTATGCATTTGATTATTCTTCACAGCAACTCAATAAAGTAATACTATTGTTAATCTTACAAATAAGAGAACTGGGTTGCAGAGAGGTGATGTAATTTTCTCTTTTTTTCTTTTCTTTTTTTTTTTTTTTTTTTGAGACAGAGTCTCACTCTGTCGCCCAGGCTGGATCGCAGTGGTGCAATCTCGGCTCACTGCAACCTCTGCCACCTGGGTTCAAGCAGTTCTCCTGACTCAGCCTCCCAGGTAGCTGGGATTACAGGTGACTGCCACTGCACCTGGTTAATTTTTGTATTTTTAGTAGAGATGGGGTTTCACCATCTTAGTCAGGCTGGTCTCAAACTCCTGACCCTGTGATCTACCCACCTCGGCCTCCCAAAGTGCTGGGATTACAGGCATTAGCCACTGAGCCCGGCCAAGATGATATAATTTATCTAAGATCACAGAGCTCACAAGTGGCAGCTCTGAGAATAAAATCCATGCCTGTTTCATATCCATGACTCAGTGCTCAAACTCTTAACCACAATGCTCCTTTCTTTAGAAGCTTTCCTAACTCATCATGGCAGAAGAGAAGCAGTGATGATGTTCTATTCTCTGGGGACTTACTTAAAGCAAAATTTTCCAGCCTTGCCACTATTGGCATTTTGGACTAGATAATCATTTGTTGTGGGGGGTCTGTCTTGTGCATTTTAGTACAATTAGTAGTATTCTGGCCTCTGCAAACTACACGCCAGTAGTTCCTGCCTCCCTATTACAGCTCCAGTTTGACAACCAAAAGTATCTCCAAACATTGCCAAATCAAATGGCTAGGAATCATTTGATTTAAAGGAAAGAAAAACCTCTTTGATTGGATAGTGTTTCCAATCTCTGTTCAAGTAACATGCTAAATAGAATGATATTGCAATCATGATATTGCAACCCAGGCTACAACAGTGGATCTCAGGTGAGGGGACATAAGAGCAGTGTCCCCTGGGTGTTTTCTTTAGCATCCATTATGTCCAAGCAAAGTATATCAGAACCCTGGACAGTGATTAGGGAAGCTGAGGCAGTCACATAAATCCTCCCTCGTGAGGTAACAGGGAGATAGGATCTTTCCTAGATAGGACATTTATTTCATGTGAAGCCAATTTCCAACACTTTTATTCTCATAAAATCCAGTTAAGATGGTAATTAAAAGTGCTTTTTCAGAGGAATAGCCAAAAAGGAACACATTGAAAGCAAACATGTGAAAAAGGAGGAGGGGTCATGCCAAATATGCCATGGTAATAGGTCCAGGTCTTTTAATTAATTATTCACATGTGAATTTTAGTTCTTTGAAAATTAATGATAAGGAAATTCCCTTCCAGCCCCCTACCTCTCCCAATTCCATCTAACATCACTACAAGAAATTAAGGTTTAGCCTTGGCCTTGGGTAATACCACCACAATACTGAACAAAAGATTGCAGCTATATGCTGGTGAATTGGAATCATTAATATTGGTATAATGACCATACAACTCAAATACATCTACAGATTAAATGTAATTCATATCAAAATACTAATGACATAGTTGACAGAAATAGAAAAAACTATCCTAAAATTTGTATGGAACCACTAAAGACTCTGAGTAGCCAAAGCAATCCTGGACAAAAACAATAAAGCTGGAGACATAACATTACTAGACTTCAAAATATTCTACAAGGCCATAGTAACCAAAACAGCATGATACTCACATAAAAACAAAGACCTAGACCAATGGAAGAGAACAGAGAATGAAACTGAGAAACCCACACACTTACAATCAACTCATTTTTGACAAAGACCAAGAAAAGGACATTGGGAAAAGGACGGCCTCTTTAATAAATGGTGTAGGGAAAACTGAATATTCATATGCAGAAGAATGAAACTAGACCCCTATCTCTCACCATATATAAACATCAAATCAAAATGGATTAAATACTTAAATGTAAGTCTTATGAAACTACTAGAAGAAAACATTGGGGTAATGCTTCAGTACATCAGTCTGGGCAAATATTTTTGGGGGAAGACATCAAAAGCACAGATGACAAGAGCAAAAATAGACAAATGGAATTACATCAATCTAAAAAGCTTCTGCCCAGCAAAGGAGACAACAAAGTGAAGAGACAACCTACAGGTGGAAGAAAATATTTGCAAACTATCCATCTGACAAGGAATTAATAATATATAAGAAGTATATTATTAATATATGTAAGAAATACAAGCTACTCAAAAGCAAAAACAAAACAAAACAAAACAAATAATTTGATTTGAAAATGGGCACCAGCTACTTGAGAAGCTAAAGCAGAAGGATCATTTGAGCCCAGGAGTTTGAGACCAGCTGGACAGCATAGCGAGACCTCCATCTAAAAATATTGGGCAAAAGATCTAAATAGACATTTCACAAAAAAGATATTTATATATACATACAATATATTATGTATTATATAATACATTATATATGTATACATATTATATATGTATTATATAATACATTATATAATGTATTATATATTTATATATTTTATATTTTAAAATATATTATATATTTTATATATAATATATAAATATATTTTATATATAAATTATATATTATATATAAATATGTATTATATATTTATATATAAATATATCTTTATATAATATATAATATATCTTTATATAATATAATAATATATTATAATATTTATTATATGTTATATAATATATATAATGTAATATATACAAAATATATATAATATATAATACATATATATATCTGTTGGCCAACAGGTGTATGAAAATATGTTTAACATCACTAATAATCAGGGAAATCCAAACCAAAACCACAATGAAATATCATCTCACTCCAGTTAAAATGGCTATTATCAATTAGACCAAAAAAAAAAAACCCACATACTGCAGATGTGGGGAAAAGGGAACACTAGAGCACTATTGGCGGAAAACATAAACTAGCACAGCCACTATGGAAAACAGCATGGAAGGTCCTCATAAAACTAAAAATAGAACTACCGTATGATCCAGCAATTCCATTACTGGGCATAATTCCAAAGGAAAGGACATCAGTATGCCAAGGAGATATCTGCACCCCATGTTTTTGGTACCACTACATGCAATAGCCAAGATACGGGAGCAACCTAAATGTCCATCAATGAATGAATATATAAAGATGATGTGGCATATATACCTGATGAAATGTGATTCAGCCATAAAAAAGAATGAAATCATGCCATTTACAACGATATGGGTGAAACTCACATTATGTTAAGTATAATAAGCCAGACATAGAAAGACAAATATCACATGTTCTCACTCATATACGGGAGCTAAAGAAGTTGATCCTATGGAAGTGAAGAGTAGAATGATAGTTACAAGAGGCTGGGAACGGTGGGGGCAAGGAAAGGTGAAGAGAGGTTGGTTAATGGGTACAAACATACAGTTAGATAGAAGAAATCATTTCTAGTGTTTGAAAGCACAGTGGGATGACATTAGTTAACAATAATTTATGGTATATTTCAAAATAGCTAGAAGAAAATATTTGTAATATTCCCAACACAAATAAATGATAAATATTTGAGGTGATGGCTATGCTAATTATCCTAATTTGATTATTGCACAATGTATGCAATGTATAATTGTGTTACAAAATATCACATGCACCTCATAACAACTATATAGCTATTATGTGCCAATAAACACACACACACAAATAAAGAAAAAAAAGATTGTGAATAACTAAAGTTTAAAGAAAAGATTAATGAGCTGAATTTACCAAGGACCTTTGCATTTTTAACAAAGACAAAAGCTAAAAACTCAAGAACTTTTTAAAAGCCCTAATGGTGGCAAAACAGGCAGTGGGACTGGAATTCTGAGCTTGGAATGAGATGTTCTGACACCCCCTTGTTAGCACCTCGGATTTTACTTCATGATCGTCACTCTGGTCTTTAGGCTCACCAACTGAGATGTTATAAAAATGCCCCACGTAAGCGGTATTAGTCTGCTGTCATGCTGCTAATAAAGACATACCTGAGACTAGGTTGTTTACAAAGGAAAGAGGTCTAATGGACTTACAGTTCCACATCGCTGAGGAAGCCTCACAATTGGTGGAAGATGAAAGAAGACCAAAGACACATCTTACATGATGGCAGGAAAGAGAGCTTGTGCAGGGGAACTGCCCTTTATACAATCGTCAGATCTCCTGAGACTTCTTCACTATCACAAGAACAGCACAGGAAAAACCCATCCCCATGACTCAATTACCTCCCACCAGGTCCCTTCCACAACATGTGGGGATTATTACGATTCTAGGTGAAATCTGAGTGGGGACACAGACCCAAACCATATCATAAGCTGACCCAATTCAATCAACAAACACTAGGAGACCATGAATAGTATTACTTCTATGGCTTAAGGAAGGGAAGTCCTGTGTCACACTCTTGATGAATGCTGTTTTCTAAACTTACTGTTGTAATCAGAATATTTTTTAAATGCTATGAGAAAAAATCCTAGTTTCTCCTCTTACCAGCTCTTTGACCTGGGGCATATCACTCAATTTCTTAGAACCTCGGTTTTCTCATTTGCAACATGAGGAGAACAATACCCATATTGAAAAGTAACTGAGAGGTAATATGATTTATTTTCTCCTCATTTTTCTTCTGGGCTTTTCTGTGCTTGCCAGGAAGAGTATAAACTATTTAAGGACATTGCATATGCTATTATTCCAGTACAAGGTGGTTTCTCTTCCTCTCTGTTTCTTCACGCCTGCATTCATTCACCCAGCAAAATGATTTTCTCAGCTGCCAGGCAGTAGTTACAAACAGAAAGAAGTCCTGAATGCGTGGTTCCATTCACTCTGGGCAGCTCTTTCTTGCACTCTGTGCTGCACAAATAAATATATGTTATTTTCTATTATTTATGCTGCTTTCATTTCTATAAGATCCCACATAACTTATACTTTGTCAAAACAGGGACACTATTCAGACTTCATCTGCTGGCATGCTCCGGCATCCTTGGGGAAGCAGGGAGGCAGTGCACGGTGCAGTCTACAAGCCCTGCAGCTCCCTCACCTGCATCCTCCTCCCACGTCTTGCCCTGGCATTCCAAGGCTCTATAGAGTGATGACCAAAATAGAACAGAGCAGAGAAGTCTGGTATGAAATGGAATTTCTTGTCACGATATTTTGGAGACCATTTAAAAGACATTTAAATGGTACTTGGCTGAATTTGACCTTCACAAGGATCTCTGTTATCTTAAAAATCTGTTATTTTGGTTCTAGCCCAGGATATCTGTTGACAAGTGGCATTTCTCAGTACTGCCCAGGAGAAGCCCTTGGAGAAAAAAAAAAAAAACCTTCAAATTAGGAGGTTGACAGTCAGTATCTTTCTGTCCAAATAACCTGTGAATGAGAGGGTGACTTTAAACCTGAGTTCCCTGGGTCCACGGGGGTTTTTAGAAATGCCTGTTAAGGGCTACTTCAGAAAATCAAGTAGAGGGCCTGAGTTTGGGGCTTCAGGCCCTCCCTACTTATTTAAGTCAGAGCAGCTCTAAATTAATCTATTTTTAATATGGTAGAATTATTTATGAGAATTTTAAAAAACAGTTGTATTACCAAAAAGACATTTGAGTGCATCTGAAATGATGCCTTTGGGGCCTTGTGTGGAAACCTCCAATTTCTCCTTAGGCTGGATGCATTTGTGGTTTTTGAAAATCAGTGACTTCTCAATAGCTACAAAAATGCAAAGGACGGTTAGGGGAAAGAAAAAGAGTGGGCCAGGCGCGGTGGCTCAAGTCTGTAATCCCAGCATTTTGGGAGGCCGAGACGGGTGGATCACGAGGTCAGGAGATTGAGACCATCCTGGCTAACACGCTGAAACCCCGTCTCTACTAAAAAAATACAAAAAACTAGCCAGGCGAGGTGGCGGACGCCTGTAGTCCCAGCTACTTGGGAGGCTGAGGCAGGAGAATGGCGTAAACCCGGGAGGCGGAGCTTGCAGTGAGCTGAGATCGGGCCACTGCACTCCAGCCTGGGCGACAGAGCAAGACTTCGTCTCAAAAAAAAAAAAAAAAAAAAAAAGGAGTGGTCACAATTGGGAAGGGTCCAGAGCCAGAAAACTTGTAAAAACCAACGACTGCCTTCTATCTATTTCTTCACAACTTTTCAAAAATATTACTATTTTCACTTCCTCAAAGCCAATTAACAATTTGATTCACTCCTATCTGACTTCCATCCTCATCACCCACTAAAACCAAAGTCTTCCTGTGACTAAAGGAAATGAACAATTCTCAGTCCTTCTCTCAACTGATAGCTCAACAGTATTTCACACTGATGGCCATGTTTTTTTAAATCAAAATTTTAATTTTTATAGCGGTATTTGTTAACATAAAATTTTAAATTATTCAGAGCTCACAGGAAAATGAACTATCTGTGAGTCATGAAAGACTATTCATTGTATTACTGCTCCAAATACTATAATGTCTTGGAGTTGGTTTTTGTAAAGAATTCAGGGATTATATTGTGGTTGTTACTTGTTTTATTGTACACAGTAAAAGGCATAAACTGAGCACTGCTGCAGATATTTGCTTTAAAATTTCTCTAGGAAGAAGCCACCCAGAGATAATTATCTTTTGATATTATCCTCTTCTTATGTTTCTCAAAGCAATTCGTAAATATTTTTGAATAATAACGTGAACATTACAGAACTCTTTATTTGGCAGGTCAACTTACAACCAAGAGAGAATCACTGGCCCAAATATTTTTGGAAACAACAAGGAAATTTACATATTTCTCTCTTTTTATTATTCTACTTTAAGTTCTAGGGTACATGTGAACAACTTACAGGTTTGTTACATAGGTATGTATGTGCCATGTTGGTTTGCTGCAACCATTAACTCGTCGTTTACATTATGTATTTCTCCTAATGATATCCCTCCCCCAGCCCCATACCCCACCACAGGCCCCAGTGTGTGATGTCCCCCACCCTGTGCCCAAGTGGTCTCATTGTTCAATTCCCACCTATGAATGAGAACATGCAGTGTTTGGTTTTCGTCCTTGTGATAGCTTACTGAGAATGACGGTTTCCAACTTCACCCATGTCCCTGCAAAGGACATGAACTCATCCTTGTATAAGGCTGCATAATATTCCATGATGTATATGTGCCACATTTTCTAAATCCAGTCTTTCACTGATGGACATTTGGGTTGGTTCTAAGTCTTTGCTATTGTGAATAGTGCTGCAATAAACATATGTGTGCATGTGTCTTTATAGTAACATGATTTATAATCCTTTGGGTATATACCCAGGAATGGGATCACTGGGTCAAATGGTATTGCTAGTTCTAGATCCTTGAGGAATCGCCACACGGTCTTCCACAATGGTTGAACTAATTTACACTCCCACCAACAGTGTAAAAGTATTCCTATTTCTCCATATCCTCTCCAGCATCTGTTGTTTCCTGACTTTTTAATGATTGTCATTCTAACTGGCATGAGATGGTATCTCATTGTGGTTTTTATTTGCATTTCTCTGATGACCAGTGATGACAAGAATTTTTTCATGTGTCTGTTGGCTGCATAAATGTCTTCTTTTGAGAAGTGTCTGTTCATATTCTTTGCCCACTTTTTGATGGCATTGTTTGTTTTATTCTTGGAAACTTGTTTAAGTTCTTTGTAGATTCTGGATATTAGCCCTATGGCAGAAGGGTAGATTGCAAAATTGTTCTCCCATTCTGTAGGTTGCCTGTTCACTCTGATAGTAGTTTCTTCTGCAGTACAGAAGCTCTTTAGTTTAATTACATCCCATTTGTCTACTTTGGCTTTTGTTGCCAATGCTTTTGGTGTTTAGTCGTGAAGTCTTTGCCTATGCCTATGTCCTGAATGGTATTGCCTGGGTTTTCTTCTAGGGATTTTAGGGTTTTACATCTAACATTTAAGTCTTTAATCCATCTTGAATTAATTTTTATATCAGGTGTAAGGAAGGGATCCCATTTCAGCTTTCTACATATGGCTAGCCAGTTTCCACAGCACCATTTAATAAATAGAGAATCCTTTCACCAATTCTTGTTTTTGTCAGGTTTGTCAAAGATCAGATGGTTGTAGATGTGTGGTGTTATTTCTGAGGCCTCTGTTCTGTTCCACTGGTCTGTATATGTTTTGGTACCAGAACCATGCTGTTTTGGTTACTGTAGCCTTGTAGTATAGTTTGAAGTCAGGAAGTGTGATGCCTCCAGCTTTGTTCTTTTGCTTATGATTGTCTTGGCAATGTGGGCTCTTTTTTGGTTCCATATGAACTTTAAAGTAGTTGTTTCCAATTCTGCCAAGAAAGTCATTGGTAGCTTAATGGGGATGGCATGGCATTGAATCTATAAATTACCTTGGGCACTATGGCCATTTTCACGATATTGATTCTTCCTATCCATGAGCATGGAATGTTTTTCCACTGGTTTAAGTCCACTTTTATTTCATTGAGCAGTGGTTTGTAGTTATCCTTAAAGAGGTCCTTCACACCCCTTATAAGTTGAATTTCTAGGTATTTTATTCTCTCTGTAGCAATTGTGAATGGGAGCCTACTCGTGGTTTGGCTCTATATTTGTCTGTTATTGGTGTATAGGAGTGCATGTGATTTTTGCACATTTATTTTGTATCCTGAGACTTTGCTGAAGTTGCTTATCAGCTTAAGAAGATTTTGGGCTGAGACAATGGGGTTTTCTAAATATACAATCATGTCATCTGCAAACAGGGACAATTTGACTTACTCTTTTCCTAATTAAATGCCCTTTATTTCTTTCTCTTGCTTGATTGCCTTGGCAAGAACTTCCAACATTATGTTGAATAGGAGTAGTGAGAGAGGGCATCCTTGTTTTGTGCCGGTTTTCAAAGGGAATGCTTCCAGTTTTTGCCCATTCAGTATCATATTGGCTGTGGGTTTGTCATAAATAGTTCTTATTATTTTGAGAAACATTCCATCAATACCTAGTTTATTGAAAGTTTTTAGCATGAGGGCTGTTGAATTTTATTGAAGGCCTTTTCTGCATCTATTGAGATAATCATGTGGTTTTTGTCAATGGTTCTGTTTATGTGATGGATTACATTTATTGATTTGTGTATGTTGAAGCAGCCTTGCACCCCAGGGATGAAGCTGAGTAGTTCATGGTAGATAAGCTTTTTGAGGTGTGGATTTGGTTGCCAGTATTTTATTGAGGATTTTTGCATCGATGTTCATCAGGGAGATTGGTCTAAAATTTTCTTTTTTTTGTTGTGTCTCTGCCAGGCTTTGGTATCAGGATAATGCTAGCCTCATATGATGAGTCATGGAGGATTCCCTCTTTCTTTATTGATTGGAATAGTTTCAGAAGGAATGGTACCAGCTCCTCTTTGTAACTCTGGTAGAATTTGACTGTGAATCCGTTTGGTCCTGAACTTTTTTTGGTTGGTAGGCTATTAATTATTGCCTCCATTTCAGAGCCTGGTCTATTCAGAGATTCAAATTCTTCCTTGTTTAGTCTTGGGAGGGTGTATGTGTCCAGGAATTTATCCATTTCTTCTAGATTTTCTAGCTTATTTGCATAGAGCTGTTTATAGTATTCTCTGATTGTTGTTTGTATTTCTGTGGGATCGGTGGTGATACCCGTTTATCATTTTTATTGTATCTATTTGATTCTTCTCTCTTTTCAATAGTCTTGCTGGCGATCTATCAATTTTGTTGATCTTTTCAATAAACCAGCTCCTGGATTCATTGCTTTTTTGAAGGATTTTTTGTGTCTCTTTCTCCTTCAGTTCTGCTCTGATCTTAGTTATTTCTTGCCTTCTGCTAGCTTTTGAATTTGTTTGCTCTTGCTTCTCTAGTTATTTTAATTGTGATATTGGGTGTCAATTTTAGATCTTTCTTCTTTCTCTTGTGGGCATTTAGTGCTATAGTTTTCCCTCTACACACTGCTTTAAATATGTCCCAGAGACTCTGGTACATTTTGTCTTTGTTCTCACTGGTTTCAAAGACCATTTTTATCTCTGCCTCATTTCGTTATTTACCCAGTAGTCATTTAGGAGCAGGTTGTTCAGTTTCCATGTAATTGTGTGGTTTTTAGTGAGTTTATTAATCCCAAGTTCTAATTTCATAGCACTGTGGTCTGAGAGAAAGTTTGATGTGATTTCTGTTCTTTTACATTTGCTAAGGAGTGCTTTACTTCCAATTATGTGGTCAATTTTAGAACAAGTGTGATGTGGTGCTGAGAAGTATGTATATTCTGTTGATTTGGGGTGAAAAGTTCTGTAGATGTGTATTAGGTCCACTTGGTGTAGAGTTGAGTTCAAGTCCTGGATATATTTGTTAATCTTCTATCTCATTGATCTGTCTAATATTGACAGTGGGGTGTTAAAGTCTTCCAATATTATTGTGTGGGAGTCTAAGTGTCTTTGTAGGGCTCTAAGGACCTGCTTTATGAATCTGGGTGCTCCTGTATTAGGTGCATATATATTTAGCATAGTTAGCTCTTCTTGTTGAATTGATCCCTTTACTATTATGTAATGGCCTTCTTTATCTCTTTTGATCTTTGTTGGTTTAGAGTCTGTTTTATCAGAGACTAGCATTGCAACCCCTGCTTTTTTTTTTTTGCTTTGCATTTCCTTGGTAGATCTTCCTTCATCCCTTTATTTTGAGCCTATGTGTGTCTCTGCGCATGAGATGGGTCTCCTGAATGCAGCACACTGATGGGTCCTGACTCTTCATCCAATTTGCCAGTCTGTCTCTTTTAATTGGGGGCATTTAGCCCATTTACATTTAAGGTTAATATTGTTATATTTGAATTTGATCTTGTCATTATGATGTTAGCTGGTTATTTTGCCCGTTAATTGATGCAGTTTCCTCATAGCAACGATGGTCTTTACAATTTGGCATGTTTTTGCAGTGGCTGGTACCGGTTGTTCCTTTTCATGTTTAGTGCTTCCTTCAGGAGCTCTTGTAAGGCAGGCCTGGTGGTGGCAAAATCTCTCAGGATTTGCTTGTCTGTAAAGGATTGTATTTCTCATTCACTTATGAAGCTTAGTTTGGCTGGATGTGAAATTCTGGTTTGAAAATTATTTTATTTAAAAATGTTGAATATTGGTCACCACTCTCTTCTGGCTTGTAGGGTTTCTGCCAATAGATCCACTATTAATCTGATGGGCTTCCCTTTGTAGGTAGCCCGACCTTTCTCTCTGGCTGCCCTTAACATTTTTTCCTTCATTTCCACATTGGCGAATCTGACAATTATTTGTCTTGGGGTTGCTCTTCTTGAGGAGTATCTTTGTGGTGTTCTCTGTATTTCCTGAATTTGAATGTTGGCCTGCCTTCTAGGTTGAGGAAGTTCTCCTGGAAAATATCCAGAAGAGTGTTTTCCAACTTGGTTCCATTCTCCCTGTCTCTTTCAGGTACACCAATCAAATGTAGATTTCATCTTTTCCCATAGTCCCATATTTCTTGGAGGCTTTGTTAATTTTTTTTTACTCTTTATTCTCTAATCCGGTCTCCTCACTCTATTTCATTAATTTGATCTTCAGTCACTGATACCCTCTCTTCCACTTGATCAAATTGGCTACTGAAGTTTGTGCATGAGTCATGAAGTTCTCATGCCATGGTTTTCAGCTCCATCAGGTCATTTAAGGTCTTCTCTACACTCTTTATTCTAGTTAGCCATTCGTCTAACCTTTCTTCAAGGTTTTTAGCTTCCTTTTGATAGGTCAGAACATGCTTCTTTAGCCTAGAGTAATTTGTTATTACCAACCTTCTGAAGCCTACTTCTGTCAACTCATCAAAGTCATTCTCCATCCAGCTTTGTTTCATTGCTGGTGAGGAGCTGCGATCCTTTGGAGGAGAAGAGGTGCTCTAGTGTTTAGAATTTTCAGCTTTTCTGCTCTGGTTTTTCCCCATCTTTGTGGTTTTATCTACCTTTGGTATTTGATGTTGGTGACCTACAGATAGGGTTTTGGTGTGGATGTCCTTTTTGTTGATGTTGATGCTATTCCTTTCTGTTTGCTAGTCTTCCTTCTAACAATCAGGTCCTTTAGCTGCAGGTCTGTTCAAGTTTACTGGAGGTCTACTCCAGACCCTGTTTGCCTGGGTATCACCAGTGGAGGCTGCAGAATAGCAAATATTGCAGAACAGAAAATATTGCTGCCTGATCCTTCCCCTTGAAGCTTTGTCCCTGAGGGGCATCCGCATGTATGAGGTGTCTGTGGGTCCCTGCTGGGAGGTGTCTCCCAGTTAGGCTACACAGGGGTCAGGGACCCACCTGAGGAGGCAGTTTGTCAGTTCTTATAGCCCAAATGCCATGTTGGGAGAACCACTGCTGTCTTCAGAGCTGTCAGACAGGGACACTTAAGTCTGCAGACGTTTCTGCTGCCTTTTATTCAGCTATGCCCTGCCCACAGAAGTGGAGTCTATAGAGGAAGTAGCGCTTGCTGAGCTGTAGTGGGCTCCACCCAGTTTGAGCTTCCTGGCCACTTTGGTTACCTAGTCAAGCTTCAGCAATGGCAGATGCCCCTCTCTCCACCAGGTTGCAGCCTTGCAGATCAATCTCAGACTGCTGCACTAGCAGTGGACAAGGCTCCATGGGCATGGAACCCACTGAGCCAGGCACGGAAGAGAATCTCCTGGTCTGCCAGTTGCTAAGACTGTGGGAAAAGCACAGTATTTGGGTGGAAGTGTCCTGTTTTTCCAGGTACAGTCTGTCATGGCTTCCCTTTGCTAGGAAAGTGAAATCCCATGATCCCTTGCACTTCCTGGGTGAGGCGACACCTTGCCCTGCTTCGGCTCACATTCCGTGGGCTGCACCCACTGTCCAACCAGTCCCAGTGAGATAAATCAGGTACCTCAGTTGGAAATGCAGAAATCACCTGTCTTCTCCATCAATCACACTGGATGCTGCAGACCAGAGCTGTTCCTATTTGGCCATCTTGGAACAGACCCCCACTGATGGCCATTATTTTTAAACCATGCCAATCCATTAGATTCCATGAACTCAGAGGCTTCTGGTTGTGACTCTGTTTCTCATGAGTCTTTTTTGAGCATTCATCTTTCTTTTCCCATCTCATCAGTTTTGTCCTAGGTTCTCTTATCTTTTCAGAGTTCTGTCATTTTTGGTGAACTCATTCACTCTCATGATTTCAATTATATCCAAGTGCTAACGACTACTAAATGTTTCTTCAAACCTTGAGCTGTAGACCCACAAATCCTCATTTGTGTTTTCCCTTAGACACCTCATTTCAAAATGTCCAGAGCCGATTTCATCATCTTTCCTATAACCTGGTCCTACACTTTTAGTTAGTAGAGTCATCACTATCACCATCTGCAAAGCTGCCCAAGCTAGAAACCTGGGCATGTTCCTTGACTCCAGAATCCTCAACCACTTCCCCAGCCCTCTTTTCCATCCTCATGTTTAATCAATCATAGGAGAGCCATTTTGACTTCTAAATATTTCTCATATCTTTCTGCCTCCCCTCTACCCTACTTCCAGTTCTTAGTTTAGCCCATCCTCATCTATCATCTGAATAGTAGTCATTACTCCTGGCTGGTCCCCCAGTACCCAATTGTACCTTCTCCAGCTTATTCTCCATGCTTTAGGCAAGTTGATCTTTCTAAAACACAAAGTTAGTTAGGTCTACACTTCAATAGCCTTTAGTTGTTTCTTTGGTAAATTCAAACTACTTTAACATGACTTGACAAGACAGTGCATAGTGTTACTCCAGCTGCACTCTAAAGCCTCACCTTTTGGTATTCTGTCAAAATTGGAGCCTGTATGTTCTCCTTGTTCTATAGTCTTTCCATGTGTTGTTCTTGCTATAAGCTGGAAGGGTCTTCAGTCTCCTCCCAGCTATTTACCTGAATAACAATGACTTTGTCTTCAAATTGCAACTCATACATTAGTTCCTGAGGAAAGCATTTGCTAATCCCTCAAGCCGTGGTAAATTTACTACCTATATGGTCCCATTAGTGCTCTTGCTTTCTTTTTATATGAACACTGATCCCATTGCTATTGTCTGGTTACTTTTTCTATCTCCCATCTAGACTCCAAGCTTAAAAACACATACACCTGTTATATCTCTAGCATTTAGCAGTGTGCTCAGCATTCAGTGAAGGATCCCAAGTGAATGAACAAATGAATGTCCTCTAAAGAACAAAGGAGAAAGAGCCTTAGATTAAGGACTCAAGAGAGTTGGCATTTTAGATGTATGTTAAAAAAATAAAATAAAAACAGACAAACAATGGGGAATTTGCTTCCAGCACTGAAGAGATTATTTAACATCACTTAAAGCATGAGTCATGTTATTTAAGACCAAATGTGCAGGATTTAAGTATTTCTGGAATTGACTACATAGACGTAAAACCAGGCTACATTTTTTAATGGGATATTTCAGATTGACGTGGGATACTACATGGTAGAAAATGAAAACCTTAAAAGTAACAGAGAATCTCAAGTATAAACCCTAAATCTTTGGTGGGACAAAACTCAATTAATAAATACCAAACAAATACCTCTTCTAAGTGAGGACTGTGCTGGGTGATTCAGAAATGAGTAAACTCTGTTTCTTGATTTAATGAGTTTACAGCACTGAGGAAAAAACCAACAACCACAGCAAAAAAATTACTGTACTGAATTGGTAAGTACAATAGCTAGGATGAAGGAAATACTTTAATTGCACAAGAAGGGAACTACTAACTCTACTTTTCAGGGAGATATTCTAGAAGAGGTGACAATTGAACCAAGTCACAAAGAACAAATGAGTAGGATGGGATCTGATGGAGAATAAAGGTAGGGAGACTTTAGGGAATTTTGGACAGAGAGAGAAGTCATCACAGGATGAGAATCACTAAGGAAAAACATGGCATGTCCAGGAAGAGCAAGCAGACCCCAGAAGCAAGATCACAGCAGTCACGGAGCATAGTGGAGGATGATAAGGCTGAAAATGCCGGTAAAACTCAGGCCTTGACCACCATGATAAGGTGGCTAATAGCAATGAGTAACCACTAAGTTTCTTAAGGATATTAGTAATGTCATCATATTTAACTTGTAGGAAACCTACCCAACTTGTTGGAAAGTGGAGAGAATAAAAGAGGCAGTGATGAGTGCTCAGGCAATCACACAGGGATCCCTAGGTAACTTTAAAAATAAATGACTCGGCTGGGCTTGGTGGCTCATGCCTGTAATCCCAGCACTTTGGGAGGCCAAGGCAGGCAGATCACGAGGTCAGGAGATCAAGACCATCTTGGCTAACACAGTGAAACCTGGTCTCTACTAAAAATACAAAAAAAAAAATAGCCAGGCATGGTGGCATGTGCCTGTAGTCCAGCTACTTGGGAGGCTGAGGCAGGAGAATCACTTGAACCCAGGAGGTGGACGGTGCAGTGAGCCAAGATCACACCACTGCACTCCAGCCTGGGTGACAGAGTGAGACTCCATCTCAAAAAGTAAAATAAAATAAAGTAAAATAAACGACTCATAGAGATAATGGACTGTGTGTGTGTTTGGTGTGTGTGTGGTGTGGGGGGGATATGTGTGTGTGTGTGTGTGTGTGAATGCACATGTGTGTGAATTTGGGGAAGAAAAAAATGTGGGGAAAATATGAGGGGGAAGATAAGCTTGTAGGTTTGAGGGGTGGGAGCTGGTTTACAACCTCTACTTCTCTAAATGCTGGATTTTCTCACAAGTGGTGCCTTAGCAATCTTATTCTTCCACACAGTTTGAAAAGGTCAATTTCCCAAATTCATTTCATAAGGTGAAGAGCAACTCACAGAAAAGATAATGAAGCATATCATGAGAAATAAAACAAGGTGTTTCCTAATCTGCAGAATGACTTTGTGCTATCTAAGTAGATCCATCTGCCAGGCTTCACTTTGTCTCTACAGTGCCTTTTCCTAGATGCCAGGGCAGTGTTTTTCCCCAATGTATTTTACATGAAATATTAAAATCTGAGGTAAATTCAGAATGCTAAGATCAATGCATTTGTTAAAATATCAATACAACAAGAACAGCTGGCTTGTACCCTTCCTTGAAAAAAAAAAAAAAAAAAAAAAAAAAAAAGCTTTCTGAATGTTCCTGGCAGATCTGTCATCTCTTCCTCAAATCAAGTGACAAGTGAGTTATACAATGGGGCTTCAAAAAGTTCAAACCATATTGCACAGCAGATGCTCTAAAACTATTTTTCAGAGAGTCTGTTCAGGCCCCCTACTGCCCTCTGATTCCCTTTAAGCGATTTATGACCTACTCTCTTTTTGCATCAATTACACCATGACCACATGAATTCACAAGATGAATTAACCTCACTTCTACTTCAATATTTCCGAACACCCCCACCACTACAGCCCCCAACATCTCACCACCATATATACACATTATTCTCTTTCACATATTGTCTAACACAGGATTATTCCAGAAATGTATTAGTGCCAAAATGACCAATGTGATACACACTGAACTTTTACCTAATGCACTGGTTCTGGTCCTTTCTTCTTTTGTTCCACCATAAATCCTCCAGCAGCTTTCAGTTTTGAGGATAATGGTCTTTTTTCTCATTTCTATTTCATCTTATTTCCCAATCAATCTCACCTTAAAATTAATCCAGGTTAGCACTTCATATGATGCTCATCATATACGAAATTCTATAGATCGTCCTTGGATCCACATTTTAGAGGTACTCTTCATTATAATGCTACTTCCGATGAATTCTTACCTTTGACATATTGAGACTACAAAATGCTTTGCATTTATAGATCTTGTTGAATTCATGACTATTACCTACACAGCAGCAAATCATGAAAATTAGAGTTAGAAAAGTCTTATTAGGACTGCAAGTCCATCCCCAGAGGCTATCTAAGACTGTTACTTATAATTCAGCATTTATTAAGCCCTCAAAATGGACTAGGTTCTTTACAGAACAAAGAGTTGCACAGAATTTCAGCCCAAGTTATTTACAATAATGCACCATCACCCTGCCCGTTTTTCTCTCTAAAGGGGTCCACAAATGGGGCTTCTAATGTGTGTTCCACAAACAAAGATTGTATGGCTTGATAAATTTTTCTTACGAGAATCAGGAACAAAATAAACATATAGAATATGAACTCTGGGAATAACTTCTTTCAGGGTTTCATCCAATTTTCTTTTCTATATTTAAGTAGGACAGAAGAAAACCAATTCGCAGTCTACATCATTTCCTACTTTGTAATAATTGAATAGCTGGATAATGTCTCCACACTACTTTCCTTCTGCTTTCTTCGTCTCTCTCTTTCAATGGGAATACATTTGTGTACGTACCTATCATTTAATAAAATACATTATACAGTGCTTGACATATAATGGGCACACAATACAGTTTTGTTAAGTAGATGTATAATAAGTACACATTTTTTGGATAACATGATTGTGGTATGACTGACTCATCTTTGCATTGTTATATGAAAAGTACTAGGAAGAGTATGCCAGTACTTTGAATATTCACTCTGCTTTAAAAAATCCACTGGATCAAATGCACAGTTCTTCAGTACACATCAAAGATACATAGATTCACAAGTCATAGAGAATTTAAATTAACTAACATTCAAACCAAGATTTTGGTTGTCATTTAAAAATTATTTTAACTAAAATATACTACTGTCCACCAGAGGAGTTTTAAAATATACCATTGTCACTGTGATGATGAGTGGTAGAAACTACCAAGATAACTAATGACGTCCCCCTTCTCTCTTTTTTTTTTAACCTTTTACTGAATCAATTGAACTGAACAGTTATTGGTCTCAGATATAGATATGTAATGTAAATAAATATGCAGGTGCTATGGAAACTATATAGCCAGTTGATGAACTGAATATATTACTACATTTCACTGCTTATTTCAGTGCCAGGATCTATGTGTTCAATGCAAATACCTCAGGGTGCAATTTGTAACTCATTCTTTCATCTTGGCTATGGAAATAGAGTAATAATTATTCTTTTTAAAAAACCCTGTGATATTTGCCATACAATAAATAAAATATTGATCTTCCACTTTCCTGACAAAGGGAAATGGACACTGAGCAGTAGTATTTCTTTTCCAAATGCTCTCTTGAACTATCATACCCTTTCTCATATCCTCCTTATGGAACTCCCACCCCAACGAAACAGTGGACACATGGAGATGTATCACTAATGCATTTGCCTGAAAATGAAAATATTTATCATAAAGTAAGTCTAATATTCTGAAATTGATGCTCACTAGAAGTGAATAAACAAAGCGTGAAAATCTTTGCAACTGAAAGTACAAAGATCATCACTATTTAGATTAAGTGATAGGCAATTGTAGTAAAATTTCCCTGTATTAGAAGCCTCATTTAGGAATACATTAGCTAAATATTACAATAGCTATGAAAGAAAATTCTACAGCTCTGGTTTGCTAGTCAGAAATCTGTGGCCTCAGATCTGCCACTAATTAACCACACGAACTCCTGAAATGTACATGCTTTTTCACAGCTTTAACTTATTTGCTTATGAAATCAAAAAGATTGAAGTAGGTGGTTTCCAGGGCCTTTGCTGCTAATAAATCCCAGGCTTTCAATATGTCACACTTTCAAGAAATATGCTTTCGAGATTTTGATATATTTTAGCAGATATGATTTGACTCTTGGTATCATAACTATATACAACAAAAATCTTTTTATGACATTAAACCCCCATAAGGCAGATAAACGGAATTTCTTTCCTTACTGATTATTAGCATTTAATCTTTTCCACTTTCCTATGACCCTGTAAGAAAGGCATGGATATCCTTCACTTTCCAGATGAGGAAACTGAAGTTCAAAGAAGATGAAGAATATACTCAGTCAAAGGTTCTAGTAAGAGGTGGAGCTGGGATTAGAATTCAGGTCTAACTGCAAAACCTGTGCGTTACATTGTAACAGACTGGATTTTAAGCAACACATTAGATATTGGTACTGTATTTACAATTTTCTATTCTTTTTTATTACAGGGGCCACTGAAACATAATGATATGTAATATATTTTTGTGTTTACATTGTGCCAGACACTGTTCTAAGCACTTGACGTGTGTTATGCCATTTACATTTACAATAATCTTAAGTGAAAGAGAGGGGGACAAAGAGAAAGAGAGGTCAAAGTCATATAACAACTAAGCAGGAGATGAAGATTCAGATTCGAATCCCTATTTCTGATGCCAGAGCTTGCTACCTCATACTGTCTCCACACGAAACACCTCTGGATTTACACTGAAATGCTTTCTTAAATAAATGGAGAAAATGCTTACAAAGCGAAGTCTCTGCAGAATTATCTGAAGGAAAAGTATTTTAGGGAGTAAGTCTTATTGTGGGCCTTACTTCCTAGCATTTCAAAACATAGTGTATGTGGTCAAATCTCTGCTCTCTCATACTCCAGACGGCTCCAAGATGTTTCCAGGGCAATCAGTTATTGCCTCTAATGTTCTTGCTCTATCGCGTCTTTGAACTTTGGCAGTAAAATCGCTAACCTGCTTCCATTCCATATGAGGCACCTGATAGCCTTAAGTGTATGTGGGTCGTCACAATAGTGAAGGCGTGCTTTATTATTGAACACACTGAGTATCAAGCAACTGAGTACTTAATAAGTATTAATAGTATGTACGTTGGATATGTACCAAATGAATCGCACTTTGTGTATTTTAACATATGGGCACCAAGAAGAATGTGTGTGTGTATATAAAACAGAGACTTTTTGTTTTATTTCAAATGTACCTGCGCTGGGTTTTCAGTTTTTATATATCAAGTTTTCATAAAGGATGGCATAGCAGAAAAATGGAATGTTTGGAAAAATCAATTTTGAGGCTCTCTTTTTAAGGAAAAGTGCCATTACACACCCTGCTGACATTCCCCTTTTGGTAGGATCTGCATTTATATTAAACATGCCTAAAAGTATCATCTTCAGTGGGTAAAATGCATAGTCTCCCATGACCCAGAAATGCTCAATTGTTTGTTTCCTTGCAAGGGTTATGCTTCTGGTTGTGACACACTGAATAAATCCATCATATTTTTGTCATAAAGTAGTATCCCAATTTATATTCTTTAGCCCTGGCAATCATACTGTGTCCACAGATAAAAATGACGTGAAAGAAAACAACTGGCTACTGACTGAATTCAACAAAGCTTCCCCTTTACCATCTTCCAACAACCAGTTCACTCCATGTATCCACATTCCCAAGCTAGTTTGTACATATAAGCATAGTAAGACATATTTAGCCTCTTAGACTATTTGCCTTACCCAGTAAAAAGGACAAGTGTTATTAACTGATTACTCCCTTAATTTGATAAATACTGACTATCAATCTTGATTTTTTAAGGCTCTGACACGTTGAGAATCTGGAAAGACTTTAACAGCTCCGTAGAACTAGCTGTTTCGTCTACCTGAAATGCTCCCCCTACAATTATCTGTATAGCTCACTACCTTTTCTATTTCACTGCACAAATGTCTATTTCACTGCATATTTCACTGCATAAATGTCATTTTATGCTTAAGGCTTACTCTGATCAGCTCATTTTAACTTACCACTGTACTTTCTATTTCTTTCTCAATTAATTTCCTCAGTGGCACTATTCCGTCTAACTTTCCATAATTTTTTTCTTGTTTTTGTGGTATCTTTCACCACTAGAATGTAAATTCCATGAAGGCAGAGAGTTTACAGTGTTTTGCTCACTACTGCATTCCCAGTGCCTAAGGCCCGTAGTGGACGCTCAATAAATATTTATTGAATGACTGAAAGAATGATATCCCCCAAATATAGGTTTGAACATCCTATAATGTCCAAGGTTTATATTCAAATGTAGCTTCTAACAGGGATACACTCTATCCAAAGGTATATTTTCTTTTCCTAATTATAACAAAAGTGTGTGTTGTAAAATCCAGAGTCTTTCTTTCAAAGACTTCAAATATCCAGGGACCTGACAGCTGCAAGACCTGTGTTCTAGTCTTGGTTTACCATCGTCTACAGTAGAGTGACCTTGTTTAAGTCACTTAGATTCTTGGAGACTCCATTTTATGGTAATATAAAATAAAGAACATAGACTAAATGTTGTTTTTACTTTATTTTATACTCTGAAATTCTATGGTTCTTTAAAGTAGTTTCTTCTATCCCTCAAATGTTTGTTTTCCTTTTTAAATTTTAATTTTAAAAAGTGCATATATTTATGAGGTACAATGTGATGTTTCAGTACATATGTAATTATCATTTCGTTGTGGTGGGAACATTTAAAATCCACTCTTTTCAGCAATTTTAAAATATACAATACATTACTATTAACTACAGTCACCTTGCCATGCAGTAGGTCACCGGAACTTATTCCTCCTGTCTAACTGAAACTCAACACCCTTATCAATCAAGTGTTTTAATCATGCCATGTGTACAGACATGTAGTGGTTAATCCAAAAGATGTAGAGAAGATGTAAGACCTAGTGCTAACACTGTAGTTATAAGAAACAGAGAATCAGAAAGATCTATTATCCAGGATTTTATATGTAAATTTATATGAAAGTTACTTAACAAAACCAAATGCTTCTGCTTCCTTGCCATTCCTCCTACCATTGACAGTTTTGAACTTGCGAATTACACCCTACATGAGCACAGCTCCTTAACTCATTTTTTATCCAGATTACAAAGCCATTGAACTGTCTTTTCATCTTGGATGCTCCATTGAATATACTATACAATTTTTCAACACCATAATTTGATCTGAGAACATCTGCAAAAAATCAAGAGCACATTTTTCCCCTTCTCAGCACTTGACTACAAACTTCACATTTCAGACATTGTTCCACAGTTCCTGTGACATATTATTGAGCAAACCATCAGTTACACTTCTGTTTTGGAAGGTGTCAACACGAATAGAAAATGAGCCAGACTCAGATCATCATTCACAGAATTAATTACCTGCTCAACTTTGTTTCTTCTAGAAATAAGAATCTCTTGGCATTTTCTCTGCTGTTATTCTTTATTTAAAATGGCTTCTTATAACAATTGAGATTATTCATTCACATATTTATTTTTTCCAAATAATCTGAGTTTCCTGGAAAGAACTACAAAGTTTTCTCTGGGGTTGGTGCTTCAATAGGTGAAAGTTCCAACATAAGGAAGTTCAACAGACAATTCAAATTTTATTTCAGTCACACACACATGAA
Source organism: Macaca fascicularis (assembly GCF_037993035.2). Lineage (NCBI taxonomy): Eukaryota > Metazoa > Chordata > Mammalia > Primates > Cercopithecidae > Macaca > Macaca fascicularis. The sequence continues at coordinate 40,016,451 of NC_088382.1, forward strand.
ACCTAACAGTTATCTCCTCTTACTTTCATTCCATGCCTATGAGTCTTCTAGGCCTCATTTCCTCCTTCCCACAGAAATTCAATGAGAAAGGCCACCACATTCTTTGATTCAAAACTCTCCACTTTTCTCCTTTCTTTCCTACTTGCACCCTACTATTCATTTATTTTCACCTTATTTTCATGTGAAGCCCCTCCATCTGCTACTTTTCTCTATTATTTCTTTGTATCCTTATTGTATTTTATTTATTTTCTAATTGTATATTGACTCACTAGGGCTCCCATTACAAAATATCATGGACTGGTTAGCTTAAACACAGGCATTTATTTTCTCAGAGTTCTAGAGGCTGGATGTGCAAGAGCAAGGTGTCAGCAGGATTGGTTTCTTCTGAAGCTCTTTCCTTGGCTTGTCTATGGTTACCTCTCACTGTATCTTCAAATGGTCTTCTCTTTCTGTGTGTTTCCATGTTCTAATCTCTTCCTCTTAGAGACACCGGTAGTATTGGATTGGGACCCACCTATATGACCTCATTTCCTCTTTGTCACCCCTTTAAAGGCCCTATTTTCAACAACAGGCATGTTTTGAGGTACTGGGGGTTAGGACTTCAACACATGAATTTCAGGGGAATACAATTTAACACTTTATTGTGTTTCTCATTTTTCTTTCTCTTTGCTTACTCAGCTACTTTTCTTCCATTATTTCCTATTTTGTTTTTATAACTTATATTCTTATGTTGGTCTCTATCTTTCAGATCCACCTCCTTTGCAGGCCTCAGGGATACTACTTTCCTGAGTCACTTCTCCTTCCAAGCATCCCAGCAAACAACCAAACCCTGTGACTTTTAGTCTTGAGACTGAAGAGGGAAGTTGGGAGATAAGATGAGGCAGCAATCATGTACGTCCACTTCACCCTGAACCAGATCCCAGGAAGTCTTCTGTGGCCAATCTACTGCTACAGCCAATAATGGGAAGGGAGGCAGAAAGACCAGCCTGCCAGATTTTGATCTTTGCATTTGTTTCCATAAAGAATTAGATGTGTACTATCAACTTTGTTCATTGTAAATGTGCTGCTGACTCTTCATATTTAATAACTGAGCAGAAATACATCTATTCTTCTTTCAAGTCTACTATCTTTACAAGAGAAATTATTATTGATCTTATCAATTACCTGTCAAAACACTGCACTGTGATGCTGAACCATAGGCTTCACACTAGGTACCCAGAGAGCCCCAGAGAAGTTCTCCATGTTTTGCTTACTTAGAGGTGCAGGGAGACCGACAGTCAGTTCCCAAATACCTCTTTCTGCTCTAGGAAGTTTGACCCCCATTCTCTTGCTTCAAGTGTTTATTGAATCTGAACCTTCATTCTCTTTTTAAATCTAGAGTACAAGAGAAATACTACTGCTCTACACATACTGTGATGTGTAGAGTTAGTTGTGAGTTTCCTGGGAGGCAAAGAAAGCCTGTGTTTAGGGCACCCTGCAAAACAGGAACACCAAAAAGATGTTTGAAAGGTTTTTATGTTTATTAATGATACCTATTTTTAATTCATTGTTTTTCCTTTCTGTCCTGTGAGCAATGATATACTTTTTAAAAGCATCAAATGAGCCATCTTTGGGAAAAAATAAGATCTTTATTAGATTTCTTTCTTTTACTTTAAATCCTGGTGTTATTATTTTGTAATTTTGAATTAAATATGTGAAAAGAATGGGCACAGCCTAAGATTTTTAGTGCCACTCTTTCTGTTTAGTTCAACTTGATTTATATTTAAAGTGCAATTAGAAATGATAAATTCTTTATTTAAAAAAAACTTCAATGGAACCAGTATTTTGACTAGTCTTGAATAGATTTAGTTTTTAGAAGGCACTGAATTTAAGACATCAATAAAAAATGTGATTCAGAATATTCACTGGTTCTGGGCTTGCAGCGTTTTTGTTCTTTGTAAGTTGTACATATATTTGTAAACTCTCTTAAATTCTTACCTGTTGGTATCTCTAAGCATTTCTTTCATCTAAACTAATCCAACAGGAATTTCTGAGAGGGACAGCTCAATCCTTGGCCTAACCCCAACTGCAGACTTCAGCTCCATCAAGAAACTAAGACAAAACCTCTTCCCATTGTGGGGAATTTAAAGAACTCTAGGTTAGGAGAAACAACAACAACAAAGATACCTACCTAGTTAGCCTCTTTGCCCTCCTTGGTCTCAAGATCCAGTAACTGAATCCTGGTATTGGTGAACTTCCCAGTCCCTAGGGCCTCGTAGCCTTTCTCCCACTCTTCCTTTTTTTTTTTTTTTTTTGTTTGTTTTTTGAGACGGAGTCTCGCTCTGTCACCCGGGCTGGAGTGCAGTGGCCGGATCTCAGCTCACTGCAAGCTCCGCCTCCCGGGTTCACGCCATTCTCCCGCCTCAGCCTCCCGAGTAGCTGGGACTACAGGCGCCCACCACCTCGCCCGGCTAGTTTTTTGTATTTTTTAGTAGAGACGGGGTTTCACCGTGTTAGCCAGGATGGTCTCGATCTCCTGACCTTGTGATCCGCCCATCTCAGCCTCCCAAAATGCTGGGATTACAGGCTTGAGCCACCGCGCCCGGCTTCTCCCACTCTTCCTAAAGAACTTCCTTTCAGTTCCTGCAGTACAATGTCTTTTCACCACAGATGTTAATTCCACCTAAGGACAACACTGGGAGGGGATTTGTAGCAGATATTAACCCATTTTTCTAAGTATTTTCTACCAGTTCTACCAATGAGAATATTAAAGCTCAGTGACTGGCCCAAGGTCCCATGTCTTAAAGCCAGACCTTCTGATTTAGCCTATAGATACTGAGCTCACCCCTGCTTCACACCGTCACCTTCTAGATAGTGTGCTTCCATGTTCCACAACAAATTTGACACCCAAATCAGAAAATTTTAAAAGGGATTTAGTCACCCTGGGTCATTCAAGAGCAAAAATTAGAAACATAGGTCAAAGAATCTGATCCAGACCAATCTATTCTGAGTCTACTTTTGACTCTGGGTGACTGCGGGCCCATCCCTTAACCTGCAGGTCTCAGTTTCCTCATTTCTAAAATCAGGGAGGTGTTCACACAGTGCTGCTCAAAGTGTGGCCCACTGTCCTGTGCATCCACGTCATCTGGGAACTTGTTCCAATGTAAGACCTCAGGCCTCACCTCAGACCTCCTGAATCAGATACTCTAGAGAATGGGACCAATATCTATGCTTTATACAGCCTTGCAAGTAATTTTGATACACACTACAGTCTGCATGTGTAAAACACTGATCTAGACCAGGGTTCAGCAAACTGCAGCTCTCAGGCTACCTATTTTTGGAAATAAAGTTTCACTGGAACATAGCTATACTCACTTTTTATGTGCCGTCTATATATGCTTTTGCACTCCATTGGTGGTGCTGAGTAGTTGTGTCAGGGGCCAGGTGCAGTGGCTCAGACCTGTAATCCCAGCACTGTGGAGGCTGAGGGGGGAGGATCACTTAAGCCCAAGAGTTGGAAGCTGCAGTGAGCTATGAACACACCACAGCACTCCAATCAGGTGATAGAACAAAACCCAGTTTCAATTTAAAGAAGAGATACTATATGGCCCCTAGAGCCTAAATGTCTACTATCAGGCCCTTTGCAAAAAATGTTTGGCAACCTCTGGCCTAAGCTACCCTTTAGTTAACCTACTAAACTAAAATTATCATATTCAAGCAGTTGGGCATCAATAATTGATGACTGGTCAGATTCTTCTAAAAATTTATCCTTAAACAATAAATGAGATTAAAGACATGAAAGAATCTGATTGAAAACTGAGGAATGAGGCCCTGGAGCAGTTCATGCCCCTGTAGTCCAACACAGCCTCTGTGCTTGCCTTTTCTACTTCTGGGAAAGAAGAAGCCAGTATCAGCACCATTTTTGACCTGCTGCACTTCCCTTACCCTTCTTACATTGCTTTCAAAAGCCCAAGGTTGGAGAGTCTAACACTGATCCCTGACCATGCCAATCAAAGCCATCTTTTGTTCATCTTCTCTTGCTCAGCAATTTGCAGTATAATTTTTTGTCTGTTGAAAGCTGCAAAGCTCAAAAAGTAGGGTAAATACTAGAATAATGTAAGAATCAATGTTGTATTTACTAGAATCCTTCTTCTGGTTTATCTAAATTTTTTCACCCAAATGAACTTTAAATGACTAGTACACAGTGTATGTCCCCATCACTAGAAGCACTGCTTGAATAATGTTGTTATTAATATGTATAGTCACACAAATTTGCCCCATGAATATAAAGACACTCCCCACATAGTGTATCTACATTTATGCTCTCTAAAATAAACATCTCTCCACTTAACTGGAGTGATATGTACAATATTTAGCAGAATACTGAGCATGTAAAAGGTACTAAAAATGATGCATATGTGATGATGCCAATATTAAGCACATAGTAACATTACTGAAGGAAGCTCTCTGTAGTAAAGTCCACTAAGTGGAGAAACATCTCACTGTGTGAAAGCTAGTGTATCACAGATATAGAAGCAAATGATTCAAAGGAGTCTCTATTCAAACCTCCAGAGGGATATAACTGCTTTTTAGTTTCAGCTTTTGTTTTAAATCAAAGCAAAGCAATAACCATTTAAATAACCTTTTCAGGCAGAGTGTGTGTTTGCTGCTAAATGTGTCACTTACTGGGAAAAGGACTGAATGGGTGGAGCTCCAGCATGCCACCTTTCCTAGCAGGCACTCTGTCCTAAAGAAAGGAGGAGGATTTATGAGTGGCCTTGGGGTCTAGTCCTCTGTAGGGTGATATCTTGGGCAGATGGGGAGAGGAATTCAGGCTTGTCCTCATTATGTGGTAAGAAATAAGAATAAGAAATTTGAGGCATTGGGCCAGGCACAGTTGCTCACGCCTGTAATCCCAACACTTTGGGAAGCCGAGGCAGGTTGGTCACTGGAGGTCACGAGTTTGAGACCAGGTTTACCAACATGGTGAAGCCCCATCTCTACTAAAAATACAAAAATTAGCTGGGCGTGGTGGTGCATGCCTGTAGTTCCAGCTCCTCGGGAGGCTGAGGCAGGAGAATCGCTTGAACCGAGGAGGCGGAGGTTGCTGTGAACCAAGATTGCACCATTGTACTCCAGTGTGGGCGACAGAGCAAGACACCATCTCAAAAAAAAAAAAAAAAAAAAAAAAAAAAAAAAGAAAAGAAAAAAAAATTTGAGGCCTTATTCTCAAATATCTTCATTTTACAGATGTACAGTAAGATTCAGAAAAGCAGTGCAACTTACTTAGGGTCACATAAGTCGTTAACAACAAGCCGGGACCATGTCCAAACCTCTGAATTCTCTACCTGTGTGGTATTTGGAGATGGGATAGAAACTTAAGATAGTCAACTTGTAGTCAGCATAGGAGGCTATAAAATAATCTATACCTGTAAAATCCTTCTTTCTTACACTGAATCATTAACCTCTAAAAAATGAGGTAGAAAATGAGCACTGATATCGAAGAGATTAATTATTATTAGGAAGTCTGTCCTTTCCTTCTGTTCCTAGAGCTGCCTGTGCCTGATTTCACATCATCATAGGCTATTAGTCAAGTGGTAACAGGAACTTATCTACCATAGATAAGGCAAGCAATAAAGCCACTTTAGACTTTCTGAGCCAGAAAGGGTCTGAGAGCCCATCTATTCAAATGCCCCACCCATCACAGAAATCTTCTCTGCAATGTTATTGTTGGTTGATGGACAATTGACCTTTGCTTTACTATTTCAAGTGTCAGAAGTTTGCTTTATGCGGAGTCAATGTGATCCATCACATAGTGCTGTTTATCTGGAATGGTAATCACACCTATATAAGCATTTCAAGATATAAGCATTTCAAGATCTGCATGCAGATGTTCTGCTAAGCAGAGAGAGGTAACTCAAATCCAGTAGTCCCATATGCTGCATGTGATTGTCTACATGGATGAAGGGGCATTTTTTTGTACCTAACACTTGTAAGCAGTTGGACTGGGGAAGAAGGAGGGGAAAACACACACAGGTTTTTTTAAAACAGATGTGGTATAGACTAGTGGTGGCCCTACTGGTACTATGCATGCATAATGCTTCCAGACATCAAGTGAAATCTGGAAGAAAAGGATGTAAGAATCCTGACCTGGGTATTCAAGCCCAGCACTGCATTCTCCAATGTGCTAACTAGATAAACCAATCTTCTGGTTTTATACCACGCCAGTCAGCTTCTGCATTCAACAAACACCAAGGTTGCTGTATCCTTTGAAAGGTAAAAGGAAGCAGGACTTGGAGACTTGCACGAGCTTAAAGATGTAAGTAAAGCATGTACTGCTGGTGGTCTGCTGCTCTCATGGTTTCTGAATGAGGCAGCATACCAGATTCTTTTAGCATCTGGGCTCCAATCTAACTTTCCAGCCTCATTTCCTGCCATTGGACCCCTCCCTTACCTTATTCACCACTCCCCTTCACCAAACCGATATCACCTTCTTTTGTTCCAGCTGTACTATGCTTTCCACCAATGCACAAATCCCAGGCTCTTTGGCTCAACAGCTTTCTATGCCAGACTTTTCCCTCTGCTTTATCCATCCTGTCCTCTGCGGTTGACCTGGCATGCTCCCATGCCGACTCCTGACCCAGCTCAGAGGGTGTCACCTTTGTGAAGCATGCCCTCCTCCAAGGTGAGGGCAAAGGCAGCTGTTTCCATACCTCTCAGGCTTCCAAGATGGAGACTGTTTCTTACTTACTTTATGTGCTTGATATTTAGAATGAACACAGAAATATTCAGTTGTATATAAGTGCAAATCAGGGCTAAGACAGTCTTTCCCTGGAGTTAGTTTTTATGTGGTTGTGATGTTCCTACACTATCTTCCCATGTTTTATTCCCAAATTTCTGAAATTCTAAATCTTTGGAATCTTTAGAATTTTAGTTTTTTTAATCTAAAATTGAGGCAATGGCATAAATACCTTATAGGCTTACAGCATTAAATGATAAAATGTATTACTACACTTAGCAAAGTGCCTGGTACATGAACAGGGGCTCAGTTATTATTAGTTTATATTTCATTCTTATGGTGCTTATGCTTTTATTGATTGTTCTATTGATTTTTGATCAATTTTGACTATCTATATAATTATAGTAATCAGACTGAAGAGGGGATTTATGAGGTAGTAAGAAAGACTAAACTTCTACAGCTAAAACAGGAAATCACTGGCCTAACACTGTAAAGAAAATAAATGTAATATCAAAGGAGAAAATTTTTGCTTTAAGTTGTGACCCACATATTTCTCAGCAGGTACTTGTTGCTTTGACGTTTTTGAAATCTAACTTCCAGTTCTAAAGTTTCCAGAATCCCATGACTGGCTTTCAAAGACTCTATACTCCTACCTCCAGGGAGAATTGCGACACACCATGTAGGGTCAAATGGCGGCTCTGCCCTTGATCCATTTCCCTTTGTGGCTTCTTGCAAAAGCTCAATATTGGCACTGTGGAGGAAACTTGTCCTAGGTATAGCCCAGATATTTCACAAGGTATTTAAAATCCATTTTCATTGCTCTGAATTTAGTTGGCATTGAGATCACCCATCACCTTCTTCTGGATAATTTATTTTATAATAAATTCGAATCATAGGTGATGATTTAAGCATTTCCTTCATGAGCCAAAATCATCCCATTCCTCACAGACCCCATTTACATCATTTTTTAAACTCTACCTAGTCTGATTTAAAAATCACTCAAATACTTATCAAAATGGTGCCTTAAATATGAAAACCAGTGTCATTGCTGCATTCATATTTCTCAAAGAACAAGTTTAACCTTATTTAGGTCTGTCACAATTATGTGTTAGGCTGAAAGCTATTGACTATTAATGGTAATTACTTGCTTAAGGAGTCCCTCCCCAGGTTCTGAATTTCAAATCATAGCACCTCCAGGCTTACTGGCAGGGGCTATGGTAGGGGCTGAGCCAAGAGCAGGGAGCTGAAGCTGCAGGCGTTTCCTCTGGGAGGCCCCCAAGGAGACTGATGGAATCACAGATAGTCTTTAACCAAACACCAAGCCTACCTGACAGGAACCACACAGCAATTCAAAGGGTCCCGAGCAAGAGCAATGCATTTTAAACACATTCCCAGCCTTCCCTCTGTCAGTAACAAATTAGACTTGTCACTTTCTCCAAGCAGATTTAGTGAGAACATTACCAATGTTAATGATCTGTGCTTGCCACCGGAGGAAGTCTCTGGGAGCAGAGTTTGGTAGGGCCCAGGGAAGGCTTTCATTTTCTTTTCTTTTCTTTTGCCTGCATGGTAGCATGACAAGTGCTGCTTCTCCACAATCACCTCCCTCTCAAGTTTGGGGAATCTCAGATGATATGATGTGAAAATCTCATGTATTTTACTCCTCAACAGACTGGCCAACACTTACTCACTGTTTACTCCTATGCCCTGGTTCAATTTAGGAAAATCAGGGGAATTATCCTCTACAAGCAGTGAGTGTGCTGGGAGAAAAGGAGGGGAAGATGTTTTACAGGCTGCAGGCTCTCCAAGGTTGCCAATTGAGAGGTAATTTTTTGGTTGTTGTTGTTGTTGTTTTTGGTTTTTGGTTTTTGGGGGGTTTTTATTTGGTGGTGTTGTTTGTTTGTTTGTTTTGAGACAGAGTCTCCCTCCATCGCCCAGGCTGGAGTGCAGTGGCACAATCTTGGCTCGCTGCAAGCTCCGCCTCCCAGGTTCAAGTAATTTTCTTGACCCAGTCTCCCAAGTGGCTGGGATTACAGATGTGCGCCACCATGCCAAGCTAATTTTTGTATTTTTAGTAGAGACGGGGTTTCACCATGTAGGACAGGCTGGTCTTGAACTCATGACCTCAGGTGATCCACCCACCTCAGCCTCCTGAAGTGCTGGGATTACAGGCATGAGCCACCATGCCCAGCCAAGAGGTAATGTTTTAAGAGTAGTGTATTTTAAACATGATCTAAACTCCCCTGGACCTTATTTCTACTGAATTCCACTGTTTTCTAGAGAAAGGGGCTTGAAATTAAGTACAAGCAGGAGTCCAGTGTTACTAAGATGAACAATTCATGTAGAACATCTCCACCTTTAGGAATAAAGCTTCTTTAATTTATTCCCAATAATTAAAGACTTTTCCCTAATGCATAGGTGCAATGCTATTGATAAGTAGAGTCCACTTTCCTAAGGTGTCTTTTTCAAAACTGGCCCAGAAAGGTAAGCAACAGTAAAAAGAGGATGCCTCTCTGTCCCAATCATAGCCATTTATTTTGTAGTAAATATAACCTATACAAATCCATTCATCTAAACCTACTAAGCTCCAGCAATATTTCAGTGAAACTAGCTCCAAAACAGAAAAAAAAATTAATGTTGATAGCTCAAGTTGAAATGGATTGAAATTAAATTTGCCAAGCACCCACAGAGATTACTAAAAATAAAAAGGACCAAGTGTTGCATTCCATTAAAGGACATAATAGGTTTCAAAGAGAAGACTGTTAAGCCGGGTATATTGAAATTGAGCTATTTATAGACTAAAATCTCCTGAGTTTGTCAATAGCTTTTCATTTTCCTTTGAAATTAAGCAGCTTCTCTTACAAGGCTCAGGCTTGGACCCAGGTATCCACAAATGAGTTAATAAAAGCCATAATTAAGGATGACTCAGGAGGGATTTTTTTTCATATTCCTCATATTATGGGTTGTTGATTAACCATCGTAATTTTTAGGGTTTGGGGAAGCAACAAGATCAATGGGAAAAAGATGACAGATCAAAAGGATAGAATTTGCTGCGCTCATTTTCCTATAGCATTGGCAGAGTCAATTTTGCTTTCAAGCCCTGGTTTGCATCAGCCTAGTAGCCAGAAGAACACCAGGAACAAAAGGAAAAGAAAACAACAAAAGCCCAAACAGACAATGCCAAGGAAAGATTTCAGAAGCAGCGCTCATCTATTCTTCTGCTATCTTTAGTCCAAACCAGCATCTGCCCCCAACACGTGGCAGAAGAGTCCTGTGTTCATCTCCTACCGTAGGCTAACACCACCTTTCCTTTGATTATCTGGGCTTTGAAGTATTTTACTGCACATGCACACACACAAACACAACAAGATGAATTTCTACAGGGCAAACTTCAGTTGATGCTTTTTTCAGGACTTTTTTTTCCCCTTGTCTTCTTGTCTTTTTCCCATATATATTTCTTCAGCACACACTTTACTTCTCTCTCCCCTTTTCCCTTTTAGAGTTGCCATCTCTAACTGGTCATTCTTAGTCAAGAGATGACTAAGTTCTGTGAGGCATCTCCCACTGGGAACCTTGCCTCAGTGTGTGCAGGTTAGAATTGCAGGCTGGCTGCATTTTTGATAACTCCTGAACATAATGTACTATCATCTAGGGACAGAGGAAGCCAGTGGCATTTGGACTGAGCAGCTCAAGGAACATAGTTTTCAGATGCCTTGGATATTGCAAAGTCTGCATTGGATTTCACCCCATAGGTATACTACTTATTTATTCTTTTAATTTCCAGGCTTTTGTGGATTCAAGAGGGCCTGGATCCACAGGAGCCAATTATGCTAAAGCCTTTTTAAGTTCAGCTTAAAACCCAAGATGCAAAGAAGAATCTTCTGAACTTTGTAAGAAACAGTTTATTGCCAACATGTTAAAGAACTGTATTTAATATCCAGTAGTAAGCAAAGGATAAGCATGAAGTAACATATGTTGATGTATGCATGTGTCACCATTTGCTGTGGAAGCAAGGAAACCCAAAATTCAGTTGTTTATACCACGCACATATTTCTCAGTCCTGGGTTCTTGGGTTGGCCGTGGCTCTCCTGGGCTTGGCTGGGCTTCTCTGGGCTTGGCTTCAACTTGGGTTCAAGTCTATTTCACTAACCCTCATTCTGGAAACCAGACTTAAGAAGCATTTGAGATGGAGCAAACACCCCTCCAAGGGTCTGCCATGTACCCCCAAAATACAGAGCATGGAAATAAAGGAAAATCTTCAGTTCCTTCAGGGAGCATAGCTAGTCCTGAGTAGTAAATGAGCAACTTGATATGCAAGAAGGTAATAGTAGCTTAAAACAATTCAGGGACATATGTTGGAGTCACAAGATGTTTTCTTTCCCGTAGAAACTAAAGATAACATCTTTTCTTTTTTATTAAGACTATCTCTCTATTACCCAAGCTGAAGTGCAATGGTACAATCACGGCTCACTGCAGCCTCGAACTCCTGGACTTGAGCAATCCTCCTGCCTCAGCCTCTTGAGTAGCTAGGAGTACAGGCATGTGCCACTACACCCAGCTAAACTTTTTAGTTTTTAGTAGAGATGGGATTTCACTTTATTACCCAGGTTGGGCTCTAACTTCTGATCTGAAACAATCCTCCTGTCTCAGCCTCCCAAAGCACTGGGATTACAGGCATGAGTCACTACATTCAGCCAACATCTTAGCACATGGTCCTGAGCTGTTTTTCAGAAACCCAGACCACCACCAAACAGATCCCCTGGCACACAGATAAAGGGGAACTGAGGACTGAACTCTGACCACTGTTCTTTGTTCTAAATTTCCTCCTGAGGGGCCTGGAAGAAGTCATGTCCACGAGCCAAAACTAACATTGTTTTATGCTGATCCCAAATTTTTAGACAAACCATTGCCTCCTTAACCAATAGCAAAGCAGAAAATCTTTGAATCCATCTATGACCTGTGGGCCGGTGCTTTGAGATGTCCTGCCTTTTTAGATGAAACTAATGTGTAACATCCATGCATTGATTTATGACTTTGCCTGTAATTTCTGCTTTCCTGCCTTTAAAAATCCTTATGTAGCCATTAGAGAGGTCGGGTCCAAAGCAGGAGCTGCTCAGTTCTCCTTACTTGGTGCTCTGCAAATAAATGCCCTTCTTTCTCCCACAGCAAACCTCAGTGTGGATGTTTGTGCTTACTACAACAGGCATGCAGAACCTAGCTTGGTTGGGTAACACCTTCATTATCTGGGGCAAGCTGTTCTGGTGACAAAAGACTGAAGCTCAGGAGGGTAAGTGGAAATATGAATTCCTCTTAAATTCTTTCCTTAAAGCTGGTACAACGTCCCTGCCATCCACATTTGCTTCATGCCATAGGACTAAGCCAAAAGTCAGTGGGGCATAAAAGGTTGGTATGATAAAATAAATAAATAAATAAATATTTGGTCTTTGTCCCAGGTTCCTGGCATATAGTTCTTAAAACCCTTGGAATTTACTCTCTTTTGTATGCTAATGAGATAACTGATTGGGGGTGGGGGGCGGGTCTAGATAACTTCAGGATGGGCAGGCTGTTCCCCAGGACACAAACCATCTGATTACAGAGTTAGAACTTTTAGCGTTCCCACCCTGGGATGGAAGAGAGACTAGTAATTATATTCAATCACCAATGCCCAATGGTTTAATCAATCCTGCCTATGTGATGATACCTCCATGAAAACCCTAAACAATGAGGTTCCGGCAGTTTCTGGGTTGATGAACACATCCATGTGCGAGGTGAGTGGTATTCATACCCAGATTGAGCATGGAAACTCTATCTCCCCACCCTTACTTTGCTCCATGCATGTCATTTACTTGGCTGTTCCTAAATTATATCCTTTATCATAAACCAGTAATCATAAGTGATACACCTTCCTGAGTTCTGTGTCATTTTAGCAACTGCACCTGAGGGGAAACGATTCATTTTAATCCCAGAATTGGAAGTGTGGGTAGCCTAGAGACCCTATCTTGTCTCAGCTGGTGTTCAAAGTAGGCACTGTTTTGAGGGACTGAGCCCTTAACCTGTGAGATCTGTGTTAATTATGGGTAATGTCAGAATTGAATTGAATTGATGAACACCAGGTCAGTGTTAGAAAAAGAGATGGTGTTGGAATAATATATTTGGTGTCTGAAACACCATGCAGAAGAGTATTCTAACCACAGGGAAATCAGGCTTTAGGGATGAATGAGTAAGTATGAACAAATCATGCAGTCTATCACAAGGTATTCTGGAACAGATTTAAGTGCATTGGAAAAGCTTAGCACTGTTGAGTATTCTCAAACTCCAATTTCCCAGTGCATTCCCTACTCAACTGTAGCAATGTCTCCTTCCTTAATAAAAATATCAACATCATTCAGCATTAGACTGAGGAACTCTTGTTTCCTAGTGAACATTTCATATGACTTTAAATGATAAGAGAGAATTTTGACTATATATTTTGTGTCCCTAGCTAGGCTTCAAGAACTTGAAGGAAGATGCTCCATCTTACCTAACCTGTGTATTTATTTATGCAAAGTCTGGCACATAGACAGTGGCAGGCGCATTTTGCTCATTGATATCCTACAGGTATCAGAGCTGTTATTATCATATAAGTATAATTATAAAGACATGTACTTAAAGAATATTTAAAAGAGTCCCCTAAAGAATCACATATTCATTTTCTCAAGCCTCACACACATCTCTGACTTGTCTCCCACTCAAATTATATTATAAAAAAAAATATTAAGAAAGCAAAGAAATGTAAAACAACACAGAGAAGTCCAGCACAGTCCTGGGCACTTTCCTTCCTTTAGCAACTTTGATTCCCCTACAGCTCTGTCACAGGAATATCAGAATACCATCTCCAACCCCAGTTGTCCAGATGAGGAAATAAAGACTCAGAGACATAGTGTCATAATGGCACAATTAGCAGGCAACAGAGCCACCAATTGAACTTAGTCCTATACAACAAAAGCTTTTCTCTCTACTTGATATTTTTCCACAGCACTGGTCCCAGACCACATCTCAAGGAACTAGCAACTAAGAAATGCTGCCATCAATAGTATGAAATCTATGAAATGTTATTCATATTTGAAAAAGAAAAAGAGTAAGGAGAAAGGAGCCTGGTGTTAGCTATCTCCGGCAAAAATTATTGTTTATGACTAGGGTTCATTTACTTATTTTCCAGAACGCTCTATGCACATTATGTTTAAGTATACTATAAACAACGTTCCAAAAGTTGGCAAATTTATAAACTGGAAATTAACCAAATAAGATAAGCAGGCTGGGTGCAGTGGTTCACACCTGTAATCCCAGCACTTTGGGAGGTCCCGGCAGGAGGACTGCTTGAGGCCAGGAGTTTGAGACCAGCCTGGGAAACATAGTGAGACCTCATCTCTACCAAAAATAAAACACAATTAGCCAACCATGGTGATGTGCACCTGTAGTACTCACTACTTGGGAGGCTGAGGAGGGAGGATCACTTGAGCCCAAAAGTGTAATGTTATGTTGAGCTATGATTGTGCCACTGTACTGCAGCCTGGGTGACACAGTGAGACCCTGAAAAGAAAGAAAGAAAGAAAAAAAAGAAAAGAAAACAAAAGAATAGAAAACAAAAGAGGGCAAATAAGCACATGAAAAGATACCCAACATTATTAGCCATTAGGAAAATGCAAGTTGAAATCACAGTGAGATACTGCAACACACACATATTAGAATGGCTAAAATGAACAAGACAGGTAATATCAAGTATTGAATGAGGTAAAGTATAAAGTAACTGGAACTCTCATACATTGCATACAAAGTAAAATTGTATAGCCAAAACTACAATCACTTTGTAAAATAGTCTGGAAGTTTTTGAAAACTAGTATACAAACTATATAACCCAAATATTTGACTACTAGGTACTTAAGAAAAATAAAAACATATATATACAAAAAGTCAAACATAAATGATCATAGCAGCCTGATTTGTAATAAGTCCATGCTGGAAACAACCCAAATGTCATCCACGGATGCATGCATAAACAAAGTGTGGACTATCCATTCAGTGGAGTACTGCTCAGTGAATGAACTACAGATTTACATAACATGTGTAACTATAGATCTGCACAACGTAGAGGAATCCCAAAATAATTGTGCTGGGTGAAATAAGCCAGACCACCCAAAAAAACTATTATTCAATTTTATGAAATTCTAAACAATGTAAACTGATCTGTAGTAATAGAAAGCAGCTCAGTGATTAGACAGGGATGGGAGGTGAAGAGACATATGGTGGAGGAACTACAAAAGGGCAAAACAAAACTTTTGCAGGTGATGAATGTTTATCATCTTGATTGTAGTGATGGCTGCATGGGTATCTACATATGTTAAGCTTATTAAATTGTACCCTTGAAGTTAGAAAAAATTTACTATGTGTCAATTATATCACAAAAAGTTTTTTTTTTTTTAATTAATGCATTTAGGGGCAGGGTCTCTCCCTCCCTCTCTCACCCAGGCTAGAGTGCAGTGATGCAATCATAACTCACTGCAGCCTCAAACTCCTTAACCCAATTGATCCTCCTGCCTTAGCCCCCCAGGGAGCTAGAATCACAGGCATGCACCATCACACTTGTCTAACATTTTTATTTTATGTTATTTTTCTGTAGAGATAGGAGTTTCTCTATGTTGCCCTGGCTGGTATGGAACACCTGACCTCAAGTGATTTTCCCACCTCAGCCTCCCAGAGTAAGCCACAGCACCCAGCCAAGCTTTCAAAAAAATTGTATCATATAAGCATAGTGTAAAGAAAAATTATTTCGACATGAAAACTTAGATCAGTGTCTGGCACATTTTAAGCACTCTATACATGCTAAGATCTTGTGACTATTACTCTCACTGTTATTGAAAGGGATGTTGTGCTGTTTGCTGGTATTAAATATAATCTATAAAGACCTACTTTCTACCCTCTAAGGTAATTGCCTTCCTATGTCACCGATCAACCATGACAAACTTGACAATATCTATGACAAAGCCTTAAGAATAACTCTGACCAAAGAACATTCTCTCATGTCTACCTTTTGCACTGTGAGGGGTATATTAGGAAAACAGGATCTTGTCTGTGTGAAGCCAGTTCTTTCTCCTGACGAAGGCTTTTGATAATCCTTAACATGACACAGTGTTTTAGTGTTACTGAGCTCAAGAATGCTAAATAGGACTCAACAGTTTCTAAATGTTTCATTAGTTGGTGGGGAGCCAGAAGTGAAGCCAGCCTCGCTCAAAGATTCATTACGATCCAGGTGTTTGAACAGTTTTGCCAATTTTTTTTCCAGATACTAAAAAAGATTATATTCTCATCACTTCTTTACTCATGCACTCATGCATGATGGTGTTCTAATATCATTGCTAGGTGTTTTGACTTCATGGTGCACAAATTTCTGTTGAGACCCAAAAGACTCTATAGGAAGCAGCCTTGAAAATGTAAATAGTTTGAGGGTTTCTCTTTAGGTTAGAACTGTGGGCAAGAAATAAAGAAGTTTACTAAGAGTGCTGGGTACTGGCCAGCAGCCACCAACAGAGTGAATGTAAGCTATGTCTTAAGTGAGAATGTATAAGTGACTGCATTTGCAGATTAGGTCTGGTGATTGGTGATCAAAAAAATAAGGGAGCTCTCCAAAGATCAGGCTTGAAGAACATCTGTGTTATCAACATGTCTAAGCTTTTTAAATATACTACCCTGATAACTTTCATCTTTGTTATTTAATGACAAGATCTTTTGCTCTCGATTTTGTCTCCAATACTCTATAAATAGGCTCTCCACTTTACTGACCACTAGTAGGAGAAAGAGTGGGAGGAAAGGTAAAACTCATAGTATCATTATCTTCATCATCAAGTATTAATTTTGCTGATTTTTGCCACATTTTAGCAATGTCCTGTATGAAAATTGAAAGGGAAGGTTGAATTCAGGATGGATTGAACATGATCCTTGTCTTCATATTTACAAATAAACAAAATGCAACCTCACTGAAGTCAGGGAAAGTATCTTGCTGACCATTTTATTCCCAGTACCTAGAACATGTCAGACCAAGAAACCACAGTGTATGTAAAAGAGAAGTAGAGAGACAACAATAACAAAACATCCTATTTTATGCACAGTGAAACCACTATTTATTCACCTCTACTTTTGAGATGGGGAAAATAAGCAGCAGAGTATAAGTAATTTTCCATAGAAGAGAAAGCAAGTAAGTTGCAGAACCAATATTTTTATAAGGAAACCTTTTATTGAAATATAAAAATATGCAGAAATGTCCATGTGTCCTAAATATCTAGCTAAATGAATTTTCACAAATTGAATACATCTGTGTAACTACTGCGCAGCTCAAAAAAATAGAAAAGCACCTGCACTCCAGAAGCCTTCCTCATGCCCCATCCCAGTACATATTTTTCCACAAATTAACCACTATTTGAACAACTAATATTAGAAAATAGTTTTCCTTGCTTTTGAACTTCATATAAATTTAATGATATACTATGTTCTTTCTGTGACTTCTTTTGCTACATATGGTCCTTAGATTCCTATTTGTTGTATATGCAATATAGTTTGTTCAATCTTTTTGTATAATATTTTACAGCATAAATATACCACCTTACCACCATTTATCTGTTTTAGTTCTGATAGACACTTAATTATTTTTCCAGTTTAGGAATATCGCAAATGGTGCTACTATAAATAGTCACGTACATGTGTGCCCATAAGAATGGACATGTTGGGTCCTAGAGTAAGCATATATTTAGCTTTAATAGACATTGCCAGATTCCT
This sequence comes from Macaca fascicularis, assembly GCF_037993035.2. Lineage (NCBI taxonomy): Eukaryota > Metazoa > Chordata > Mammalia > Primates > Cercopithecidae > Macaca > Macaca fascicularis. The sequence continues at coordinate 40,033,972 of NC_088382.1, forward strand.
GAAAGAATTATTCCAATTTACACTCTCTCCAGTAGTGTATGAGAGTACCAGTTGCTCTATATTCTTGACAACACTTACAATTTTCAAATTTTTTTATTTTTGGCAATTATGGTGGGTGTGCTGTGGCACACTACATTGTAGATTAAACTGCATACCCATGATGAGTTATGAAGTTGAGCACCTTTAGTTTACTGGCCATATGGATTACCATGTTGTGAATTGCTTCTTCAAGACTATTGCCCTTTCTTATTGGATTTTTTTCTTATTGATTTTTCCAGGACCTTTGCATAGTCTAGATATGAACCCTCTGATGAAATGATGTATTATAAACATCTTTCTCATTTTATGGCTTGGTTTCTTATTTTCAAATATATATTTGGTAATATTTGATATATTTGATAATAGGTTTCTTTTAATAGGATTTATTTTTATAAATCATTTATTTTATGGTTAGAACCTTTTCTGTCATACTTAAGAAATCTTCACCTGCTCTGAGATTGCAAGGTTATCCTTCTGTGTATTCTCAAAAACAGTAACCATTCTATCTTTCACATTCAGATTTACAATCCATTTAAAATTGGATTTCGTGTATATGTGTCGTAAGGGTTAAGATGCACTCTTTTCCATATGAATGTCCAATTTACTTCACATCATTTACTGAAGGAAAAAAGGCTACTTTTCTCCCACTTCCTTGCAGTGGCAATTTTCCATAAATCACATAACCATGTCTATGTGGGTCTCATTTGGACCCTTTAATTTGTTCCTTCGGCCTGATCATCTCTCCTTGCACTAATGCCACAGTGTTTTAATAACTGCAGCTTTATGCTAAGTCTTGATATCTGCTGAGGAAATTCTTTTCCTCTCTCTTTTTTTAAGTTTGTCATAGATTTTCTTGGGCCTTATATTTTCTATATGAGTTTTACAATCAAATTATCAGTTTCCAAAAACAAAACAGACAAACATAATTCTGCTCAAATTTTGATTAAGATAGTTTGAATTTAAATGACCAACTTGGGATGCAATTGATTTCTTAAAAACTTCAGTTTTTGAATTCACAGACATAGAGATTTCTTTTATTTACGTGTGTCTTCTCAAATGTATCTCAGGAAGTAGGTTTTAGTATAAAAACCATATTCATATTTTATTAAATCTATTCATAAATAATTGATGTTATTTATGCCTCTATAAATTGTTTTTTAAATAAATTTCAAATAACATTTATTTTAGATGATATATTAAAATATAACTGAGTTTTGTATGTTGACCTTAAATCCAGTGACCTCATTAAATTAGGTTACTATTCTTTTGCATTTTTCTGTAGATTTCTTTGTATTTTCTCTTCACAGCCTAAGGCCTGTAGGAATAATGACAACTTAATCCTTTTAAATCCTTAAAACTTTCTATTTCATTTTCTGACCTTTGTGCATTGTCTGTTTTATTACACATTGATTAGAAGGGGAAATAAGGAAATCCTTACCTCAATCCTCTTTTTAGTTGGTAGTAAGACACCATTAAAAAATGTTTAGGTTATTTTTAGCTAAATATTGATCTTAAGAATGTTTGTTTCTGTCACTAATTTGCAATGGGTTTTTTATTATTTTATTATATATGACCAATAGGTTTTATCAAATACTTTTTGGACTTTTTGAAAAATGAGTATACTATTTTTCTTTCCGTTTTTTTACATAGTGAATTCCATTCATTAGTTTTTAAATGTTAAGCCAAAGATACAATCATAAAATAATCAAATGAGGTTGTTTTATAAAAGTATTACTACATATAATTAGATACACTTGGCTAATATTTTACTAAAATTTTTGTATTTGTGTTCATGATTTACTGATGTCTAATTTTCTTTGGCTTTACTACACTGTCACTTTCCTAATATCTTGATTTTGATTCTTAGGTAATTAATTTCTAGTCTTTATTTTTTTAAAAAATATATACTATATACGTATATATTTATATACATATATAAGTATTTTCCATGCCCAGCTAATTTTTGTATTTTTAGTAGAGACAGGGTTTCCCATGTGGGTCAGGCTGGTCTTGAACTCCTGACCTCACGTGATCCACCACCTCAGCCTCCCAAAGTGCTGGGATTACAGGCATGAGCCACTATACCGCACTTTTTTTTTTTTCTTTTGTCTCTTGGCCTCTGGCAATTTTTTTTTTTTTTTGAGACGGAGTCTCGCTCTGTCGCCCAGGCTGGAATGCAGTGGCGTGATGTATACACACATACATACCATAAACTGCACTCTGAAACAACTTTAGTTTCACTGCATAAATTTTGATAAATTGTATTTTTATTGTCATCCACACGGCAGGATTAAAATCCAGAATTTCTAATTACATTCTAGAATTTTTTCAACTGAAGGTGTAACACTGTTTTATTTCTTTGTCATCCATAAATAAATGGTTTTCAAACAGTTACTTGAAAATACTTAAATATCAAAGGAAATGAAATTGCCATTTTTAGTTTGCAAACTCTGCCAGTAAGTGTGTCATGCTTGTTCTATCTTTCCTTATGTTTTTTGTTTTTTGTTTTTTTGAGATGGAGTCTGTTGCCCAAACTGGAGTGCAGTGGCCCGATCTCAGCTCACTGCAAGCTCCGCCTTTTGGGTTTACACCATTCTCCTGCCTCAGCCTCCCGAGTAGCTGGGACTACAGGCGCCCGCCACCTCGCCCGACTAGTTTTTTGTAGTTTTTAGTAGAGACGGGGTTTCACCGGGTTAGCCAGGATGGTCTCGATCTCCTGACCTTGTGATCCGCCCATCTCGGCCTCCCAAAGTGCTGGGATTACAGGCTTGAGCCACCGCGCCCGGCCTGTGTTTTCATATTTAATACTTACACAATCTTGGGGGGATGTGCCTTTTTACCCTCTCTTTAAAAATGAAGAAACATATGCATAAAAAGATTATGTGATTGTGTCCATTCAACTAATAAATATGTAGCTGAGCCAAGATTTGAAGTTGAACTTCCCCAGCTCCAGAATCTGTTTTTATCTTCCATGCCCCCCTACTCCGTGCTACGTCTACACATACCCGTGCACTCAAGTCATGTCATCTAATCACAGCTAGAGCGAGTAAGGTACGTCAGACCCTTATGTCTTACAGGTAGGAAAATGGTTCCAGAAAAGCTGCCTGGCTCATGCAAGGCCATTTTGCTAGTGAATGGTTGAACCAGAACCAACTCTAAGGTGAAGAACAGGCAGTAGTGCCACACCATCAACAATGTTTCCAAGACCACGTAGTTCACTAGGTAGAAAACCTTAAGAAGAAATTGAAGGTGTTTGTCAGGATTCTTATTTAAAAAAAAAAAAAAAAAAAAACACCAATACTGACATTAGTCCCCATTAGCCACTTTACCATCTTTGAATAACTTCAACTTATTGAAACGAAAGTGTTATTGTATTCCATTGGTAGTCACTGAGGGGAATCAATATGGAGAGCAGGTGATAAGAATCCCCAAGTTGCCAACAAGAGCATTTCCTGGAAATGCCAAAAACTGTTACCTTGGCTTAAACTTAACTTCAGTGACCAGAATTCAGGTATGTGAATTCTAGGAGGGTTGACTGCTAAAACTCCACCTGCCACTTATTTTTCTTTTTTTTTTTTTTTTTTTTTAATTTCAAGAAGCATTTGGCTTATTATTAATAAACAGATTGGCTTTCCAATATGGGGTATATATATTCGAGTTGACTAACTGCTCTCTGCTTTTGTTCACTCCTACACTTTTCCCTCCACAATCAGATTACTGTGAAGCTGTAATAAAATTCAAATATGGTTCTTTATTCACATTTCAATATTATTTTGTTACTATTCAAGCCAGTGAATAGAAAACAAATTTACATCATGATAAGAGCCAAGGCAGATGCCATCCATAATGTTAACTACTTGTCATATGTGGAGATGGATTTTCTTTCCCTTGGGAATAGGATTTCTCATTTCTCCTTACTGTAGAGCAGTAACATTTATTGTCTCTCAGTGAAAGCTACAAGGCGTTCATTGGATGATGTGTTTTCTCAGAACAGAGTTTTACAGTTCATAGTTTCTCTCACTGGCCTCCTCTCTGCGTCTAGACTGTGTGACAGAGATTCTGGCAGAGGGTATACACAGGGAAGAAAGGTTAAATCATGCAGTGACTATCTTCTCTTTGCTATCACAGCCCACAGGGACACCATTTCAAAGCTTTGAGTCTCCCTAAAAGAACTGCCTGGGGATTAGAAGGGTAACATCAAAAAGTGCCAGAGACCAAAAAAATTAGCCAGGCACGGTGGCAGGCGCCTGTAGTCCCAGCTACTCCGGAGGCTGAGGCAGGAGAATGGCATGAACCCGGGAGGCAGAACTAGCAGTGAACCGAGATCACACTCCCGCCTGGGTGACAGAGTGAGACTCCGTTTCTGGAAAAAAATAAAAATAAAATTAAATTAAATTAAAGATCCGGTGTGGTGGCTCACACCTGTAATCCCAGCACTTTGGGAGGCTGAGGTGGGTGGATCACATGAGGTCAGGAGTTCAAAACCAGCCTGACCCACATGGGAAACCCCATCTCTAGTAAAAAAATACAAAAATTAGCTGGGCATGGTGGCAGGTGCCTGTAATCCCCGCTACTTGGGTGACTGAGGCAGAATCGCTTAGACCTGGGAGGTGGAGGTTGCAGTGAGCCAAGATCATGCCATTGCACTACAGCCTGGGCAACAGAGCAAGACTCCGTGTCAAAAATTTTTTTTTCAGCATTGCCAACATTATATGATTGGAGTTTACATAAAGTTCCTGAACTGGTTTGTACTAACTTGTTGACAAGATTGTTTATCATCCCTTTTGAATGAAACATAAAATAAAATTTTGGCCACAAGGCCCATAAAAGCTATCTTAAAACTATCATAAAAACTATCTTCTGCCTTTTTTCCCCCAGGAGTAGACGTACTAGCTGTGAGGTTCTGGATGAATCTCCTTCAGATTTACCCTTTATATTAAACTGTTCAGAGACAGGACTTATATTTCTTATAAAGTTAGTGCAACACATAGGTGCAGGTGAGTTTGAAGGTGTGCAGTGACAATAATGAACTGAGGAGTTTTAAGACTTAAGATGATACAGAAGCTCCTAGTCCTCCCGCATGAAGTGAATTCTAGCATTTCAAGTAGACGTAGGAGATGTTTTAAATTATCTTTTTTCTCCCTGTATTCGTAACTTGATCAGGTGTACTACTGAACTTTTAGAAAGCTGCTCATTTTTACCATGAAGCCAATGCTTTTAAGAAATGAAGTTATGCATTTACTCACAGCTAAATTCGATGTTTACAAGTCCTTATTTAAAAAACGAAAGTTAATGACAGAGACATCACATCCTAAGGAACTTTAGAAAGGTCTGTGTTTACTGTTCAGGGACAAAATAAAAAGTGGCATATTTATTTAATATAATGTGGTCAATAACATAAATCATATTATAAAATAATTCTCTCTCTACCATCTTAAGTAAAAAAAATTAGTCCTGGTGAGGATATGGAAAAATATAAGGACGAAAGAAAATACTGCATGTTAGAAAAGTCAATGAATTTGCTGAAAAATACATTTTGACATTCTTGGCATTATAAAGACCAATCCTGAGGAAGCTAAGTGGTGATCTCATTGTGTTGCATGACAGGGAGAGATCAGGCTGTAACACAGGCAGGGGAAGGAAAAGGTAAGAGAGACAGAGAGAGACACAGAGAGAGAAAGAGCAAGCATGTCATGAGCCAGGAGGTGACAGAAGGTCTTGCATCCTACACTGTGGCATCTTCTTGACCACCCACCTTTTACTTTTATCTATAATGAAAGATCACAAAACTTGAAGGAAATGCCTTGTATTTAGGTTGGTGCAAAAGTAATTGCGGTTTTTGCAATTACTTTTAATGGCAAAAACTGTAATTACTTTCATACCAACCTATAAAAATCAAGTAATAAACTGGGCTCGGCATTCAGAGAGTCCCCAAGTCTCTCAAAGATTAGAGGCAAAAATGTTAGAGGTCAGGGCTGGGCATGATGGTTCACACCTGTAATCCCAGCACTTTGGGAGGCTGAGGCAGTTGGATCACTTGAGGCCAGGAGTTCAAGACCAGCCCGGCCAACATGGTGGAACCCTGTCTCTACTAAAAATACAAAAATTAACTGGGTGACAGTTGCCCATAATCCCAGCTATTCGGGAGGCTGAGCCAGGAGAATCGCATGAACCCAGGAGACAGCGGTTGCAGTGCCATGAGATCTTACCACTGCACTCCAGCCTGGGTGACAGAGTGAGACTCTGTCTCAGAACAACAACAACAACAAAATGTTAGAGCTCAGAACCAAAGAGAGAGAAAATGGAGAGACATAGAAAGCCTTCCAATAAACACTGGAAGAAGTCATCACATAGCAGCCAGCCCTGCAATGGGAATTTCAGCTGTTTCACAGATCTGTGAGTGGTGGCAAGATAGGGTGCAGCTGACATTGGCCACATATTTACAGTAGGACAACGTTATACGTACAACTTTCTGGGATTTTAAAATTTTGTTTTGTTTTGCAGTACAGAAGGAGTTTAATTGACATGAGGCCAGCCACACCAAAAGGGAGACAGAGTTATGACACAAATCAACTTCCCTGAGAGCCTGGAGGTGAAGGGTTTTTAAGAATAATTTGGTGGGCAGAAGATGAGAGAATGGGGAATGTTGATTGGTTGGGGATTAAATTATAGGGATGTAGAAAATGGTCCTGTGCGCTGAGTCAGTCTCCAGGTGAGGGCCACAGGACTTTGTACATATGTGTGCATATGTGTATATGTGAAGGATTTCCATATTTATAAAGGGATTATATCAAACACTGATAGTGTTTTGTCTCTCTGGATGCTAATGTCATATGAGAATTTTTTCATTTCTATCTTCCTCTACTTCCTTATTTTCCAAATTTCTACACTACATATTTATTATTTTAGTATACATATAGTGTTCCTAACAAAACCTAAAGTTATAAGTTTCCCATTTCTATCTTTCTAGTTGTTTACATTTGATTGGTGATTTTTAATAAAAAGTAGTAATTTTCACCAGCTAACTAAAGGTAGGACTGGTCTTTATGAATGTCTTTGCTACTGCTGTTCCTTGCATCTTGCTTTTTCCCTCAGCATTCACTTTTCTTCATGCTGAAGTGTTTTAAAAATAACCTTCAGTAAGAGTTTATCAATGGTTAAGTTTTTAAATATTTGTCGATCTGAAAATGTCTTTACTTTGCCCCTTATTTTTTAAATGATAGTTTATAGGAGGACAGAATTCTAAGTTGTCAGTTATGTTCCCTTTAAACTATAAAGATAATACTTCATTGTCTTCTGCCATTTATTATTACTGATGAAATCCAACTGCCAGTCTACTTTTTTTCTTCTTAGAAATCTGTCATTTCTGGTAGCAACGTTTGTATTTCCAAATTTAAAAAATTTCAGATATATCACAGATATATCACACATATAGACAACACTAAGCCTTACACATATGAATGCACCAAGCATTTATATACTGTTTAAATAATAATTGTAATGTAAACACTCAAATAAGTACTGTCTGTGTCAAGACATAGAATATCACCAGCGTCCTATATTTACAATGTGCCCCTTCTCAATTGCAATGTTTTCTCTTCCCTCTAGAAGTAACCAGTATCTTTGCCTTTATGATAGGTGTGTTCTGATTTTTTTAAGTAGAGTTTAATTCTTTTATCTGTATCTCTAAACAATACAGTAGAGTTTACCTGCTTATGAAAATTTACTAAATGCACTAAAACAGACCAAGACCTCTTACTATTCCCAGTAAAGACAGAACAATTTTCTTTCCTTTCATTCAGCATTTTGGCAGCTTTTTGAGATGTCCTCTTTCCTTGGTCATCTGCAGTTTCACTGCAATGTGCCTACAAATTATTTTTATTTATCTTTCTCATTATACACAGTGGAATTTCAATTTGAAACTCATTTCAATCTGGAAAATGCTTATCCATTATGCCTTCAAACACGGTTTCTTGGAAAGCTCCCCTATCCGTTTATTATTAAACTTCTTTTAGATGTACGTTGGTTCTCAAAATCTGTGCTTCATGCCTTTTAATTACCCGCTCACATAGTTTTCAAAATCTCTTTCTCCACTGTTCTATGTATTTCCTTGGTAGAATCATTCGATTGACTAGTTTTATGGCTGTGTTCAGTTTAGAGTGTATATGCTTTCAAATAAATATTTATTCCAGTGATTATATTTTTATTTCCAATATTTCTAATTGATTCTCTTTTATTTTCTACCTGTTTTTGTTTCATTTCTATATCTTTCTTTTTTTGTTATTATACTTTAAGTTCTAGGGTACATGTGCACAACGTGCAAGTTTATTACATGTGTATACATGTGCCATGTTGGTGTGCTGCACCCATTAACTCGTCATTTACATTAGGTATATCTCCTAATGCTATCGCTCCCTCCCCCCTCCCCACAATAGGACCCAGTGTGGGATGTTCCCCTTCCTGTGTCCAAGTGATCTCATTGTTCAATTCCCACCTATGAGTGAGAACATGCGGTATTTGGTTTTCTGTTCTTGCGATAGTTTGCTGAGAATGATGGTTTCCAGCTGCATCTTTCTTTTATATTAGTAGTTGTTATACATGTATGTCCTTGATGATACAAATATGTTACAGAATTTTCTCAGAATGTTTTATTAATTTAATATCATCTAGAAAAAAATGATGTTCTGGTTGACATTTTTGCAGTCTTAGCACGAGTTTTCTACTTGTGTTTTGGATTTTTGCTTTGCAGCCATATATGGTGGGGGTTATTTCTCCTATATCTCTTCATTTATAACTACTTTCTGGTTGTGGTATGTCTTTATTCAGTCTCTTCTATGCTCCCAGCCCAGAACCTAGTCTTATACTGATAATCTGAAGACAGCATAGATCCAGTTGCAGAGCCCGTAGGTGGTTTGGCTCAGGTCTAGTCTTTATTTTTGACCCCATGATCCGCCCACCTCAGTCTCCCAAAGTGCTGGGATTACAGGCGTGATCCACAGTGCCCAGTCCAGGTCTGGTCTTAAAGTTCATGTCTTCTCGTTTCCCTCCCTCATCTCATTCTAAAGCTCCTATAATTATTATTATGACTCTCCCTGTACTTTCTCAAATGCCTGAGATGCAGCTTCATGACAGTCATAGATTCTGGTAACTCAAGAGAAGCATTTACAGCTTCCTTTCACAAATAAGTTGGGAGAAGGGGGTACCTCCCTGGTCCCTAGTTTCAATCTATAGTTTTGACTTTTACCTGTTTCTTTTTTGGGTGTTGTTTTGTTGTTGTTGTTGTTACCATTTTTGAGACATGTTCTCACTTTGTCACCCAGGCTGGAGGGCAGTGGCATGATCATAGCTCACTGTAGCCTAGAGCTCATGGGCTCAGGATTCTCCCTCCTCCATCTCCCAAGTAGCTAGGACTATGGGCACATACCACCTCACTGGTTAATGTTTACAAGTTTTCAATAAAAACTATGTTGATTAGGCTGGTCTCAAACTCCTGACCTCAAATAATTGTCTCTGATCATCCTGCCTCTGCCTCCCAAGTTCCTGCAGTGACAGGCATGAGTCACCACAACAGGGACCTATCACTGTGAAGGGTTTGGATTCATAGTTCATTTCTGAAAGGAATGTATTATTTTAAAAAATTTAAAAAACAATATAAATAATATGGTTTTGTTTAAAACACAGTTTCATGTGAGATGCATTGACTGATGCTACTGAAAGTCAATTTTAGGATAATCTAAGTACAGACAGGTGATCTCAAGTTCTAGAGAACAATTTCAAAGTTGAGAGTGTTCACAATTATCATTGATTTCAATACTTTCATTTTAAAACTGTGGAACTGAGACCCAAAGGGACTGAGCTGCTTCTCCAACACTCAGAACACAAGCATGTGGGCAAGAGGGGCAGAAGGAGATTCCATTCTTTCACTAAAGGCCAAGTGTGTGATAAGCCTTCTTTAAGATGAGCTCTTCTCCCCACTCAGTATGCTGTCCAAGGACCAAGGGACCTTGCCTGCATTATGAAGGCAGGGACAAAGAAATCAAACTGTTTCTAACCTTCATTACACAAACCACAAGGCTAAAGAAGAGAGGTCAATCAATACGTGTGTTATTGCATTTAGTGCTGGCTGGAACACTATCGCAGACAAGCCTTAATTCCGGTTTCTGCTCTTTGTAACTGCAAGTCTGCTAGGTCCCTTCTGTTGAATTCTTATTGGTAAGAGCCTTTCCCCAAAGTGCAAAACATCAGTATTCTGTGAATGGACAAGCTATTCACAACTATAAATTGATTCCAAGACCCAAGTGAGAACTCTCTTAAAGTGACACAGTCAAATTAACTTATAGCATACACACTGAGAGTATAGTGACTAGAAAAGAAATATAAAGAAGATCTTCAGTAAGGAAGAAGTCACTGACGGAAATACCAGAACGTTCAAAAAATTACTTAATAAATTTAGATTTCCTTCCACCCCAGTAGCTCAATATAATAATATTAAAATCTTAGGGTCAGGTGCAGTAGCTCACACCTGCAATCCCAGCACTTTGGGAGGCAGAGGTGGGAAGACTGCTTGAGGCCAGGAATTCAAGATCAGCCTGGGAAATATACTGAAACCCCATCTCTACAAAATAATAATAAATATATAAATAAATAACTGAATATGATAGTGTGCACCTATAGTCCCAGCTACTCAGGAGGCTGAGACAGGAAGATTATTTGAGCTCAGTTGCACTACTGTACTCTAGCCTGAGTGAAAAAGTGAAACCCTGTCTCCAAAAAAATTAAATTAAATAAATAAATGAAATTTTAAGACTTCTTTCTGGTTCTTATATATCTTATATAACCTAATTCTCAATAAAACTGTAGGAATTAGTTATTGGGATAGCTACTGTTGTCTCCACACGGGTGTTTTGGCAGGACACCTTTCAGCATCTGCAAGGAAATATCCGCTCCGGCTTCTCACAGCCCCCTTCCTCCTGAGTAATTGTCTTCAGCCTCAGAGGATGTTCATACCTAAGATTTTGCCTCCTTCCAAGATGTCACCTGTGGCCACCTCCAAGAATTTACACTATTGATCTGATAAATGCATTCTTTTTCCTCTGCATAGGAAAAGGTTCGGGGTGGTTCAGAAGCCACTCCCCTCACCTGGACTGATGGACCACAATGTACTTCCGCATTCTCACCTGTTATTTATTCTGCTCTTCCCAGGGCCCTGGACTGTCTGGCTTTCTCACGGCTTATTACTTTGGCCCACTATTTTGATGATATAACACTAATTGATCAAGTGAGCAAAAAAACAAAATGGCAAGTATATTGGAGGACTTGGAAGAACATGCTTCAGAGGATGGAAGATAAAACCTATGAAGACTCTAAGACCTGCTATGTTAGTAACATCATGTTATGGGTTTGGTGGTCTCGGTGTACTAGGATATCCTCTGTAAAGTAAAGCACACATTGTGTCTGGCACCCCCCATCACTAAGAAAGAAACGCAATGTCAGTGTTTTCCCACTTGGGAATATTGCACTTAGCCATAATGAGGATCCCATGGACTCACTGTGAGCCAGGTCTAGGTCAAGATTTGACGTGTTTCCTGAATGCCATATACCCTACTCTATTTGGGTGACAACTTTGTGTCCCAGAGTATCAATGTCAGCTTGGACCATGTATGCAACAGTCCTTGAAAGGGCCAAGTACTTGTCTTTCCCTAGCAAACATTTGCTGAGTGAATGATGGTGATTACTTCTGGGGAGTACTGAGGGAATCACTACTGTGTATTCTTGCCAGGGTATTGCAGAGCCCTCTTCCTCCATTAAATAGATTCTGGCTCTGAGAACTGGCTCTTGCCTGGAAACTGAAGAGGGATGCTGCCCATGTATTAAGGTTTCTTTCCTTGGCCCCCTAGTCATCAATTCTCAATTTATTTGTTGTATAAAATAAAAATTATTCTGCCCATTTATCTTGCCCCCAGAAATATAGTGTGCTAGTGTTTCCATAGCTTTCTGCAAGCCAGACCTCTCAGCTTCTGCTCAAACCGTCACACTTGTAATCATTGTGCCTACGTGACTTCACTCCAAGTGCAGCCACTTGAACCCTATAATTTCACATCATATCATCCTATTGTTATTCAGGAGGCCTCGTTGAGTCTCCTGGCCTTCAGAAGGGGAGTACCACTTAGCCTCTGAGTGATATTTTTGTCCAGTTCTCCAGGCCATTTCTTATTGCTTTGGTAATCACAGTGTCCTCTTGAACCCTCCAGAACACAGTTGAGAGGTGGGTTTTCTGGCCTCCCTCTAGCATGCTCATCCTCTGGGCCTTCTGATCCCTCCTTCTGCTGTATGCCTTGGAAGTTCTGGCATTTTCATTTAACTTAGTTTGGGTCTTAGCTTCCCCAAGCTTCTAGTAGCATCCCATCAGCATTTTTGCACCATCTCCTGTGATCCTTGCCAGGGTATTAAATATTACACCCTCCATATTGATATATTCTTTAAAGTTAGATAATCTTGTGCTCTGCTCCTTTTGATTTGCATACTGAGGTTTCAGTCCCGTACGCATGCTTCTGGCTCTTGCCAACTAAATGCTGAGTTCTGTCAATTTATAGGGCCCTTTCCTTCCTTTGCAGATCCAGCATTTCCTAGTCAAGACTGTGTTGAGACTTGACTCTAGTTACTTGACCAGTGAGGGCTACGAGGGTGGGGGGCACAGATTCTGAAAACGTATTGCCGTACATGGTAAATATCTCTGCACAGACTTCAAACAAATGGGAGCACTAGTCTGTCAGCAGGGAGACATGAATCATTCCAGCATCCCCAGAGAATTTGAGGCAGTCTGAAGAGTCAAGATTTTCAATTGCATGAACTCAGGTCTGCCAACCCAGGTGTCAAGGTCTTACTTCTTCCCAATCACAACCCTGACTTTACCAAGCCTGGCCAAGGCTTAGAGGCCAACCCTTTCTGGAATTTTGCTACCCTTATAGTTGAGTCTTTTTCCTGATCCTCAGCTTTTTCTGGCCTCCAGCTTGGGGATTTCTTTATGTGCTATAAAGATGATCTCCAGCATATGCCCTTCATGTTAAATTGATGATTAACCATCCTTTCATTGTCTTTCCCTGAAGCATCAATAGCTCCCAGCCACAGACATCTTACTCTAAAGCTCTTATAATTGTAATTACTATCTTCCCTGTATTTTCTCAAATGCCTGAGACACTCACCTGCCAGTGTGCTCCCTTCCAACCGGTATCTCATACTGGTATACCACCACTGGAAGCTATAATATTCGCAATGCTACAGCATCACTGAGCTCTCAGCACTCAACCTACCATTAGTGGCAGGTTCTTTTTTTCCAGCCAGCCTGCTCCTGGTCCAGCTCCTCCAAAATCTCATTTTAAAGCTTGCTTCCCAGGACAAACTTGAAGCAAACTATCTTAAGTCAGGTTATCCAGTAAACGGACTATGAGATGGAGATTTTCCTTTAGGAGGTTTGCTGGGAAGTGGAAATGAAGGAAGCATGATGGGACAGACTGAGATGTTGAACTGTGATTAATTGCATCAGAGACATTAACTAATCCTACAGATAGCCCTGGAACTAAGTTGCCTCTTCAGAATTGTCTCAAATCACAGTAAGGGGCTGGGCCTTTATACCCCTATATTAACTAGGCATTGGATTTGATGGTGCCACTGGAGAGGGGGCATACTTTGGGTAAGACAAGGCCCCTTTGACAAAGGGTAATTCCAAGGAAGGAACTCAAATTTGAGGATCAGCAACACACAGTTCTGACAACTGGGTGAATGAGTGCTTCAGTTCTAAAAAGGCAATCTGGTCTGTATACCCACAGAATCTACTACAGTGGCCCTCACTTTACATCCCTCAGGGATAAGGATCTGAATCATCCCATCAAGCCAACTACCTAGACTGGCCAAGGTGCCAGTCAAGCAGGAGGTAACTCTAGATTGGGCAGAGCAGGAAGGAGCTAGTGAGTATCAGTCACAACCTCAGGATCCCTTGCAGCAGGAGTGACTATGATGTGGGTCACTTACTCCTCCCTTGTAAGTGTCTTTAAGAATGAGACCAATAAGAATCCTAAAGAAGGTGTTCCTTTAGAGGTAAACTTACTATGTGAAGCAAGTAGATCTGATTCACATAGGATGTAGACTATTGATGATTTTGTCTGGATCTCCTTTTTAGGCCAAATCACCTACTCCCCACAACCAAGGATATGAGCTGGTGACAGGGCAGGGCCGAGTCCATCACTGAAAATTGCCCTTCACCGAGGGATCTTCTTTGCTCAAGGTTTTGCCCCTTCCCAGGAAGTGTCCTCAGCTAATGGCTGGCTGAGATGAGGATATAAAGAATTGGTCACTTGCCTTCACTTGGGTCCATAGAGATCACTGGCCTTGATTTGGCATGTGTTTGAAGGGTCAACCCAGTTCCACAGTTCCCTGTTGGACCAGCTGAGCCCTTAGTTGCAACCACATAGCAGGTAGTTTCTCTTTCTGCCCAGCAATGCACTTTTTACTTCCTAGAAGGCATATATTCCAAGAATTTCTTTCCTGTAACTCTTCAGCATTTAACTGTCTGTCTTACAGATTATTTCAGGAAACCCAGTTTAGAGCAGTTATTACTCCCATTCTCATTCATACGGAAGTGATGCTTGTCAGGGTCCCAGGTGGGAGTTGGAAGAGTCAGGCCTCTTATCCAAATTTTCTAACATCAAATCAATTCGTATTCTGCTCCACTATAATTCTAGCATTTGTCCTCTACTCTAACACTACGCCTGGGAACAGGATTACATTTCCCATCAGCTTGCCTTTGAGTTGTAATGCCACCAAGAGAAGGTGTATCTTGACAGATGGAGTAATATGCCCTTCAGAGGTAAGTAACAAATTCCTCAGCAGAATATTCAAGAAATCTTTCTTTAATGACACTATTTATTCCAAATTGATGCATGAATTCATAATCTTCCTTTCTACCTACCATATTACATGTAGGTTAAAGATGCAGTTCAAATTCTCAAAGAAGCCTTTCCCTAACTGTTTCAAGTCACATTTTTCTCTTTTCTTTAACACAAACAGCACTGAATATACCATTATGTCCTGAATAGTCAGACTGAGAAAGTGTCAAGGTTCAGTCATTAATGGATTCTTGGGATAAATATTGTCTCATACATGATTTCAGAAGCAGTATGGTATTAGGCAGTTAGGATGAAGGATTTTGAGGCACACTAACCTAGGTTTAAATTTTAACTCCATCATTTATTATCTATGAGCTCTAATAACTTGAGAAAGTAAATTAAGCTCTTTGGGACTCAGGTACTTCACACTGTCAAACGATAATAATGATGGCCACCAATGCAATGAGTAATTTTAACATCAGGAATACAGGGATAACAAGCCACTGACCTGCATCCCGATGTATTGCACTGTGCTTTTTACACCACCACCTATGAATAATTTTCACCAAGAAATATCTAACCTGAATCTAATCCAGCCTTTAGAACTAACTTCCACTTAAGAACATAGGAAATAGAGGAATATGTTAAACAACATGTAAAGGAAATAATTAGAAAAAAATTAGAATTTGCAACATTCTGTGAAGTAACTATGCTTCTCTTTTTCTTTCTTTTTAAGCAAACCTTATATTTTATTTTTGTTTTATTTAGAGAAAACTTGCAAAGGTAATAGACAGCTCCCACATACCCCATATGCAGTTTCCCTTATTATTAGTAGCTTATGCTAGTTTAGTACAATTATTATACTTAATGAGCCAGTAACATGATGCTATTGTTAATTAAGTTACCTATTGCATTCAGATTTCCTTAGTTTTTACCTAATGCGTTTCTGCTGTTCCAGGATCCCATCAGGATACCACATTGCATTTAGTCATCACATTTTCTTAGATTCATCTTGACTGTAGACTGTTTCAGACTTTCTTTGATTTGATGACTTTGACGGTTTTGAGGAGTACTGATCAGGTATTTTGTAGAATGTCCATTTTTATAATTTATTTGATGTTTCTCTAATGACCAGGCTGGGTTTATGGGTTTTGGAGAGGAAATTCTCAGAGGTAAAGTCCCATTTTCATCACAACACATTGAGTCCATGTGATGAACATAAACATCACTATTGATGTTAACCTTGATCATCTGGATAAAGTAGTATTTGTCAGAGTCCTTCCTTGTAAAGTTGTTCTTTCTTCCTCTTTCTATACTGTATTATTTGGAAAGAAGTCACTATGCACAGATGATGCTGAAGGACTAGGGAGTTATTCTTCATCTCCTTGACAGCAGAGTATTTACATAAATTATTTGCATTTCTTCTGCATGGGATATTTATCTATCCTATCCCATTTATTTTTTTATTTAATAATTTATATCATCATGGATTCACAGATATTTAATTTATACTGGTGGTTATGATCCAATACTACTTTATTTTGTTGCTCAAATTGTTCTAGCTTTGGCCATTGAGAACTCTTTTATTTGATCCTTGTTTCCCTCTGACATATCTCTATCTGTGTGGGAATTTTTTTAAGCATTTCTTTCATTTCTGGCATTACAAGATGCTGTAAGTTTATCCTGTATATTTCCTGTCCCAGTCTTAAAATCAGCATTTATCTAAAGACCCTTGGGGAATGGCATTAAAAATCAAGGTTTGGGCTGTTAGTGTGCTTGTTGCCACAGGTATGTCATTCTTCTAGGCCCACTTAGCTGACAGCAAGGAAATGCATGTATGTTTTTTAATCTATGTATATACACCTCTCTATACTCTTTTCTATAAATATCTGTATTTATATTAAGCTAAACACAAATTCAAACTGATATCTCTAACTCTAATCCATTACTGGATGGATTATTCTAGCTTCCTTTCCTGGATGTCTGTAAAGACCCATTCCAACAGTGAGAAACCTGGCTCCAGCCATTCACCATCCCTTTCCTTCATTGTTAAATTTCTTCAATGTATGGCAGTATCCAGATTGTCAACCCATATTCCCATGGGAAACAACTTTATCAACTGGATTGCATTACCTATATACAGTTCCTTTTGTCATTAGTCTTACAGGCTCCACCCATTTCCAAAAATTACTTGGGTCATCACCTTTTCCCCCACCCACGTCAACGAGGATTGCTTCATACATTTGTGATATAGTTAGATTTTCTTTTTCTCACTGTGCTTTCCATCCTGGGACCCCCGATCTCTCAAATGATTTTTTTAAATTTGCATACCTTAAGGTTTACTGCTTGTGCTATAAAGTTCTATGGGTTTCAACAAATGCACAGTGTTGTCATGTTATCTGCATTATGGTATTACAGAATAATTTCACTACCCTACAAATTATTCTGAGCTTCCTCTATTCAAACTTTTCTCCTCCTCCTCAATCACTGGCAACCAGAGATGTTTTCATTGGCTCCATAGTGTTGCCTTTCTAGAATGTCATGTAATTGGAATCACATTGTATGTAGACTTTTAAGATTGGCTTTTCTACCTTAGCAACACTCATTGAAGGGTCATCTATGTCTTTTGTGGCTTGAAAACTCATTTATTTTTATTACTGAATAATATTCCACTGCATGGCGCTTCCACAGTTTGTTCAGTCATTCGCCTATTGAAGAACATCTTGGTTGCTTCCACCTTTTAGTGATTAGGAAAAAAGCTGCTAAAAGAACCATATGCAAGTTTCAGTGTGAACAATTGGGTAAATTCTAGGACTGCACTTGCTCAATCACATGGTGAGATTACATTTAGCTTCATAAGGACTGCCAAAATGTCTTCCAAAGTAGCTGCACCATTTTGCATTGCCACAATCAATGAATAAGAGATCATTTCGCTCTGCAATCTTGCCAGGATTTGGTGGTGGTAGTGTTTTGGGGTTTAGCCATTCTATTAAATAATAAGTACATGGTAGTGGTGTACTATTTCAATTTGCAATTGTCAAATGACAAATAATGTCATTGAACATCTTATTATATGCTTATTTGCCATCTCTATATCTGCTTTGTTGAAGTGTCCATAATTTTGCCCATTTTATTTGGGTTATTTGTTTTCCTATTGTTGAATTTCATGAGTTCTTTGTATATTTTGGGTACAGTTCTTTACGAGATGTGCATTTTGCAAATACTGTCTCTTAGTTTGTGTCTTTTTTTTTTTCATTTTCTAAATAATGTCTGTTATACTGCAAGGTTTTCATTAATGATTTTAACAGAGTTCAATTTATCAATCTTTTATATTTTAATACATAAATTATGCATTTAATGCTTTATCTAAAAACTCATCACCAAGCCCAATGTCATCTAGATCTTCTCCTATATTGTCTTTAAGAAGTTTTATAGTTTTGCATTTTAAATTCAGACCTATGTTCCATTTTGAGTTAATTTTGTGAAAGGTACAATGTCTGTATTTAGGTTCATTATTTCTTCAATAGTTCTATCATCGCTTATTGAAAAGACTGTATTTCCTTCATTGAATTTTCTTTATTTATTTTTCAAACATCAATTAACTATATTTATGGATTTCGATTTCTGAACTCTATATTTTGTTTTATTGTTCAATGTAACCATTCTTTTGCTAATATCAATTATTATAGCTTGATAGTAAAGTCTTGAAATTGGATAGTGTGAATCTTACCACTTTGTTACTCCTCAGTACTGTGATATCTATTCTAGGTCTTTTTCTTTCCAGGTAAACTTTAGGACTATTTTGTCAATATCTACAAAATAATTTGCTGTTAATTTCATTGTTACTGTGTTGATTGTATAGATTAAGTTGGGAAGAATTGATATCTCAACAAAAATGGTCTTCCAGTTCATGAACATAGAATATATCTGTTGTTATTTAGGTTTTCTTTAATTTCTTTCATTAGCATTTTGTAACTTTTCACGTACAGATTTTGTGTATATTTTGTGAGGTTCATCTTATTTCACCTCTTAGATACTATTGTAAATAGTATTATGGTTCTAATTTTAAATATCAGATGTTCATTGCTGGTATATACGAAAGCAAACGACCTTTGAATATTAACCTTGTATCTTGTAATCTTGTTATACTCAGTTATTAATTTCAGGAGGTTGTTTTGGTCAATTCTTTGGGAATTTTCTACACAGTCATGATATCTATGAACAAAGACAATGTTATTTCCTCCTTCCCAATCTGTATAATTTTTCTTTTCATTTCTTGTTTTGTTGCACTGTTATATTGAGCAAAAGTGGTGGGAGAGGACATCCTTGTATTTTTCCTGAAATTACAGGGAAGCATTCAGTTTCTCACTATTAAGTATGATATTACCATAGATATCCTTTATCAACTTGAAAAAATCCCTATACTTCTAGTTGGCTGAGATTTTTTATGATGAATTAGTGTTGAATACTGCCAAGTATTTTTTATGCAAATTGATATGATAATTTTTTTTCTTATTTAGTCTGTTTATACAATGCATTACACTGATTGATTTTCAAATGCTGAACCAGCCTTCCATAGATGAAATTAATTTTACTTGGTCATAACGTATCCATCTTTTACATGTTGCATTCAATTGCTAATTTGTTTCTAACTTTATTGAGGTAAAATTGGTACACCAATATATGACATGTAACTGATGTATATCATTTGGCATTTTATCCCTCGCCTCTAAAAGTTTTTTGTTCCTTCCTTCCTTTCTTTCTCTTTTTCTTTCTTTTCCCTCCCTTCCTTTTTTCCTTCCTTCCTTCCCTCCCTCCTTCCTTTTTTCTTTCTCTTTCTTTTCTTTCTTTCTCTCTCTCTCTCTGTTCCTTCCTTCCTTCCCTCCTTCCTTCCTTCCATCCTTCCTTTCTCCCTTTCTTCCTTTCTTTTTTATAGTAAGAACACTTAACCTGGATCCACTGTCTGAAAATTTTAACTACACAATACCTATTACTAACTATAGGCATGTGTTGTTCAGCAGGTCTCAGGAACTCATTCCCTTTGCATAACTGTAACTTTATACACATGGAACAACAGCTCCCATATACCTTTATCACTATCCCTTACATGTTGATAATTTTTTCATTTGTGTTTATGGAAGATATTTGCCAATTTTTATTATAATGTCTTTGATTTTGGTATTAGAGTAATACTAGTTTTATAAAATTTGTTAGAAAACATATCTGCTTCTATTTTCTGGAAAAGACTGTAGACAATTGACATAATTTCTCACAAATGTTTTGTAGATTCACCAGGGAGCTCATCTGGGCCTGGTGCTTTCCTTTTGGGAAGTTTTCACATTATTGGCTGAATTTCCTTAATAGATATAGGTGTATTCAAATTATCTACTTCTCCTTGTATGAGTTTGGTAGTTTATGTCTTTCAAGGCTTTGGTCTGTGTCATTTAGGTTATCAAACCTGTGGGCACAAAGTTGTTTGTAGTAGTTTTTTATTAGCCTCTGAGTACTCATAAAATTAGTAATAATGACCCGTTTCATTTCTGAAACTGATTATTTATCTCTCTTCTTTTTTTTTTTTTCATGAGACTGTCTACAAATTTATCAATTTTACTAATATTTTCAAATAACCAGCTTCTGGTTTTTTGGAGTATCTTTATTGTATTCCTATTTTCAATTTCATTGATTTGTGCTCTAATTTTGTTTTATTCTACTTGCTTTTGGCTTAAATTGCTTTTTCTTTCCAGTCCTATGTAAGAGAAACTCAGATTTATTTTCCAATCTTTCTTTCTAATAATGTATTCAATGCTATAAATTTCCATCTAAGCAATGCTTCTACTGAATCTCAGTTTGTTAAGTAATATTTCCATTTGTATTTAGTTCAAAGAGTTTTTAAATCTCTCTCAAGACTTATTTTCGACTAATGTTATTAGAAGTATGTTGTTTAATGTTCAAATATTTTTGATTTTCCAGCTTTTTTCTGTTACTAATTTACGGTTTAACTCCACTGTGGAATGAGAACATACTTCGTATGAATTCAATACCTTTAAATTTGTTCACGTGTTGTTTGTGGCCCACAATGTGATGCATCTTAGTCAATGTTCCCTGTGAGCTTGACAAGAAAGTATATTCTGCTTGTATTGGATAGCGTATTGTACAAATGTCAGTTCAATCAAGCTGATTGATAGGGTTGTTCAGGCCAATTACATTCTTACTGACTTCCTGCCTGCTTCATCTGTCAATTGTAGAAAGAATATGTTGAAGTCTCCAAGTACAATAATGGATCTATTTCTTCTTGCAGTTCTATTCATTTCTGCTATGCATATTTTTATGCTCTGTTGTTATACACATACTTGTTAAATACTGTTATGTCTTCTTGAATGATTAACTTCTTTGTCATTCTATAATGCACTTCTTTATTCTTTTTTTTTAAATTTATTTATTATTATTATACATTAAGTTGTAGGGTACATGTGAATAACGTGCAGGTTTGTTTCATATGTATACTTGTGCCATGTTGGTGTGCTGCACCCATCAACTCGTCATTTACATCATGTATAACTCCCAATGCAATCCCTCCGCCCTCCCCCCTCCCCATGATAGGCCCTGGTGTGTGATGTTCCCCTTCCTGAGTCCAAGTGATCTCATTGTTCAGTTCCCACCTATGAGTGAGAACATGTGGTGTTTGGTTTTCTGTTCTTGTGATAGTTTGCTAAGAATGATGGTTTCCAGCTGCATCCATGTCCCTACAAAGGACACAAACTCATCCTTTTTGATGGCTGCATAGTATTCCATGGTGTATATGTGCCACATTTTCTTAATCCAATCTGTCACTGATGGACATTTGGGTTGATTCCAAGTCTTAGCTATTGTGAATAGTGCTGCAATAAACACACGTGTGCATGTGTCTTTATAGCAGCATAATTTATAATCCTTTGGGTATATACCCAGTAATGGGATGGCTGGGTCATATGGTACATCTAGTTCTAGATCCTTGAGGAATCGCCATACTGTTTTCCATAATGGTTGAACTAGTTTACAATCCCACCAACAGTATAAAAGTGTTCCTATTTCTCCACATCCTCTCCAGCACCTGTTGTTTCCTGACTTTTTCATGATCGCCATTCTAACTGGTGTGAGATGGTATCTCATTGTGGTTTTGATTTGCATTTCTCTGATGGCCAGTGATGATGAGCATTTTTTCATGTGTCTGTTGACTGTCTTCTTTTGAGAAATGTCTGTTCATATCCTTGGCCCACTTTTTGATGGGGTTGTTTGTTTTTTTCTTGTAAATTTGTTTGAGTGCTTTGTAGGTTCTGGATATTAGCCCTTTGTCAGATGAGTAGATTGCAAAAATTTTCTCCCATTCTGTAGGTTGCCTGTTCACTCTGATGGTAGTTTCTTTTGCTGTGCAGAAGCTCTTTAGTTTAATTAGATCCCATTTGTCAATTTTGGCTTTTACTGCCATTGCTTTTGGTGTTTTAGACATGAAGTCTTTGCCCATGCCTATGTCCTGAATGGTACTACCTAGGTTTTCCTCTAGGATTTTTATGGTGTTAGGTCTAACATTTAAGTCTCTAATCCATCTTGAATTAATTTTCGTATAAGGAGTAAGGAAAGGATCCAGTTTCAGCTTTCTACTTATGGCTAGCCAATTTTCCCAGCACCATTTATTAAATACGGAATCCTTTCCCCATTTCTTGTTTCTCTCAGGTTTGTCAAAGATCAGATGGCTGTAGATGTGTGGTATTATTTCTGAGGACTCTGTTCTGTTCCATTGGTCTATATCTCTGTTTTGGTACCAGTACCATGCTGTTTTGGTTACTGTAGCCTTGTAGTATAGTTTGAAGTCAGGTAGCGTGATGCCTCCAGCTTTGTTCTTTTGACGTAGGATTGTCTTGGCAATGCGGGCTCTTTTTTGGTTCCATATGAACTTTAAAGCAGTTTTTTCCAATTCTGTGAAGAAACTCATTGGTAGCTTGATGGGGATGGCATTGAATCTATAAATTACCTTGGGCAGTATGGCCATTTTCACGATATTGATTCTTCCTATCCGTGAGCATGGTATGTTCTTCCATTTGTTTGTGTCCTCTTTTATTTCACTGAGCAGTGGTTTGTAGTTCTCCTTGAAGAGGTCCTTTACATCCCTTGTAAGTTGGATTCCTAGGTATTTTATTCTCTTTGAAGCAATTGTGAATGGAAGTTCATTCCTGATTTGGCTCTCTGTTTGTCTGTTACTGGTGTATAAGAAGGCTTGTGATTTTTGCACATTAATTTTGTATCCTGAGACATTGCTGAAGTTGCTTATCAGCTTAAGGAGATTTTGGGCTGGGACAATGGGGTTTTCTAAATATACAATCATGTCATCTGCAAACAGGGACAATTTGACTTCTTCTTTTCCTAACTGAATACCCTTGATTTCTTTCTCTTGCCTAATTGCCCTAGCCAGAACTTCCAACACTATGTTGAATAGGAGTGGTGAGAGAGGGCATCCCTGTCTTGTGCCAGTTTTCAAAGGGAATTTTTCCAGTTTTTGCCCATTCAGTATGATATTGGCTGTGGGTTTCTCATAAATAGCTCTTATTATTTTGAGATAGGTTCCATCAATACCGAATTTATTGAGAGTTTTTAGCATGAAGGGCTGTTGAATTTTGTCAAAAGCCTTTTCTGCATCTATTGAGATAATCATGTGGTTCTTGTCTTTGGATCTGTTTATATGCTGGATTATGTTTATTGATTTGCGAATGTTGAACCAGCCTTGCATCCCAGGGATGAAGCCCACTTGATCATGGTGGATAAGCTTTTTGATGTGTTGCTGAATCCAGTTTGCCAGTATTTTATTGAGGATTTTTGCATCGATGTTCATCAGGGATATTGGTCTAAAATTCTCTTTTTTGTTGTGACTCTGCCAGGCTTTGGTATCAGGATGATGTTGGCCTCATAAAATGAGTTAGGGAGGATTCCCTCTTTTTCTATTGATTGGAATAGTTTCAGAAGGAATGGTACCAACTCCTCCTTGTACCTCTGGTAGAATTCAGCTGTGAATCCATCTGGTCCTGGACTTTTTTTGGTTGGTAGGCTATTAATTATTGCCTCAATTTCAGAGCCTGCTATTGGTCTATTCAGGGATTCAACTTCTTCCTGTTTTAGTCTTGGAAGAGTGTAAGTGTCCAGGAAATTATCCATTTCTTCCAGATTTTCCAGTTTATTTGCGTAGAGGTGTTTATAGTATTCTCTGATGGTAGTTTGTATTTCTGTGGGGTCGGTGGTGATATCCCCTTTTTCATTTTTAATTGCGTCGATTTGATTCTTCTCTCTTTTCTTCTTTATTAGTCTTGCTAGTGGTCTGTCAATTTTGTTGATCTTTTCAAAAAACCAACTCCTGGATTCATTGATTTTTTGGAGGGTTTTTTGTGTCTCTATCTCCTTCAGTTCTGCTCTGATCTTAGTTATTTCTTGCCTTCTGCTAGCTTACGAATGTGTTTGCTCTTGCTTCTCTAGTTCTTTTAATTGTGATGTTAGAGTGTCAATTTTAGATCTTTCCTGCTTTCTCTTGTGGGCATTTAGTGCTATAAATTTCCCTCTGCACACTACTTTAAATGTGTCCCAGAGATTCTGGTATGTTGTATCTTTGTTCTCATTGGTTTCAAAGAATATCTTTATTTCTGCCTTCATTTCGTTATGTACCCAGTAGTCATTCAGGAGTAGGTTGTTCAGTTTCCATGTAGTTGAGCGGTTTTGATTGAGTTTCTTAGTCCTGAGTTCTAGTTTGATTGCACTGTGGTCTGAGAGACAGTTTGTTATAATTTCTATTCTTGTACATTTGCTGAGGAGTGCTTTACTTCCAATTACGTGGTCAATTTTGGAGTAAGTACGATGTGGTGCTGAGAAGAATGTATATTCTGTTGATTTGGGGTGGAGAGTTCTATAGATGTTTATTAGGTCTGCTTGCTGCAGAGATGAGTTCAATTCCTGGATATCCTTATTAACTTTCTGTCTCGTTGATCTGTCTAATGTTGACAGTGGAGTGTTGAAGTCTCCCATTATTATTGTATGGGAGTCTAAGTCTCTTTGTAAGTCTCTAAGGACTTGCTTTATGAATCTGGGTGCTCCTGTATTGGGTGCATATATATTTAGGATAGTTAGCTCTTCCTGTTGAATTGATCCCTTTACCATTATGTAATGGCCTTCTTTGTCTCTTTTGATCTTTGATGGTTTAAAGTCTGTTTTATCAGAGACTAGTATTGCAACCCCTGCTTTTTTTTGTTCTCCATTTGCTTGGTAAATCTTCCTCCATCCCTTTATTTTGAGCCTATGTATGTCTCTGCGTGTGAGATGGGTCTCCTGAATACAGCAGACTGATGGGTCTTGACTCTTTATCCAGTTTGCCAGTCTGTGTCTTTTAATTGGAGCATTTAGTCCATTTACATTTAAGGTTAATATTGTTATGTGTGAACTTGATCCTGCCATTATGATATTAACTGGTTATTTTGCTCGTTAGTTGATGCAGTTTCTTCCTAGCCTCGATGGTCTTTACATTTTGGCATGTTTTTGCAATGGCTGGTACCGGTTGTTCCTTTCCATGTTTAGTGCTTCCTTCAGGGTCTCTTGTAAGGCAGGCCTAGTGGTGACAAAATCTCTAAGCATTTGCTTATCTGTAAAGGATTTTATTTCTCCTTCACTTATGAAACTTAGTTTGGCTGGATATGAAATTCTGGGTTTAAAATTCTTTTCTTTAAGAATGTTGAATATTGGCCCCCACTCTCTTCTGGCTTGGAGAGTTTCTGCCGAGAGATCTGCTGTTAGTCTGATGGGCTTCCCTTTGTGGGTAACCCGACCTTTCTCTCTGGCTGCCCTTAAGATTTTTTCCTTCATTTCAACTTTGGTGAATCTGGCAATTATGTGTCTTGGAGTTGCTCTTCTCGAGGAGTATCTTTGTGGCGTTCTCTGTATTTCCTGGATTTGAATGTTGGCCTGCCCTACTAGGTTGGGGAAGTTCTCCTGGATGATATCCTGAAGAGTGTTTTCCAACTTGGTTCCATTTTCCCCCTCACTTTCAGGCACCCCAATCAGACGTAGATTTGGTCTTTTTACATAATCCCATACTTCTTGCAGGCTTTGTTCATTTCTTTTTCTTCTTTTTTCTTTGGTTTCTCTTCTCGCTTCATTTCATTCATTTGATCCTCAATCGCAGATACTCTTTCTTCCAGTTGATCGAGTCGGTTACTGAAGCTTGTGCATTTGTCACGTATTTCTCGTGTCATGGTTTTCATCTCTTTCATTTCGTTTAGGACCTTCTCTGCATTAATTACTCTAGCCATCAATTCTTCCACTTTTTTTTCAAGATTTTTAGTTTCTTTGCGCTGGGTACGTAATTCCTCCTTTAGCTCTGAGAAATTTGATGGACTGAAGCCTTCTTCTCTCATCTCGTCAAAGACATTCTCCGTCCAGCTTTGATCCGTTGCTGGCGATGAGCTGCGCTCCTTTGCCGGGGGAGATGCACTCTTATTTTTTGAATTTCCAGCTTTTCTGCACTGCTTTTTCCCCATCTTTGTGGTTTTGTCTGCCTCTGGTCTTTGATGATGGTGATGTACTGATGGGGTTTTGGTGTAGGTGTCCTTCCTGCTTGACAGTTTTCCTTCTAACAGTCAGGACCCTCAGCTGTAGGTCTGTTGGAGATTGCTTGAGGTCCACTCCAGACCCTGTTTGCCTGGGTATCAGCAGCAGAGGCTGCAGAAGATAGAATATTTCTGAACAGCGAGTGTACCTGTCTGATTCTTGCTTTGGAAGCTTCCTCTCAGGGATGTACTCCACCCTGTGAGGTGTGGGGTGTCAGACTGCCCCTAGTGGGGGATGTCTCCCAGTTAGGCTACTCAGGGGTCAGGGACCCAATTGAGCAGGGAGTCTGTCCCTTCTCAGATCTCAACCTCCGTGTTGGGAGATCCACTGCTCTCTTCAAAGCTGTCAGACAGAGTCCTTTGCGTCTGCAGAGGTCTCTGCTGCTTTTGTTGTTATCTGTGCCCTGTCCCCAGAGGTGGAGTCTACAGAGACAGGCAGGTTTCCTTGAGCTGCTGTGAGCTCCACCCAGTTCAAGCTTCCCAGCGGCTTTGTTTACCTACTTAAGCCTCAGCAATGGCGGGCGCCCCTCCCCCAGCCTCGCTGCTGCCTTGCGGGTAGATCACAGACTGCTGTGCTAGCAATGAGGGAGGCTCCGTGGGTGTGGGACCCACCCGGCCAGGTGTGGGATATGATCTCCTGGTGTGCCTGTTTGCTTAAAGCGCAGTATTGGGGTGGGAGTTACCCGATTTTCCAGGTGTTGTGTGTCTCAGTTCCCCTGGCTAGGAAAAGGGATTCCCTTCCCCCTTGAGCTTCCCAGGTGAGGCAATGCCTTGCCCTGCTTCAGCTCTCGCTGGTCGGGCTGCAGCAGCTGACCAGCACCGATTGTCTGGCACTCCCCAGTGAGATGAACCCAGTACCTCAGTTGAAAATGCAGAAATCACTGGTCTTCTGTGTCGCTCGCGCTGGGAGTTGGAGACTGGAGCTGTTCCTATTCGGCCATCTTCGCACTTCTTTATTCTTGATAATTTTCCCTGTTCTGAAGTTGGTGCCATAAGAAATTAATATAGCTACTCCAGTTTTCTCTGTACTAATGTTAGTATAGTATATCTTTCTCTGTTTCTTTACATTTAACTTATCAGAATCTTTATATTTAAAATGTATTTTACAGACAATATATAATTGTCTTGTTTTCTTTAATTCACTCTGAAAATCTCTGTCTTTTAATTGGTGCTTTAGACAATTTACACAAAAATTGCTTATTGGTATAATTATATTAATATTGGCCTTGTGTAACTCCTTTATATTTGCTTATCTCATTTTTCCCTCTATTTCTTTCTTATCTGATTGTAATTGGGTATTTTATGATTCCATTTTATTTGGATAACAATTATACTTCTTTTTAAAAATTGTAGTCGTTTTCATTGTCTTTGCAATTTACTATATCCACCTTCAAGACATTACACCGCTTCCACCCTATAACACAGTGTTCCTAATTTCTCCCTGCCATAACTTATTACATTGCAGTTATTCATTTCACTTATAAAATATGCTATAATCACCTAATATATTTTACTGTTATTATTGTAAACAGTTATGTTTTAGATCAACTAAAAATAAGAAAAATAAAAGATTTATTTGTATTTATTTAATTCTTCTCGTATGCGTTTTCTTTCTTTATATGGATTCAAGTTTCTAATCTTTGTCATTTTCCTTCACCCTGAAGAATTTAAACATTTCTTATATGATTTTCTGCCAGTGGGGAATTCCCTCACTTTTTATTTGTCTAAGAAAGTCTTTATTTCTTTTCTACTCTTCAAGGATAATTTTTCTGGAAATACAATTCCACATTGGCTGCTTTTTTTCCCCAACCCTTTGAATATTTCAGTACACTCTCTTCTTGTTTACATGGTTTCTGACAAGAAGTTCAGTGTAATTATCATTCTACAATAGATAAGGTGTTTTATTCTCTGGCTTCTTATACGTTTTTTTTCCCATCATTTTTCCTACCCCTTTTAATATGATGTGCCGAGGTGTGGATTTTTTGCATTTATACTGCTTGGTGTTCTTGGAGTGTCTTTGATCTGTTATTTATCGTTTGCCATTAATTTTAGAAAATTCTCCATGATTATTTCAAATATTTCTTTCACTCCATTCCTGCTTCCTTCCTCTCATATTTTGATAATGTATAGGTTATATCTTTGATTTTGCCCTACAGCTCATTGATGTTACTGTTGTTTCTTGTTCCTTTCCTCTTTGAATTCCATTTTGGTAAGTTCTGTCGACATCATCAAGTTCATTGACTCCTTCCTTGGCTGTGTACATTCTTCTGAAGAACCCAACAAAGACATTCTCCATTTCTGTTACAGAGTTTTTCCTTTCTAGCATATTCCTCTGATTTCCTTCTTAGAGATTTCATTTTTCCAGGTACATTACCCATCTTTCTTGCATGCTGCCCAATTTTTTTTCCATTCGAGCCCTTAATACAGTAACCACAGGTATTTGGTTATATCCTAATAATATTAATATCCTAACGTGTGTCATATCTGAGTATGGTTCTAATGCCAGCTTTGCCTCTAATGCCAGCTTTGCTTTTGCTTTTGTTCTAACACGCTGTAATTCTTGTTGAAAGCCTTCCATGATATGTCAAGTAATAAGAACTGAGGCGAGTACCTTTTGTGCGTATTTTTTAAAATATTAATCTGGCATATCGTTGGACTGTGTTTGTTTTTGGTTTTGTTTTTATAAAATCTTTCTAGCCAGAGCTGCATTTAATGCTTGATGCAGTTGTAGGTTCCAGAGTCTTCAAATTCCTCTTACTTTAGTCTTCCTTGTTGTGTAGGAATGCTTATATAGAGTCTTTATCTCAGAGCTCTTTCAGCCATAATCCAACATTATACTGGACCCTGTGGATGTGGCGGTAGAGTCTGGATGAAGGAAAACATTCTATAACCTTATGATTAAACCTTGATCTTTAAATGAGCCTGTGTTCCTGAGCTGTAACTTTCACATGTGTTTCTTTCTGCCTCCCATCTCTTCACTCACCTTAGGTAAGACAGGAAGCCTAGAAAGGACTGCAGCAGGGCAGATGCCCTTTCTTCAGCTGGGGTAAGTCACAGGCAGTCTTTCCCTTTAGAGAGATGGGCTTTAGGAGAATGATCATAATGGTTACATCTCTGCTTCCTCAGCCAGAACCATGAGATCTTTCTCAGTTCTTCAATGTGAGAACCTGGTAGGGTTCTTGGAAGTAAAACTTAATAAAGTTTTGGGGTCCCCTTAAGACTCTGGCCTCCAAGAGTTTCTAACTTTCATTCTTATTTCTATTCAGCCTCCACCAATTTATCAAAATTACCCTTTAAGTGTTCCTACCACTGTATTGCTCCAGCAACTACTATTCCATGTGAACAGATCTTGGCTGATGCTCTCTGGATTTGCTTAAGTCTCCAAATTTGGAATGGTAGTTTTTTCTGAGACTTCAACTCTCTGATAGGTCCAAAGCCAGTAAGTAATTATCAGTTTATTCAGCCTTTTTCATGTTGCAAGGACAGGAGTTATGATTTCCAAACCTTTAAATGTCAGAGCCAAAACTAGAAGCCTCCTGGTCTCTTTGAAAACTTAATGCCATGAAAAAGAAAAGGTAAAAGCAGGACTGTGCTACAGGAAAAGTGTGTTAACATAGATGCTACCAGCTGGGTGCAGTGGCTCACACCTGTAATCCCAGCACTTTCTGGGGCTGAGGTGGGTGGATTTCTTGAGTCCAGGAGTTCAAGACCAGCCTGGACAACATGATGAAACTCTGTCTCTACAAAAAATACAGAAATTATCTGGATGTGGTGGTGCATGCTTGTAGTCCCAACTACTCAGAAGGCTGAGGTGGGAGGATTGCTTGAGCCTGGGAGGAGGAGGATGCAGGGATCTGAGATTCTGCCACTGCACTCCACATGGAGTGAAACTCTTTCTCAAAAACAAACAAACAAAACAAAACAAACGAACAAAAAACCTCATAAATCCTACCAACTGAAATGTAGGTTACTGTATTGGATCTTAGTTTGGACAATACATATTTTTTATATGCCACATAATCTGTGTTCAATTGCAACATTTTAATGTGAAAATGGTATTAGGTATATTACAAAATTGTTGCTATCATTTGGTGCTATAATGGTATTGGGAATTGTTATTTTGAAATTGCTTATTTTTTAGAGATGCATACCAAAGAATTTGGGGTAAACGCAATGATATCTATGATTTATTTTTAAAAACTTAAAGTTAATGTCAAAATGTTACAGCTAGGTAATAGATATATGGATACTTATTGCACTATGCCCCAAAATTTTTTAGATATTTAAACTTTTTCATAACAAAATTTAAAGATATGTAATAAATAAACCTATCTTGCCATGTTAACAAATATTAAAAGGTACACATGAGACAACATAAAGTATAATGCATGGCACATAAAAGTTGTTCAATAAGTGATATATAATTTGATCCCCAAACTGGGAATTTTTTATTCTAGGGTAAAGATTGTGTATTCACTTGGAATAAACAATGTGGTTCTCTAAAATTAATTTCACTTCACCTACCACTCATCTTTTTAGAGTCATGAAGGATAAATCAATATTGCTTGTTGAACAAACACTATTAGCATGAATACAGCATATGTTAGTGCTATTGCAGCTTAAGGATGAATGATCGATAAAAGAGGTAGTCACCTATAACACTATCATTGCTGTGTGACATTTGGTGGTCATCCACTCAGTGACAGATGCTTACTGAAGGACTGGCAGGTAGGTCAGCAAATTTCTTGATTTTCTGGGCTTCAGAGAAAATTTTAGTCCATGAAAATATGCGCCAAGGTGGTTAACATGTATTTACTATATACATAGTTTGCAAACACGAAGTTACAAGTCTTCTTCACACTCCACTAGGCTATTTGAACATTCTACATTCTATGAGCTATGAATTGCTTTCAAAATCAATGAGAACTTAAACATCATCTTAACTCCCTCAATTAAAAGGTGATGAAACTATCTCTCAGATAAATCCAATGACTGCCCAGATCAGAAAGTAGGAAAATACGACTTTTAGACTTCAGTTCTGTGCCTTAATTTATATACACAGCACATACAAAGGATGCTTTTTAAACATTTTTTGAATGTGACTTCTTCATACAGCTTAGAAATCACTCTGTATTTTTCTCACATAATGTTAGTTCAAACACATGTTTATTAATTGCTTTCTAAGTGCCAAGCAATCAAGTTGCTAAAAGAAATGAACTCTTTCTTGCCCTCAACAAACACACAATACAATGGAAAAATGCAATGAGCAATGGTAAACAAGTCAGCTGTGGGCTGTGGAGACATCAAACAGGGAGGAATAAACTCCATGGGAAGAGATGGTTGATGTCGCCAAAAAAAAAAAAAAGAAAAAACAAACAAACAAACATAAAATGGATTTGATGGGGGTCACGAAGATAGTAAGTGTGAATTCACTGAATGAAATTGGAGTGGCAAGAAACAGTGCGAACAATGGCAAAAACATTTAGAAGGGCTTGATGCCTTTAGAGAGGGGTGAAGAATGTGGGTAGTTGTGATGTGTGCAGCAGAGAGGTGTGATAACAGGAGTTTAAGTTACTAGGATGTGATTCTCAGCTGTGGCTATTAGAATCATCAGAAAACTTTCTAAAACTCCTGATGTCCAAGGCCCCACTTCCAGACCAATTATACCTGGACATCTGGTAGTGGCTGCAGGCATGGACATTCTAAAAGTTTCCCAGGTGATTCTTATGTGAAAAATTGAATATCAGGGAATTAAGACTAGCTTACTATGGAAAAAAAGATTTTAAGTAAACTATTATATGGATCAATGCAGGATCAGATTCTTAATATTAAATGACTTTTTTAACTTCTAAGAATTGGTCCCAATGAAAAGACAACAAATTTATCTGATGACAAGAACCTAGCTCTTGCTTAAATTATTAGTTTTAGTTAAGGTAGTTTCTAATGCTCTGTAAGAAGGTAAACATCAGAGTCAAGGTAAGAAACTCAATTTAGGCTTGCTTCCAAGAGGGCTGAATAGGAACAGTGCTGGTCAGCAGCTGCCAGCAAGATAGAATCAGAAGATGGGTGATTGCTGCATTTCCAACTGAGGTACCTTGTTCATCTCATTGGGACTGTTTGGACAGTGGGTGTAGCCCACGGTGGGTGAGATGAAGCAGGGTGGGGCGTTGTCTCACCTGGGAAGTGCAAGGGATTGGGGGATTTCCCTTTCCTAGCCAAGGGAAGCCATGACAGACTATACCTGGAGAAATGGTACACCACTAACCAAACACTACACTTTTCCAACAGTCTTAGCAACCAACAGAGCAGGAGATACATTCTCATGCCTGGCTCAGTGGGTCCCACACCCACAGAGCCTTGCTCACTGCTAGTGCAGCAGTCTAAGATAGACCTGCAACAGCTTGATGCGGGGAGGGGCATCAGCTATTGCTGAGGCTTGAGTAGCTTACAATGTAAACAAAGCAGCCAGGAAGCACGAACTGGGCGAAGCCCACCGCAGCTCAGCAAGGCCTACTGCCTCTATAGATTCCACCTCTGGGGATGGGGCATAGTAGAACAAAAGGCAGCAGACAGCTTCTGCAGACTTAAATGTCCCTGTCTGACAGCTCTGAAGAGAACAGTGGTTCTATCAGCATGGCATTTGAGCTCCAAGAATGGACAGACTATCTCCTCAAGCGAGTCTAACCCCCATGTAGCCTGACTGGGAAACACCTCCCAGTAGGGGCCAACAGACAACTCAAACATGTGGGTGCCCCTCTGGGACAAAGTTTCCAAAGGAAGGATCAGGCAGCAATATTTTCTTTTCCGCAGCCTCTGCTGGTGGTATCCAGGCAAACAATCTGGAGTGGACCCCCAGCAAACTCCAACAGACCTGCAGCTGAGGGGCCTGATTGTTAGAAGGAAAACTAACAAACAGAAAGGAATAGCATCAACATCAACAAAAAGAACATCCACAACAAAACTTCATCTATGGGTCACCAACATCAAAGACCAAAGGTAGATAAAACCACAAAGATGGGGAGAAACCAGAGCAGAAAAGCTGAAAATTCCAAAAAACCAGAGTGCCTATTCTCCTCCAAAGGATTGTAGCTCCTCACCAGCAAGGGAACAAAACTGGGCAGAGAATGAGTTTGATAAGTTGACAGAAGTAGGCTTCAGAAGGTCAGTAATAACAAACTTCTCTGAGCTAAAGGAGCATGTTCTAACCTATCATAAGGAAGTTAAAAACCTTGAAAAAAGGTTAGATGAATGGCTAACAAGAATAAAGAGTGTAGAGAAGATCTTAAATGACCTGATGGAATGGAAAACCAGGGCACAAGAGCTTTGTGATGCATGCACAAGCTTCAATAGCCGATTCAATCAAGTGGAAGAAAGGATATCAGTGATTGAAGATCAAATTAATGAAATAAAGTGAGGAGACAAGATTAGAGGAAAAAGAGTGAAAACAAACAAACAAAGCCTCCAAGAAATATAGGACTATGGGAAAAGACCAATTATACATTTGATTGGTGTACCTGAAAGTGACAGGGAGAATGTAACCAAGTTAGAAAACATTCTTCAGGATATTATCCAGGAGAACTTCCCTAACATAGAAAGGCAGGCCAACATTCAAATTCAGAAAATACAGAGAACACCACAAAGATGCTCCTCAAGAAGAGCAACCCCAAGACACATAATTGTCAGATTCACCAAGGTGGAAATGAAGGAAAAAATGTTAAGGGCAGGCAGAGAGAAAGGTCGGGTTATCCACGCAGGGAAGCCCATCAGATTAATAGCAGATCTCTCGACAGAAACCCTACAAGCCAGAAGAGAGTAGGGACCAATATTCAACATTCTTAAATAAAAGAATTTTCAACCCAGAATCTCATATCCAGCTAAACTAAGCTTCATAAGTGAAAGAGAAATACAATCCTTTACAGACAAGCAAATGCTGAGAGATTTTGCCACCACCAGGCCTGCCTTACAAGAGCTCCTGAAGGAATCACTAAACATGAAAAGGAACAACCGGTACCAGCCACTGCAAAAACATGCCAAATTGTAAAGACCATCAATGCTATGAAGAAACTGCATCAACTAACAGGCAAAATAACCAGCTAACATCATAATGACAGGATCAAATTAAAATATAACAATATTAACCTTAAATGTAAATGGACTAAATGCCCCAATTAAAAGACACAGATGGCAAACTGGATGAAGAGTCAAGACCCAGCAGTGTGCTGTATTCAGGAGACCCATCTCACATGCAGAGACACACACAGGCTCAAAATAAAGGGATGGAGGAAGATCTACCAAGCAAATGGAAAGCCAAAAAAAAAAAAGCAGGGGTTGCTTTCCTAGTCACTGATAAAACAGACTTTAAGCCAACAAAAATTGAAAGAGACAGAGAAGGCCACTATATAATGGTAAAAAGATCAATTCAACAAGAAGAGCTAACTATCCTAAATATATATGCACCCAATACAGGAGCACCCAGATTCATAAAGCAAGTCCATAGAGACCTACAAAGAGACTTAGACTCCCACATAATAATAATAGGAGACCTTAACACACCACTGTCAATATTAGACAGATCAACAAGACAGAAGGTTAACAAAGATATCCAGGACTTGAACTCAGCTCTGGTCCAAGCAGACCTAATAGACATCTACAGAACTCTTCACCCCAAATCAACAGAATATACATTCCTCTCAACACCACATTGCATGTATTCAAAAATTGACCACGTAATTGGTGGTAAAACACTCCTCAGGAAATGTAAAAGAATAGAAACCATAAAAAACTGTCTCTCAGACCACAGTGCAATCAAATTAGAACTCAGGAATAATAATCTCACTCAAAACCACACAATTACATGGAAACTGAACAACCTGCTCCTGAATGACTACTGGGTAAATAACGAAATGAAGGCAGAAATAAAGATGGTCTTTGAAACCAATATGAACAAAGACACAATGTACCAGAATCTCTGGGACACATTTAAAGCAGTGTGTAGAGGGAAATTTATAGCACTAAATGCCCACAAGAGAAAACAGGAAAGATCTAAAATTGACACACCCTAACATCACAATTAAAAGAACTAGAGAAGCAAGAGCAAACACATTCAAAAACTAGCAGAAGGCAAGAAATAACTAAGATCAGAGCAGAACTGAAGGAGATAGAGACAAAAATAACCCTTCAAAACATCAATGAATCCAGGAACTGCTTTTTGAAAAGATTAACAAAATGGATAGACCACTAGCAAGACTAATAAAGAAGAAAAGAGAGAAGAATAAAGGGAATATCACCACTGATCCCATAGAAATGCAAACTACCATCAAAGAATAATATAAACACCTCTATGCAAATAAGCTAGAAAATCTAGAAGAAATGGATAAATTCCTGGACACATACACCCTCCCAAGACTAAACCAGGAAAAAGTTGAATCTCTAAATAGACCAGTAAAAGGTTCTGAAATTGTGGCAATAATTAATAGCCTACCAACCAAAAAAAATCCAGGACCAGACGGATTCACAGTCAAATTCTACCAGAGATACAAAGAGGAGCTGGTACCATTCCTTCTGAAACTTTTCCAATCAATAAAAAAGAACCTCATTCTATAGGGTTAGCATCATCGTGGTACCAAAGCCTACTAGAGACACAATAAAAAACGAGAATTTTAGAACAATATCCCTGATGAACATCAATGCAAAAATTCTCAGTAAAATACTGGCAAACCAAGTCCAGCAGCACATCAAAAAGTTTATCCACCATGATCAAGTTGGCTTCATCCCTGGGATGGAAGACTGGCATACACAAATCAATAAATGTAATCCACCATGCAAACAGAACCAACGACAAAAACCACATGATTATCTCAATACAGACAGAAAAGGCCTTCAACAAAGTTCAACAGCCCTTCATGCTAAAAATTTTCAATAAACTGGAATGTATCTCAAAATAATAAGAGTTATTTATGACAAACCCACACCCAATATCATACTGAATGGGCAAAAACTGGAAGCATTCCCTTTGAAAACCGGCACAAGACAAGGAAGGTTGTCCTCTCTCACCACTCCTATTCTACATAGTGTTGGAAGTTCTGGCTAAGGCAATCAGGCAAGAGAAAGAAATAAAGGTATTCAGTTAGGAAAAGAGGAAGCCAAATTGTCTCTGTTTGCAGATGACATGACTGTATATTTAGAAAACAACATCACCTCAGACCAAAATCTCATTAAGCTGATAAGCAACTTCAGCAAAGCCTCGGGATACAAAATCAATGTGCAAACATCACAAGCATTTCCATACACCAATAATAAACAAACAGAGACCCAAATCATGAGTGAACTCTCATTCACAGTCACTTCAAAAAGAATAAAATACTTAGGATTCCAACTTACAAGGGATGTGACGGACCACTTCAAAAAGAACTACAAACCACTGCTCAACAAAATAAAAGAGGACACAAACAAATGGAAGAACATACCATGCTCATGGATAGGAAGAATCAGTATTGTGAAAATGGCCATACTGCCCAAGGTTATTTATAAATTCAATTCTATCCCCATCAAGCTACCACTGACTTTCTTCACAGAACTGGAAAAACTACTTTAAAGTTCACAGGGAACCAAAAATAGCCCACATAACCAAGACCATTCTAAGCAAAAAGAACAAAGCTGGGGGCATCATGCTACCTGACTTCAAACTATACTACAAGGCTACAGTAACCAGAACAGCACGGTACTGGTACCAAAACAGATATATAGACCAATGGAACAGAACAGAGGCCTCAGAAATAACACCACACATCTACAACCATCTGATCTTTGACAAACCTGACAACAACAAGGAATGGGGAAAGGATTCCCTATTTAATAAATGGTGCTGGGAAAACTGGCTAGCCATATGCCAAAAGCTGAAACTGGATCCCTTCCTTACACCATATACAAAAATTAACTCGAGATAGATTAAA
Organism: Macaca fascicularis; assembly: GCF_037993035.2. Taxonomy (NCBI): domain Eukaryota; kingdom Metazoa; phylum Chordata; class Mammalia; order Primates; family Cercopithecidae; genus Macaca; species Macaca fascicularis. The sequence goes on from NC_088382.1 coordinate 40,071,460, forward strand.
GACTTAAATGTTAGACCTAAAACTATAAAAACCCTAGAAGAAAACCTAGGCAACACCATTCAAGACATAGGCATGGGCAAAGACTTCATGACTAAAACACCAAAAGCAATGGCAACAAAAGCCAAAATAGACAAATGGGATCTAATTAAACCGAAGAGCTTCTGTACAGCAAAAGAAACTATCATCAGAGTGAACAGGCAACCTATAGAATGGGAGAAAATCTTTACAATCTACCCATCTGACAAAGGGCTAATATTCAGCATCTACAAAGAACTGAAACAAATTTCCAAGAAAAAAACAAACAAACCCATCAAAAAGTGGGCAAATGATATGAACAGACACTTCTTAAAAGAAGACATTTATGCAGCCAACAGACACATGAAAAAATTCTAATCATCACTGGTCATGAAAGAAATGCAAATCAAAACCACAATGAGATACCATCTCACACCAGTCACAATGGCAATCATTAAAAAGTGAGGAAAAAGCAGATGCTGGAGAGGATGTGGAGAAATAGGAACCTTTTACACTGTTGGTGGGAGTGTAAGTTAGTTCAACCATTGTGGAAGACACTGTGGCAATTCCTCAAGGATCTAGAACTAGAAACACCATTTGACGCAATGATCCTATTACTGGGTGTATATCCAAAGGATTATAAATCATGCTACTACAAAGACGTATGTTTATTGTGGCACTATTCACAATAGCAAAGACTTGGAACCAACCCAAATGTCCCTCATTGATAGACTGGATTACGAAAATGTGGCACATATACACCATGGAATACTATGCAGCCATAACAAAGGATGAGTTCGTGTCCTTTGCAGAGACATGGATGAAGATAGAAACCATTATTCTAAGCAAACTATCACAGGGACAGAAAACCAAACACTGCATGTTCTCACTCATAGGTGGGAATTGAACAATGAGAACACTTGGACACAGGGTGGGGAACATCACACACTGGGGCCTGTCATCAGGTGGAGGGTTGGGGGAGGGACAGCATTAGGAGAAAATACTTAATGTAAATGACGAGTTGATGGGTGCAGCAAACCAACATGGGACATGTACACCTATGTAACAAACCTGCACGTTGTGCACATGTACCCTAGAACTTAAAGTATAATAATAATAAAAAGAAATTCAATTTAAACTTAAAAAATCAATTTCCCAAGTTTAGCTCCCACTCAAATGTCCAATGACATTGACATTAAAGAAAGTCCTACAAGGGACATCTCAACTTCCCTGCATCTACCAAGTCCTCATATTACAATTGCAACCCATTTCTCTAGTATTGTTTTAGCTTGATCATTTCAATGTCCATTCATGCAATAAATATTTATTGCATATCTGTTGTGTCCCAGGCACTGACCTGGGCTCTGAGGATAAAGCTGGGCATAAGTAGCCCCAGTTTCTCCATTCTTAGTGCTGACATTCGATCAGAGGACTTCCTTCTTTCAACTCAGTTCAGCACTTCTAACTTCAGCCTCTCATTCTTTAAACAATCCAAACAAACAACAAATTTTGAGCTTGATTAAAATATGCGATCACTTTTCCCATCCCTCCTCCTATTGTCCTCTTCTACTCATCTTCCATATTAATGTTTTAAAAGCATCGGTGTCACTATATGCCACTCCCTGTTCAAAAATCTCCAATAGCTCCCCATGGCTTATAGCAGAGAATCTACTGACATTTATAAACCTCCTCTCTCTGTCATTTTTGAGGACCACTGTGGTATCAGCTCCTGTTATTGAGATGAGTACCGCCCAGTCCCCATGTCTATTAGAATGGAGAATAAAACACGAATCCTTACACTAACTGCAGCTATACCTGACTTCCCTTTTCTGTTCAGTCTTATGAATCTCTGATAAAGGAGCATTAGCGCACTCTGTTGTCGACTAACCTTCCATATCCCTGCCTGAGATGTCTATCTTTACCCTGATTCTCCTACCTAAAAGACCCCAGTACTTTTGATCCATCCCTTTCTTTAGCAATGTGTTTCTCTTGAACTAATCTCTCATGCTATTATTTTAATCCCTATGTACCCAAAAAGAAAAATAATTTCTTGAGAAATCAGGGATTTGTTTGATAAATGTGTGTCTTATTCATAGCACCTAAAAGTGGTGGACACATAGAGGCATTGCAGAGTGAATGCAAGAGTTTTAGGCTTAGAAGCTGCAGACCTTGGTTTAACTCTAAGAGCCAACATAGTCAAACTCATTTTCCTTATATCTAAAATGAGAACTATGGCACTCGCCTTTCAAGTACCAAAGAATAAAATTAAATCACAAAGTTTTTTAAAAAAATAAACACAGCTATGACAATAAACACAGTATGTCAATTTGCCAACAAGGAAACATGCCATTGAAGAAATTCACTTAGTTGTTTACTAGCTACAGAAAAAGAAATCAGGGGAGTTTAAGTGCTGGAAAGGAGGAGTTAATGGTGGTTATGCTAGTTAAGCTTTGAAGTCTGGCACTATGGATAGAATGAGTCCATGGGTCCAGAGCAATTGGTTGAAATGAGTCCTGTTGTTCATGGGTTAGAAGAGCTTTTTCAGTTATGTCCAGTAAGAGTCTAGAGTACTGGGGTCATTCAAAGGTCATGTCTTCCATTTGCTTTAACTAGATAGAGTAACTTATGAAATACAACACTGAATTTTAGTATCTCCTAGGAAAGCACCGCCTTCAATGAAAAATGTCCTTTATAAAGGCTTGTTTAAAAAAAATCTTAAAAGTAATTAAAATGTATATTGTCCAGAATATAGTAAACATTTAATAAATTATATGTGGCATTCTTATTGAGTAATATTTGCTCATTAGTTAATTCTTAGATTGGTTCCAAAAGGCATGCCCTTGAGTTCTGGTTATCTTTGGAAATAATTTTGAAAATGAGAAGTAAAATTATTTTAATAAATATTATGTTAGCAGCTGTATGGCTGAATTGTGTCCCCACTCCCACCCTCCAAATTCATATGTTTAAGTTTTAACTCCTAGTACTGCAGAACATGGCTTTTTTTTTTTTTTTTTTTTTTTTTTTTTTTTTTTTTTTTTTAATTCAGGGCCTTTAAAGAAGAATTACGGTAAAATCCAGTCAAAGGAAGTGGGGGCTAATATAATATGTCTGATTTCCTTATAAGAAAAGGAGATTAGGACACAGACACGTAAGACAGATCTCATGAACAATGTGAAGACACCAGTAGACAGCCATCTACAAGTCCAGGAGAAAGATCTCAGAAGAAACCAACCCTGCTGACACCTGTAGAGTAAATGTGCCTGACACCAATAATTTAAGCATACCCTTAGAATGACCCTGTATGGCAGACACACTTTAATGTGTGTTCTGAGCTATTGAATCTGGGAGTGGCCAACCTGAAGATTCATTCCTTGTCTATAATAAACATCCTAGCCCCACATCCTGTCCCATGGAACATAAGCCATACAGGGGATTGAGGGAGGCCCTGAGTTTGGGGTTAAGTGAGGTTCCCAAGTGGAGATCATTAGGGGAAGGGTGTTAAGTGAAAATGCTATATAAAGTGTATGACATTTGGAGGTGATTGTGTTTTCCTGTCCAGCTTGCTGCCACTGGGGCATGTGGTAACGTTGTTCAGCCTGCCACCAATGGACCATTTCTATAAGTAAGTTGGTTCTCCTGTCTGGCCTGCAGGCACTGGACTCCTCCGTATGTAAGACCCAGTAAAACCCCATGTCTTGTTTGCGGGATAATGGGTCTCTTCTTAGGCCTCTCAAACCTGGTTTCTTCCCAACTGAGGTTAGTGGGGTTTGGCGCAATACCACCTTGATGTTGGCTTCTAGCTTCCAGAGCTGTAAGGAAATATATTTCTGTTTAAGCCAACCAGGCTGTCTATCGTTTATTATGGCAGCCCTAGCAAACTAATACAGGGGCTTTCATTTATTATATATATTTTAACCATAACCCTGTGTAGTAGACAATATCCTCATTTTACAAATTCAGAAGCTGGGGTTAGAAAAATTAGGTACACTGGCTTGTATTTTTACAGTGTCCTAAATGCTGGAGATCTCATTGAATCTTTAGGATCAGGGTTCAGACCAAGTCAAGGCTGGTGAAACACTTGCCTCAAGCTCAAATTTTAAGGGATGACAAAATATTCGTCAATAAAGATAAATGGGTCTGGCGTAGCGGCTCACGCCTGTAATCCCAACAGTTTGGGAGGCCAAGGCGGCCATCTACCTGAGGTCAGGAGTTCGAGACCAGCCTGACCAACATAGTGAAACTCCGTGTCTACTAAAAATTAAAAAAAAAAAAAAAAATTAGCTTTGTGTGATGGCGCATGCCTGCAATCTTAGCTACTTGGAAGGCTGAGGCAGGAGAATCGCTTGAACACAGGAGGCAGAAGTTGCAGTGAGCTGAAATCATGCCATTGCACTCCAGCCTGGGCTACAAGAACAAAACTCCATCTCAAAACACGAAACAAAACCAAAACAATAAATGGCTCAATGCAATATATTTTACATTCAACTTGTTTTGGGGATAATTATAGATTCATATGCTATTATAAAAAATATTACCCAGACCCTTCATGTACCCTATTCTCAGTTTTCCTGAAGGATAACATCTTCCAAAATTATACTACAATATTATACGAGAGTATTAATTTTGATACAGTCAGATACATAACATTTCCATCACCACAAAGACCCCTCGTGTTGCCCTTTTGTAGCCACAACCGCTTTCCCCATCCCCACTCCCTCACCGACTTCTGAAAAGGACTAACCTGTTCTCTATTTCTATGATTTTGTCATTTCAAGATTGTGAAACAAATGAAACCACATAGTAAGTAAGCTTTTGGGGTTGGCTTTTTTCATACAGCGTAATTCTCCGGAGAGTCAGCCAGGCTGTTGTGAGTCTCAGTGGTTTGTTCCTTTTTATTGCTGAGCAGTGTTCCATGGTATGGATCTACCACAGTTTAGCCACTCGCTCATTGAAGGACACCGAGATACTTTAGTTTAGGGTTTTTAAGAGTAAAGCTATTATAAACATTGTATACAGGATGGTTTGTTTCGTTTTGTCAGAAGATTTTGTTTTTATTTTCCTTTTTAAATTTTTTTCCTAGCTTTATTGAGATATAATTGACTAATAATATAGTGCAGGGCTTTGTGTCGTAACTCCTCATTTCTCTGGGATAAATACCCAAGTATGATGGGAGTTGAATGTTTAGTTTGTTAAGAAACTACGGAACTGTTTTGTAGAATGGCTATATCATTTTACTTTCCTACAAGAAACGTGTACGCAATCCAGTTTCTTCACTTCCTAACCAGCATTTTTAATTTTAGCCATTCTGACATATTAAGGGATAGCTCATTGTTCTTTTAACTTGCACTTCCCTAATGGATAATGATGTAAATAGCTTTTTGTATGCTCACTTGTCATCAGTTTATCCTCTTTAGTGAAATATCTGTTTATATCTTTTGTCTTGTTCTAATTGGATTTTGTGTTTCTTTCTTTAATGCCGAATTTTAAGCATTTTTATTAGTCTAGATATTAGTCATTTGTCAGATTTATGACTTGCAAATATTTTCATCCTCTTAAAAGATCGCTTTTTAAAAAGTTTTTAATTTTCACTAAGTCCAATTTATTAATCTTTTTCTTTTATAGACTCTGCTTTTGTGTTGAATTTAAGAACTTTTGCCCATTGCTAAATCCCAAAGAGTTTCTTTTACATTTTCTTTTCTAAAACTTTTATATATTTTCTGTTTTACATTTAAGTCAGTAATCCATTTTGAGCTAATGTTTCTATAAGATGTGAGACAGGCTGAGATCAATTTTTTTGTCTATGGATGTCCACTTTCTCTGAAAGGCTGTTTCCTCCATTAAATTATTTTTACATCTTTGTGAAAAATTAGTTGGGCATATTGAATGGGTCTCTTTCCTGGTTCTCTAGTTTGTTCTATTGATGCATGTGCCAATCACCTACTGTCTTCATTACTATAGATACATAAATATTGAAATCAGTTTGCAAGGCAAGAAACACACTTGCCTTGTTCCTGATCTTAGGGGGAAACAATTTTGTCTTTCACCACTAACTTTGGGGTCCCCTGTAGGCTTTGGGTAGATGTTCTTTGTCAAGTTAAGAAGATACCTTCTATTTCTATTTTGCTGAGAGGGTATTTTTTAAGTCAGTTGAATCATGTCAAATGCTTTTCCTACATTGATTGATATGATTATATGATTTTTGGTTTTAGCATTTTAATGTAGTGGATTGCATTAATTGACTTTTTTTTTTTTTTTTTTGAGACGGAGTCTCGCTCTGTTGCCCAGGCTGGAGTGCAGTAGCGCGATCTCAGCTCACCGCAAGCTCCGCCTCCCGGGTTCATGCCATTCTCCTGCCTCAGCCTCCCGGGTAGCTGGGACTACAGGCACCCACCACTGCGCCCGATCAATTTTTGGATTTTTAATACAGACGGGGTTTCACCGTGGTCTCGATCTCCTGACCTCGTGATCCACTCGCCTCGGCCTCCCAAAGTGCTGGGATTACAGGCGTGAGCCACCGCGCCCGGCCTAATTGACTTTTGAATACTGAATCAGACTTCCATCCCTGAAATAAACCCCACTTGGTCATAGGTATAATTCCTATTATATGTTGCTGATTTATATTTGTTGATATTCATTTACAAATTGTACTAAGAACTATTTTGATCTGAGGGTTTTTTGTTTTTGTGCTGTTGTCAGATTGATGCTGGTTTCATAAAATGGAAAACGTTCCTTTCTCTTCAATATTCTCAAAAAATGTCTTTTGAATTGGTGTTAATTTCTTTTTAAAAGTTCAGTAGAATTATCTGGTGAAACCATCCGGGTGTGGAGATTGCTTTTGGGGGAATTTTAAAATTATGAGATCAATTTTTTAACAGTTATAGAGCTATTAAAATTTTCTATTTCCCATTTGTGGAGTTGTCATAATCTTTTCTGACAAATTGGTTCTTTTCATCTAAGTTGTTAAGTTTACATATATAGAGCTATTTGTAATATTCGCTTATTATCATCCTAATGTCAGTGAGGTCTCTAATGACATCCCCTATTTCATTTCTGATTTTGGTAATTTATGTGTTTCTCTCTCTCTCTCATCAGTCTTGCTAGAGATCTTTGTGACTTTTATTGATATTTTCAAAGCGCCAGTTCTTTGTCTTATTTCTTGTTTTTCTCTATTGCTTTTCCATTTTAATTTTATTTCTGTTTTTATTGGTATTGTTTCTTTTGTTCTCCTTGTTTGGGGTTTATTTTGCTCTTTAGTATTTATATTCTTAAAGTGGGAGCATGGATTATTGATAGGAAACTTTTTCTCCTTTCCTTTTATTTTATTTTAATTTATTTTTTGAGACAAGTCTTGCTCTATCATTCAGCCTGAAATGCAGTGCCAAAATCACAGCTCACTGCAGCCTTGACTTCCCAGGCTCAATTGATCCCCCCACTTCAGCCTCCCAAGTACCTGGGACTGCAGGCATGCACCACCACTCCTGCTTAATTTTAATTTTTATTTCTGTAGAGATGAGGTTTCTCCATGTTACCCAGGTTTGAGCTACTGGGCTAGAATAATCCACCCACCTCAGTTTCCCAAAGTGCTGGGATTACAGGCATGAGCTGCCATGCCCAGCCCTTTGCCTCTTTTCTAATCAATGCATTTAGTGTTACAAATGTCCCTCTCAGCACTGCTTTAGCTGTGCCCCACATATTTCTTATATGCTGCATTTTCATGTAGTTTAATATATAGTTTGATTTCTTTTCAGACTTTTCTTTGGCCTGTGGATTACTTAAAAGTGTGTTGTTCACTTTCCCAAAGTTTAAAGATTCTCCTGTTATCTTTGTTACTGATTTCTACTTGAATTCAGTTGTTAGACAACAATTCAACATAAGCTCATTTTTCTGTAAGTTTGTTGAGGTTGAATTTATGACCCAGTATGTGGTTTGTCTTCATACTATATATCCTTTGGGCACTTGGAAAAGAAAGTGTATTCTGCTGTTGTTGGGTGGAATGTTCTATAAATGTAGATTAGATACTATTAGTTGATGGTGCTGTGAGTTCTCTTCCACATTCTTACTGATTTTCTGTTTAATTTTTCTATTAATTATTGAGAAAGGAGTGTTGATATCTCCAATTATAACTGTAGTTTTGTCTGTTTCTCCTTTTAGTTCTATCAGTTTTTACTTCACATATTTTGCAATTCTGATGTTTGATATATATACATTTATATAACTTCTTGGTGAATTGATCCTTTTATTATACAATATATCCCTCTCTGGTGATTTTCTTTCCTCTAAAGTCAAATTTATTTGTATACTTTATATTTGTATCAAAATATCACATGTGCCCACAAAATATGTACAACTATTATGTATCCATAATAATTAAAAAGTTTCTTAAGTGAAAAAAATAAATTCTAATTTATGTAATGTTAATATAGCTACTTTTGCTTTATTTTATTCATGTTTGCATAATATATCTTTTTGCATTATTTTATTTTTAATCTCCATATGTCATGTCTAAAGTGAGTTTCTTGTAAACAGCATAAAGTTTGATTACATTTTTTAATCCATTATGCCAATCTCTATCTTATATTTATACCACTTATATTTAGTGTAGTTATTGTACTATTTTATTTCATTTGCTGTTTTTTTTTCTTTCTTTCTTTATCTGTTTTGCTTTTCCTGCCATGTTGGGGGGCTACTTTAACATTTTTTAGAATTACATTTGGATTTATTTTTAGTATATCTCTACGGATAGCTTTTTTTTTAGTGGTTGCTCTAGGTATCACTTTATTTATGTATAAATTACTGGTGTCCATCTAAGTGACACATAGAAAGCTTATATTCCTTTAAGTCCTTCTACCCTTCCTTATATATCATAGAGTTGGATTAAATATTTCCTCCTATATGCATTTAGAATTACATCAGATAGTGTTATAATTTTTGCTTCGATCACCAAAAATAATTTAGAACACCAACAAAGAGAAGGAAAAACTATACTACTTACCTGTATTTTTGTTTACTGTGTTCTTTCTCCCTTCCTGATATTCTAGGATTTCTTATTCTATCATTTTCATTCTGTTTGAGGAGTTTCTTGTAGACATTTCTTAAGGTAAATGTACTGGCAACAAATTATTTTAGTTTTCTTCTATTTGAAAATGGATTCATTTCCCCCTTATTTTTGAGTAATATTTTTGCTGACTATTGAATTCTGGCTTGATAGTTCTTTTCCTTCAGAGCTTGAAAAATGTTGTGCTACTTTTTTCTGGACTCCATGTTTTCTAATGAGAAATCTGTTGTCATTGAAATTGTTTTCTCCCATATGTAAGGGATCATTTACTTTGACTGCTTTCAAGATTTTATTCTCTCTTGATATTTCACAGCATGTCGTGATGTGTTCTTAGTGGATTTATTTTAGTTTATTCTTTTTAGAGTACATTCAGATTTTTGAATGTGTAAGTTTATGTATTGTGCCAAATTAGGGAAGTTTGCAGTCATTTCTTCAAGTTCTTTTAAGCCCCTTTCTTTCTACTCTTCTTTTAAGAATTTTATAATATTTTAAAAGTTCATAAAGTGCTGTCCATATTTAAATTCAGTTTATTTACTCTCTGCTGTTCCTCTGGGTAATTTCCAGTATTCTACCTCCCAGTTTACTGATTCTTTATCTGTCCTTTTCATTCTGCTATTGAGAGTAAATACTGAGCTTTTATTTTGGTTATTGTAGTTTTCAGACAAATTTTATTTCTGAAATTTCCACTTGGTAATTCTGTATATCTCTTATTTTTTTACTGAGACATTCTACTTTTTTGCTGAGGCTTTTTTATATTTTTGTTGTTTTAAGCATGTTTGTAATTGTGCACTGTATCATTTTATAATGGCTGCTTTAAAATTATTCTCAGAATTCTAATACCTCTGTCATCTTGATATTAGCATTCATTAGGTCTATTTTTATACACTTTGAGGTTTTCCTGGTTCTTAGTATGATGAGAGGTGCTACCCTGGATAGCTTTGCATTATGTTATGGGATTCTGGATCTTACTTAAATCTTCTTTTTTGCCGGGCGCGGTGGCTCAAGCCTGTAATCCCAGCACTTTGGGAGGCCGGGACGGGCGGATCACAAGGTCAGGAGATCGAGACCATCCTGGCTAACACGGTGAAAGCCCGTCTCTACTAAAAAATACAAAAAATCTAGCCGGGCGAGGTGGTGGGCGCCTGTAGTCCCAGCTACTCGGGAGGCTGAGGCAGGAGAATGGCGTGAACCCGGGAGGCGGAGCTTGCAGTGAGCCAAGATCCGACCACTGCACTCCAGCCTGGGTGACTGAGGGAGACTCCGTCTCAAAAAAAAAAAAAAAAAAAAAAAAAAAAAAAAAAAATCTTTTTTAACTGGCTTTGATTGACACCACTGCAGCAAGAGAAGGGAGAACACTGTCTCATTACTGTTAATTGTAGGTAGAAGTCAAAGTTTCTTACTAGTATACCTTTGACATTGGAAGTTGAAAGGACTTTTTGTTACTGCTGATGAAGAGTATAGTGCTGGTTTATCATGTAGGCTCTACTGATCCCACATTTGTTGAGGATTCATTACTGTTGGGCAATAGTAAAACCCTGACCTCTTTAGCCCTCTTCTGACATTGCCCCAGGAGAGGAGAGAAAAACTGTTAATGTCAGTGGGGAATGGGAATTCAGGTTTCCATTATGGTCTTCAATGACACTATCATAGAATGAGACTCAATACTAATCAGTGGGAATAAGAATCCTGGCTTTGGGTAAATCTGACATTTAAGAAGCTTAGAAGACATCACTCTGTCCTAACAACAAATAAAAAACTGAACAAACTGAAAAGTACCCAATTCCAGCTCACCCTCACCATCCTATTCTATCTGTGAAGAGAGGAAGGGGCTACTGAGAAACACATGTGAAGTACACAGTCCAACGGCATAGGCTTACTAAATGACTGAGACCTAATTTTAAAACTATAGAATGATTCCCAATACCCAGCCTTTACCACCACATTCCCAAAGGTCTATTTATTACAATTCTTTTACCAAGTATCATATCCAACTATCAAGAATAAATCACAAGGCATACTAAAAGGCAAAAGCAAACACAGTTTAAAGAGACCGCACAAGCATCACACCACACTTGAATATGGCAAAGATGTTGAAGTTATCAGACCAGAAATGTAAAGCAACTGATTAATATGCTAAGAACTTTAATGAATAGAACAATATGCAAGAACAGATGCGCAATGTAATCAGAGAGATGGAAATTCTGAAATCACAAAGAAATGCTAGAGATCAAAAATACAGTAAAAACATAAATAATACCTTGAATGAGCTTATTAGTTGACTGTACACAGCTGAGGAAAAATATCTGCACTTTGAACTATCTCAATAGAAACTTCCAAAACTGAAAGACAAAGAGATAAAAGACACATACACACCAGAAAAGACTTATAATGTCCAAGAACTGTGAATCAACTATAAAAGGTGTAACATTACCAGAGCAGAAGTAAGAAAGAGATGCCATAATTGAAGCAATGATGACTGATAATTTTCTCAAATTAGTGTCAAATACCAAACAAAAAATCCACAAGGTTCAGAAGACATCCATCAGGATAAAAGCCAAAGATAACTATACCTGGGCATATTATATTCAAGTTACAGAAAATAAAAGATAAAGAAAAAACCTTGTAAGAAGCCTGAGAATAAAACATAAATAAATAAATCTTACCTAAAGAGAAGCAACTATAAGAATTATATCTGACATCTACTCAAAAGTAATAAAAGCAAGAAGAGGATGGATAAATTCTTTAAGGTTTTGAAAGAAAAAAAACACCAACCTAGAATTCTGTACCTTGAAAAAATTAACCTTAAAAAGTGAAGGAAATACAAATACATTTTTGGAAAACAAAAATTGGAGGAATTTGCTGTCAGTATACCTTTCTTGCAGAAATTTTAAAAGATGTTTTTAGAGAAGTAAAGTTATGTAAGCCAAAAGCTTAGACATGCATAAAGAACTCCAGAGTAGGAATAAGTAAAGGTAAAATATAAAATTTTATTTTTCTTATTATTAGTTGATCTATTTTTTGCCACTTTCTCCTAGAACTTATTCTTAATTGATCTGACAGATAATAGGTTTCTTAAAAATTATAACAACAGTATATTTGAATACACACACACACACACAGAATTCTGTATGCTTATATATAAATGAAATCACTACAAACAATGACACAAGGAACAAGAGGAAAGAATTAGAATTATTTTGTTATTAAAAGACACTTTCATGACCCATAAAGTTGCATAATATTTGTAAGTGGACATGGATTACTTGTAAATGTGTATTGCATATTCTAGGGCAACCATCAACAAAGTAAAAGATGGCCAGGAGCGGTGGCTTACGCCTCTAATCCTAGCACTTTGGGAGGCCAAGGCAGGCGGACTGCCTGAGCTCAGGAGTTCAAGAACACCCTGAGGGCAACATGGTGAAATCCCATCTCTACTAAAATACAAAAAATTAGCCAGGCTTCATAGTACATGTCTGTAATCCCAGCTACTTGGAAGTCTGAGACAGGAGAATTCCTTGAATGCAGGAGGTGGAGGTTGCAGTGAGCTGAGATTCCACTGCTGCACTCCAGCCTGGGCCACAGAGCAAGACTCTGTCTCAAAAAATAAATAAATAAATAAATATAAATTTAAAAGGAAGAATAATATTTCTAAGAAAGGTAGAAAATGAATCATATAAAATGTCCAGCTGAAACCACTGAAAGTAGAAAAAGTAGAAGACAAAAATAGAAACAAAAATCAAGGGCAACAAATAGAAAGCAGCAACAAATATGGCAGATGTTAACTATATCAATAATTACTTTACACATAAATGGTTTAAGTACAACAATTAAAGACACAAATTTTAGAGTGGATAGAAAAATAAGACTCAACGATGTCATATGTAAGAAATATTTAAATATAAAGACTCAGGTAGATTAAAAGTAAAGGGAAGAAGAAACATGCTAACAAAAGAAATTATAAATAGCTATATTAATTTCAAACAGCAGACTGTAGAGAAAGGAAAGTGATCAGGGATAAACAAAAGCATTACATAATGATAAAGGGTTTAATTCTCCAAGAAGACATAACAATTCCTAATGTTTATGCATCCAGCAACTATGCATCAAAATACATAAGACAAATACTAATAGAACAAGGAGAAATTGGTAAATTCACTCTTAGAGACTTCAACATCCCTGTATGAGAAATGAACAGACCCAGTGGGCAGAAAGTCACTAAGAACATAGTTGGACTCAACAGCACCATCAATCAAATGAATATAATTGACATCTATAGACTACTTCATCCAACAACAGCAGAATGTACATTCTTTTCAAGCCTACATGGAACAGTCACCAAAATACACCACATTTATGTCCATAAAACACATATTAACAAATTTTAAAGAATAGAAATCAAGCAATGCCTACTCTCAGACCATAATATAAGTAAATTAAAAACCAGTAACAGAAGGACAGCTGGGAAATCTCAAAATAAATGGAGATTCAACAACATATATTTCAATAACACATAAGTCAAAGGAAAAATCTCAAGACACATAAAAAATATTTTGAACTAAATGAAAATGAAAATATAACATCAAAATTTATGGGATTCAGTAAAAGCAGTCATTAGATGGAAATGTATAGCACTGCATACATATATTAGGAAAAAGAAAGATCTAAGATAAATAATCTAAACTTCTATTTTAACTAGGAAAAAATAGCAAGTGAAATCCAAAGTAAACATAAGAAAATAGAAATTAGAGCAAAAATCAATGAATTGAAAACAGGGAACTAATATGAAAATCAACAAAGCTAACAGTTGCTTTTTTTTAAAAAGACCAACAAAATCAATAAACCTCCAACTAGATTAACTAAGAAAAAAAGAGAAAGATGTAGTGGCTAATGTCTGTAATCCCAACACTTTGTGGGGGGGCCGAGGCAGGTGGATCACTTGAGGTCAGGAGTTCGAGACTAGCCTGACCAATATGGTGAAACCCCATCTCTACTAAAATTACAAAAATTAGCTGAGCGTGGTAGCAAGTGCCTGTAGTCCCACCTAGGGTAGAAGAATCACTTGAACCCAGGATGCGGAGGTTGCAGTGAGCTGAGATTGCGCCACTGCACTCCAGCCTGGACAACAGACAGAGACTCTGTCTCCCACACGCCCCCACCCCGAAAAATAAGGAAAAAAAGAGAGAGGACATAAATTACAAATGTGAAAAATGAAAATGGAGGCATCACTACAGATACCATGGACATTAAAAGAAAAATAAATAAATACTATGAACAACTATATTCTCCCAAACTTGATAACTTAGATGAAATGGACCAACTTCTTAAAAGACACAATCTTCCAAAGTTCACACAAGAGGAAGTAGACAATCACAATAGGCCTATATCTATTACAGAAATTAAATCAGTAATTAACAACCTTCCAAAAGAGAAAGCAACAGACACAGATGGGTTCACTGGTGAATTCTACTAAATACTTAATGAAGAAATTATACCAATTCTCTCTAATTTCTTTCAGAATACAGAAGCAGAGGAAATACATCCTAATTCATTCTATGAGGTCAGGATTACCTTAATATCAAAATCAAAGACATTACAGAAAGAGAAAACTACAGGCCAATAGCTCTCATGAACACAGATGCAAAACTTTTCTTTTCAACAAAATATTAACAAATCAAATCAAACAACGTATAAAAAGAATTCTACGCCACAACAAGTGAGATATATCTCAGGTATGCAAGGCTGATACAACATTCAGAAAGCAATTAATAGAATCCATCGCATCAAAACTCTAAAGAAGAAAAATCGCATTTTTATATCAGTAGATGCAGAAAAATGATTTAACAAAATTCAACAACCATTCATGATTAAAAAAAAAAAACCTCTTAGCAAATTATGAATAGAGAAAAAGTTTGTAAATTTGATTTTTTAAAAAAATCTACACAAAACCTACAATTAACATAACCCATAATCATAACAAACTAGAAGCCAGCCAGACACAGTAGCTCACTCCTGTAATCTGTAATCACAGCACTGTGGGAGGCCAAGGCAGGCAGATCACGAGGTCAGGAGACTGAGACCAACCTGGAAAACATGGTGAAACCCAGTCTCTACTAAAAACACATACACACACACACAAAATTAGCTGGGTATGGTGGCACAAACATGTATTTCCAGCTACTCGGGAGGCTGAGGCAGGAGAATTACTTGAACCAGGGAGACGGAGGTTGCAGTGAGCCCAGATTGCACCATTACACTCCAGCTTGGCAACAGGGCAAGACTCCATCTCAAAAAAAAAAAAAAAAACAAAGCAAAACAAACAAAAAAAAAAACTGGAAGCCTTTCTGATAAGATTAGAAACAAGGCAAGGATATCTTCTCTCACCACTTCTTGTTGATATTACTCTGGAATTCCTAGCTAATGCAACTAAGAGAAGAAAAAAATTAAAAGGTACATAGATTAAGGAGGAAGAAATAAAATTGGCTTTGTTCACAAATGACAATTAAAGAACTGACAAAAACTTTGCTTGTAACCAATAAGTGATTATAGCAAGGGGCACAATAATACAAAGTTAATATTTATAAAACTCAGTTTCTTTTCTATATACCAGCAATGAATAAGTACAATTTGAAACTAAAAATACAAAACCATTTATATTAACCCCCACAAAAATGAAATACTTTGGTATAAATCAAATAAAATTTTTATAAGATATATATAAGGAATATCACAAAACTCTCATGAAAGAAATCAAAGAAATAAATAAATGGAGAAATATTCTATGTTCATGGATAGGAAGACTAATATTGTATGATGTCAGTTTTTCTCAACTCTATCTATAGATTTAACACAATCTCAATTTAAATCCCAGAAGGCTATTTTGTGGATGTGAACAAACTGATTCCAATGTTTAGAGAGGGAGGCAGGTGACCTAGAATCGACAATGCAATATTGAAGGAGAAGAACAAAGTCAGAGGACTGATACTACCCTACTTTAGATCTACTAAAATGTTACGGTAGTCAAGGCAGCATGGTATTGGCCAAAAAAAAAAAAAGGCAGAAAAAGTGTTCAATGGAACAGAAGACAAAGCCTAGAAATAGACCCACATAAATATAGGCAACTTGATCTTTGACAAATGAGCAAAGGCAATACAATAAAGCAAAAGATCTTTTCAACAAATGGTGTGAACAACTGGACATTTACATAAAAAGAATCTAGACACAGAACTTATACCCTTACAAATATAAACACTAAATATATCATGAACCTAAATGTAAATGTAAAATGCAAAACTAAAACTTTCCTAGACAATAACATAGGAGAGAACCTAGATGACACTAGGTATGGTAATGACTTTTTAGATACAACACCAACAGCCTGATCTGTGAAAGAAATCATTCATAAATTTGACTTTGTTAAAATTAAAAATATCTTCTCTGTGAAAAACACTGTCAAAAGTATGAGAAGACAAGCCACAAACTGGGAAAAAGGATATTTGCAAATCACATATGGTAAAGTACTGTTAACCAAAATATACAAAGAATTCTTAAAACTCGACAATAATAAAAATACAACCCAATTTAAAAAACAGCCAAAAGATCTGAATAGATACCTCACTAAAAAAGATACATGGATGGCAAAAAACAAATAGTATTTAAAAAGATACTCAATATCATATGGCATTAGGGAATGGGAAATTAAAACAACATTAAGTTATTCTCACACCACTACTAGAACGGTCAAAATCCAGAACACTGACAATGCCGAATGCTGGTTTGGATGTGGAGCACTGGGCATTCCCATTCATTGCTGGTCAGAATGATGAATGATATAGCCATTTTGGAAGACAGTTTGGCAGTTTCTTATAACCCTAAACATACTTTTACTATACAATTCGGCAATAGTGCTCTTTGGTGTTTATCCAAATGAGTTGAAAATTTACATCCACACAAAAACCTACACATCAATGTTTACAGCAGCTTTATTCACAATTGTCAAAACTTAAAAGCAACCAAGATGTTCATAACTGTTACATATATATATATGTATGTATATATCCATACAGTGGAATATTTAGTCCTGAATAATATTCCACGGTGGAATAATATTCAGGACTAAATAGGAATGAGCTCTCAAGCCATAAAAAGACATACAGGAAACTGAAATTCACATTACCAAGTAGAAGAAGCCAATCTGGAAAGACCATATACTACATGTTTCCCACTATGACATTGTGGAAAAGGGCAAAACTATGAATACAGTAATAGAACTAGTGGTTACCAGGGATTAGGGGGAGGAAGAGAAGAATAGGGAGAACACAGAAGATTTTTAGGGCAGTGAAACTACTCTATGATACTAGAACGGTGGATCCAAGTCATTAGCATTTGTCAAACCCATAAAAGATACAACCTCAAGAAAAAATTCTATTGTAAACTATGGGCTTTAGGTATCAATGATGTGTCAATGCAGGTTCATCGACGGTAACAAACGTACCACTCTGGTAGGGATGTAGGTAACAGGGGAGGCTGTGCTTTCTGTGGGGGCAGGAAGCATATGGGAACTCTGCATACCTTGCAATAATTGTTGCTGTAAAACTACTGTAAAAAATGAAATCGATTTTTTTTAAACCTGACTCCATATTGGCATTCTCTGATACAATTCCTGTGAGGGTCTTGGGCACCTTGTTTCATCTTCACAAGTGTCCCCCCTCAGTTACCCATTTAATCTTTGCTGGCTTGGGTGGAGTGGAGCCACACTTTTTCTGTAGTATTTGGATAAAGCAGAGTAGCTATTTTCTAAGTTTCCTGTCTTAGTAGACTGCCCCTTTCCTGATCCTTTGAGTAGTGAAAGCAACTGTTTGCTGCTGGGACTTGTTGTCTCTGCTCTAATTGGCATTTATGGGTTGCCTGCTTCTTCAGTTACATGTGCAAGTGACATGAGGTGAAAAGATAATCAAGGGAGTTCACTGCTGTGTCACTCCTCTGGTCCTGAGGAAGCCTTCTGCCTTCTGCTGTCATCACATATAGAACGTATGTCCAAGATTTTTAGTTGTACTTAGTATGAGGAATAGGTGAAAGTATTTGTAATTTATCTTTTCAGGAGCACAAGTCCCAGTGCAATAATTTAAAAAATCGAAATTAATGCAAAAAAAATGCATGATGAATAAAACATCAAAACTGTAAAGGCAGAATCAGTATTACAAAAATTTCCTCTTCTCTGAGCCTCCAGTGTGGCCTTGTGCAGCACCGCTATTGATCTTGCCTATATTTAACATTTAGAATTGGCCTTCCTTTAGCGAAGAAAACAACAACCAATGGCTTAAACAAGAGAGGAATGTTTTTTTTATTGTTGCTGTTGTTGCAGAGAGGAAGTCCTGAATCCGCAGCTTTGGGCTAGGAGATGCTCCATGGCTTTATCAGGAATTTGGGCTTCTTCCTGTCTATTTCACCGTCTTTAGCCTATGGACTCTTTTTCAAGGTCACCTTGTGGTATTCACGGCTAGTCGAGGCCAGAAGGAGGAAGAATGGCTGGAGAGTACAGATGGACTTATGTTCAGCTGAGGCAGCATTTTTCAAGTAGCCTTTCCACAAATTCTACACATTTCCATTCACATTTTCCTGGTAAAGACATTCTTTTGCCTCTTCTAGCTAAACACGAGGGTTGAATATATTCTTCATTTCTGAGCTGCAATATATCAGCTAAGAATTAGGGTTATCTATTCGAGGAAGAAGAGATCAAATGTTGGAGGAAGGGAATTAGCAATCTCTGCCATACATATGCCACTTGGTAAGTGTCCAAAGTCTGAAAGAGACTGGCCCAATTGCTGTATATCTCACGATGCTGTAAATGTTGGTAAATAGGAATAATCTTCTTTGGGGGGAAAAGCAAAGTCAAAAGCAGTAAGTATAAATGCAAGACCTCAAGGTACATGCACACTGAGCACTGCTGGAAAACATCAACACTCACAGTTCCTGTCCACCCACTTCCTGGGGCTGACTTGGAAGTTCTCACATATCCTCCTGGTCAATGTGAATGGATGCTATTTTAGATCCAAAGGGCAATATGTCCTGTTCGCTGACACAAAGTGTATGTTTTTATTTCCCAATATCAATCCCATTGCTCTGGACATTTAAGAGGCAAGTTCTCCTCAGCATTCGGGATGCTGTGGATGGTATCGATATGTTCACACTTCCTGCTGTTAAACTCTCTGTTTTCACTGCTGACAGCTTTATGGGGTGGATAAAAAGTTTTCTCAGGCAGCTCGTCAGTCCTAGAGCAGCATACCTATTCAAGAAGGAGGGACAGAGCCCCTTATTGTAGCAATTTTGAACAAGGTCAAGAGTTTTTCTGGCATGGCCCAACCCAATGCAATAACAGGACAACAGCCGCAAGCCAAGGGCTGAAAGGCAG
Organism: Macaca fascicularis; assembly: GCF_037993035.2. Lineage (NCBI taxonomy): Eukaryota > Metazoa > Chordata > Mammalia > Primates > Cercopithecidae > Macaca > Macaca fascicularis. The sequence goes on from NC_088382.1 coordinate 40,090,938, forward strand.
AATTGTATTAAATCTTCAAGGAAAAGGGCAAAAAAAAGCCATGCATCTGCAACAGAAAAATGTGTGTTTTTTCAAAGGCTAAAAATAATCAAACAAATAAAATCACAGAAAAAATATAAAGCACACATGGAATAAAACACACCTGTTTGTCTTTTTAGTTTTCAATGCTTTCTTCATTGCTTTTCATATTTTAGTTTTCATTGCTTTATATATTTTATATAAATGTATGTGTATGTAAATTTTTATATTTACATACCTTTGATATATTTATACGCAAATATATTTCATTCACCTGATTTACAGACATTAATATATCTTTTTGTAGGTTAATTCAGAAAATATTCTCATATACCTCAACTTGGAAGAGCACGTGAAAAAAAGAAAGACATAACACTTGAAATGACCTTGTCAACTGGAAAACACTAACCAGATATTAGGAAGAGGATTCTGGCATTACCACAATCCAAGAGCTAAGCGTACAGTCTTACCTCTCAGAGAGATGAAAATATTCTCCAAAGGTTACACATTTAGGAGGAGTCAGAGTCAGAACTCAAACTGATACAAACTTCTACCTGCAAAATACATGCTACTGTCCAGGTATAGGGACACCATAGGCATGAATAGCAGTGACGCAAAGTGCAACAGCCAAGCCATACTAGAGAACAGCTGAGAGCAGGAGTGACCTGGTGCCGGGGTTCCCCAGGGTTCATGAATCCCGACATCACCTTCTGCCATCCACTTAGCTAAGGGTCCTCATGTTTCTTATACTTATTACTCATTTTTTGAAAATGTGATATTCCTGTATTATCCAGTTCATAACTCTCCAATTCTTTTCTACCTTCAGCCACACCAAGTGCCTCTGGTGGTCAGTTAGGAGGAAACTGTGCAAAGGATTAAACAAAAATGACCACATCACTTGACCTTAGAGGAAAATGAAGTTAAAGGCCCTTTCCCCTCTAGGCTGATGATTTCTTACTCTGATTTATAAGGTTGGCAGGAAAAAGCCATTCTGCACCCAACTCTACTTCATTTATTGTAAGATTGCATGCAATTGTATGAGAAGGCAACAATTGCCCAGTCGGTCACTGCAGAGTTTGTCTCTCCCTCTCTGACCCACTCACTTCTATTGGCCACGTGCTCTCAGTGTGAGGCCACTTGTCCCAGGGCACTCTTGAAATGGGGATGTGTGTTCCTCCATTCAGTACCCATTTCTCTAACTTGCCCTTTATCTCTCTTCTAGAATTCTCAATAAAATAGTTTTTAATTCATTAGCAACTTGTTAGCACTGGGTTGCTGTATCAATTCTTAAGAGAGATGTTAAAGTTAACAGAGGAAACTGGAAAAGAAAATCTCCTAATGCTAAGGTAACACTTGCCTGTGAATACAACACTATGGAGAAAATAGGTAGGGATGTTGGAACGTTCGGTCAGTCCCTAGAGACTTCTGCCCGGATCAACCTGCTCCCAAGGGTCAAATTAGGAGCTTCCTGGCAGGCTTCTGACTTGAAGGAAATATGTGGGAAGTAGTCATATCCTTTGTCCTCTAAAGTGCCACTGGTTTCTGTGGGCACTGCAAAAATCCAGAGATTGAGAATGTTTTGAAAAAAAGGTGCTTTTGTAATTGGGAGAAATGTCTACAGCTGTGACTTTCGCCTCATGGATTCTAGAAGATCTCTTTTATTCTGTAATTCAAGACTGCATGGGTAGCAAAAAAATTATGTGGCATATCAGAAGCATGAAGTAAAATTTAAAATACTAGAATAATATATTCAGTCACATCACTGTATATAATCCTTTTTAAGAAATGGTTCTTTCCTTTGTTTAACTTAGTCTAAAACTCCATCAGATATCTGAGGCATCATTATAAGATTTTAAACCAAGATTAGTTCAGTATGTTAAAGGGGAAGAAAATATTTCTCTTCAGAAATGTTAGTAAAAGTGGGTTGAAATGTTGACTATCATTCCTCTCAAATAAAGCTGACAGAATATAAATCACCCTTAATGTGTCTTATCCTCTTTAAAAAATGCACCAGGAGAAAATGGTCTGTGCTCTTCGTATACTTTGAAGGGTTTTAATCCTCATTTCGTTTTCTGACTTAGGTGCAAAACAAAGGACACTGAAGACCAAGGCAAGAGTTGGGTTTTCATATTAAGTGAGATTTCTGGTTTATTTAAGATGTTGCCCAATCCAGAAGAAATCATAATCTCAGAACAGCTGCCAAATTAGGAGGCAGTTCTGGGTCTTCCTATCACCTGACATTTTCTGAGTTTGCTGTTTGTCCAGACCCAGAGTTCATTTTCATGTTAATCAAATTTGTCCAGTCACCAGGTGGGCGGGACCACCTGACCTTGTGAAGCTAGCTCATCTGTTTCTCAAATCATGAGCAGTCCCTAGTAAGAAGTGATTCTTGTTAATAAGAAGTAGAAACCCCCATTTGTGACCAAAACAACTTTTAATTAGAAATACAAAAAAAAGAGCATTTTCTATAGATATTCTCCACTTAACAATTAAAACATTAAATATTTATGTTTTAAATTGAAAATAGATTTTAAAAAGCCTAGGACCCTACTGTATTGAAGCATATAATTTATAGGAATAATCCATATATGATTGCTTTCTCAAATTAGAAACACTAATTACCTCAGCAAGTTAGTCTCTGATTCATTTGGTATAGACTTATACCTTTATGCATGAGTGTTGCTAAGCCAGGATGATCCAAGCAACCTTAAAAAATCTCCTTTATCCACAGGCCTAGGCTGTTTGGGCTCAATCAGTATTCATGAGAAGTGTCCTGGCAATTAGTAGTGAAAGAACAGAGAGAGTTTGATAAACTAAAGCTCAGAAAATTTTTAGAATTCAAAATGGTGAGATAGTTTAAGATAGAAATTGATCACATAGATTTCAGTTCTGGATTCCTAAAAACAGATGTAGCAGAGGATTTCGGGTACAGACTGATAAGCCCTTCTTTCCACGGGTTGGCCAGTAAAGCATGTTATTGAAAATCTGTGGTTAACTTTGACACAGAGAGGAATGATGTCATACAGTTTTGTAAGTGGTCAGCGATAGGCACTCTAGGTTAACATAACAAAGGCTAAAGTTTTCTATAGAAAACATAAGGATACTCTTGGCTAAATTAAGGCTGTATTAAGTTTAATTAGAGCTGTCACAACAGAATCTGTAACAAGGAATCCAGATTCTTAAAACATCTAGGTGTCAAGGTCATTCAGATTTTATTAACCTGAGGACTGAAAAAGGAACTGATCTATGGAGCGCATTGCCGCTGCAACAAGACAAGGTACTCGATGCTTTTGGCAGACATCATTTATTTTCGTCTTAACACAGACCTTATGAAGTAGGAATTATGAATCTTTATGTTCACATAGTTTATTAGTTAAGTTATAGCACCAGGTTCAAGTCGAGGACAGTGTGACTCCAAAGCCCATGCATTTCCCACTGCATTATACTGTTTATGTGGAGGAGGCAGTAGGCATTGGACAGTAAATAAAATTAAGTTAGCTAAATTACAAATGCATCCATGCTTTCACCTAACCATTCTACCTGGAGTAATTTACTTTGAAAAGATACCTGCAGAAGTCCAAAATATAATTCACAAGCTTATTGACTGCTGCATTATTTGTATTAGTAAAAGTCAGAAAAGAACACTAAATGTATCCTAATAAGGGAGAGGTTAAATAAGAAACAATGCAATTATACATTAAATTGCTATGTGGCCAGATAAAAAGGATGAAGAAAATATAAACTTACATGGAATAATCTTTAGAAAAAGTTAATTAAAAAACTAAGACGAAGAACACTGTAAAAAGGGTTAATATTTATGTGAGAAGCGAGAGGAAATAAGAACATATATGTATATGATTTTATATATTATACACACCCTTAAAATGAGAATCATCAGAAAAAATAACCAAACATTTTTTAAATGTTCAGCTATAGATGGTAGAGAGCTATGGGGTGAGGGGACAGAGATAGAAATTAAATGTCTCTGAAATTGTTGTTTTGACTTTTAAACCATGTAAACATCATACAATGCCTAAAAGTAAATAATAATAAAAGCAGAAAAACAAAGGAATAAAAATTTTAAAGTGAAAACCATCTGAAACAAATGAACCTTATAATATTGGCCACATGGAGCAAATAATTATTTTAGTGTCATTAAAAACAGCACTGATGTAACACTGGGATATATTCTAAGACAAAAAAAAAAAAATACGAAAATAAATTTAAAACTTTATCCAGAAATTTTGTTTTGTTTTCCTCAGTGGTAATATTTATTTCCTTGTTTTGAATCATTTTTGTGAATATTGTATTATGCTACAAATAGATAGTTGTTTGTTATTATATATCAAGATTTCATTTGTAAGGGAACAGAGATACAAATCTAAAGTTCAAGAAGTTAAGTAAATCTCTTGTTCAAGTTAAAATAAAAACAAAATGATAAATTCATGAGTTTAAAAAATCTATCCATGAAAGGGCTGAAGAGCAATAATACCTAAGTAGTATTGGGCACCACTTATGTCCAAAATTTGCTTTCTATACACCATTCGTCTCTAAAGGAGACTGTCTTTGTTTCTGAAAATAGCTGTTTCCAGATCTAATAGGGAAAATACAGTGTTGGGACATTTTTTGGTCCCAGAAAGCAAAAAGCATTCCAAGACCAATGGAGTTCTGTCAAAAGGACCCAGGGCCCAGTCAAAAGGGATTCTACCAATCAAAATTGAAACAATCTGAGTGACAAAATAAAGATAAAGGTATTTGATTTAAGCATATCGAATATAAACAATTTCAGACTACAATGATGCACACATACCCCTACACACTCACATAAATAAAAAAAAGCTCCCATTAGAGATGACAATTATACCAAGTCCTTCTGTGGAAATTAGTAAATTAATGAATTAAACGATTATATTTTTATTTTATTGACCATAAAATGTCACCAAATAGTCCTAATTGATGAGGGACAACTTTTATTATAGAAAAACATCGACTAACAATTATAGATGGAATAACAGGGGAAATAACACCACCATTTAATAGCTCCTAATAGGTATTTGATTCAACAAGGATCAGGAATGAATGCTAAAATCATTAACTGACAAGTTGATGGTGCTAAAAATACTGCCACACAGATAATCTCCTAATTGTAAAGGGAAAAAGATAACTTTACAATGGAGAAATCTGATTGCTACTATCATGAAAAATGAATCAACCAATCATTTTGTGCCTCCTGATATGACGGAACATGAAGTACCTACCATCACCAATAACTTACTTTGTTAAATTGTGGTTAAATATAAACAATATAAAATGTACTATTTTAACTGTTTTTAAGTGAACAGTTCAGTGGCATTAAGTGCATTCATATTGATATGCAAATATCACCACCATCTATCTCCAGAACTTTTTATCTTCCTAAACTAAACTTACCACCCATTAAACACTAACTTCTTACCTTCTCTTCAAAGTTGTGGTGACCATCATCCTACTTCCTGTCTCTAAGAATTTGACTACTGTAAGTACCTTATATATGTGGAATTATACAATATTTGTTCTTTGTGACTGGCTTGTTTCACTTACCAATGCTTCAATGTTGTAGCATGTGTCAGAATTTTCTTCTTTATAAGGATGAATAATATTACATTGTGTATATTATACTGACCGTTGTCTGAGCATTGGGCCTATTTATTCCTCCTAAAATTATCATTTATGAACCCTCAAAACGGCCACATTTCTCCAATACTCCCTTCCCCTATTAAGATGGATATACAACTATGTGTACCTCATTGGGTCATTGGATAACTATCCTGAAATTCTTCAGTGCTTATGCACATTAAATTTATTTGTATGCTTTTTTCTCTTATTAATCTGCCTTATTATCAGTTCATTTTTAGTGAATCTTTAGAGGGGAGGGGAAGGATTTCCCTTGGCCCCTACATAACAATTCAATTTCTTTAATAGTTGCAAGAATATTCAACTATCTTTCTTATATTGGGTGATATATATATATTATAAAAATTTGTTATATGTTATATAACAAATGTGTATATATTATATAACAAATTTGTTTATTCATGCAGCCACTGATGGACACTTAGGTAGTGTTCACCTTTTGGCTACCATAAATAATGGTGCTATGACCATGAGTGTATAAAGATCTGTTCTACCCACTGACTTCAATTTTTGGGGGTTTATACCCAGGAGTGGAATTGCTGAGTCATATAGTAATTCTATGTTTAGTTCTTTGAGGAACTGCTTTACTGTTTCCCACAGCAATTGCATTATTTTACATTCTTATCAGCAAGACAAAAGGGTTCCAATCTCTCCACATTCTGGCCAAAAATTACTTTTTCTGGTTTTGTTCGTTTGTTTGACAATAGCCATCCTAATGCGTGGTAATTGGAATCATATGGTGTCTCTCCTGCTGTTATTGTAGATCTGCCTCTTTGTCCCTTCAATTCTGTCAATATTTGCTTCATATATTTAGAGCTCTGATGTCTGGTGCATACAAATTTATAATTGTTATATCTTTGATTAACTGACACTTTTATTATTATACAAGGTCTTTCAATATATCTTATAATGGTTTTTGACTTAGTCTATTTTGTCTGATATTAGCATAGGAACCTCTGCTTTCTTTTAGTTAATGTTTACGTGGAATTTCCCACCCTTTATTTTTCACTTTCAACCTATGCATATCCTTAGATCTAAAGTGACTATGTGGTAGATAGCACATAGCTAGATCTGTTAAAACAAAAATTCACTCCATCAATCTAAGCCTTTTGTTGGAGACTTTAACCCATTTATAATTAATTACTGAAAGAGCAGCACTTACTTTTGACATTCTGTTATTTATTTTTCATACATCTTATTTAATTTTTTATAGTGACATTCTAATTACCTTCTCATTTTATTTGTGTATATTCTACAGATATTTTCTTTTTGGTTAACATGGGGATTATATTTAACCTCCTGAAGTTATAATAATCTATCTTAAATGAATACCAACTCAATTTCAATTGCATACAAAAACCCTACTCCTTTGTAGCTCTGCCCCCTTTATGTTATTTATGTTATAAATTACCTCTTTATATATGTGTGCCTGTTAACAGATTTATAATCAATTTTATGCATTTGTCTTTTAAACCTTATCAAAAATAAAACATTGAATTAAAAACCAAAATTACAATAACAATTTTTAAAAATGTCTTTGTACTTCCCTTTATCAGAGAACTCTATATTTTTGTATGGCTTTTGAGCTACTATCCAGCATCCCTTCATTTCAACTTGAAGGACTACATTTGGAATTTTTGTAGAGCAGATTCAGTGGTTATGAACTTTCACAGATTTTTGTTTATCTGAGAAAGTCTCAATTTCTCCCTGTTTTTTGAAGAACAGTTTTGCCACATATAGAATTCTTGGTTGATGGTTTTGTTTTATTTATTTTTTTCCGCTTTGTATATGTATCAATCCACTGACTTCTGGCCTTCGATGTTTCTTCTGAGAAATCCACTGATAATCTGGGGACACACTGATAATATTGGGAAATTCTGTGATTTACTCATGACATGAATAGTCATTCTGCTGTTGTTCTTCTCCAGATTCTTGCTTTGTCTTTGACTTAGCAATTTGATTATAATGTGTCTCACTGTGGGTCTCTTCAAGTTTGTAGATCATTGAGCTTCTTCCACTTGTAGAACCATACCTTTCCTCAAATTTTGAAAGTTTACAGCAATTATGTTTTTCAAGTAGTCTCTCTACCCTTTTCTTTCTTCTCCTTCTGAACTCATATAGTGTATGCATTTGTCTGTTTAATGGTACCTTATAAGTTCCTTAGGTTCTGTTCACTTTTCTTAATTCTTTTTGTTCCTCACACTAGATAATTTCAAATGTCCTGTTTTCAAATTTTCTGATTCTTTCTTCTGTCTGCTTGAGTCTCTTGTCGTATAACTGTAGTAAGTTTTTTAATTCAATGATTACATCTTTCAGCTGTGGGACTTCTGTTTGGTTATTTTTATTAAATAACTTCTAGCGCTTTGTTGCTCTTCTCATAGTATTCATTTATTACTTTCCTACGTTTCTTTAGTTATCTGTCATGTTTTTATTTAGCTCTGGGAATATTTAAGACAGTTATTTTAAAGTATTTTTCTAGTAAACACGATGCCTGTGTTTTTTAAGGATAACTTCTGGAGATGTATTTTCTTCCTTTGAATGTGCCATGATTATTTATATGACAAATATGGGAAAATGTTCCGATTGTTTGATTTAGGTAGAGGATATATGGGTAGTAATTGTACTATTCTTCCTGCCTTAGAAGATATTTGAAACTATTAAAAATAAAATGCTCAAAATTTAAGAGGTCTAAGTAGAGTAGAACAGGATTAAACCACTTATAAGAGCAGAAACTTGTGGTGCAAACAAACAGGGAGCTGAAGTAGCTAAACACAGTTCACAATGGTTGGAATACTCCTCAGTCCCACTGATTTCTCTCACTCATACTTCTTTAGTACATATGGGTTAGACAATAATAAGCTGGGGATGCTTGTACCTGTAGATCTCAGATGAGGTTCATACTTTCCTTCTCCATAGATTACAGGCAACATAAATATAGAAGCAGTATTTTTCGTTCCTTTTGTCACTCCTTATAGCATCTACCTGTACAGACACTGCCACGGTTATAAATTACCAAGAGGCTTATGAAAATTTTCAGAGGTGAGTGACAATGATAAACACTGTCATAATTTTCTACTTCAACCTTTGTCCACACTTCTGTGCAATGTGACTTTACAGTACTTCCTATCAAAAGGTGGAATCTATTCCTTAATTGTTTACATCTGGGCTGTGACTTGCTTTGACCAATAGAATGCAGCAGAAATGATATTTGTACCAGTTCCAAACCTACTCTTCAGGAGGCCTTGCGTGCCTCCACTCTCTCTCAGAATCCTCCCAGCCACCATGTGAACCAATACAGGCTAGCCTGTTGTGTATTAAAAGATACTTGCTCAGTTCTCCCCGATACCCCCGCTAACAGGTAGCCAACCTGGCTTTCCATAAGCTGACAGATGCATAACTGACAACAGAGCAGAATAACTGGACAGCTGGGCCTAGCCCAAATTGCTGACTCACAGAACTGTGAGCTAAAAATAAAATTGTTATCTTTTAAGAGATGGGGTCTTGCTATGTTGCCCAGACTGGCTACAAACTTCTGTTCTCAAGCAATCCTCCCACCTCAGCCTCCCAGCTGAGACTACAGGTATATGCTGAAGCAAATGTCTCAAATGGTTGTTGTGTTAAGCCGCTCAGTTTGAGGTGGTGGTGCTTTGCATAGAGAAAGATAGATGATGCTAAAGATGAAGGGAGATGATTTTAAAAAGAAAGAGAGAAGGAAGAAAAAAATAAAAGAGCTCCTGAGCATATGTATGACTTCTTTTCATGGATCTCTTAAACCTACATTTTATTTAATCGTAGTTTCTGTTGCATTGGGAACATTCAGCAAAAACACAAAAGTTATGTTGCATTACTTCTATTTTCTCATGCATGGGATTTGAAATATTTTTACAGACAAAAGAACTCATTATAATTCAAGAGAGTTTATCTCATTTGCCATTAGTTCATATCTACAGAAGCAGCATCTGTCTTCCAGCAATGGGTAGCTACTTAGTCTCACCTATCAGTTTTTCCTTTGATTAATCCCACAAACCAGAACATTGTTGCTTTCCTGTGTGTTACGACTTTACCTTTTTAACTGCTATATTTTTTTAAAGCTGTTAATAGAGTGCTGAGTGAGGTGACACCTCAGACATGGACTAGATTCCAGAAGACACAAGGATTCTGGTCCCCAATTCGAAGCTCCTAATTTCTTCCTCTACCTCTACCATACACCACCTCTGAGTATAAGACAATATACCCGGAAATACATGATGAATCTTATCCAGTAAAAAATACTGACAAAGACCTAAAAAAAAGATCAATATCAAAGTCTACACTAAAGATATTTATTTGAAATATTTATTCACAATCAGAATGTCAGTGTGCTGTCTTGATACTGTGTAAGGATCTCAAAGAATATCTGTGGATAGAGGAGATTAAAGAAAAAGTAGAAGTTAAGAGAAATATCAAACTAAAGAATCACTCAAGTGCCTACCCTTCTCACTCCTCCTCACGTTTTCCTCCGCTCCGTCAAAGGTTTTGAAAAATTGTAAGACGTCTGGGGAATTTGGAGGCTGAGCAGGGCAGAGAAGCTTATGTTCATCAGAGAATAAGTTGGATTAAAATAGAAGAAGCAGAAGAGACATCTGATCCACTTCTGCTTCTGTAATATTGGCTTCAGCTACCCTTCTCTTGGGTCCTGACCTTCTCATTCAGTGAGATGCTCTGACAGATTGAAATAAAGTGATTAATGCCAATAAATTTAATTAATGGACCTGTCCAGCAGTTCAGCTGCAGTAGTTAATGTACTTCTGTGGCCCTCTCATCCCTCCCCACCTAGGGTGAGAAGGACAGGGAACCAATGGCTCCCAATACACTATGCAAGAGAATTGCCCAGATATTTTAGTGAAAAAGGTAGACAGGCTCCATCCCTGACCCACACTGAAATCAACGTGTTTAAGGATGGGGGCCTACTAATTCAAATTCAGAAAACTATCCCAGTTAATTTTCCTGCAGCCATTCAGATGCTGGTTCATGGATAAAATTTTGGAAATCACTGGAGAAGATGAAATTAAGATCAAGATATTATGATGTGATATTTATAGAGGTTTTAGTAGAGTTAGTTGACTTCTATAGAATTACTTTAGACACCTCCATAAGTATGCCATTTGAGTGAGACTCTAAAGTAGACAACACAAATATAAATACCTACAGAATAAACAGGCAAGTAGAAAGTGCCAAAGCCAGAGACTAAAGCCCTCTCTAAAAGTCATAATCCATTACTGCCATTTAGAAATGAGGGCACAGTGTGATTGTTCAAATACATATGAACATTAAGATATTTTAAAGTGAAATTTCTTAATTTTAAAATCATAACAACTTAGTTTTAAAAACTTAAAATAACTCCCAATGCAATCCCTCCCCCCTCCCCCCTCCCCATGATAGGTTATACCTGATGTAAATGACGAGTTGATGGGTGCAGCACACCAACATGGCACAAGTATACATATGTAACAAACCTGCACGTTATGCACATGTACCCTACAACTTAAAGTACAATAATAAAAAATAAATTAAAAAAAAAAAAAACTTAAAATACTGTTTTAATGCCTAACTGGATGCTTCTATGGGTCTGAATGTGATTGCCAGCTCCCTTTAGGTATCTGCAAATAAGTTGTTACCTTGGTACAACTTCAATCTATAATAAACATTCTGAAGTATTCCAAGTATCAAAAGATTTTAAGCACAACAAAAAATTACCCCAAATTGAGTAATGACTAATCTTTACCAAATATAATTTTTCCACTTGGCATGCATGAGGGTAGGATAGACATCATTCTAAACACAAACTTGTATGGTGCTCAGCAGCACCCCCTCCCCAAATACAAACTCGAACACACACAGATATTATCTACCAGGGTCTATCTGTATGATGTTATACACACCAGGTGTTTGTTTTAGGCTGGAGGAGGGCACCTTATTCAGGGAGACTTGGGATAATGAGATAATGAAACAACTACTACTACTGTCAGTGCTTCCTGAGCTGTGGCTTTTGACTCCTTGTGGAGAAAGATGTTAAAACCACAGGATAAAATAGCTGTCTCCTTGAGTCTTTATGGGACTCTGAGTACAAGTGCGGCTTGGGGGCCTGGGTGAGAAAGTCAACACAAGCCAAGAGATTGGTATTCTCTACTTCTTTCTGGTTACTCTACAGCTCCAGCACCTGGAGGGCTGAAGGATAATATAGCTTCATTTGGTGTCACCTGGGATGCTGCAGCCTTTATGGAGGTGGGGTCAGGGCTTCAGCATCATTTGGAGTGGCAGCCCTGACAGTGCCAAATGATCGACTTTGAGTCACTTGTGAGCAGGCACCACCTACAAAGAGATCACAGTTGATATAAGCCAATTTGTTCCTGTATCTCAATGAAACTATGCAGGCAACTCCCAGAAAATTGATGCCTCCCCACCACATACCTACCACCATCACAAGCCATGGCTGTACTGAATGTCTTATTCACCCTAATAATTTCTGTTAAGGATAGACCTAAGCCAATTTAGCCATTCAGAGTCATCAGGTTCTCCTTGGTAAATATTGGTTGCCTCCAGTGACTAGTGATGGCTGCAGTCAGTTGATTTCTCTACAATGTTATTGCTAGATGCTATGTTTAAAAAAATACAAATTCTGAAACAAGTACCAATATGTATCAATGAGCAGGCATCAAAACATGCAAACAATGAGGTCTTGCAAACTTGAGGAACTGCTAGCTCTCCACCCTTCCCACTCTTCTCTTTTGCACACCACAAGGCCACTAATAGCTCACACTGAGACAACCCTACAAATACTCTGATGGCAGAAAAGCAATGTTTCTAGTCTCATAGAGCAAATAATTCTCCATCAGGTGAGAAAGTTGGGAATAAGGGGAGTTTTAGAGCTGAGGTGCTACTCAAAAAATATTAGCCTGCTGGGATCATAGAGGATTGATCATGCAAGAGTAGATTTTTCTGTACAAACCTTTCCAGACAGCATCTATTGAATGCTATTTATTTCTCCAACAATATATTTTTAATATTCCTTATGTCAGTTAATAAACCCTCCAGTACTGAATCAGACTGTGATATGTGAAACACATTGTGTGTAGCTACTTCTGTGAAGTGTGAACTATGGTATAAAGTTTTCTAAATTCTAAACAACCACCTCTGAAGCATCCTGAAATGGAAATTACTGGGTAACGTTCTTTACTTATGTGATCATCCCTGCAGTACAGATTCATGTTAACTTGCACACACATCCACACCTCACACTCTCCAGATATTTTTAGATAATAAAATAATATCCCACAGAACACTATTTTTTGCACAAGGAACCTACTTTATAGTGAATTAACATTACAGTAAAGGAGATCAAGCTGGTGGGTTTCACTGATCTTACTCTCTATTCAATTGTCTAGAAGCAGCTGGCTCTGTAAAATAGAATGGTATATGAAGACTCTGGCACAATATTAATCAGGAGAAAATACCACATGAGACAGAGGTGTTGCTCACAGGCTTGGTATCCCCTCTAAACAGCAACCAACAAGGGGCTCTTTCCCCCTGGATACACAGGCACAGAATACAACTGGTTGAAGTGAAAGGAGTCCCTCTTATTTTTATGCACATAATGGTCTTCTCACAAAATTTCACCTTGTGCATCAGCAAATATATACCTCCTTGATAAGCAAGATCACTTTTATTGGCCAATATCCCAATATTATAAACCTCCTTTCCTCCTGTTGACTTAGTGGCTGGAGAAGCCCACATTTATCAAGTGGATGTCTCAGCTTCATATACAATGGAAGCATTGTTTATTCTCCTGCTGGAAGCACCAGTATTCTCCTGAAATATTAAAATCTTAAAACCATGGGAGCCTAAGGTTTATCTTGTATTGGACAATGAAAAGAGTGGTATGTGGCAGTAGTAACACTTGTTGCTTGATCACTGAATATGGTTTGGCTGTGTCCCCACCCAAATCTCATCTTGAACTGTAGCTCCCATAATTCCCATGGGTTGTGGGAAGGACCGGGTCGGAGATAATTGAATCATGGAGGCAGTTTTCCCCATACTATTCTTGTGGTAGTAAATAAGTCCCACGAGATTGATGATTTTATAAGCGGTTTCCCTTTTCGCTTGGCTCTCTCATTCTGCTGCCATGTTAAGACGTGCCTTTCCTCCACCATGATCGTGAGGCCTCTCCAGCCACATGGAACTGTGAGTCCATTAAACCTTTGTCTTTATAAATCACCCAGTCTCAGGCATGTCTTTGTCAGCAGTGTGAAAATACCATTATTTGAATCTCCTTTCAATGTTTGGGGAATTATTGATGAGAAGCTCAGCATACCCCACCCCGCCCCAACTATAGAAGCTGATTATTACAGGTAGCCACGTTTCAAGCCTCTTTTGTAGTTAGTGCATGGCACATGGTCTAAGCATAGCTAATAACAAGCACTCATTCTGGAATTTGAGTGAGAAACTGATGAAACAAAGAATTAAGATAGGAGGAAACTTCTCTGCAAGCAGATGACAGGTGCATCTAGCTTCCCAGGTAACCAAGCCATGAAATGCCAGCAATAGCATCCAGTGATGAGTGTCACAATGAGCCCCATGCCCACTATGGTGCTCAGGGATCATACTAATTTTCTATTGCTATATAAAAAATTATCACCATCTTAGTCCGAAAAACAACACACACTGATTTTCTCACCATTCTGTATGGCAGAAGTCCAGGTGGGTATGACTGACTTCTCCATTCCAGGTTTTATAAGGAAGATATCAAGGTAGTGGCCAGTCTGAGCTAATATCTACAGGCTCTGGGGAGAATCTGTGCAGAAGAGTAGCTCTTTCATGGTTTCCTGGTGACTTTTCATGTATTTATGTAGCTCATGCATGCAAAGGCTTGAACCACAGCTTACCTGAGCCTTAGAAGAATGCTTTGTGATCCTTCCAGAACAGGAGAGGCTAGGAGCATGATGAGGAGCTTCTGTGAGGCCATCTCCCACTGAACCTACCTCTCCCAAGAGGCTTTCATGAGATGATATGGTTTACTGCAGCTTCCCAGGTTGTGATGAGGCATGGGAATGTCTTCTCTGCTCCCCTGAAAATGGAGCTGTAGGATATAAGACTGCTTAGCTATAGAGTTAGCTCCCCAGGAACACCATAGCCCACAATCCATATTATAGCCCCCTTTTGTTTCTGTATAATTCTTTCTGGTGTGAGCGATGAGGACCATTGGGAACTGCAGCCCTTGGTTAATCTCCCTCTTGCTGTCTATGTAAGTAAATCAGCTGTTTGAATCTAAAAAGTGGCTTGTTGTATTTTTACTAAACAGTAAATGAGACTTGCCTTGTCTTGGGTGGGCTTGGAGACCTGCTTCCAAGCTCATTCAAGTTGTTGGCAGAATTCGGTTTTTTTGTGGATGTGGGCTGAGTCTCCCATTTTTGCTGACTGTCTGCTGGGAATGGTTCTTATCTCATTAGGCTCCAGTCAACCCTCATCATGTTGCCGCCTCCATTTTCACACCAGCAGTGGTGCAAATCTCATTCTTCAAATCTCTCCAACTTCTCTATCAGATCTCTTCTTTCTCCTTTCAGAAAAAGTTCTGTTTTAAGGTTCATATTATAACATTGGCCCCACCTGGGTAATATGGGATAGTTTCCCTATTTTAAGGTTCATAAACTTAATTACATTTGCAAAGTCCCTCTTGTCATGTAAAATAACAATGTCACAGGCTCTGGAATTACGGTGTGGATATCTTTTGGGATACATTCTGCCAATTAAAATTGGAAATGATGTTGGCATCTCATCAGACCAGATTTACGGCACAATTTTGAGTCTTGCTATGCCTAGATGGCTTTCAAGCTTGGTTCTACAGCACTTCCAGCTACTCAAGCTACTGTGAGCTACTCAATATTCCTCTATAAATCCCTCTCCTGCTTGTCAGAGTCAACTTTTATTTCTTGCAAGTAAAATTCTAACTGATACCGATCCACATCATTTTTAGCACTGTTGACAAATATTGGATGACATTTCTTAGGGCTTAAAAATTTTTGCCAAATGATCATAGCCCATAGACTGGCTTACAAATATATCCTTTACAACTTTCTAATAACAATGACATCTTGGCATAAAAAGCTTCCTTTTCTTTTTTGAGACAGTCCCCTCTGGGGCTTGTGGTATCAATGTCTGTAACTGTCTTATGAAATAATTCCTTATTCTCGACTGACCATTATTAGAGAAAACAATTGAGAAAGTAGCCACCCAAAGACCAACACCTTACCTCTCACTCCCAGTAAGAATCTTCCATCCTACTCTCGCCTCCCTCAGTCTTATTCTCAGTCAAGGTTATTACACAGACATCATCTGAAATTGCAGAGGAAGCAATCACTCCATATCATTTAACTTCTTGCAACTGTACTTTGAACTAATTGTTCCCCTTCCTCTAGAAGCCATCAGAGGTAACCCCACAATGTCTTGCATCCCTGCTGGCCTTAGGTACCACCTGCACTCTTGTCCCCTTCCTGCTTGGAACCCCTCATAGTCTGGTCCATTGCCTTCCCCTTCCTGCCCATGCAAAGTCTACACTATGCACATTAGATGGCCTCACCTGGAAACAGCAAGTCCATCTTCAACAGTTGCTGATTGTGCCTTTACTGAAAGCTGGTTTTCCCATTTCTCCAAAACTCCCCCAGTTGGAGGCCTTTTATCTCCCTCTCTCATTTCCCCACACCGCAGGGCCATGAGGCAGCATAAGTGTTCTCTGTGCTCCCTCTTGCCTCTTCCATACCCTTTCTCCTTCCTCCTGCAATATCCCAGCTCCTCCGATACTGAAGCCACCAGAATATACCAGAGATGCTGCTCCCTCCTTGCTATCATCTGTAGACATCTCATTCTCATCTCTTAACTGAAGAGGTTACCAAGTAAAATGGCTTACTCCTAGATGCACAGGAAGCCAATATTATATCCCTGGGTTTTTGAGAAAAGAAAAGCATTTTTTATTGCAAGTCAACCAACAAGGAGACTAGAGTCTAGCTCAAATCTGTCTCCCTGTACTGGCTCTAAGGCAGTCATTTTATTAGAAAAGGTTTAGGGGGTGAATTCTGAGATTAGTGGGTGATTGGTGGGAGGAAAGAGGAGGACTAAAAAGTTCTCAGGCATGCACAGGTATCTCTTCACTGCCTTCTCATGAGTCAGTCACGTGTGCACATTTGATGGGCATTATTAGTATGGAACATGTGATCGAAATTTGGGCTGTGACATCAGCAAGCCCATTCTGCATAGACTCCAGTTGGTCATATTTGTTCCAATCAATTGTAATCAATGTTTGGCAGTCTTTGAAATCTCATGAGTGGGGGGAGCTTCAGCATTTCAGCAAGTCTTTTGTTGTTGTTTAATCTGCCATCCTACAAACTCATGAATATCTTAGTCATTAGTTTCTTTAACTATTTTGGGCACAGTTTCAATTCAATATAGTTTGGCTGTATTCCACCCAACTCTCATCTTGATTTGTAGCTCCCATAATCCCCACAGATTGTAGGAGGGACCTAGCAGGAGATCATTCAATCTTGGGGGCAGTTTCTCCCCTATGGTAGTGAATAAGCCTTGTGGTAGTGAATAAGTCTCACGAGATCTTATCGTTTTATAACAGGTTTCCCTTTTTGCTTAGCTCTTATTCTTCTGCCTGCTGCCATGTAAGATGTGACTTTGCTCCTCCTTTGCCTTCTGAGACCTCCCCAGCCATGTGTAACTGTGAGTCCATTAAATCTCTTTTTCTTCTAAATTACCCAGTCTCGGGTATGTCTTCATTAGCACCATGAGAACAGACTAATACACAATTCTTGTGGTCTCTGCTCAGATTCCAACTTCTTAAAGGAGACTTCCATGCCACCCCATCTGAAGTCACTTTACCTCCACCTCATTTCTTCTCTAGCCCATCAACCTGCTCATTTCCTTCAGAGCATGTATATTCTGAAGTTTTTTAAATTACTTTATTCATTTGTTTAGTGTATGTTTATCCTCATTAGAATAAGCAAGGTCCTCATCTTTCTATTTCACAGATATAACCTCAGTACCTAGAATAGTGTCTGACACTTTTAAGAAAAATTACCTACCTGAAATTAAGTCATAGTTACATGAAGTTCAACTTTCATGTTTTATCCAAAGAGACAATTTTCCTACTGCTATTGATAGAATAGTAAGCTTTGCTCCTGCTAACATGCAATGTTTTGTGATATATTACATAGCAATATTGGGTCTGTTTCATGATTTTCTACTCTCTCATTTGAATGCATTTGTCTGATTTTTCTGCCAAAGCCAAACTGTTTTAATTACTGTGACTTGATAAACTTGGTAATACTAATAGGACAAGTTTCTCCCCGCCCCTTTTTTTTTTTTTGACAGAGTGTGGCTCTGTCGCCTAAGCTGGAGTGCAGTGGCACGATCTCAGCTCACTGCAATCTCCAGCTCCTGGGTTCACGTCATTCTCCTGCCTCACTACAGGTGCCCGCCACCACGCCCAGCTAATTCTTTTTTTTTTTTTTTTTTTTTTTTTACTTTTAGTAGAGACAGGGTTTCACCATGTTAGCAAGGATGGTCCTGATCTCCTGACCTCGAGATCCGCCCGCCTCGACCTCCCAAAGTGCTGGGATTACAGGCTTGATCTTTTCCCCTTTTAAGCTTTTCAGAGGAAGTCTCTTTTATATGGATGTTAGAGTTCAACTTATTAGGGTACTTTCAATGTACAATGACAATGGAGTAAATCATGAGTGGAAAAAAAAACTTAAATTTGATCATATAAAAATACAAACACTTTGGGAGGCCAAGACAGGCAGATCATCTGAAGTCAGGAGTTCAAGACCAGCCTGGCCAACAAGGTGAAACCCTGTCTCTACTAAAAATACAAAAATTAGCCAGGGGTGGTGGTGCACGTCTGTAATCCCAGCTACTCGGGAGGCTGAGGCAGGAGAATCACCTGAACCTGGGAGGTGAAGGTTGCAGTGAGCCAAGATTGTGCCACTGCATTCCAGCCTGGAAGACAGAGTAAGACTACCTAAAAATAAATAAATAAATAAATAAACAAACAAAACAAAACACAAAAAGAACTTTAGCATGTTGCAAAACACCAGAACCAAACTTGGGAATAGTTAAACAATATGTAGCAGTATTTGTGTTGGGGTTTGACAGAGGCTATGAGTCCTCTTAAGGAATCAGGTCATACCATCCTCAGGACCAGCCTCAACCTGCCATCAAACTCCCAAAGGCCCCACCACCACAGAATGCTCAGGGACAGGGAAGGGAGGCTGCACACAGCCAATCACTTGGAAATATCTGGGAGCCAGTAAGAAAGAGAGAACAGCAACCCTCAGCATAATCAGGATTTAAATGTGTCCACAGATCTGACAGATGGACTGGATAGAAAGCAGGAAATGGAGGAGTGTGTCTGGAAGAAAGGGCTTGCTGCTTGATGCATTAGAAGCCAACATCATGGCCTTGGATTTCTGAGCAAAAAAAAAAAAAAGCTTTTTATTTTAGAGCAACCAACAAGGTGAGTGGAGTCAAGCTCCAACTCTCTCCCAGGGCTGGCCTGGTATTTTTATTAGAAAAGGTTTAGGGGGTGGATCTGGGGATTAGTAGGTGACTGGTGGAAGGAAAGGGAGGTCTGGAAAATCCTCGGAGCTGTGTAGTTGTCTCTTCATGCCTATTCCTGGGTTGTATGCATAAATTCACAGGGAGTTAGTATGAAGCATGCAACCAACATTTGAACCAGATTGTTCTGTGCAAACTTCAGTTGGCCATATTGGTTCCAACCAATTTCAGCCAGTTTTGTCATTTTATAAGCAGAGGGAGTTTTAGCATTTCAGCAAGCTGATTTTATTTTTTATAATGTCATCATGTAAACTCAATAATTGGCCACTCGTTTCTTGACCTCTTTGGGGCACAGTTTCAAAAGTGTCAGAGCCTAAAGATCAGTGAAAAGGAGTGTGTGAAGCTGGCCTGGTCATGCCTGTTGCAGCCCCTCTATTCTTGGAGTCCTCTGCTATCTGATAAGGAAAAACCTAAGGCAGGAAGGAGCAGATGGAATTCTGTTTCTAAGAACCCAGTGAACTGCTGCGGAAAGCCCTTTCTGAAGAGCTGGTCCTGCCAGTCAGTCACACAGAAGATCCCCTTGTTGGTTCAGGAATGTGGAGAACAACATCAGGCTGATGGCCAAGGATGATGAGACAGAAAGAGGAGCCATCACGGAAAGGAACAGATGCCTGATTTTCCTGCCAGTTCCTCCCCTTTCCCTAACCAAGTTCTAGGGAATAATGGGGTGAGGGGAACCCTAGTAGAGTTTGATTAGGAGGTGAAGACTCTAATTTGTGGAATTTGGAATTGCTAAATATTTGTAATCACTGGTAGGTGAGGTCAAGACACCTATGAGCTATAAATAAGAGAACCAAAGGGTTAATATTATCCTCAATGGAAAAGATGTTCTTAACTCAAATTAAGACAGGACTGGCTTTCCAATGGAAAAAAAAAGTCAAATACATACATAAACACACACACACACACACACACACACACATATATATATATGTTTTGAGACAGAGTTTTGCTTTGTTGCCCAGGCCTCAGTGCAATGGCACAATCTCGGCTCACCATAACCTCCACCTCCAGGGTTCAAGCAATTCACCTGCCTCAGCCTCCCAAGTAGCTGGGATTACAGGCATGCGCCACCGTGCCCAGCTAATTTTGTATTTTTAGTAAAGACAGGGTTTCTTCATGTTGGTCAGGCTGGTCTCGAACTCCTGAACTCAGGTGATCCACCGCCTCAGCCTCCCAAAGTGCTGGGATTACAGGCGAGAGCCACTGCACCCAGCCTATACTTTTTAAATGTTAAATATAATAATATGGGTGAAATGGAGAAGACCTAGGAGTTCCAGTAGGCATAAAAATATTTCAAGCTTTCTAAGAAGAGATTTGGCAACAAATATCAAACACTTTAAAGGAGCTCATTGTCTTTAAAATAGTAATTTTATTTTTAGGACTCAACCCAAGGAGCTCACTGGAGATGGAGACAAATATTTACAAAGATGCTTATGCAGCATTTTTAATCATAAAAACATTGGAAAGAGCTTAAATATGTAGGAGATGGCTAAATAATTAAGATAATGTAATAAGCATTATGCAGTCATTCAAACGATGTCTTAAAGTAATGTTACTGACATGGAAAATATTCAATATATAATGTTCAATGGAAGAAAAAAAAGATGCAAAACGATATAGTATGATTACCTACAAGCCATAAAATCACTGAACTGTACCTCAGGCATTACCCAGGCCACTGCGATCATTTTATGGATGAAGAAATTAAGGTTCAGAAAAAAAATTAAAGATCGGAGAGGATAAACGACTTCCTCAAAGTCACAGAGTTAGTTTGGAGCAGAACCAGGACTAGAATTCTGAAGTCCCTGAAATCTCCACTGAATGTTTCTGAAACTGGCTCACAAAAATTTTTCTTAACCATAATATGCATTTATGCATTTTTTTAAAAAGGGCTTCCAACCTCCTACCTACATCACTACATTTCTCTCTCTCTCTCTCTCTCTCTCTCTCTCTCTGCCTCCCACCCCCTTTTTTTCCATTATTATTACTCTTATCAATCTATTATGACTCTGGCTACTAAAACTGCCTTATCTCCAAATCCTTATCTGACTAGGTAAAGGGAATTCTTTTTTGTTCTTTTCATCAGATCATTAACACTTTAAGAAACATACATTGATGTCTACGGCCATACCACACTGAACACACCCGATCTCATCGGACCTCAGAAGCCAAGCAGTACTTGGATGGGAGAAATATACATTCATGAGGGGAATGTCCCTAGGCCTTCTCAAATTTACAAATCTGAAAATACCCCTATTACACATCATTTTTCCATAAAATGCTATATAAAGTATAACTTAAAATTTTAAGTGACCCCCTTAGACAATTAATGATTCTATAAATTCAATACTGAAGGCTTTACACAGCTATTAAAATAAATTCTGGCAGAAATAGTTCCACAGATTGCTCACTCTCATTTCTCTGTAGAGGGCATGCTGAGTTGAACTCAGCATTTGACTCTATTTTTTTTTTTCTTTTCTGTCTAAGAAGTATAACCTTCAGAACCACTTAACTTTTATCCCAAACTTAGCTATGGACTTCCTTTTCCAGGTCATTTTTTCAAAAGAAATAAATGTGTGTTTTCGTGTTTGGTTTTTTGTTGTTGTTGTTTTGTTTAATTCAATCACTACCTACAGCCAAGAGACAGTGCTGAGCAGAGAACAGAGTTACGTCTAGATTTAGATACAGGGAAGCCAATTATGTTCCCACCTATTAAGATCACTCTAAAATACTAAATTCGAATTCATAACGCTGTTGTGGTATTGGGTGCCTATAATCCCAGCTACTCGGGAGGCTAGGCAGGGAGAACTGCTTGAACCCAGGAGGTGAAGGTTGCAGTGAGCCGAGATCAAGCCACTCTGTCTCAAAAAATAATAAACAACAACGACGACAAACATTCATGATGCCCGCAAAATTATTAATTACTATGTTCCAAAATAATTGAAATTTTAAAGGTTATCTCAAAATGCCAAGTTTTGTTTTCCTATAGCGTTTCATTCCTAGTAAGACATTTTATCACCTCGAGTTTATTTTTTATATTTTCCTTTGCCTACCTATCCCACTTCCAATTAGCTGAGGTGGCTATTGTGTGTTCCTAACCTCGTCTATAGCCCAGCGATAAACACTTTACCAGTTCCTCAGTACTTACCTGTTTGTCTGACAAAAGATCTGCAAACACTTCAGTCCCAGATTGTTGATAGGATGGAAGCAGAAAAAGTCTAAAATGCATGCTCTTGGGATACCCCTATGGTCTCATTCAGCCCAGTCTTTGATTTCCTACATTATCCCAAAGCAAATGCTTTGCTCTATTAAAACAGATTAAAATCTGCCATGACCTATCCAGTCTTTTCTTTAATGAAAGTAGAATGAGAAATATATCAGTTAATACAGCAAATGAAAGGGGGAAACTGCATCATAAATGTATGGTTGAGGAATCAAATTTCACTGTCCCTTGCATGAAATAAAATACAGATGGACATTCTAATAGTCATGTTCTTCTTTCCTTACCTAGAAAATACCAGTCATCTCAGAATTATTGGATAAGTGTGTCAAGACAAAGTCTGGCCTCATCATGCTGACAACCATGAAGGGTCTAGAATGTGGCCTAATGTGCTGGAAGCCCAGACTTCTCACCGGTGACCTAGGGACAGGCCCTGTTCATTATTACATACATATTTGGGACTTTGAACAATTCAATTATTTTTTATTTATACTTAATCTTGGAATATCTTTCTGTTACAAATTCACTTTGGTTAAGGGAACATTATAAAGGGCGTTTTTCCCATAATTATGATAAAGCTCACCAGCTGTTAGCGACTCTTTGCATCTAGGAAATAAATCTCAATTAGATTTCACATGATAAATACTAGTGTGTCTTACGACCATTCCCATATGCAGTCATAAACAAGTCATCACTATTTTACTCATAAATATCTGTCAATTCCACCCACCCTCCTCTGTTTGACCCTCATCCACTTCCACACTGTCCTATGATAGTGCACTGACCACCCTTTTTCATTCTGGTTCCCCAGCAATCTCTTCTTCTCATTGCAGAGAGAGGAAAGATTTAGAAAATGTAAATCTGTTGTCAAATCTAGGCTTAAATGCTTCAAAGGTTTTCCAGTGCTTTCAGGAAAATAAATGCACAGGTTAAAAATCCAGGACCCAGAAGCCTCGCACACTTTGTCTGACTCTAGCCATGTCCAGTTCCATTGTCTGCATCTTCTCCTCACCTCAGCCCAGTTGTGCTCCAACCACCGGGTTGAAGGGTATGTCACCTGGAGAGTAAGACCTGGGACAGAGGAGAGAAGGGTGGGGAGCAAGCTAGGGATTGTCGTCTGTTAAGTGTCCCAGGTGATTCCAATATCAGAGTTGAGAACTATTCCTGTCAAGTAGTTTGGAGCAGGTTACTTTACTCTGAATTCTTTTTTTTTTTTTTTTTTTTTTTGTGATGGAGTCTCACTCTGTCTCCCAAGCTGGAGTGCAGTGGCACAATCTTGGCTCACTGCAGCCTCTGCCTCCCAGTTTCAAGCGATTCTCCTACCTCAGCCTCCCAAGTAGCTGGGATTACAGGCATGTGCCACCATACCCCGCTAATTTTTGTATTTTTAGATGGCCAGGCTGGTCTCAAACTCCTCACATCAGGTGATCCACCGGCCTTAGCCTCCCAAAGTGCTGGGATTACAGTTGTGAGCCACTGTGCCCAGCCTCTGAATTCTTATAGAAACGTATCCTCTTCATTCATAATACTTATTTTCATTTGTAATTTTACACTGGATCATACACTTGAAAGTTCCTTGGGAGCAGGGACTCTGTGCAGCATAGTGGGCAAGTGCCTGCCACCACATAGAAGCTTCTCTGTAATGACTTGTTCAATGAATGAATGAATGAAGGAACAATGGCAAGCTAGTTGATTATTTTACTTAAAGTATGTACCATAATACAGTGCATTTTCATTTTAAAGACAATAAAAAGTGTATTTTAACAATTTTTTTTACTTTTTTTTTTTCTTTTCTTTTTTGAGACAGGGTCTCACTCTCACCCAGGCTGGAGCTTACTAATATGCTCACAGCTCACTGTAGCCTCAAGAACTCCTGGGCTCAAGTGATCCTCCCACCTCCATCTCCGGAGTAGCTGGGACCACAGGCACACGCCACCATGTCCAGCTAATTTTTTTAGTTTTTGTACACAAGGGATTCCCATTATGTTGTCCAGGCTGGTCTCAAACTTTTGGGCTGAAGTAAATCTCTCACTTCAGCTTCCCAAAATAATGGAATTACTAGCATAAGCCACTGCGGCTCGCCAAAAATATATATATTTTTTAAATCCCTATATTTTCACACTAAAAGATAGTAAATGACCCTATATTACATTTCCTTCTGGTCTTTTTTCTAAGCATACAAATTTCAATATTATAAAGATAATATTGTACATTTAATGTTGCTACTTTAAAAAAAATTTAATATTCTTTTGTCATAATTTTCCATACTATGAATGGCAAGATAATCCACCAATGGATGTCTTTATTTATTTTCTTTTCATTTAATAATTAGGTACTTGCTATTATTTTTCCATTAAAAACAAAAATTATTCTTTTGAAGTTTACTTTGAAGTTCTAATTACTTCTTGAGGATAGATACCTTAAAAATGAGTTACTAGGCCAAGCTCAGTGGCTCATCCATGTAATCCCAGCACTTTCAGAGGCCGAGGTGGGTGGATCACTTACAGTCAGAAGTTTGAGACCAGCCTGGCCAACATGGTGAAACCCTGTTTCTACTAAAAATGCAAAAAAAATTAGCCAGGTGTGGTGGTGCATGCCTGTAATCCCAGCTACTCTGGAGGCTGAGACAGGAGAATCAATTGAACCTGAGAGGCAGAGACTGCCATGAGCCAAGATTACACCACTGCACTCCAGACTCCAGCCTAGGCGACAGAGTGAGACTCCATCTCAAAAATAAATAAATAAATAAGTTACTCAGTTAACAAAATAAATATTTTGATACTTCTGCAATATTTACATTTTTAACAGCTGTATATGAGGTAACATTTTTGTGCTCATGACAAAGAAGACTTTCTTTTATATAAGTATTCACATCGTTATCAAATATTAGCTGTAGTCTTCATCACTGAATGTTAATGTTTCTTTTCATTTTTCCAGTACTGTTCAGTATTGCTTACAAATTTTATGAGTTATTTATAAGAGGTACCAAATTTTGTACCAATTATTTGTTGTAAAAATGTATTGCTTGGCTTTAATTTTATGATGTTTATGAACTATAAAGAATTCAATTGTCATATAAGCTAAGAAATCTATTTTTGGTTACTTTTTTCATTCTTTTTATGCTTAGAAAGTCCTTTGCTCTACCATATCATATAAATAGTAACTGGATTTTTTTTTCTGGTTTTAATTTTTTTTTTCTTTTTGAAAGACATTTATTAGTAAATCACACTCTAAAATTAAGAGGAGACATCATATAAGGGAAAAAAATCCATGCTTTGGGATCACAAGATTGGGCCTTCTATTCCTAATTAAGTCTGTGATCTTAGGCACATCAACTCAGATCCTAGAGTTAATTGGGTATCATAACACTCATTATCTAGGACTGTTATTGTAAAGGAAGTGTAAAATGGCTAGATCCCAAAAATGTTATTTCTTCCTCCTTCCCTTTTCACATACGTTCATTCTTACAGTTCCTGACATTTTCTCATCTGGAATGACTCTGTCTCCTTTATCCTCTAAATTCTACCTGGTCATTATTACCGTCTCTTCCTTAAAAACAGTACCAGATCTCACATCCCTCCTTCGGGTTGCACTCTTGAGGTTATAATAAAGTACTAAATTTATTTTTCATAGTTTTTCATTACACGTGTGTGTTCACTCTCATCGCATAGCTCTCTCTTCCAGCAAGCTCATTGTTTAAAATATGAACAGATTTTGCAAGATGTTGTGGAGGCTGCAAAAGAAGATCTGAAACTCTCGGCTTCCTACCCTACCCAAACCAAGGAGATAGTACTTTTAAAATATTAAGAGAAGGGACAAACTAATCCCAGACATGTACACCAAGCAAGGAATGGCGAATGATGTATCATAGGTTATACCCTCTTCCTGATGCATTTCAGAACTCTGGAGCTATTCCCAGTCTCCATAGTTCAGACCTCAAACTGAAATACTTCTAGATGACCTTGGTTCCACCTGCTAGAGGCCACTTCTTCCTGTCTCCTAGGGGACAACATTTCCTGCAAAGAAACACACCCTCCTCATCTGGCTGCTCCTCAGGAGAGCTCTTGTCTGTGCAGGCTGCAAATGCAGCTAATTAGGTGTGGTGACTGGCTTTAGCCTTTCCTGTATTTTTCCCTTTTCTCCCACTTCCACCCCCTTTTCTTTCTCGTTAGACTGAAGAGGTCTCCTTAGATAGAGCATGATTTCCAAATCAGAGTAGTGGAGGCAATCAGGAGTTACCTAAAGCCATTAAAGATCCTTCATTAACATGGAGTGCCCCTTTGTAATGACCCATGTGGTCAGAAAGAGGAAGGAGGTTTAACCTCTTTACAGAGAAGCAGCCTCAGATGCTGAAGGTTTCACTGTCCCAGATACAGACAGCAGCTTGCAACAGATCTGTCTGTAAAGCTTAATAGTGAGAGCAACGATTTTGAAGCCTGCTTGACTGAGCTGTGAGTCAAAACCACCACTTACTGGCTCAGAGACCATGGGCAAATCAATGAGTGTCTCTGCCCCTGAAATTTTTAATCTCTAAAATGGATCAATGTATGTCTACGGTGAACCCCAAATATCTAACTCAGGTCTCCGGTCAATTTAGGAAGTTTATTTTGCCAAAATTAAGGACGCGCGTCTGTGACACAGCCTCAGAAGGTCCTGAGGACATGTGCCCAAGGTGGCCAGGGTATATCTTGGTTTTATACATTTTAGGGAGACAGGAGACCTCAATCGATATATGAGGATGTACATTAGTTTGGTCCAGAAAGGCAGGACAACTGGATGCAGAGAGGGAGCTTCCAGGTAACAGGTAAATAAGACACAAAAGGCTGCATTCTTTTGATTTCTGATTAGCCTTTCCAAAGGAAGTAATCAGATATGCATTTATCTCAGTGAACAGAGGGATGACTTTGAATAGAATGGGAGGCCGGTTTGCCCCAACAGTGCCCAGCTTGATTTTTCCCTTTAACTTAGTGATTTTGGGGTCCCAAGATTTGTTTTCCTTTCACACTACTATGCACTTACTGTTGAGATGATTTAGTGAGGCAGTCTGCAAAAACTGTTTAATATAGAACTCTGTGCTCAATAAATAACAGCTATTATTATAGTAGTCCCCCTTTACCCACAGGGCATATGTTCCAAGACTCTCAGTGGATGCCTGAAACCCAATACGTGCATACAGTACAACGATTTTTCCTACACATGCAGAGCTACAATAAAGTTTAATTTATCAGATATTAACGACAATAACTAATAACAAAATAGAACAATTATAGCAATATCTTGTTCACAATTTCACCGATATAAGATTTGCTCTTACTATATCTCCTAGCAACCTCAGCATACAATTTCTTTTCTTTCCTCATGGAGAATTTTCACTTTTTCACTTAAAAAAAGCACTTGATGGCTTCTCTTTGGCAGATCTGAATTGCCAGCATCACTAAGGTTGCATTTGGGGGCCATTATGAATAAGTGAAGCTGTGTCATTTGTCTGGGGTAATACCTGCGGTTGCTTGTCCCACAGTCATGGAAAACTAGGATTTGGATACACCAGGGTGAGGTTCAGAGCAGAAGTTCAATAGGCAAAAGAAAGAGAAAAGCTCTTTAACTGCAGAGAGGGGTCCCAAAGAAAATGAGCTGCCAGTTCCTTGGTGAAATGCACAGAGTTTTATAGACTACCTTGAGGAGGTGGTATCTGATTTACATAGGGGACAAAGAATTGTTTGGACCAGATATGCCATTTACATAGTGTGCAAAGAGACTGGCTGCCCCAGTCTAATCTGTTATTATGCAGATGGGTTCGCTACCTGGCGGGTGCCATGTTGCCTGCTTCTTTATTGTACACGTGGCAACAAAGAAAAGGGAAAATGGAGCCTCCATGTTGAACATAACTGGCTTTCAGGTAGCCCTTTTCTATTTGCACAGCTGCTGGCAGTCACCTGTGCAATCTTCCAGCTTGCCTATGTCTGTAGCTCCATTTTTCAGGCTGCTGTTTGTGAGAAAAGAAATAATTTGGGGACTGCTTTTTATTAAAAGGGAAATTCCACTGAGGACTCTCTTACCCTCACTATCTGCCTAAATAATTTCTTTTTAGCTTCTGTATCATAAGGGTGACTTGAACTCAAGCACTACAATTCCACGACAGTCGGTTTAATAACCAGGAGGGCTCCTAAGTGACTAGTGGGCCGGGAGTAGAGACAGTGTGGGTCCCCTGGTTAAAAGGATTCATGTCCTTCGTGGAGGTGGAGCAGGATAATGTAAAATTTTATCACACTACTCAGAATGGTGTACAATTTAAAACATAGACATCTTTTATTTCTGAAATTTCATGTTTAATATTTTCAGATTACAGTTGACCATGGGTGGCTAAAACCATGGAAAGTGAAGCTGTGGATAATGGGACTACTGTATTATTATTGAGTGCCTGAGTGTTGTCACACGAAAGAGCTTTCCTCATGATGCCTAACTTGACCTCATACTGTCTACGAGGCTTCAGGGTAGGGTAGGTATTTTATCTCCATGGATTCCGCAGGGTTTTTTTTTTTCTTTTTTTCCCCGGATCTGATAAGTAGCAAAGCCAGCACTCAAAGCCCTCCCTAGAGGATTCGGGGCACTTTTCCCCTGGCCACGGACCCTCTTGCCTTTCCGGTAGAGGAGCTCTAATTTGTAGAGGCCATGATTCCCCTGTGAATAATGAGCTTCTAAACAATGAACAGGGGTTTGTTTGGGTTGTTTTCATTCCATCTACTGGAATCAGTCAGGTAGTATTGAAGCCCAGAAGCCTCACTACTGTGTGCTATCAATTTGTTCAACGATTATTCGAGGAGCAGGTGATTTCCATTAGATGATCCATTAAATGGGGATGTGTGTTTTTCAAACTGGAAACTCTCAGCAAACAGAGAAGCAGAGCCAGCTGATCTGCCTCCCTGGGAGCCACTGTCCTTAGGCTGAGCTTGGGTGGGAAGGATAACAGTGTGGTTATCTGGGTGTTGTGTGGTCAGGCCAGGTACTAGACTCTGAGTATATCCACTGCCAAGTGTTAACTTACCCAGCAGTGAGAAGGATATGAGATGGGTCAGGGAGGGAAAATGACAGCCAGTGTGTGACAGACAGGTTGAGAACAAGACTCCAGAAACCAAAAGAGCTCCCAGAATCTTATTTTCTAGCTGCAGAAGGGGTTAGGGATAACTCACAAAGCCAAGAAAGAAAGTCCTGGATGATCCTTCTAACATCACCACGATCTTTCTGGGGAAAATTAGTTAATTACCTTCTACCTTTCTGCGTTTTTATTTTGTATGGGCACATTAAATGGGGAAAATGGTTAAGACTCTCCCACTTACATCTTGATTTCTGTGTTAGACCTTGATAATCTATGGCTGAGATCATCTTGTAACGTGGTCTTTGCTGCAAGAAAAGTCCATGCTCAGGAAGACATTTTGAGTGGAGATGCAATAAACGAGTTTACTTTTTAGTTCTTTCACTAAGTTAACTAGTCTAAGGATGGTGATCCAGGACAAGAATGAACTTTGCAAACCTAAATCCTCTCTGGATTTTCAGATGTTAATATACTTCTTAAATATAAGACTCAGAACAAGTTTCTTATGTTCCCTGAAGCATAGTTTTCTCATCAGTGTAAAGAAGAGTCTGAACTGATCTCTGAGATCCCTTCTGGCATTGACATACTACCAATCTTTTATTCTGTAATCTTAGATTATTTCTGTAATAGACTGTAAACACCTTACCATATTTCTAGAACCTGACCTCATTCTCCAAATGGACTCTTTTAAAAAATGAACAGAGTTACCTGTGTTACATGCAACCACCCTGCCTAGTTATACTAGTGAGATTCACATCTATAGCCCTAAACACTTGTCCTTCCAGTTTCATCGAGGTGAGCACCAAGGTAATTGCCAGGAAAGTTGCCAAGGGCTCTCCTGTATCTCATTGTTAATCAGGACTGCATTTCTTTCTCCCCATTCTGATCAGGGACTGCAAAGATGTGATTTCTGAAGGGTTTATTTGGCATACTCCTGGGGAAAACACACACACACACTTTTCCTTAAAAAGGGGGTGGAAGTTGTGGAAGTTGGTGGGGGTGTTGGCAGGTCCCTAAGAGCAAAAGTTAGACAGTGTTGCCCTCTGGTGGCAAAATTTCCCAACAGTGACCTTTGCTTTGAAGAAACTGCAATGACACTGGCTCGTCAGGGACTGGACACAGGGCGCTCGGGACACAGCATACATGCGGAGAGGAAGAGGTCACTTGCTCAGAGATGGCCATTCCATAGAGAGTTGCTACCTTGACAAGCAAATAAAATCTTGCCACCAAATTGCTATGCTCTCTCCTTTCACTCTCTCTCTTGGCCACAAAGGATTTGATCTTTATCTCATCTGTAGTACTCCCTTTTCTCCCATCAGTTCAATGCTTGTTAGAAATAAGATTAGAAGATATTTTAAAACTCAGAGGATTTGCCAAATCAAAGGTTTTGCCAAATAAGCTTATCATTAGTCCTTATGACAGCTTGACATCATAGGGTTTTCTTTTTTTCTGCGAAATACTATGCGTGTGGATGAATTGGGGTAGCTCTGCATTCATAGTTTGAAGAACAAATTCTTCTGCCTGGGTATCAGTTTCCTCCTTTCTAAAAAGAATGAACAGGAATAAGTGCTAAACAGATTTAATGCTCAATAATTCTTGTACCCCAATATTTATCTATATAGTTTTTGCATTTTATATTCCAAAGACCCATACTTCAAGGACATGCTGAAAAAAGAAAATAAATGTATTAATGCAAACAGCTCCACATCAAGGGCATTGCATAGAAAGGCAGTTTTTAGACAAATGCAATTAAAATCACAATACTGATGAAGAAAGTCAGAAATACCAATAAGGAGGGCAACATTACCCTTTGATGGTAGAAAGAACAAAGCTGGGTGAATAAGTAAAGCTCTGCATAAGAATATGTTAATCAGTTTCAGGGTATTTCATTTGCCTCGTGCATGCATCTTATAGCATTTGTTTGTATTTTCTTGTAAATATGTGAATTAAAATGAATTTTATTATGGAGAGCTATTTTATCTATGGCGTTTTAGTTTCTCCCTTAATTGAAAAACTACTGGGCTATCCTCAAACCAAAGATGGATCTAATGGCCACTCCTTTCAACTCCTGCCAGAGCTCACAAGGAGACAGAAGGCTGTGGAAAGGAGTATTTTTGCATGAACGTGCCAATTCAATAAGATCTGATACAGAAAAGATGGCTTTCATCTCCTATGCTGTTGTGGGGTGACAACTGTTTTTTAACCTAAGCCTCATGTTGGGACTCAAACAAATACACAGTTCATGGTAATTAGGATTTCGGAAACACGTTCACACAGCACCCACGGAAATAATGCAACCAGCCACTGGGCCAATGCCTGGTGATTTGCTTTAGTCTTTTAATGACAGACCACTAATTCCAAACAGGAGTGGTGGAGAGGATGGGCAAAGGGCTGGCATCAGAAGTTTGGCCAGAGTTGCTAGTCAGAACTGCCAACAGTGAGCCTCCACTGCTGTCTCCTTCACGCTGCTTTGTGGTGGACATTAAGCATTCCAATAAAATCACCAGCTTGATGCTCAGCTGGCCTGATTGCTGAAGAGACTGATTGCATTATTCATTCTCATGAAAAGATTTTTAGGACTCTCAAGGATCTATAGAGATTACATTAAAAATAAAAAAAAAACTCCAGAGTTATCAACAGTTTAATTTATCCTCCTATTCTCTCAAAAGGAACAAAATCACAGAAGACAATAGACAGAGCCTGAACAGAAAACAGGTTTTTGCTGAGGTTGAATCAGTTTGGAAGCCCTGCATGTTATGGGATTGGGTGCCCCTCTCTTAGTCTTTTCTTTTTTCTTTTTCATTTCCCCTTTCCACTTTTATTCCAGACAGGTTCCTCTAACTTTTTTTAAAAATAAATAAACAAAAAGTAAACAACACCCCCTCCACCAAAAAAAAAAAAAAAAAAAAAACACCAAAAAAAGTCCCAAAACAACAAAAGCTTGCTGCTTGCTAATTCCCTATGAAATACTTCCATCTACTGGCTGAATGGAGAAGACTCATGTTTTAGCTTTTGTTGTTGAATTTGTACCACAATTTATGAACACCACTCTTCAAGTATTTAATACAAAAAAATAGGAATCGCAAATCCAAAAATTAAAGAAACTGAGCAATGTTTTACTTTATATTTAGCAATAGACCCAAGGAATACCCCCAAGTATTTGATATAGGCATGAACATTCAAATGCACTTTGCAAACACCCAAAATGAGGCACAGATCTGCAGTACTGCAGAAAGCAAATTGGTGAGAAAAAAGGAATTGAGAGACTAGGGAGAGCAATGGTAAGAGATGATCTTTTGAGAGATGATCTTTCTGTCAAGTTAGTCAGGATATTTTAAATCAGACCACATAGGGAACAAGGCCGTAGCATTAGAGATGAAATCAGAGACAGTGGCCAAGGTAACCACATTCTCTTTATGAAGAAAAGTAATTCTGTGAGATCTAAAAAGAAACCAAATTGGATTTCAAGTTATGTTATTAAAGAGGATGCCTTCAATAAAACGCCATTCAGAACTGATGCTTCTTCCTCTGTGTTCATTTTTTAAAAGAGTCCATTTGGAGAATGAGGTCAGATTCTAGAAATATGGTAAGGTGTTTAGTCTATTACAGAAATAATCTAAGATTACAGAATAAAAGATTGGTAGTATGTCAATGCCAGAAGGGATCTCAGAGATCAGTTCAGACTCTCCTTTACACTGATGAGAAAACTATGCTTCAGGGAGCATAAGAAACTTGTTCTGAGTCTTATATTTCAGAAGTGTATTAACAAATTCAACAAAAAATACAAATAAAACTCAGGGTTTCCATACGGATGTTAAATGCATTATATTGTTTGTAATATTCTTTCAAGAGTTGTCAGTTTCTAAAAGCAGATCCATATGCACAACAGAGCATCACAGACATCCTGTTATTGGGTTAATATTCACATCACAGTGGAACGTCTTGCTGCAGTTTGTCCATTTAGAATACACAGGGAACAACAGACTGCAGAGAAAATACAGTGCCTTTTTCAAAGGGTAAGTCTCAATAGGTCATGGGGCTAAATAAAATACGGATTGAATTATGTTCCCTCATTAGCTGGGCGTGGTGTTGTGTGCCTATAATCCCAGCTACTCAGGAGGCTGAAGCAGGAGAATCACTTGAACCTGGGAGGCGGAGGTTACAGTGAACTGAGATCGCACCACTGCACTCTAGCCTGGGTGACAGAGCAAGATTCTGTAGAGAAAAAAAAAAATGTTCCCTTTGAGGGAACTTCTCTAAAAGTAATTAATATGTTATGTACCCTATTGGTGAAATGTAAAAAGAGGGGTCAAACCAAAAATGAATCCTTAAGGAGGTTTAAGGTAAAGACGTGGTGACTTAAATAACTCCACATACACATCTTGAGAAACTGAAGCTCTAATCTTTCAGTCAATTTCCTTAGTGATATATATAAAAACTCAGCAAGGAGAGAGTTCCCCAGAAGTAGCTGGTTGTGATGTGCTTTCGCCATGACTCTAGTGCTCTGTGGCATTACAGCCATTTCCATCCCCAACTTCAGACCTGCTTCTGCCATTGACTGGCCACACGAATTGAAGATTGAGGCTTAGCATTTCTCAACATTGCAATTTCCCAATGGTATGAATGTGCTCTGAGGATATAAAAAGAAAAACTCTGCTTGTAGAAATAGAGAAATGTGGGGGTATAGCATTAAGTGCAATGGATAGGCACTTAAAAGGCAACATTACAATATAATTTATTACTTCCGGATGCATTGCAAACACACACACACACACACACACACACACATTCATGAGTGCTGTTATCTACACTTAAAAAATGTAATTCTTACTTTCCTTTCCCAGATATGGCATGTTTCTTGAAGAGAGTAAATTTTTAAAAATTAAACATTTATTCAATCCCATTACAAAGTATAATTTTCCAGAATATTTGAGTGCCCAGAGGCAAATTGCAGAAATGTGTACAAAATGAAGCAATTTTTCTAATCAAATCACTGACATGTTAAAAAATTCATCTGAAATTAAAAAAAAGAAAAAAAAAATAGATTCCGTAGCACAGTCTTCATTTCTTAGATTTACTATTAAAGGCATAGCAGTGAAAAGCCCCCGGAACCACCCAGAGGTATCATTCAGAGACCCAGGATCAGCTTTGATGCTTCCTGGCCCTCACGCCCCAAATGCTGACTTTTCCCCAGACGTCACTCACATCTGCGCACTTGTGTCTCTTCCCACCAGCCCCATCCCACCAGGACTAGCGTTCTGTCAGGGTCGGGACCAGCTGTCTCTGCATGGAAACCAGTGTGACGCTTTCACAATGGAAATGCAATCACTTACCTCCCTTCTTCAGAACCTATCAAATATTTCCTCTTGACCTTAGGATAAAGTTGTTCTTGGTTTTTAGCCTAAGCTGGAACACAAAGCCTTGCATAATCTGGTTCCCTTTTAGACAGCCAGGTTGGAAGCGATCCCGGAAAACCTCCAACCAACCTGCGCATTAGGAATAACGCGCACTGGGGTGGAGACACAGAAGTTCGTGCCCTTTGGAGCAGGGAGGAGCCTGGCCCCTCCTCTTCCTGTGTGGAACCAGGGATTCAAGCTGCAGGCGGGAAGCGCCCTAGCAGGGACTCGCCTTGCGAGAGTTGTTTCCCCCTTTTCTTCCTCTTCACCCACTACAACTCTCTCCTACTCACCATTCAAACCACCTGCGAGCCTAAATTTTCATGGCCATGGGACGGACGAGGACCCCGTCTTTAGCCGAACCAAGGAAAAGTCCTGCAACACGTTTATACACGCCCAGCCTTCTTTTGGGTCACGGCGTTTCATCTGGCCGATGAAGAATGCCCTTCAGCACTTTGGGAGGCCGAGGCGGGCGGATCACGAGGTCAGGAAATCGAGACCCTACTGGCTAACACGGTGAAACCCCGTCTCTATTAAAAATACAAAAAATTAGCAGGGGGTTGTGGCGGGCGCCTGTAGTCCCAGCTACTGGGGAGGCTGAGGCAGGAGAATGGCGTGAACCCGGGAGGCGGAGCTTGCAGTGAGCCGAGATTGCGCCACTGCACTCCAGCCTGGGCAACAGAGCAAGACTCTGTCTCAAAAAAAAAAAAAAAAAGGTGCATTCTCCTTCCCAGCCTAATCATGCTTTACCCCAGCTTCCTTAACCCCCTTCTGTGGTCCTGGCCTGGGAAGCTTCTCATCCTTCAGACCTCAGCTTCAAACATGATGTATTTGAGGTAGCTTTCCTGACCCCCTGGCTCCTTACTAGATTAGTTTATTTTCTAAACACTTTTTGCAGTTTGTCATTGTAAATATCTTCCTCAGTTGACTCTATCTTCTGTGAGGGAATGAACTAGATTTGTTTTGGTGACCCTGGTGCTGCCAGTCCTTGGTATAAGGTAGTTGTTCAATACACACAAACACACACACACTTAGACAACAAAGATTCTAGCTTGCAGTTGGTAGTCAAAAAAATAGTTATTGTGTTTTATTCTTATCAAACCATCAAGTACAAGGAGAATACTATCTTTCATTACTGTGAAGGGTATCATTGCTTCAAAGTTCTCTACCTTCCAAGTTCTGAACCCTGAACTGCTACCAAGCTATAAAGGGCTATGCCTAGTCACATGTCTACCCATCACCAAATAACTCACTAACCGAGAATAATTACCAATTTTTTTTTTTTTTTTTTAAATTTTGAGACGGAGTCTTGCTCTGTCGCCCAGGCTGGAGTGCAGCGGCACCATCTCGGCTCACTGCAACCTCCACCTCCCAGGTTCAAGTGATTCTCCTGCCTCAGCCTCCCGAGTAGCTGGGATTACAGGCATCCACCATCCCACATGGCTAATTTTTTTTGTATTTTTAGTAGAGGGGGGTTTCACCATGTTGGTCAGGCTGGTCTCAAACTCCTGACTTAAGGTGATCTGCCCGCCTTGGCCTCCTGAAGTGCTGGGATTACAGGCGTGAGCCACCGCATCCGGCCATAATTACCAAATTTAAATTTGCAAAGATGGTGACACTTTGACACTTGATCCAAATCAGGTGCCCTTTTCACTACACACACACACGCACATACACACACAGTATGAACCATGCATTACACACTATGGGTGATGCTTTCGTCACAAGAACAGTTTGCAGTCAGAGGTGGAGAATATGGAGCAGAGAAGTCTGGATAACTTGGGTTAAGGTTGATGTAGATTCAGTATTTCATTCACCTAACAAATATTTTTGAGGATCAACATGCATTTGTTCAATCGCCAAATATTTACAAAGTCCGTACGTATTCCCAGGCACGTGCCAGGTACAACACTAGACACAGTAATCGGTGATGAGTAAAGCAGAAATGACATCCCGTGCTTGTGGAGCTTACAGTCTTGTGAAAGGAGACCAGGCAACAAGTAAATCACATAACAACAAATCTTGAGTACTATGAAGTGCTATAAAAGAAAGGGTCAGAAAGCCGTAAGAGAGACCAAGGGAGATCTGAAGAACAACAAAATAGCAACCACTACTGAAGTGAGTGCTCTGGGCAGAGGGAACAGAGGCATTGTGCTGTAAGGGCCTGGGCCAGGAAAAGGTTTGTATGTCCTCATAGCTAAGAGGAGGCAGCAGGATTGGAGTGCAGCATAGATGACGTGTTGCGGGATGCGGGGTGACTAGTCGCTGCAGTTTGCTAGGACAAGGTGGTTTCTCAAGACACTGGACTTTCAGTTTTGAACCTGGGACAGTTCTGAACGGACCATTCGTCACTCTAGGTTCAAGATGGGTTTGAAGAGACTGATTTTGAATCTCTCCTGTCCAGACCTACAACTGCTCCAGTCAGTAAGCAGGGCCTGGGCTCCAGCGCTGTCTGGTGTTCCCCCTCTGCAAGTCTTTGTCCAGTAAATCTGTGTTGCTGTTGAGCAACCCTCCCCACCGCTGTCTCTGTTTCTTTTCTCCATTCTAACAAATAGTAAATAGCAAAAGTGAAGAAAATGAGAAAATTAAAGTGATAATGATAGATTAATCATTACTTAAGAGGGAGAATACTAAGTAAAGGATGTGGAGGAATTTTGGCTTAGAAACTCTGATCTTGTCCACATAGCTGTAAGTGTATGTGTGTGTGTGCATGCACACACACACATGTGAAAGAGATAAAACAAGTGATTTCTCCCTTTCTTCCTTCCTCCCTCCCTCCCTTCCTTCCTTCTTTCTTCCCTCCCTCCCTCTCTTCCTTCTTTCCTCCCTCCCTCCCTTCCTTCCTCCCTCCCTCCCTTCCTTCCTCCTTCCCTTCTTTCCTTCCTCCCTCCTTCTCTTCCTTCCTTCCTCCCTCCCTCCCTTCTTTCTTTTCTTCCTCCCTCTCTCCCTTGTTTCCTTCCTCCCTCTCTCCCTTCTTTCCTTTCTTCCTTCCTTCCCTTCCTTCCTTCCTTCTTTCTTCCCTCCCTCCCTCTCTCCTTCCCTCTTTCTCTCCCTCCTTTCCTTTACTTTCTTCCTCCTCCTCTCTTTATAATTAATGCCATTCAAAAAAGGAACTGAAATGGCTAATGGCATCTTATATTGAGTTTTATGCTTTTCAAAATATGTTCACACTACCTTCTTGAATCCCCACAATAATTCTACCAAGTAGGTATTATCTTCCACATAAAATCAAAAGACTATGAAAATTAAAATGACTTGTTAGACATCACACAGTAACTTAACAAAAGGACTAGGCTGGAACGCAGGGCTCCTAACTCCTCGACCAGTGTTCTTTTAAACACCGCCCTTTATTATTAGCTAGCTCAATGACGGGATTTTGTAGAAATGATAGGTAAGCTTAAAGGCAGGAAACGTAACTGTGGCAGCAGTTCTAGGAAATGCTACAGTTATCTTCTGAAGCAGCCTGCCAAACAGCTCAGAGTCATGGCGGGCTCCCAAGGACAGTGTGAAGATTTCTCTTGGGCCTCTTCACCTGGTGTTAGGTTATCTTCATAATAACTGGGGTGAACTAGGCCCTCCACTGGGCTCTGACATTTCACCTGCCACTTGTGCACACTGAAAGGCATGACATTTCTTACACCTTTGAAAACATCAGGGAAAATCAAAGAAATTTCTCTCATTCTGAACTTTACCTCTGCTGGGCCAAAAGGTTTGCTACCAGGGCAATAATAAAAGCAAGAAAGGAGAGAGTTCCATAAAGAAGAGATAAGTGGAACAGATTTATGGGCTGAAATAACAATCAACCACTGACCACACTAGTTAAATTGCCTTCTTCAATACCTGCACTCTATACTATGCCTTTCTTATGTAAAGAGTAAACAAACCCTTTTTTTTTCTGTTTCAAGACAATCTTGATTTTCATTGTGTGTAATTAAGGAGTACAATGTGATATTCTTTGGATTGATGCACAATAGATACACATATTTTCAAGTCACGTGGGATAATATGTTCACATAATTTGTACAGATCAAGTCAGTGTACTTGGGATATCAATCAACTTACATATTTGTATTTTCTTTATGCTAGAAACATTCAAATTTTTCTCTTCTAGCTATTTTTAAATGTACAATAGATTATCATAAGCTTTAGTCACCTCACTGATCTTTAGAACATTATATGTTATTTCTTCTATCAAACCAAATATTTGTACCCATTAATCAACTTCTCTTTATCCCACTTCTTTCTTTGGCCACCCTTCCCGACCTCTGGTAACCACAAATCTACTCTCTTTCTTTATGAGATCCACTGTTTTAGCTTCCACATATGAGTATAAATGCAAAATGCTCTTTTAATATACTTATGCGTAGTGAAACAGTGACTGTAGTCAAGCAAATTCACATATCTGTCATCTCACAGAGTTAATCTTTTTTTGTGTGCATGTAACAAGAGCCCTTAAAATCTACTCTTTTAGCAAAAATCCTGAATATAAAATAATTTTATTAATTATGTTCTTTGTTCTGTACACTGAATCTTTTAGACTTATTCATTCTGCATATCTGCTCCTTTGTATAAAGGATAAACAAAAACTTTAAAATACTTCTCTCTTCTGTCCTTCCAAGCCTACTAAGCACGTGGCATCCTCCCAGATGGAGAACCAACTCATTCACACACATAGTTGGCTGTTGTTTCACTCAAAAGGAGTTGATTTGAAATTATCTGACTGCATTAACTGAACTGATAACCAGCTGATCATTGCTATAGATAATGGGATTTCTTCAAGGCATAGGGAAAGTCAGTAACAATCAGATCTAGAATTATGATTTTTTGACTATTCATATTGTAGGCCCCAGCCATCTCCAGTTGTGTATTTGTCCACAACCCATGAGCTGGCACCGGGGGATTGGCAGACCCTTGTTCCTGGAACCTCCCACTGGTTATCACACCTAACGTTGGAACACTGTGGTACAGTGAACTCTGATTCCTGGAATTGTTACCAGGTGACCACGACGTCATCAAATGGTCTGGCCATTCCTTCTACTGATGTCTCAAACATGTTTCAGACTAAGCTACGAAATGAAAGTTGGGAAGACTTGCAGAAAATGTCCTGCACAACTGAGATCCAAGTAGCATTCATTCTCTCCTCCTTTATGACCTTCATCAGTGGACTCATCATCCTGCTGATCTTCAGGCTGATTTGGAGAACTGTTAAAAAATGGCAAATCATCAAGGGAACAGGAATTATCTTGGTCAGTTTCCTTATTAGGGATCCCTTTGTGTGAAGTTACAGATGAGTTTGGGGTAGTTTTGTGTTCAGCAAAAGATCTAAGCTTCATTCAGTTTTTCAGGCTAACACAGTCAGCTTCTCTGGCCTGGTGCCTCAGAAAGGGTAGTAAGCCAGACCTCAGGCCACATTCTGAAGCCTGAAGAGACAGGGTCAGGCCTCTTTTTTCTCCCATCACTGGAAAAAGCAATGTCTTGTATGGTTAATGATTAATGTTAGCTCTGGAAAGGGAG
Source organism: Macaca fascicularis (assembly GCF_037993035.2). Taxonomy (NCBI): domain Eukaryota; kingdom Metazoa; phylum Chordata; class Mammalia; order Primates; family Cercopithecidae; genus Macaca; species Macaca fascicularis. Next base: position 40,131,502 of record NC_088382.1, read on the forward strand.
GTCACTGTTCTGAAAAAAAGGTTCATAAACATTATGTCCATGACTCTATCTTGAATTTTAACAAGACAATTGTGCTAGGTTGTAGAAAGGAGGTGAAAGGGAACAAGACATCAACGTCAACCTTGCTTTCATAAATTGTTCATGCATAATGCATATGTACTGACATGTGTACATTGTCTTTTGTATGGTATGTGAACACAACACATTGAGTTGCACATACACAGAGAAGCTCATGCATACATGCCTGTGCTATCCAGGCATAGATGCAAGGACATTTCTTATAACCAAACAACCTTAGCAGGAGTTGATGTTGTTGAATAACAGCTGGCAAATGATGATGATGAGGATAACTGATGTATTATACAGATAAGGCATTGCTTAAGAGCTTGAAATAAAGCTCTCAAATGCTGTGTAATGGATGTTCTATTACCAGAGGTCAAAGATGAAGAGTTTTATTATACCCTGTGTAGTTTGTTTCCATTTTTGCTTCCCAAACTTTCTTTCTCTGATAGATTATAGCAATTTCCATAACACAACACATTTCACCTGTGCATTATAATATTGAAAATTTGCTTAAAACATTTCTTTTAGTACTAAAACCTACAGAAAATATAATTTATAAATTGATAATTTTTAAGGTTATTGGTAATATAGAATTTTGTTTTCCATATTTGAAAATTAGCCAATATTGAAGCTTATAGATTTTGTTCCTAAACAAGATTATTCTATTGATTATTTGTACATTATGGATTTTAAGCAGTGGCACAATAATTGGAGAAAGAATACTGGGATACTGACTTATGGGTAAATAGCCTTGATGAATCTGCCTCCTGTTTTCTACCTTGTTTTGTTGTTGTTAATGCACAACTGAATTTGTAGGATTTTTAAATCTTCTTAGTCTTCTGCTCTAGGCAGTGTTCTTCTCCATTATGTTCATTTTCTGTGATTACAAAAATGTGAGAGTACATTTGTCAATTTCCTATATTTTTCATTTCTTACTTTGGGTGTAATTTATGTCTACACTTCAATCCAGGTGTATCCTTTAATTACAAATATTTAGCAAATGTTACGAAATGTTAAGAAGTGAGCCTGAGCAACCAGAATGCTGTACCGTTCTGCTTTTGAATCTTGAGGAAAGAGTTTGATCAAGTTGAGTTAGTTTTCAATAATTTGTTTTGTTTCATCAAATTAAGAGTGACCTGTTTTTCTCTAAGCCTTTGGAGAAGTTGGACAAATGCAAAAAAAAAAAAAAAGTCAGAAATCTAGGTGTACTGTGAAGAGTTATTTTAAAAATTATTTGGAGAGTTATAATTTCTCTCCTTAAATGTGCATTTAAAACATTTATTACATCTATAAATATGATTTTATTATATCTTAGGACCAATTTGTTTTTCCACAGAAGGTAGCTCCATTTTATGATGGAATTCAAATGAGTATTCTATATTAATGTCATACCTAGTATTTTTTTAAATTAATTCTCAGACAACATTTAGAAACAGACATGAGTCGTGTGTATTAGAGGACAAATAATTGATCAGGATGTAAACTTTTATCAAAGAGTTTTTAAATGAGACTTCTCTTCTTATCATTCAGAAAATATGAGTAGAAACATTAACTGATTTTGGAAATCTTGGTTTCATATAAAATGAGCTTTTTTGAAAGTCAGAGGGAGTCATTTAGCTTGGTGTGGGTAGTCCTAGGTGGTTTGTGTATTTCTTTGTGGTGGTTCTAAAATATTATCAGCAAACAATGAATGCCAGCTCAGGCCCCAGCCTTTCCTCATTGCCTGATATTAGGAAAGTCATTTAATTTCTCTATACCTTGGTTTCCACATCAATATAAAATTTATTTAGTCATGCCTAACTTTATCATATGAGATTACTGTAACATTTAAATATAATAAGTGAAGACATTCTGGCCGGGCGCGGTGGCTCACGCCTGTAATCCCAGCACTTTGGGAGGCCGAGATGGGCGGATCACAAGGTCAGGAGATGGAGACCATCCTGGCTAACACGGTGAAACCCTGTCTCTACTACAAATACAAAAAAACTAGCCGGGCGAGGTGGCGGGCGCCTGTAGTCCCAGCTACTCGGGAGGCTGAAGCAGGAGAATGGCGTAAACCCGGGAGGCGGAGCTTGCAGTGAGCTGAGATCCGGCCACTGCACTCCGGCCTGGGTGACAGAGCGAGACTCCGTCTTAAAAAAAAAAAAAAAAAAAAGACATTCTATAAATGTGAGGAAGGATTATAATTTCAGAATATAATACCAGCCAAAAAAACTAAAAGCAACACAAAATTGCTGAAAACTTCTCCCTTGTCTCACAAAATGCAGACACTTAAGTAATCACCTAAAAAATCAATTTGTAATCTTTTTTCTTTGTCCACATATCTTGATGAAAACTGTTACACTTATACCCAGAGCAGAAGAAAGCATGATGCTCCCAATTCTGATCGTTGCAATGATGTCAGTATGAAGGGTCTGGGACTGAGTATACATGAGAAAGACATAGAGGAAGATTGCAGAATTTCAGCATAGAAAAAGCTGTGCAGAAAACCAGGAAAATGCAAATCCAGTAAAATCCGTATTATGAAATATTGAATAAGCAACTTCAGGGTTCCCTGGTTTGGACAAGGTAGAGTGGTTTTCGACTGATACCATCACAAGAGGCTCTATCAACATAAGTAAAACAGATTTCTTTCTCTCAGATCCAGCTCACATTGTCAATTTCTTTCTCTCGATTGTAGGAACTGTTCACATCAGGTAGCATCCGTAGGAACCATGTAAGAAGCCTCCACTTCCACGGACGATTTCGTGATCGTATAGAAATGTTGCTTTCGGCCCAGACCTTTGTGGGGCAAGTGTTGGTAAGTACATTTTCAGTGTTAGCTTGCTAACAAACTTTAGCCATAGGTGTGATTATAGTCAGTATAAATCAATTGATTCTCTAGGTAAACAACTGATGTTCCTTTGGTCGTCTTATCTATAATATCACCACCTCCCCGTCCCCACCTCCCTGTGTCTACCACTCTTTACCCATTATCTTGCTTTATATCTGGAGTGAATATAATTACTAATAATTGTATTATATTATTATATATTAATGTAAATCATATATATTATTAATGTTATATAATTAATAGTATATAATACATTATCTGTAATAACATGTAATTATATGGAATAATTATATAATTATTAATAATTATAATCTTCCTAATTATAGTTAATTACTAATCATATATTTATAAATAGTAATTGTAATATTATATATTTACTAATTAATGATATATATTTATAATTATATAATTACTAATTATGTATTATAATTATATTTTATATTTATTGTCAGTCTTTCCACAAGGAAGAAAGCTTTGTTAGGGCAATAGTTGTGAGCGTTTGGTTCTCCTTATATATGCAGATGGGTGTGCACATAGATATTTTCAAAAAATGTTTAGTAAACGAATCAGACCTGAAATATATAGCTACTTTCCTCTCCTTTGATTTCAATAGACCTCTTTATATCATTATGCAAAGTAGCCTTTAGTGTCCCTCTATGATATTTATCCCTCTACTTCCTATTTTAATCTCGGTAATTTGAACATATTAAATCTCACTTTGGGCATCATCTCTTTGGGGCATCCTAACCTTACCTCTTTATTAAGAGCTCCTCCTCTAGCTTCTTTAATATTTGTTGAGCATTGCTATTAAAATTATCTGTGCACATGCCTCTCTCTCTCAGAGTACAGTGAGCTCCTGTCCATACTATGTCATGGAACTGTTTATTTCCCATTATCTGGATATAGCAGATGCCCTGTAAATGAAGATTGCGCTGATCATCCTTTCAGTAGTGTGGTTTGATCTAAAATATGAAAAGATGAAATTCATAATTAGGGGTCTGCTGCCATCAGATGGTCTTATAATGGAAGTAGGTTCGTGTGAGCTAAAGATTATCCTCTGTTTCTTATAACTAGCAAAAACATGGCCCTTTTCCAGTTACTGTTTAATTCTGATCTCATACATTGCTAACGCTTGGTTGGAAGTATTAAGTAAAACTGCTTTCATAAAAGCTGCAGGGAATGTTGAGTCATCTGGAAATGTGCCTCTCCTTTTTCTGTCTTCTAAAGTTTTTTATCTCTTTTCCTGAAATCTCTGTGGGTATGACCCATTGCAGAAGGATTTTGTAATTCTCTCTGATGATATCAAGGATTTCTTGGTTAGGATTCAATGTTCTTCAAACGTTCAAGTCATGTTTGTGTGAGAAACTTTGGGAATAATATATTAAAGGTCACTAGGGTGAGGGAGAAGGGAACTTACAACATCCATCATATGAGCATTGCATATGGGAAGTGGGTGGGAAAGGAATGATGAAAAATTACCATACCAATAAAAATTACTTATTTAACAAAGGGAAACTGTATTATTTTAACCTATAACAGCTGGTGATTATCTAGTTGGAACAGCAGGAGGCAAGGAGTAAAGCTTAGATTAGAATAAATACTTCAGGCCGGGTGCGGTGGCTCATGCCTGTAATCTAGCACTTTGAGAGGCAAAGCAGGAGGATTGCTTGAGCCCAGGAGATCAAGACCAGCCTGAGCAGCATAGCAAGACCTCACCTCCACAAGTAATTTAAAAGTTAACTCAGTATATTGGCCTGCACCTGTGGTCCCAGCTACTCAGGAGGCTGAGATAGGAGGATCGCTTGAGCCCAAGTGGTCAAGGCTGCAGTGCTGCAGTGAGCTGTGATCATGCCACTGCACTCCAGCCTGGGCGACAGAGAGAGACCCCATCTAAAAAAAAATACTCTAGCATTGAAAGCCAAAACTGAGCCTCTTAGAGATCCCAAGTACAGTTTTAAGAGAATAAAACAGCTTAAAAGGAAGGCTTCCTTCCTTCTATCCTTCTTTCCTTCCTTTGTAATTCTTTTACTTCTTTTTTTATTTTAATACTTTAAGTTCTAGGGTACATGTGTACAATGTGCAGGTTTGTTACATATATATACATATATATATATATACACACGTGCCATGTTGGTGTGCTGCACCCATTAACTCGTCATTTATATTAGGTATATCTCCTAATGCTATCCGCCCCCCCACCCACTCCCCACAATAGGACCCGGTGTGTGATGTTCCCCTTCCTGTGTCCAAGTGATCTCAATGTTCAATTCCCACCTGTGAGTGAGAATATGCGGTATTTGGTTTTCTGTTCTTGCGATAGTTTGCTGAGAATGATGGTTTCCAGCTGCATCTATGTCCCTACAAAGGACACAAACTCATCCTTTTTTATGGTTGCCTAGTATTCCATGGTATATATGTGCCACATATTCTTAATCCAGTCTGTCATTGATGGACATTTGGGTTGATTCCAAGTCTTTGCTATTGTGAATAGTGCTGCAATAAACATACATGTGCATGTGTCTTTATAGCAGCATGACTTATAATCCTTTGGGTATATCCCCAGTAATGGGATGGCTGGGTCAAATGGTATTTCTAGTTCCAAGACTAAACCAGAAAGAAGCTGAATCCCTGAATAGACCAATAGCAGGCTCTGAAATTGAGGCAATAATTAATAGCCTACCAACCAAAAAACATCCAGGACCAGACGAATTCACAGCCGAATTCTACCGGAGGTACAAGGAGGAGTTGGTACCATTCCTTCTGAAACTATTCCAATCAATAGAAAAGAGGGAATACTCCCTAACTCATTTTACGAGGCCAATATCATCCTGATACCAAAGCCTGACAGAGATACAACAAAAAAAAGAGAATTTTAGACCAATAGCTCTGATGAACATCGATGCAAAAATCCTCAATAAAATACTGGCAAACCGAATCCAGCAGCACATCAAAAAGCTTATCCACCATGATCAAGTGGGCTTCATCCCTGAAATGCAAGGCTGGTTCAACATACACAAATCAATAAACGTAATCTAGCATATAAACAGAACCAAAGACAAAAACCACATGATTATCTCAATAGATGCAGAAAAGGCCTTTGACAAAATTCAACAGCCCTTCATGCTAAAAACGCTCAATAAATTCGGTATTGATGGAACGTATCTCAAAATAATAAGAGCTATTTATGACAAACCCATAGCCAATATCATACTGAATGGGCAAAAACTGGAAGCATTCCCTTTGAAAACTGACACAAGACAGGGATGCCCTCTCTCACCACTCCTATTCAACATAGTGTTGGAAGTTCTTTTACTTCTTTCAGCAAATATTTATTGTTTGCCAAGTACATGCTAGGCAAACACTCTAGGTATAGTGGAGAATTCACGCAAGAAACTTGCATTTAAGAAACTTAAATTCTAGTGAGGGTAGATATGAAAATTACATACATATGTAAATAAGATAAATTCAGATAAGGAGTGCCATGAGGGAAATGTGAGTGAAGTGTTTGTGAGATATGGTTGTTACAGAGTTAGATCACAGTGATGATAGAAAAAATCTCTAAAAAGGTAAGATTTGAGCTGAAGCATGATGACAAAGAATAAAGCAATTGAAGAATTAAGGGAATAGAGTTCCAGATTGAGAGAATAGAATTGCGGAGTCAAAGAGTGCCACAAGAGTTTACTGCAAGTACCAGAAGGAGGCTCCTATGCTAGGGACATGGAGGGCAGGGGACAGCGAGGTCTTACAAGAGACTGTAAAATGGCTCAATGTCTTAAGATTCATAGGGAGGAGCTAAAAGACTCAAAGGGAATCACTCTATTCTAAAGTAAAGGGATATCTGAGATCTTAAAGCATGAGTTGACATGGTCTGATTATATTTTAAGGTTCAACAGGCACTAAAGGCTGAAAATAGAGGAATTGTTAAAAGTAAGCCAGGAAAATGATGGTAGAAATTAGGAGTACAGTAGGGACATGGATGCAGCTGGAAACCATCATTCTTAGCAAACTATCACAAGAACAGAAAACCAAACACCACATGTTCTCACTCATAGGTGGGAACTGAACAATGAGATCACTTGGACTCAGGAAGGGGAACATCACATACCGGGGCCTATCATGGGGAGGGGGGAGGGGGAAGGGATGGCATTGGGAGTTATAACTGATGTAAATGACGAGTTGATGGGTGCTGACGAGTTGATGGGTGCAGCACACCAACATGGCACAAGTATACATATGTAACAAACCTGCACATTATGCACATGTACCCTAGAACTTAAAGTATAATAATAATAATAATAATAAATAAATAAATAAATAAAATATTCACACACACAAAAAAAGAAATTAGGAGTACAATTTTAATATCACATAACTTTAAATTCAACAAAATTCAACCATAACCTTTGAAATGATAAATGTAACAAACCACAAAGAAGATATAACATCATTAACATCACTGCACCAAAAATATAACCCCAACGATATGTAAAACATTAAAAAGTTATTTTGATAAATGAAAAAGTAATTAAAATAAGTGAACTAAGTATCAAATGCAAAAAGTTAGGGAATAAAAACATTAAATCTAAGCAGAATAAATTTAAAAGATAGAAAATAATGAATTATAAAACAGTTGATTACTTCAAGCAATGAAATAGAGAAATCAATAGCTAGTCTATAAACAAGGAAAAAAAAGGAAAAAGAACAAATATATGAAATAAGTCATTTAAATGAGAAAATAAGTACAGATAAAAAGGAAATTGAAAAAAATATATATGCAATTAATTTTGAAAACTAGATGATTTCTTATGATAATATGAATTACCAAAACTGTCCATAAAAGGAGAAATTCAAACAGACCAGTATCTGGAAAAAACAAAGTTGTCAAAGACCCATAATCATCATCACCCTCCCTTTTTGCCCCTTTGAGGAGAGACTTGGATGATTTCAAGGACTAGTCTATAAAACCATCAAGGAGTAGATCTCTCTAATGCTAATTAAACAGCTCCAGGTCATGGAAAAGAAAGCATTACATTTTCTTTTCCAATGAAGACACAGTACTTACATGAAAATCCCCCCAAATAGCAAATTTTATATACCCTAAAAACTAATGCCCTTAACACTTTGAGGGAGAATACATGGGCAACCACTCAATAGAAGTCTAAGAAAAGGAAGAAGGAGGAAGAGGAAACTAGGAAGATGGGGGAAAAAAAGGAAAACGAGAAAGAGGAAAAGAGAAAGAAGGAACGTGAGAAGGAAACTCCAACAGTAAAATAAAAAGATTCCCTTCAAACAAGCATGCCCTCTAGAAGTCTTCCTATATTATTAATATTAATGGAATGACAAGGTGTTGATCAACTCTGTAGCATCTATGGGTTTGATGTTTAGTGCATTTATGGGTTAGGTGTGTTATACCAACTACCTGCAGAAAAAAATTTTTCTTCTAAATTTAGTTCCAAATATGATCCTATTCTCAAACAATTATCTTATTCCTTTTTGAGATTTTGTGTTGTAGTTAATTATGTAACTGACTGTAATTCTCTATTGCTTTGTGGCTAGAAAATGTAAAACCAAAATTACGGCTTATTTTTAGCAAGTGTGTCTATTTTTAGCATCATCCTAAGCACTACTGTACGTTCACATTCTGTTTTTCTGGCTTCTCTGGCATCTCTTTTTTTTTTTTTTCCAGGTAATCTAGCATTTGTGTTTTTATATTCTGCCTTAAATCCTTCCTGTAAATGCATAACTTTTTCTGTGAACATGTAATCCTCTCTGTAGATAAATTAAGCCCCTAGCAACAACAACAGTTGTCAACCTTAGTATAAAGAAGAACTAAATGCACAAATAAAGCATCATAATTCATTTCGAAATGGGAAAGAATATTTCAAAAATGGTGTTTGGAATGACTAAATAACTTATTTTGCTATTTTTGCTCATTTTCCTAATGTAATGCAACCTCTAGGGAAAAAAATAAGAAAAACATAAAACATACTGGAAAAGATCAGTTTCTTCATATTTTATATGCATTGTTTATGTGAAAATAAAATAAACGTTTTCCACCACCTTGAGATAAGCTGTATCTTTATCTTTGTTTTCTTCCTTTCCTTATTCCATATTTCATATTGAATATACCATCAAGCATCAAGAATGTACTTTGACAGATATATGATGAGAATACAGTTTAGAGATCACTATCATATGAACAAAGAAAACACTGGCAGGAAACACTACACTACCGTCCTAGAAATGTTTTTGGCAGATGATTACCTTGTTTATGTTTTTTTCTGCACTGATCATTTATGGATATTATTGTTTATCTTTTCATGCACATGATACAGTATTTTAAAAGTACAAAGTAAAAACTAAGTTCCTTCCTTACCCCTATCCCCAGAAGCAAGTACCTACTGCCATGAGTTTCTTCCTTCAAAGCTCTGCAAATTCTCAGCAACATTGTCAGATTTATTTTATTTAGGTGTTCAGGCCACTTGGGATACTCTTGTCCTCCCATAATTGTATCTACAAATATAAATTTTGAAATAATGTGTTACTTCTTGTGGCACTTCTTTGTGGAGAGTAGTAAAGTGAATGGCCAGTGAAGCCAGTGGAGGTAAAATTAGATCTGAATTCAGGTTAGTCCATAGATCCTGTCTTCAAATAGGGATACACCCCACGAGAAAGGGAGGGATGCCAACAGGTTTCTGAGGGGTCAGCAGGTGGAACGGTTCTCCAGCTTTCCTTGGTTCTACTTCCTAACATTGATGAAGCTGCGAACTCCACATGCTCACTTTCCTTTCCCCCACTACCATTTCACAATCCGTTTTTCAAGAGAGGCACTATCATTACCTCCTTTTTAAATGAGGAAATTGACACATATCTCATAGAAATATAATGTAAAAATTATACAGTGGGGATGAAAAATGCTATCTATAGATTTCAATAAACAAGCTAAAACATAAGAATGAGTTAACATTATAATCATTACTGTAGTGTTGTCATTATTACATGAGTTAATAAGTGTAAAATATACATAGGTTGTGCATATAATAAGCATATATAGGTATTGTTATTAATATTTTTATAAAGAAAATATCTCAGGACTTATATCTATAAACATAAACAATGACTAATATTGATGTTGAACCCTGTCTCATTCTAACAATAAGTGATATCTATAAATACCAACATTAATTTGAAAAGTCCATCTCATGGGTGAATGTTTTATAAAATTTTACTTTTTATGTTTTGCAATGATCAGCTTATGTTGTTTAATAAAAATTATCATGACAATTCAATACAGAAAAAAATATACAAAATAATATTTTGAGGCAGATGTCAGGAAATTTAGATTCCCTTTGAGTTTCTTGCACCTATCTTGAGATTTCAAACCTGCTGTCCCATTTTTCCATTTGTTTATTACTGGAAATAATATTTGTTAGAGGCATTAAGCAGTAATTACTAATCAACATGACATTTTATGTTGTAACTAGGATGATCATAAACACAGATTTCTGCTAGTTGTCCTAGTATAATTGTTAATAGAGCCTCTTTTATTCTTAAAAATCTATGTATGGCCAGGTGCAGTGGTTCATGCCTGTAATCCCAGCACTCTGGGAGGCCAAGGCAGGCGGATCATGAGGTCAGGAGTTTGAGACCAACATGGTGAAACCCCGTCTCTACTAAATATGCAAAAATTAGCCAGGCGTGGTAGCGCTCGCCTGTAATCCCAGCTACTCAGGAGACTGAGGCAGAAGTATCACTTCAACTTTGGAGGCAGAGGTTGCAGTGAGTTGAGATTGTGCCACTGTACTCCAGCCTGGGTGACAGAGCGAGACTCTGTCTCTTTTAAAAAAAAAAAAAAAAAGAGTCCATATATTTGGACAATAAATAATATAGTCACCTTGGTTTTAAATGAAAGCAAGTTACAGGTCATTTTCCAAAGAAGAGGAGCCAACAGAGAGAAGACAATTTTGTCTCCTTGATGGCCCCACAGATTAAATTACAGCTTTGATTAGAAAGAACCTTTTTTTTTTGCTTTTGTTTGGTATGCCTCTTTTTCTCTAATTTGCACCCTTCTTCCCCTTTCCTCATGGGTCATGTTCCTTCCTTTTGGTCTCATTTAGCCTTTTTGGAGATGTATATGTTTCATTAGTCTCATGAAGAAAAGTAGCTTTATTCACTAATTCTACATAGATGTATGTGTATATATATATACTTCAGTGTGTGTGTACAATTTATACACACACATATATGTGTAATTAATATCTTCCTTAGCCTTCTTAATTTTAATATGGTTTTTTCCAATTTACCTTAATTTTCCTTTTCTCCCCCTCTAGTCAGTTATATGAATGTATCACATGCTACACCACCAGTTCAGGATGAGCATTTTCTCATAAACTTTTTCTGATACCCAAACTGCTTCCTCTTACCATCCAAAAGTCCATCCTGTCCAGGCATGATGGTTCATTCCTATAATCCCAGGACTTTGGGAGGCTGAGGCAGTAGAATCACTTGAGCCAAGGAGCCTGAGACCAGCCTGGCAACATAGTGAGACCTCATTTGTACAAAAAATAAAAATATAATTACCCAGGCATGGTGACGCACACCTGTGGTCCCAGCTATTTAATTGAGAGGCTGAGGTAGGAGGATTACCTGAGCCCAGGAGGCTGAGGCTACAGTGAGCTGAGACTGCACCACCCACTCCAGCCTGGGCAACAGAGCAAAACCCTGTCTCAACAAAAACAAAACCATAAAAAACAAAAGTCCATCCCAAGCTGAGGAAAGGGAAGTCTGGTTGGGCCCTAAGTTTCTTGAGAGGAATCCCCAAATCCACATTTCCTCTTTGCAAGGAGGTGGGGCAGGGAGAGCTAATTCTAGCCCACAGGGCAAAAAGGATTAATGGGTAATAAACACATTGCTCAATGGTTCTTGTGAAGCTTGCCATTTAAAAATAACATCCTCAGCACAGGTTTTCAGTGGCAGTGGCTCACACTGTTGGCTTTGGCAGAGGGGCCTGGGCTCCTTCCCCCTGGAGCCTCTACCTGCCTCTGTTACCAGCAGTGACTAGTCTTGGACGTCTCATGTACTTGGCACTTACTCTTAATCACTGACCCTGATTGCAGATACCCAGCAGCTCTAGCAGTAACCCCCCTCACATCTGGCATCCACATTCATGCCTTGTCCATGCTGTCAGTAATCATCCACTTCAAAGCCAGGAAGTGGCTGATCAATGAGGGGCACAGGGGCTTGGTAGAAATGGCCCCTGGAGGGTATGTACCTGATCCATCCCAGGCTGGCACTTCAGGAAAATTTCTCAGTGGTTGGTGGAAGGTGGTGTGGGGGTTGGGCTGGACACTTACCCCTTCCTTTGCAGAAGCAGCGTGATACTTTCCAAACTTATTCTGTCCATAGTTCCCTGAGTCTGTGTCCTAAAGGCTCTGGCTGTACTTGACTTCCTCCTTCCATGATGATGAATTCATCATCGTGTTGATGAATTCACTGGACCACTGGATCTTCCAACACAGCTTGTGTTCTTGACTGGGGCAGCTTTGATAAGTGTCTTTCTGAGATCCAGCTCATCCTTTGCCCTCTGGATGAGCTTGGCCGTGGGCTTGGGTAATATTCGTTGTCAGTCTGGGTATTCCCGTATTCAGGACCAGAGATTCATCATCTCCCTCAACTTAGCCCAGAGGCGCAGGACAGCACCACAAGCCCAGGTTAGGTCCCACTATCTTGCACAGCCTTCACCGTGGAAACAGCCATCTGGGCTGGCCACATTTTCCAGTTTCTTGAGTTGAAATTAATTGTATCAGAATTTTTCCTCGGAGTACTTCTTTGGCTATATCTCAGAGACTCTGGCAAGTAATGCTTTTATTTTTATTGATGCATAATTCATCTTTTAAGTTGTTTAAATTTTAATTTTGATTTCTTGTTTGATTCATGATCTATTTAGAGAAATGTTGTGTGCTTTCACTTTCCTTGGATGGAGGGGTTTTCGATTGGGGATAGAGTGGCTATCTTTTCTACTTTGGTAGAAATTTATGGTCCAAGAATGTCAAAGCTTTTATGATTTCTACTTCACAGAATTTATGGAGAAATTCTTTGTTGCCTAGTACATGATCAATTTTTATTACCATGTAATGGAATTTTGAAAGACTATATATTATCTGTTTGATGTATAAGCAATACTAATTATGTTATATGTGTTTTCCATATCCTTAATTATTTGCTGAATGATTGAAAGGGACATGTCAGAAAGCTTCATTTATAATTTTTTAGTTTTATTGACAGTCATGTATTTCCAGCAGACTTTGAATGATATATTCTTATATGATATCCACTGATATACAAAGTCACCTATTGCATCTTCTTGGTTGATAGTGCCTTTTATCAATATGAAATATCCATTTTTGCCAAATTTTGTATTATTTTTGGCTTTGTTTTGCTTTTGCTGGAATATTTTAGAATGCAATATTAGCATGTAACATTGATCCTCCTGTTTTCATTTTATTCCTACTGGGATATCTTTGCCAAGCTCTCTTTCAATCTTTCTTTCTTATTTCCTTTTAAGTATGTCTCTTGGAAGTGTCATATAGCTGGATTTTTGTTCTTGTGTTGATTTAAAAATACATTTATTTTTTAATTTGCCAGGAGAATGTGATCATTTTCCTTTATGGTGATCTATTTTATTGGTCTTTATATTATAATATTTAGAGATTAAATGTACTGCATAATAGAATATCTAAATATTAGTGGCTTAAACAAACAAATGGGAGATCTGTTAGCAAAGAAAGAGAGAACAGGTATTGGATACACACTAGGAGCTCTGCTAGGGTCTGAATTTCCTATCTCACCAGAGAGGCAGAACTACATGGTGATTGTGAATTTCAGGAGATTTCGGTTCAAACACTCACGCCTCCACTTCCTAGTATGTAATCTTGAGTGAGTTAATTTTTCTAAATTGGAATTCATTCACATAATATGAATATAAAGAAGGTTATAATAACACCCATTAGAGTGTTGCGAGGAGAATTCTATCATAATACATGTAAACCACTCAAGGCAGAGTAAGCACTGACCATTGGCTGATATTTACATTTTTACTTTATTTTTTTTATTACTTTAATTTATTTTTTGGCATCCTCTAATGTGGCTAATTTAATTTTAATAGACTATTATACACATTATGTAAATCAAATGCAGAACAAACTATCTGCACTATATTTCTCTGTGTATCTTTGTGTGTTTATTGTATCTATATGCTCCTTTTGTATGAGAATAATTGCAGGGGAGGTCAGGTAGCATTATACATGTAGTATGATTCCTTCTTAACGTTTACTTTAAAGTCTAAAATTACACTAAAACCTAATTTTATCAGTTTTATTATGTACCAGTTTTTCTTACATAACATACCATTTCTTTCTGAATTTTTCTTCTTCTTTTTTTTTTTTTTTTTTTTTTTAAAGAAGTGCCCATATTCATTTGCCATGGGGAAGTGTGGGTAGTATACTTTCTGAATCTTTGAGTGTCCAAAAATGTTTTTTTTTTTTTTTTTTTTTTTTGCTCTTACAAGTAAACAACAATGTGGTTGAGTTTAGAATTCTTGGCTTGCAATCTGTTTTTCCTAAAACTCTGTAAAAGCTGCTCCAGTGTTTTCTAGCACTTAGGGCCACATGCCAGGTACTAAGCTATTGTCTAGCAGCTCCCAATATAGCCTCTCTCCTCTGTTTTGTGAGGCGGGGCCTGAACTCAGCAAGTGTGTCTCTTCTGTAAGCTTGCTCCTAGACTCTGCCAATAGAGAGTATAAGACGAGGCAGGAAGCCTCGAGGTCAGAAAAGGGAGCTGTTTGTTGCTTCTATGTTTTGTGTCTGTTCCTTTCAGTCCCACCTACTCAACAGATTTTTAATCCAATTGTCGTACTTGATTCTTGTTTCCTTTTTTTTCCTTCCAACATTGCCACAAGCAGCTCACAGCATCACTGCAGAGGCACAATTACCATCTGTGCTGGGATCCTTCCTCTTAGATCTTGAGGACTAAATTCTGATTATTTTATCTTGCCCAAATTCCCATCTAAGGGATGTAGGGAGTCATGCCCTACAAACCGTAAATTCTCATCGATAGGTTTTATTTAACCCTATATATTGTGAGTTACTTTCCAATCTGACTGGCATAACATTATGCCAGAAGAAGAAAGTCAAAATATTTTTACCCCAAAACATGTTTCTTTGCCATATTTTGAATGGCCCTGCAAAGCTGTCCTTTGTGGGGGAATATTTGCATGTGTAAAGAATCTCTATTAACATAGCTAGATCTTTTTCTTCCAGGCCCTCCCAGTCCTAAAGAGCTTAACTAAGAGTCCAGCAAGTTTTAAAGATCTGGATAGGAAACATTTGTCATCTATTGTCTCTAAGGGCAGCTATCATAAGACTTCAGAAGAACCTTGGTCTCCACAGTCTTTTACCTTAACCTGAACATTTCCTTTCTATCAATCCCAGGTCTCCAGACAAACTCAACCAATTGTCAACCAGAAAATGTTTAAATTTACCTATATCCTGGAAGCTCCCCACCACTGCTTTGAGTCCTGCCTTTCCGTACTAAACCAATGTATTTCTTAAATGTATTTGATTGCTGTCTCATGCCTCCCTAAAATGTATAAAACCAAGCTGCACGCTGACCACCTTGGGCACAGGTTCTCAGGATCCCCTGAGGGCTGTGTCATGGGCCATGGTCACTCATATTTGGCTCAGAATAAATCACTTCAAATATTTTACAGAGTTTGACTCTTATCGTCGATAGTCTGAATCCCAACTCCAAAGAGCACCTCTTTGAAACTACTAAATTTTGAGAATTCCAATCTCTTTTTTGTTGATCCCGCAGGCACTGGGGTGCAGAAGCTCACAGTGAGTTACGCCCATATTCCTCTTTTTGCCTTTCTGATCCTCCAATCCTACTTAATAAACTTTTAAAATTCAATTCTCTTAAAATGACTGGTATGACTTCTGCTTTCCCTTTCGGATCCTGATTGATACAGATTAGAAAGGAGAATTACAAAGTCAGTCTTACTCTCTTTAGTTTGCAGATAACCTGTATTTTTATATTTTCCAATATAGAAAAGTATAGACTATCTTCAAAATCTGAAATTTCCCCATGATATGGCTGTGTGTGTGTCTTCTTTCAATGTTTCCTCCCTGACAAGTTTTGGTGGGCCTTTTCAATCTAGACTCAGGTTAGTTTTCAGTTCAGGGAATCACCTTTTGCTTTTTTCTTTAGCTATTCTTTTTTTTTTTTTTTCCTTGGGGGGGGTGGGTAGAAGTGTTTGTCTTATCCTTCTAGAATGCCCATTATAGTTGTTTCTCTTGCATTTAACCTCCCTGCCTTTTATTTTTATTTATTTACTTATTTATTTTATGGCGTATCACTCTGTCACCCAGGCTGTAGTGCAGTGGTGCAATCTCGGCTCATTGCAACCTCCGCCTCCCGGGTTCAAGCAATTCTCCTGTTTCAGCCTTCTGAGTAGCTGGGACTACAGGCACATGCCACCACACTTGGCTATTTTTTTTTTTTTTTTTGTATTTTTAGTGGAGATGGGGTTTCACCATATTGGTCAGGCCTGTCTTGAACCCCTGACCTCAGGGGATCCTCCCACCTTGGCCTCCCAAAGTGCTGGGATTACAAGCATGAGCCACTGTGCCAGGCCCCTGCCCTTTTAATTATAATTTTTATCTCCGTTTTTTTTGCTTGGTGGTTTTGGAGAATTCCTTTATTCTAGTTCACTTTCATCAGTAGCCATTCTGCTATTCAGTACCTCCATTGAGATATCAATTTTGTCAGTCACATTCCCTCCTGCCCTAAGACTTCTCTCATTCTCTTATTGTTCCTTCTGATTGTAGGCTGCATTTATTTCATCAGTATAATATCCTCTCAAGTCTCACTAGAAACTCTAATTGTAACTTTAAAATGTTAAATCGTAACAGATTCTGTGTTAACTCTTTCATGAAAGTCACTCCATGTACTTTCTTTGCCTGATCCTCCTGTTTTCCTATACTTCTCATAAAACAGGCACTTCTCCGTGGTATGTTACTATTCCCAAGGTTTAGAGTACTCCTGGTGCCCTTTTTAAAAGGCATTGCATTTTGTTTCTTATCTGAAGACCCCCACAACTATCCGCTAACTAAACAGGGGTTTTTAAATCCAGTTGTGAAAATCAAAGTCCCAGGTTTCTATGTGTTTCCTCATAAAGATAAGCGTGGGAAATAAGGCTGAGGCCAGCAACTCTACAAACAAGGCTCTGTCTGGATGAGGTCTCCACTCTTTCAGTTAATTTTTCTTTGATTTCTTTCTAATGTGCTTCCTAGAAAAAGAACTGTTGCCACTAGCCAAGAGGTTCCTCCTCCGGGACTGCTCAGCCTCAGGGTGTCTCCTCTCCGCCACCTTCAGCTGGGTGGCCCCA
The DNA here is from genome assembly GCF_037993035.2 of Macaca fascicularis. NCBI lineage: Eukaryota > Metazoa > Chordata > Mammalia > Primates > Cercopithecidae > Macaca > Macaca fascicularis. Next base: position 40,148,841 of record NC_088382.1, read on the forward strand.
TCTCCAATCCATGGTCTCCATGGCTCAGGTAGAGGGCTTTCTACCCGTCTCTGAACAGTCAGCTCTTCCAGATTTTGCTCCTCCAACCCAGTGAAAAATTTACAGCTCTTCTCAGAATTATCTATCATTTCTACCCGACTCACTGAACAGTGTCAGTCAGAGCCCTAGCGTCGGAAAGTACTCATCTTGAGAGTTGGTAAGAATGACTGACAACAGTATAACAGGTTTGAAAAAGGAAAGTGTTATCGGAAGGAAAGAAAACTGCAGTAGAGTTCAGCAATGTTCTTCAGCAAAACAGGACTGAGTGGGCAGCAGGGTGCTTCAGCAAAGCAGGACTGAGTGTGTAGCAACAGGACTGAGTGGGCACCAAGGTGCTTTGACAAAGCAGGACTGAGTGTGCAGCAGGGTGCTTCAGCAAAAGAGGACTGAGTATGCTGAGATGGACTTTTCCTTAGGGGTGTTTTGGACCTTAAAGCAGGAGCTTAAGGGAAATTTGAACCATATTAGCCCATAGGTCTGCATAAATGATTACATTTGCAGACATCGTGGTGCCTTGATGTCAACAAGGGTTGCGCAATGAGTTTTGACATGCATGCAATCCAGAGATGTATAGAAATTCTGGTTACTTGTAAATTTGGGAGAAAGAAACATGGAACCAGATGCCTACTTTAGGTAATAGGAAAGCCCAATTACTTGTAATTCCTCGGGTAAGGAGTTTTGTCTCTGGAGGGTCTGCTTGATGGGCATCAGGTGATCTTTCCTCTCCTTAGTGTCCACAAAGCTGTCAGCTCCCAGTGCCTTCTTTTGGTTTTAATATATATTTTGCTGTTTGTTTCCTATGATTTCTGGGTAATGTTCTTTGGGTTTGTGGTATTCAATTCTTAGTTTTGACAATTTTTTTTTCTTTTTAAATTTACTTACCTGTTTTTGTTCATTTCCTTGGGTTGGGGGGTTGTAAAAGTAAGGCATGTATGCCATCATCTTTCCAGAAATCTGTCAATATATGATTTTTACTTGAACCTTCTATGGGATTTCATAAGAGAAAAAATGTACATAATCATATGTAAATAAAAGTAAAAGGATTTCATTAAAATTATTAATAATTATCAATATGCTGCGGTTAAATGTATATATGTGTGTATAAATACACACAAACACATATATATCTCCACTCCCAACAACTCTTCTGAGCTTCAGACCACAGTTGCAACTGAATATCTGCATGAGACCATCAAACTTAGTACTATCTTCATCAACACTTAACCTAGATTTTTTAAATGGAACTCACAGGGCCAAGCACCATGGCTCACGCCTGTAATCCCAGCACCTGGGAGGCCAAGGCAGGCAGATCACTTGAGGTCAGGAGTTTAAGACCAGCCTAGCCAACATGGTGAAACCCCATCTCTACTACAAATACAAAAATTAACTAGGTGTGGTGGCAGGTGCCTGTAATCACAGCTACTCAGGAGACTGAGGCAGGGGAATCGCTTGAAATAGGAAGGCGGCAGTTACAATGAGCCGAGATTGCACCACTGCACTCCAGCCTGGGCAAAAGAGAAAAACTCCGTCTCAAAAAAACCAAAAACAAAACAAAAATGGAACTTACAATAAGAGCTGAGACGCCAGCACTACCACATACAAAGCTCTTGAAAGAAAACCAGTTGAAGCTCCTAACCTCTTACCCAATCACTTGTAAACTAGGGTCAATTTGAAATAGAAGAGCATTTTTGGAAGGGACTCTGCTGTTGGAGAAATGTGAGGGTACTTTCCTCTCATCTCAAACGTAGGACAGGAAGCTGAAGAGGGACCACTCAGAAATCTCAATTTGCCTTCCTTGGAACTTTGGGAGCACAGAGGACAGGTCTGTGCCTCCTCTGTGGCTCACTGTTGGCTAGCTGCTTTGTGTCAGACGAGTTGCCACCCAGGACATAATCTGTCCCTTCCAGTGTTTGTTGGAGCAAAGAAAACTTAAGAGTTTCCATGGGCCAAACATGAATCACAGGGGAGAGACTTCTATAACCAGCTGAACGGGGGATCTGGGAGGATAAGGGTTCCTGCGGAAAATAGGAGGGTAGGAAGTAGCGAGAGAAGAGTGGCTGTGAGAGAACAGGCGTCACAGAAATAAGGGAACCACAAATCAAAAAGATTGTCTTCCCTCTTCCCCTTCTTCCCCTTGCATTTTCCCCCTTTATTTTGCTTTGTTTTATTTTCAAAGAATTTCACTTCTAACATATCAGATGATTTGCATATTAATTATCTTCATTTGTCATCCAGGCTGTGATGTCCATGAGGGGGCAGGGATCTTTGTGTATGTTGCTCACTGATGAACAGAAGAGTACTTGGGTCACAAGAGGAGCGAGAGAAATCTTTGTGGAATTTGAACATGAATTCAGTTGGAATCTCCAAAGAACAATGGGACCACCATGAAAGTAAACATTAAAGACCTTTCATGGCCAGAGAGCCCCAGGGTGTGAGCACCATGATCTAACACCAGTCAGAGAAGCAAGTTCTTTCTCTCATCTCCCTTTTCTGATCCCTCCCCAGATGGAGCTACAATTCTGGAGAGGTCAGTGCTGGCCTAGTCAGCAGAATCCAGGAATAACAACCTAGAAATGGTTAATAGAGATGAAACCGAGTCCTTTCACAATATACATAGCCCACCCAAGGAATATCTGAGCTAAAATTAAGAGAAGATTTAATCCTAAATAAAAATCCAGAGTTTCATTATTAGAATTACACTGGACTGAACATGTTCAAGAGCTGGATCGTTTGGAAACAAGAAATAACTGGAGGAATGTTAAATTACCTAAAATTAACCTGAAATGCATTAAGGCCGCCAAAGGTTTTATCCAAACACCCTCAGGGCTTTGAATGGACAGTTTCTAATTGCATTCCCCGAGTTATCCCTGTTTTACCGAGGCACTGGCATAGGAAAAAACCACCTTCTTCTCACTTGCAGCATTTTCGCTACTGGGAAAATTCTGGCTATACTTTAGGGAATACATGTCTGTAATTTTTTCTATAGTATAACCAACAATTCAAATCCAGGGTCTATTTCCCATAACCCCTTCTTTTCTAGCGTGTGATAAGTTGCATAATGCCTATTAAGCACTTAATAGATGTTTGATGAGTGAATAAGTGATCACAAGATAGGGCCTCTTGAGATCAAAGATTAAAAGCCTCTAGAAGTGCAAGAAGAACAAACTGTGTATTCTGAAATGTATGCAAGTGAAAATTAAGTAAGTAAAATGGGTGCATATTCATTTTTTTAATAGTCAGGAAAGGTCCAATCATGTTTTCTTGAATCAGCCAGGCGTGGTGGCTCAAGCCTGTAATCCCAACACTTTGGGAGGCAGAGGCAGGCGGATCACTAGGTCAGGAGATCGAGACTATCCTGGCAAACACGGTGAAACCCTGTCTCTACTAAAAATACAAAAAAACTAGCCAGGCGTGGTGGTGGGCGCCTGTAGTCCCAGCTGCTCAGGAGGCTGAGGCAGGAGAATGGCATGAGTCCGGGAGGCGGAGGTTGCAGTGAGCTGAGATCGCATCACTGCACTCCAGACTGGGCAATAGAGCCAGACTCCGTCTCAAAAAAAAAACTTTTCTTGAATCGATAAATGAATGAATGAATGAATGAATACTAACATAAGTGAATATGTGAATAAATGGCTGTACATGCACAGGCACGGTAAAAAGAGAAAACAAGCTTTTGTCGATGTTGTTTAATGCAAATAAAGTGGATTTAGACATTTGTTCCTGTTTTTCATTTTCAGGTGATCCTTGTCTTTGTACTAAGCATTGGGTCTCTTATTATCTATTTCATCAATTCTGCTGAGTGAGTACAATGTCCAGCCATGCTTGTCTGCTATATCAGTACATTGCTCGGCTAATGTGGAATTTTCTCCTCAGGAATAATGCTTAATATACTTTCACACACACATGCACGCACACACACAAGCTCATAAAGAATGATGTGTTTGGCCTCTCCCAGTAAGCACTAAGCCCAGCTCTGCAAAATATACAAGAGTTTCCTTGTATCCTGCCACCTTCCACTGCTAGGGGTCAGGGTGGTCTGCAACCCCCACCCCAGATTTATTCTGGAGTCTCTGGGACACCAGCCTTCAGCTTTCTTTCCCTCACTTAGGCCACTCATAAAGATTTTCTATGTCTTTGGTTTCCTTGGGTGTTGGAGCAGAAACTTTTGGTTTCCTTGGGTGTTGGAGCAGAAACTCTGTTGTAGTTTCAGGGTTTCTCATAGGTTTCAGGCAACTTCGGATGGTATTAAGAAAGGAAAATGCCAGCCCTCACCTGCGACAAAGAAGCGAATTGTTGCCTGCTGTCTCTGAAAGCATCCCCTTCTTATTGCTCAGGGTTAGGGCAGCTATTTTGGACAAAGCCCACTCTACTCTGAATTCCATGTCAATCACCTGGGAATTATATTGGATTTCTAGCTAAAATGGACTTGGGATTGCAGGGCCGCAGAAAGCCAGACAACTTTAGAGAACCTAGGGAAACTGGTTGTCTTTGCATTGTACATTCCTAAGAGATCTTTTAGGAGATTTTCTTTGAAATTGGTTCAAATCAATCCATTTGACCTAGAGTATCTCTGTATCAGAAGAGAATAAAGTCGAAATATACTGACTAGATAGATGATCTTGCAAACCAGGAAGAGCTCCCTCATCTCTCTGGCTCTGAATCCCCATTGTTAAAATGGAAATAGAACCAATACATCCTACGAAAGAAATTGTGGGTAATTTTTCTGTTATTTCCAGTGCCATGGGCAGTCCACTGGTTTTGTTCATGCATTCCTCTACTCCCAAAAGAAAAGTTAATTTCCTTGAGATCTGAACTTAAGTATCTGGATTCACGGTGAATAAAGAAAAATTTTCCTATTCTTTCCCTTTAGTTGATCTTATATAGACATCACTTTTAAAATGTTCATCTTCACAAACTGTCCTTCTTTCTTTCCCAGCCCTGTTGGAAGCTGTTCATCATACGAAGATAAAACCATTCCTGTTGATTTGGTTTTCAATGCTTTCTTCAGTTTCTATTTTGGATTGAGAGTAAGTACCTACTGAAAGTGGGAGTGAATATCCAAACACCGCAGGCACAACATACAGAGAACTAACTGTGTCTCAGTTAGTCCTACAATCTGCCTGAGTTTTCAAACTCTAAAGATAGATCATCTGTGCCCTAACTTGCTAAATATATACTGATCCCTAAAAACTCTTTCTCTTGCACGTGAAACCCTAAACCAGGTTAAAAGTTCCAATACAGCATGAAAGTGATTCTTTTGTTAAATGTCATAATCGTGTTCCCATGGCCTCCTTACTGGCTTCCCATCTTTACTAATAAAGTCAAACGAGCAGAACTTGAGTAGCAAGTCTCTGGAGATGTCCTTGGCTCCACTGGTGGCATGCCTGCAATACAACTGTGGAAAATAACTTTGTATCTTTATTTCATTTTGTTACACTCATTTGTTAAATATTTCTCTCTCTCTAGAGGTATTTATTAAGACCTTTTCTAGATCTAGATTTCAATCTCTTTATTCATTCCTTGTTTGTGGGAGACTAATGTGTGTATATAAAATATACACATATATGTATGTATATATAGGCATGCTATATATAAAAACATATCTTTTTTTTTTTTTTTAAAGACAGGATCTTGCTTTGTCACCTAGGCTGGAGTACAATGATGCATTCTTCGCTCACTGCAACCTATACCTCCCAGGTTCTAATGGTTCTCCTGCTTCAGCCTCCTGGGTAGATGGGATTACAGGTGCCTGCAACCATGTCCAGCTAATCTTTGTATTTTTGGTAGAGACAGGGTTTCACCATGTTGGTCAGGCTGGTCTCAAACTCCTGACCTCAAGCTATCTGCCTGCCTTGGCCTCCCAAAGCATCCACATAGCATATAAATATACGTGTCCGTGTATATGTAAAACAGAAGGAGATCAAGGCTTCAGCTGATAAGTAAAATGTAGCTGAATAATGCTGTCTCTTGTGTTCCTTTAAAATTCTTGAGGGTAACAGAATTTGTGTTATTCTGTTTCCGTTTCATAGTTTATGGCAGCTGATGACAAGATCAAGTTCTGGCTGGAGATGAATTCTATCGTAGACATCTTTACCATCCCACCAACCTTTATTTCTTACTATTTGAAGAGCAATTGGCTAGGTAAGTGTGCTGTGGCAACTGGTAGCAATATCTATGAAAAAATAAAAACTCAACATTCATTTATAAGTATCTATTTTTCATTTTTGCTTAATGCCTGACTGTCATTTTAAAAACCCCTCACCTTAATAGTATGGTTTTGCAATACACTTGCAGAAACCTTTTAACTTTAACACTTTGCAATGCAGCAGGCACACAGTAGGTGTTCAATAGGTGTTGATGGAATTGACTGCATTTGTCATATGAGAGGCAAGGTACCAACATCTCATTCCCCTCATGACACCTTTATGCTGGGATCCCACAGGACCTGGGGGAGGTGAAAAACCTCCCTTTGTCTTTAAAAGCTAATCATCACCTCCATATGTACTATGGCATTTTAGAGAATTAGTTAATTAATTGTTTTGTCTTTAAGGTGAATGTGTTGACAGTGCATGGACATTATGTAGCTTTTATCAGTTTCATAAAATAAATATGAATTCCATTCCTTGCTAACATTATCATACCACCTAAAGTAAAATATTATACAAACATTGTGAAGCATATCATAGAGACTGTAATGTCAGGAGTTTAAGTGGTTAAGGGAAAATTTGCTCTCTGTTCTAAAGAAGGGTTAAATAGAGTAAAATGAATAGTCCCCATAATATGTCAGGCATGCTTCTACATGCTTGATAGGGATGCTACAACTCTGTGAGGTTGGTACTATTATAATAGTAACATTTTACATTTTACATTCCCATCTTACAGATAAGGAACTAGAGACGGTGAGGGGATTGCCTTAGGTTACAACAGTGTCAGGGCTAGTATTTGAACTACAGCTTAAGCTGTTACACCTATAACAGAACAGATTTGGAACATGTCGAGAAGAAAAAGAATGTAAGCAATTCCAATGATGTTATAACGTAGGCTCCCTCTGGGGTGACCCTCTGATTTTGGCAGCTTTCTTCTTTCCACTGGTTTGTAGGTTTAAGGTTCCTAAGAGCATTGCGGCTGCTAGAACTCCCTCGAATCTTGCAAATTCTACGAGCCATCAAGACCAGGTAAATAGCCCTGACCGAAGTACTGCTTACTTACTAGTTTGGATTAGAAAATGAATGTATTAACTGGACCTTAAACTCAATGCATTTCTTATCAGAATTTCAGTGCAAAGATCATGAAATCTCTCAGCTGCCAAAATATTATTTGTTCACATTCTCCCATTATATTGCATCTTAAACTAGCTGAAAACTTTGCAATCATTTTAAATAGCTGGTTTAGTCTTTGTTTTGTAAAGCTATGGTGTATAAGTTTATTTAGGTTTTAATTCTAGGTCCCTCCACCAAAAAAAAAAAAAAAAAAAAGTCAAAACAATTCAGAGGCATTGGTTCCATATATTTGCTTTAACAACGCACGTCTCTCCTGGCTAGGTAAAGAAAAAGAAATAATTCTTCAGGCGTTAGAGTATAAAACAATTCCTGGAAGCATATGTTACCCAGTAGCAGCCAGCAATGAACTATTGCTTGCAGAAATATAGCCACCTAAGTATTTCCAGACAACAAGAACACAATCCAAACTGCCTTTGAGCAGCAATACTTGTAAAGTTTTGAGCAGTTTGATCTGTTACCCACTCAAAATCTCCATGCCTTGACAGTCAAACTAGAAGCATCAAATATTAGAGGCCAGGTGGATTTCATTTCTATGTGTTTATGAATTATGGAGAAGCTGGAGGAGGAAAGGCTGCTCCTGTGTGACAGGTGGTCCTGCCTGAAAACCAGAGAGATCTCAGCTAAACTCTAGGGCTCTCCTTAGGTGACAAGGGCCCCTCTCATCCTTCTTCACTTGAAGACCCTGTTATCAGTTCAGCAGCCTGAGTGACTTTATATTTTTGTGTTCTGTTCAGAATTTTATTTTGCAAACGTGCTCCCTGGATTTCTACTCCCTGGATTCCTGGCATAATGCATTGCATATTATTATGTTGGACAATACAACAATCTCTATGATCCACATGTAGCATATTTTAAAAGTGATATGAGGCTAGTGGATATCGCAGCAAAATTCAGACTTTCCAAACAAGTATATGTAACTGGGCGAGTTTTAAAGCTGTGTTTCTCAACCTCTAATGTGTATGTGAATGAAGCAGAGAATCTTGTACCAATGCAGATTGAGAGATCGGGGCAGGGACTGGGATGCTGCATTTCGAATACGTTCTCGGGTAACGCCATTCCTTCTGGTCCATGAGCCACACTTTGTGTAGCAACATCTTAGAGGATGAGGTGTTTATGTTGTTCTGGAATCTGTTAGACCCAACAGCTCTTTGTCTTTCTTCCTCTAGTAACTCAGTGAAGTTTTCCAAACTATTGTCAATAGTTCTCAGTACCTGGTTCACAGCTGCAGGATTCATTCACCTGGTAAGCATCTCATCACAATTCCTAGTGGTGTCTGTTGTTACCAGCATCCGTTTTTTGAAAAATGGAAGGGAACCTGCTGAGCCCCTGTCTCCACCACTGTAAGCCAGTTAGAGGTGTGTCTTTCTACTTCCCATTTTCAGGTTTTCTTTACCCTCATATTCTCACAAATATGCATATCCTACAATCAAGGTGTCTCTGTTTCCTCTTCCAACTTTCAAAACCTACTCTTAGGGAAAGACCCAGTAAGCTCCAAAAGTATCAGCAATAAGTAAAATGTATCACTGTATCTTCATAAGAGTTCTAGCATTAAAAAAAATTAAAAAGTGAAGGAAATGAAGCCAGTTACAGGATTTCAGACTTATAAATGCTGGAGACATATGAGGGAGGAGTTACTGTTGCAAAGGGAAGTTTGGGGGCTTTTTTTGATCCTCCTGAAATCAATCTGTAAACCTAGCTGCCTCCTTTGCCTATAGGAAAGGCTGGTTCTTATCCCACGTAATAAGAAATCTAGGAAATGGATCTCAACCATAGGAAAGGAACTCCTGGACCTTACTTTTTGAGGACAGTTGAGGAGCAGTCATTAGCAAATACAGAAATTGATGGGAAATGTTAAAAGCCTGCAAAAGCCTTTGAGATAAACAAAACAGAATTCATAACAGGTCTTTTTTTATCTGAGCCCTTCTCTCAAAATTAATGTAAGACAATAACAATTTAAAAATACACTAAAAAGTTACCATTGTTCGTTTCAACAAGAAAAATGTCAAATGCAAACAAGGATATGAACCTTCAAGAAATCTGAAGCTCTCTACGTCCTCCACAGCACTCAGGAAGGAAAGAGATTGTCCTGAAGTGTCACAGCAGTAAAGGCTGATTCCTGGATTTAGAGAATTGAACCTTCGAGTCCTGGACCCACCAGGGGACAAGTAGACATTAGTGTCCCTTTAGAAACCTCATGGCCACCACAGGATGCTAAAGGAAAAGTCATTAGGGCTTTTTTCTTTTTCCTTTAATAGCTGTTTCAATGAGAAGCTCGAAGCCTAAATGTGGCCTACAAGCATATTATTATATTTGACCTAATTATGTTTCAATTTTTTGTTTGCTATTTTTTGTCACTTGCTGACTTTTATGAAGAGCTCAGATAAAAATCAGAATTTCTGAATTCTTCAGGAAAATATAAGGTTCTAATAATCCCACTCTCCCAAGGCCACCAACAGCTATAGCTGAAGAATAGCTTCATATCACAAGGTCAAGAGATCGAGACCATCCTGGCCAACATAGTGAAACCACATCTCTACTAAAAATACAAAAATTAGCCAGGCGTGGTGGCATGCATCTATAGTTCCAGCTACTCAGGAGGTAGAGGCAGGAGAATTGATTGAACCCAGGAGGCACAGGTTGCAGTGAGCCGAGATCGTGCCACTGCACTCCAGCCTGGCAGCAGAGCGAGACTCCATCAAAAAAAAAAAAAAAATCTTCTCCCTATGTACAGCAGGTGCTCTTGGGTTTAACACAGTCTCTGCCAGGCCTACTTGAATCATTGTAGTTTTGCTCCACTTCTCTAAGGATGTGAGCATGTTTCCCTGCTGGACATCTGGTCTCCCAGGAAAGGAGACCTCCAGCAAGGAAGTAAGCACAGAAAAAAGGAGAAGCAATCAGATGACATGTGAATTAAATGGTGCCACTTTGAGCCATACCAATTTCTAGAACATTAAAAACCTAGAAGAACTATATCCCAGAGCAAAGAGGATAGCAGATTTTATTGAGGGGATATTTGAAATGACAAGCCAAAATAAAAGCTATGGTTGTCCTAACTCACCATCTTCCCATTCTCATACTATCCTTCAGCTAAAAGATGATATCATTCAAAGATTAATATTAACTAGAAATGAATCAATATGGCACCTGTGCCTAAATTCTGCTAAAAACAACAAGAAGGTGTATTGGAAAGCGAGAGAAACATTAGCACAATAGAAGTTACAAAATAAAACAGTTATGAGAGCAACAATTAAGATAATTTGCCCAAGGGAACAAAGGAAAAGCTAAGGAAAAAAGCCATTTGTATTTAAAAAAATAAATAATTTTTTTAGAAAAACTGAAAATGATCCTTCACAGAATATTTATACGGTTTTAACTGAGGGATTATTAAACAATAGAAGTAATTGAAAGTGGGCCAAAAGACATCAGAGAAAAATAACAAGAAGAGTATTACAGAGCTAAAAACCACATTAGAGGGAACCAAAATGTAATACATTTGACAAAATCACATTCAGAAACATGATGGACAGGACTGGAGCAAAAATCTTGACATGGAAAATAACAAAGATACTCAAATGGTTGTAAAAAAGAAACGTGAAAGTGGGACAATATTGATTCAACCTACTGTAAGTATCATTAGGGTATTACAGAAAATAATAAATGGTGCCAGAAAAGTGTTTTAGAATAAGGTGTTGAATCTGGAGATTAAAGGATAGACTGTATTCCAGGAAAGATAATTCTAAGATATTAATTCTAATCATATATTGGAGCAGTTACAGACATTCAGGGATAAAAAGATAATCCAAGCAGAACAAAACAAGATTTATACAGGGGGGGAACCAATGAGACTAGCTTCAGGTTTCTTGGCAATATAGATCAATACCAGAAGATGATACAGCAGTGTCTATAAAGTTTGCATAAAAGAAAGTGTAACCTGTCTTGTCATTTTAAGCATGCAAGGGGTAACGCACCAGTGAGCTTCTTTTGAATCTGTATTAATAGCTTAATGATAAAATTCAGCCACATAGGAGATGAATGAAAAGAGAATTCAAGAATGGGGAAGGCATGGTAAGAAGTAGTGGTAGTGGCTGGGCACGGTGGCTCACCCTTTTAATCTCAGCACTTTGGGAGGCCACGGCAGGCACATCATTGGAGGTCAGGGGTTCGAGACCAGCTTGGCCAACATGGTGAAACCTCATCTCTACTAAAAATACAAAAATTAGTTGGGTATGATGGCAGGTGCCTATAATCCCAGCTACTTGTGAGGCTGAGGCAGGTGCATCACTGGGGGGCAGGATTTTGAGACCAGCCTGGCTAATGAAGCCTCATCTCTACTAAACATACAAAAAAATTAGCTGTGCATGGTGGCATGCACCTGTAATCCCAGCTACTCGAGAGACTGAAGCAGGAGAATCACTTGAATCTGAGAGATGGAGGCTGCAGTGAGCTGAGATCATGCCACTGCACTCCAGCCTGGGTGACAGAGTGAGAATCGATCTCAAAAAACAAACAAACAACAACAAAAAAAAAACCATGATATTTTGGTCAGGCCCCTTGGCTCATGACTGTAATCCCAGAGCTTTGGGAGGCCAAGGAGGGGCGGATCACGTGAGGTTGGGAGTTCAAGACCAGCCTGGCCAACATGAGGAAACCCTGTCTCTACTAAAAATCGATAAATTAATCAGGTGTGGTGGCAGGCACCTGTAATCCTAGCTACTTGGGAGGCCGAGGCAAGAGAATTGCTTGAGCCCAGGAAGTGGAGGTTGCAGTGAGCCGAGATCATGCCACTGCACTCCAGCCTGAGTGACAGAGCAAGACTTCTCTCAAAAACAAAACAAAAAAGTAGTGGTAGTGATTACTGAATGGATATAAAATAGAGCTAAGACATAATCAAGGTAATTATCACTACAGAATAGAATGTAGATGCACAAAGTAAAAGTAATATAGCTAATATAAATGTTGATGGGCAGGTAAGAGAAGATGAGAGAATGTCCTCATATTCTTCTTCCTAATGTATCTCATCTAAAGTTGAAACAAAGTTTAAAATAATAAGAATTCAGTTTTGAAATATGTGGTTAAAGTAGATAATGATTCAGTCTGATAACCTTAACTGTATTTCCCACCTTGGACTGATGGGTCAACGCTAACATGGTTAAGAGGAAGAACAATGTGAATAAGTAGACCCACAGAAGGCTGCCAACTCCCTTCCTCCATAAACTAAAGAGATACTGAGGAAGTGGAAAGGGATTTGAAACACCAAATTATTACTCCCAAGGACAATGAGTTAAATTTTAAAGCCTTCTTTAAAAAATTGTAAAGGATATTTCCAGATTAAAATAAATTTAGTTTTACTTTGTACATATTGTGCAGGGATAATATTGAATCCCTGTACTACGAGTTGTAAGAGACACTATGGGATTTTAGCTTAAAGGCAACTCTGCAAATAAATATGAATGATTTAAATCTGTGTGACTTAAATTTGGTTTTCTTGTAATGTACGTCTTGGAAAATAGTGAAGACTCCAGAAGTCAGTGACTTTGCAACAGTATCCACTATCAGCCATAAGACTTAAGAACAGACATATAATCCCATTCTTACTTTGGAGTGGAGTATTATAGGGGTCCATACTCTTAACCTATTCATTAAATTTAAGAAAGGGTCAGCACTTGGCACATCACTTTTAAAAAGGGAACAAATATCTGAGCAAACTGCATGGTTTCTAATTTCCATCCTAGTTCTTGAAAACAAAACAAAAAGCCCACTTCCCCCAGTTAGGCATCTCTAAGATTTTATCATCTTTTGTGCTAAATAGAAATGTAAACATCTAGAAAATATGTGAGGTGAGGAGGAAAAAAGGTCTAAAAAGAAAAAACAAAAAAAATTTTTATTATAAACTATATATGTATAAATGTATGTTATATATATGTTACATAATATTTTACACATATTTATAATAAATTTATATATGATATAAATGTCTAAGTTACTTCATTTATCTAATATTAAAAAATCTGATACATTTAGTTTTCTTGAAAGGTGAAGACTCAAAGAAAAAATCAGAAGAAAATATTTTTAAAGGTTTTTTTTTTTTTAATCAACAAAAAGACCATTGTGCAAAGAGATAAACAACTTGGAAAATTGGTTTGTTTTTCCATAGACACTAGCATTCTATATGCTTAAGCTTACTGAAATGAAGTGCTCATTTAAGCGCTTCTTTCTTTAATGATAATCCTAATCTGGTTAAAAAGTGAGAATATGTTATAATTGCTCAGTCTGAGAGCCTTTGGAGTCCCCTGGCTCCAGGATGCAATGCTTGCACCTACTTGAAAAGAGAGCACAGAGGCATCTGTGCCCTGTGGAGCTTTTCAAATGCTGTCCTGCAGCTACAAGCCCCCTCAGGTTTCGGCAATGATCACAATTAAGGAAACCAAGACTTTACACTCACTACCCGTGATTTACAAACTCTTCCATTTATGTAAACTCTTCATAGCAACCTGAAAGCCATTTGGTATTTCATTTGGATTGAATGAAGTGCAATTAATCTCGTGTTTTGCCTATTCTTTAAAACTCTTCTCTTGGATTCTATTCAGAGACGTTTCCTGAGTCTTCTCTCTTTGGACAGGTGGAAAATTCTGGTGATCCCTGGCTCAAAGGTAGAAATTCACAGAACATATCATATTTTGATTCAGTTTACCTGGTCATGGCAACAACGTCAACTGTTGGCTTTGGAGATGTGGTAGCCAAGACATCCTTAGGACGGACATTCATCATATTCTTCACACTGGGGAGTTTGGTGAAGAGTATTTTTAATATATTTTGAATATAGTTACATAAACCAGAAAATATTTGGTTAGTGGTAATCAATGAAGCAATATAGGTTTAAGAGTGAATGTTGCATTACTTGGGGCACGTGTCAAGGGCAAATGAAAACATGCACAGATCCCGTATTTTCCAAACTGCATCACCTGGAGCTCAGGATAAAATTGCTCGGTTTCCAGGGATGAAGGATGGTAGACAAAAGAAGCAGACTTTCCTGATTAAGCTCTACATTGATTTGAGCAAACCTATCTTCCTTCATAGTTTGCCCATCAAACTAAAGTCTTTCTTCTAGAGGAAGGCTATTTGAGATTTGATCTGAAGAAAATTCCATTCCTCCCAGCTCAAATGAGTAACCTTTCACTAAAACAGCGTTTAACTTTAGAGATGTGAACATCTGTGCCTGGCTTACGGGTGTAGCAAAGGCAAAAGCCTTCTTTTCTTTTAGTGACTTTCATATCAATTCCTTAAATTCCACAACAGAGTTCTCCACTCCACTTATTTGATACCTACGCATCCATGGTCTCACATGCCTTTTTTTCAGTCATTGTCTCTTAACCCTCCTCTGTCCCATATGCTTTCATTTTTCCAAGCTCCAAATAGAATAAAGTCAGTGAGAAGGGAAGTTTTAAGTGATAAAAGGAGGGCGGCCGGGCGCGGTGGCTCATGCCTGTAATCCCAGCACTATGGGAGGCCAAGGCGGGCGGATCACGAGGTCAGGAGATCGAAACCATCTTGGATAACACAGTGAAACCCCGTCTCTACTAAAAATATAAAAAATTAGCCAGGCGTGGTGGCAGGCGCCTGTAGTCCCAGCTACTGAGGCTGAGGCAGGAGAATGGCGTGAACCTGGGAGGCGGAGCTTGCAGTGAGCCGAGATCACGCCACTGCACTCCAGCCTGGGCGACAGAGCGAGACTCCATCTCAAAAAAAATTAATTAATTAATTAAAAGCAGGGCTGGGCACGGTGGCTCAGGCCTGTAATCCCAGCATTTTGTGAGTCCAAGACAGGCGGATTACCTGAGGTCAGGAGTTCCAGACCTGTTCGAGACCAGCCTGGCCAACATGGAGGCACCCCATCTCTACTAAAAATACAAAAATCAGTCAGGCCTGGTGGCAGGCACCTGTAGCCCCAGCCACTTGGGAGGCTGAGGCAGGAGAATCGCTTGAACCTGGGAAGTGGAGGTTGCAACGAGCTAAGATCTCACCACTGCACTCCAGCCCGGGAGACAGACAAGAGACTCCGCCTCAAAACCAGAAACAAAAACAAAAACAAAAGTGATGAAATGATAAGACAGGTGGAGAAGTCACCTTGCTGCTTTCCTTTGTTTTCATCATTTTGAATACAGAAAAGCCTTATGTTAAATTTTAACAAAATTCAAAGGCTGAAATAAGGAAGAAAAACGGGGTCCCTTTTAACATGCTATCATGTACTCTTAGATGACAGAAAGTTTTATGTACCCTCCTTTTCCTTTCTAATCTTGAAATTTTTGGAGTATTCATCAATATAATTGGAACTAAGATTTTATTTGCTGATCAATTTTAGATATTGTTTGCAAACTATATACCTGAAATGGTGGAACTGTTTGCTAACAAGAGGAAATACACCAGTTCCTATGAAGCACTCAAAGGAAAGAAGTAAGTAGTGTTTTAAGTATTTCTACAGTTTAAGAAATTCTATTAGCCACGTATCTCGTTCTAGACATCTGTTGTCTGGCTTAGCTGTAGAACCCAAGGTGAATATATCAGTAACATCCTGCATTCACTAAAAAAGATTGTGCTAAACTAAATACCATAAGAAAATGATATTTGCTACTTGACACAAATTGCTACATAGATGCCCATAAGAATACTAAATCAACTAAAATGACAGATAATGTTGTAATTCACTGTCAATAAATATTATTGATTATGGCACTATTTGTACATTCCTTTTCACTAACTTCTCCTATAGTCATTATCAATTGTCTGACTCATTTTCCTTGTATGGGTAACTTATGGCTAATTTTACATAATGGATAAGATTAAAGCCATGACTCCAATTTAAAATAATTAGTTTAATTCAGTTGTCTTAGCCAAAGCTCCCCTAAACCATCTGGGGCTCATTTATGGTGAGGATTTGCCCGCCTGAGAAGTTTCTACCCTGTCTTCTGTAGCGCCTCCTAGATGACTGATTTTTTTTCCATACCACAGCCATGTGTTCCCAGGAGGAAAATGGAGTGGAGTTGTTTTTATATTATTTCTTCTTGGATTCATGTTACCTTAGCTTCCATTAGGTTTTTTTCCTTTCTAAGACAAAAAAAATGAAATGGAGGGTTTTGTTTGTTTGTTTTTGTTTGTTTGTTTGTTTTTGAGACAAGAGTCTGCCTCTGTTGCCCAGGCCTGAGTGCAGTGGCGTGATCTCGGCTCACTGCAAGCTCCACTTCCCGGGTTCATGCCATTCTCCTGCCTCAGCCTCCCGAGTGGCTGGGACTACAGGCGCCCACCACCACGCCTGGCTAATTTTTGCATTTTTAGTAGAGAAGGGGTTTCATCATGTTAGCCAGGATGGTCTTGATCTCCTCACCTCGTGATCCGCCCGCCTTGGCCTCCCAAAGTGCTGGGGTTACAGGCGTGAACCACTGCGCCCCACCTGAATTGGAGATCTTAAATTAGATGTGATCCTTTTAAAATCTTAGTCCCTGTCTGCTGTAATGAAAGACACATAATGAAGATAGACTCCCTCAAAGCAGTCTCTTAATACAGTTGGATGAAAACTATAATTGACCTAGGACTATGAAGAGGAAAGGAAAAATATGATGAAATGAACAAAAAATAAATAGTGAGAAGCAATGAATTTAACTAGATAAGCCAAAATCAGGCCTCATTTGTCTCAGGAAAAGCCTTTGGGGCACATACGAAATCAGTCAATAGGTCTGGGAATGTTAACGTTAACTTAGGCTAAAATTATGTTTTCAGTTTTCTTCAATGAGTAATAGGAGGAAAATAGTTCCTTTAAATACATTAAACCTAAAAAAAATTTTCACGACAAAAACTACGTGCATAGAGTTCTGCACCTGTCTTCGATGTCCCTCCACTGGGCTCATGTTTTTGTAACTCCTAGATATTTGTAAATGTGGAAGATAAGCTGAAACAATCTGGAATGTGGTGCTTTCTCAGCCATGATATTTGGCTCTGGAAAAATTGATGAACTTTTCTGCTCCTCAAGAAAAAAACAAACAACAACAAAAAAACCCTATATCAGACAACTAGGAATCAAGCGAAAAAATGAAGTGAAAAATGTATTATAAGTTATAAATAAATGTGAAAAATCTAGCAATAATAATAATTGCTCTTGTATTCTTAAAAAGCTAGGTGCAATTTAAATGTTTGGAGTCATATTCTACTTGAGATGAGATAGAAGACTGTGGATATCTGATGCTTCTTTTGTATTAGAAATGCAGTCCTTAGTGTTTCAACGTTTAAAATCTGGGTGAGGTAGGCCAGGCATGGTGGCTCATGCCTGTAATCCCAGCACTTTGGGAGACTGAGGTGGGCAGATCACCTGAGGTTGGGAGTTCAAGAACAGCCTGACCAACATGGAGAAACCCCATCTCTACTAAAAAAAATACAAAATTAGCTGGGCATGGTGGCGCATGCCTGTAATCCCAGCTACTTGGGAGACTGAGGCAGGAGAATCACTTGAACCCAGGAGGTGGATGTTGGAGTGAGCCGAGATCACGCCATTGCTCTCCAGCCTGGGCAACAAGAGCAAAGCTCTGTCTCAAAAAAAAAAAAAAATGGGTGATGCAAATACCATATTTATTGAAAACTAAGTTTAAGCTAATTATTCATCTCTAAATGCTGACAGGAAGGTGCTTGTGTTCCTCGGATGATCCACCTCACCTGTTCTTGCTGCCTAGGTTTATTGTGGTCTGTGGAAACATCACCGTGGACAGTGTGACCGCTTTCCTGAGGAATTTCCTCCGTCGCAAGTCAGGAGAGATCAATACCGAAATTGTTTTCCTGGGAGAGTAAGTATATCTGTATGGCTCATGGGTTCTAAATGAATACTTAAAATATGAGTGAATATTTTTAATGCAAGAAAATCACCTTCACAATATTTATAGAAAAATTAGATATTGATCATAAACAAAACAAAAAAGAAATCTTTGACCACGCTAATCTCTGCAAATATTTTGGAATATGTCTTGTCAGATGTTTTTCTGCATAGGTACTAATATGATTTAAGTGATTACTATTTGACATTTAGGTTACACTACACATTATTATCATATATGACTGTAATCTTATGCAAAAGCCTGGTGCACTTGGTAACTATTATTCTGTTAATTCTGAGAATTAGAAATGTGAAGTTCAAATCAATACAGAAATGATTGTTCTTGATGCCGTTTTTGTCCTATGCAGTCTATCTTTCCACTAGCAGAGCCTAAGTCAAATATTTTGTCGAGCACTGGGAAATACATATTTAGTACAGAAAGATTTTAAGCATAGCTTAGGTATACAAAATGATTTCTTATATTTTAATTTTATAATTTTCGATTTGGTAAGATTGACTAATTTTCTATGTTTTAACTGTTGGCTTTTCTTTTTGAAATTTTTCTGTCTTTCATCCCCTCCTATTAGGTGGATTGATTACCTGTTGCTTTACTGACTTTTCTACTCAATATATGTTGATACTGGTCATTTTGTGTTACATGTTATACATGTTTTTCTTCCTACTTTCACCTTTTAATTTTTTTCGTACTTTTATTTTCATACAGAAGTGTTTGATTTGCATGCACTCCAGTCAGCTCATTCTTTTAGTGTTTAAGATCCATGGAATTGTTTTGCCTGATGTGTAGAGAATTAACTTCTTTATTTTTCTCAAATGATTCATCAGTTACACAAATATCATTCACTAAATAAGTCAGCCAGATTTTGAAATGACATTTTGATCTTACGTGGGATTGTATATAGCATCGCCTCTATCTTTGGGCACTGTGTAGTTGAGCACTCTGCTTTTACATTATGACATGTTCAATTCACCATAAATCTGGGCCCTCATATATGGAATAACCGATAGCAGTTTGAAGCACTCTACGATGTTACTGACAGCCAAGAATTTTGTTTAAGTAGCATCACCATGTCCATCTTTCTAGCAATTTGTGCATTATTTAAATCTTTTGTTAGAAAATAGTAGAAACAAAGAGTACTAAAACTAGGGATTAAAAGCTAATTATTATGATCCAGTTGAGATAGAGAGGAAATCAATAGATGTGTGACATGTTTTACCTTCCGTTGCATTTTTATGGACTAATGTGTGTTGTTGTATGTACTTCCCAAGATAATGAATAATATTTTTTAATGGAGAAAAATGTGGAAAGTATCTATATAGAATTTTGTTAATTTCATCTATACTCCGATGACTCCAAAAATTTACATCTTCCCTTAGACATTCTCTGTGGCTTTGTATTTACACAACTAATTGCCTCCTGGATATTTTTAGTGTTATGAAGCCCCTCAAGCTCAACATTCTCAAAAGTGAACTCATGATCTTGTGTTCTCCTTTCCAACTCAAAGGCAAACAAACAAAAATAAAAGAAGGAAAGCAAACAACATTTTATATCCTAGTGAATGAGACCTGATTAATATACTTCCTTAAAACAGAAAACTGAGTATTATCTCTGGTACTCCTGTTCCCCTCAATCCCTATATACGTTTTCATCAATACCATTAATTTTGTCTCACATGTAAATACTAATTCTATTTCTACCATTTCTTCTCCACTATCACAACCCTATTCATAGTTAAATCTTGTCTTCCCAAAATTTCTCTAAAGGCCACTTTATTTGTTTGTTCTTTGTGCTCCAAAGCTCTTCTTCTCCCTTTATATGACCAATTTATTCCCATCCTTCCCACTCAGAGAGACAGTCCCTGTCCATTCTGTCTAAATTGGTGTCCTCTAATTTCCTTCTATCTCATTACTCTGTTTTGTTTCCTTTAAAACAATTATCACAATCTATAAAACACAGCTGTTAACATTTCTTTCTTTTATGATATACTCCTGCCCCTTCTGCCATTTAAATGTGAATTCTCTTTCTTCTTCCTTTGAATCTGGGCTGACTTGTGGCTTAATTTGATAAATAGAACACAGAAGATGTGATACTTTGCTACTTCAGGCCTAGCATTTAGGAGGATTGACAGTTCCAGCTTCCACTTGGAGCTCTGAGTCATCATGTAAAAAGCCATACTACCTTGCTGGAGAGAAGACCCAGTCAGCTGTCAGCTACTCTAGTCATATAGCTAAAGCAACAATCGTGTGTATAGCCACTTTGGACATTCCAGCTCCCTGTGAAACTCCTGGATGAATGTACCTATGTGGAAGCCGCTAGTCAACAATGCATGGAACACAACAATCTGGCTAGAGACACAACAAAAAAAGAGAATTTTAGACCAATACCCCTGATGAACATCAATGCAAATTCCTCAATAAAATACTGGCAAACCGGATCCAGCAGCACATCTAAAAGCTTATGGACCATGATCAAGTGGGCTTCATCCCTGGGATGTAAGGCTGGTTCAATATACACAAATCAATAAATGTAATCCAGCATATAAACAGAACTAAAGAAAAAACCACATGATTATCTCAATAGATGCAGAAAAGGCCTTTGACAAAGTTCAACAGCCCTTCATGCTAAAAACTCTCAATAAATTCGGTATTGATGGAACGTATCTCAAAATAATAAGAGTTATTTATGACACACCCACAGCCAATATCATACTGAATGGGCAAAACTGGAAGCATTCCCCTTGAAAACTGGCAAAAGACAGGGATGCCCTCTCTCATCACTCCTATTCAACATATTGTTGGAAGTTCTTGCCAGGGCAATGAGGCAAGAGAAAGAAATAAACGCTATTCAATTAGGAAAAGAGGAAGTCAAATTATCCCTGTGTGCAGATGACATGATTATCTATTTAGAAAACCCCTTCGTTTCAGTCCAAAATCTCCTTAAGCTGATAAGCAACTTCAGCAAAGTCTCAGGTTACAAAATCAATGTGCAAAAATCACAAGCATTCTTATACACCAATAACAGACAAACAGAGAGCCAAATCATGAGTGAACTCCCATTCACAATTGCTTCAAAGAGAATAAAATACCTAGGAATCCAACTTACAAGTGATGTGAAGGACCTCTTCAAGGAGAACTACAATGAAATAAAAGAGGACACAAACAAATGGAAGAACATACCATGCTCATGGATAGAAAGAATCAATATCGTGAAAATGGCCATACTGCCCAAGGCAATTTATAGATTCAATGCCATACTTGTGAAGCTACCAATGACTTTCTTCACAGAATTGGAAAAAACTACTTTAACGTTCATATGGAACCAAAAAAGAGCCCGCATTGCCAAGACAATCCTAAGCCAAAACAACAAAGCTGGAGGCATCACGCTACCTGACTTCAAACTATACTACAAGGCTACAGTAACCAAAACAGCAGGGTACTAGTGCTAAAACAGAGATATAGACCAATGGAACAGAACAGAGCCCTCAGAAATAATACCACACATCTACAACCATCTGATCTTTGACAAACCTGACAGATACAAGAAATGGGGAAAGGATTCCCTATTTAATAAATGGTGCTAGGAAAACTAGATAACCATAAGTAGAAAGCTGAAACTGGATCCCTTCCTTACATCTTATACAAAAATTAATTCAAGATGGGTTAGAGACTTAAATTTTAGACCTAAAACCATAAAAACCCTAGAAGAAAACCTAGGCAATACCATTCAGGACATAGGCATGGGCAAGGACTTCATGTCTAAAACACCAAAAGCAATGGCAACAAAAGCCAAAATTGACAAATGGGACCTAATTAAACTAAAGAGCTTCTGCACAGCAAAAGAAACTACCATCAAAGTGAACAAGCAACCTACAGAATGGGAGAAAATTTTTGCAATCTACTCATCTGACAAAGGGCTAATACGCAGAAGCTACAAAAAACTCAAACAAATTTACAAGAAAAAAACAAACAACCCCATCAATAAGTGGGCAAAGGATATGAACAGACACTTCTCAAAAGAAGGCATTTATGCAGCCAACAGAAACATGAAGACATGCTCATCATTGCTAGCCATCAGAGAAATGGAAATCAAAACCACAATGAGGATACCATCTCACACCAGTTAGAATGGCAATCATTAAAAGGTCAGGAAACAACAGGTGCTGGAGAGGATGTGAAGAAATGGAATACTTTTACACTGTTGATGGGACTGTAAACTAGTTCAACCATTGTGGAAGACAGTGTGACGATCTGTCAAGGATCTAGAACTAGAAATACCATTTGACCCAGCCATCCCATTACTGGGTATACACCCAAAGGATTATAAATCATGCTGCTATAAAGACACATGCACACGTATGCTTATTGCGGCACTATTCACAATAGCAAAGACTTGGAACCAACCCAAATGTCCATCAATGACAGACTGGATTAGGAAAATGTGGCACATATATACCATGGAATACTATGCAGCCTTAAAAAAGGATGAGATCATGTCCTTTGTAGGGACATGGATGCAGCTGGAAACCATCATTCTCAGCAAACTATCGCAAGAACAGAAAACCAAACACCACATGTTCTCACTCATAGGTGGGAACTGAACAATGAGAACACAACACAGGAAGGGGAACATCACACACTGGGGCCTGTCGTGGGGTGGGGGGAGGGGGGAGGGATAGCATTGGGAGATATACCTAATGTAAATGACAAGTTAATGGGTGCAGCACACCAACATGGCACATGTATACATATGTAACAAACCTGCGTGTTGTGCACATGTACCATAGAACATAAAATATAATAAAAAATAAATAAATAAATAAATAAATAAATAAATGAAGAACAATCTGGCTAAGACCAGCCAACCTACAAAATCATGAACATAGTATATTATTGTTGCTTAAGGTCAATAATTTCTAGGATGGTTTGTTTTGCAGAAATAGATAATTGATACAACAAGTGGTACTAGAAGTGGGGTGCTATCATATTGAGAGCCAAAATGTGGGCTTTTCCTTGGAACTGGTGGAGACAGAGGCCAGAAGAGTTTCATGGGGACTCAGTAAAGGCTGGAAAATCAATGAGGAAATTGCTGTAGGGTGCTGGAGGAAGAAAAGCCCATGCATGGTATTATGTCAGAATTTTGGTAACACTGTCACCAGCAATAATGTGGAAGACAGGAAATGTACCTAATGAAATTGTGAAGCTAAGAAGATTTCCCAAAGGAAGGTCATTTACTCTAGTTTAATCATGCATGCTAAGGTATTATAAAAAAAAAAAAAATTGAAGGAAAAAAACAAAGAAATTCTTTAGTTTTTGAGCAGAACTTAGAAGAAATACTGAAGGCCCAGAACAATCTCTCCAGATGGACAAAAAAGGGAAAAATGACCTCAGAGAAGAAAAAAATCAAATTTAGGGTGCAATCTATAACATTTGACCTCAAGGTCAAAAATTGAATCAAGGATGCAACTGTAAGATCATTTGTTAAGATCTCAGAAAGATTTAAGGTGGTGACTTACAAAGGCTCTCAGTCAGGCAAAGGGGCTGCAAAGAAGCTTACAGACATCTGTCCTGGAAGCCTGACACTGTCAAAGTGGAGAGAGATCTGTCTGCAAGGAATCATGGATCTGACTTTTAAAGCATGACATGAACCTGAATTAGGTTTATAGAAACTACTCAATAGAATTCTGCTTTAAACAGAATTTTTCTGATAGCAGCCCTCCCAACTTGAAGTAAAAGGGAAAGAAATAGTTCAAAATGAAAAAAAAAAAAAAAGTGTTTCTGAGCCCAATTTAGCACACACAAGAATCAGGCAGAGAAAGCTACTGAAGTATAAACATAGACCTTCTATTAAAGAAAGGGAAGCATGATGACTCAGGATCAGAGGACAGAGAAAAGAATTATGGACAATAGATTAACTCGTGACCACAGAACTGGGCCATAATTGAGAAACATTCTCTACCCCTAATAATACATGCTCAGATTTCAGAATTTCTGTGGACTCGTGATTTCTCAGTGCCCTCCATTACAACCTCCACCACTTTTGATGGGGCTTGTCTATTGCAATTTTCCTATCCCTGTTGGTGTCATCATGGTGGGTTGGCTGTTGGAGTCAGGGTATGCACTTCTGCATTCAGTTCACAGGTGTTCACATCAGGACCAGATGTGTTCAGGAGCCCCCAACCAGGTCTGGGCCTAATTTAGATGACAAGATCCAGGACTTTGAGCTGATTCTGTAAAGAGATGAGACTTTGGGAGGAAATGTGAGAATATTTTGTACAAGGGAGAGATGTGAATTCTTGTAGCCAGGATGCAGACTGTGGTAGTTTAATGATGGCTAATAGCAATTCCTCTTTATACATACAGATAGTCCCTGGTTCATGATGCTTTGACTTAAAACAATTTTGTTTTACTTTATGATGGTGCAAAAGCCATATGCATTCAGTAGAAACCATACTTTGTATACTCATACAACCATTTGGTTTTTCACTTTCAGTACAGTATTCAGTAAATAATATGAGATACTCAACGCTTTATTATAAATAGGCTTTGTGTTAGATATTTTGACCAAATGTAGGCTAATGTGAGTGTTCTGAGCATGTTTGAGGTAGGCCAGGCTAAGCAACGATGTTTGATAGGTTAGCTGTGTTCAAAGCATTTTAAAATTACCACGTTTTCAATTTATGATGAGTTTATAGGGATGTAGCTCCATCATAAGTTCAGGAGTGTCTGTATTCTGCTCCTCCTACCAAAAGTGGAGTCCTTTCTCCCTTCTCTTGAATCTGGGCTAGCCTTTTAACTCATTTCAACCGTAAGATATCGACAAGTGACAGTATGCCAGTTATGCCAGCCCTTAAGACTCCTGATAACATCTGCTTTCAGTATCTTGGCATCTTGAAATATAACTATAAATAAATAAATGCACACATATCTATGTATGTATATATATGCATCATACATATATATGTATGTATGATACATATATACATACATATATAATATATTGATAAATACATAAATACATATATGTATGCTACATATATACATATATAATATATGTATGATACATCTATACATACACATATATACATACATATATATATGTATGTATGATGGAGAATAAGGCCCATCCCACTGCCAGTCTTTCCAGCTAGCTCAGTCGAGGCAGCAGACATATAAATGATGCCATCTTGGATGTTCTAGACCACTAAAGCTCTCCTATAAAGGAAGTCAGTCCTATAAAGGACTCTAACAAAACCACAGGGAACAGAAGTGTCACCCCGCTGAGCCCAGTCAAAACAAGGAATACAAAAAATAATAACTTGTTATTTTAAGCTACAAAGTTCTTATGAGATTCTACACAAGAATACATAAATGATACCATATCATCATTTTCTTTCTTTGGTTACTTATTTATTGCTTGAACAAAGCAGTATCTAACATATTATTCTACGAAATATTATGAAAATAAAATATTAACTTATATTTCCATAAGTCAGACTGCTTAGTTGCACGCAAGAAAAACTATAGTTAAATTAAGCAGAAAAGAATATATAAATAGATATTACACAGCTCTTAAAACCACCAAAAGCCAGATAACTAGGCTTAGAGGCTACATAGCAAGGAGCAGTGATAATGTGATACCTCTTTCCTTGAGTAATTTGTTTTATGAGTGGGCACATAAATGTTGACTTGCTTGTCATTCTTTATGCTGACTGCATATGTACTATTTTTTACAAAATTTAAAAGATGAGAGCTTTCTAGGTTTGACAAAAGAAATCAGTTCTCAGATGAGAAGGTACAAGAAATCATGTATACTTCCATATACTTGAAATGTGAAAATCAAAACATAGGGATAAAGAGAGGCATGCATGTGAGTGTTGTCATAACAGAGGGGGCAGCTAATTCAGCAATTGTTAGGGGATGGGGCAGACCAGAGTATGCATTCCGAAGAAAGTACCATTAAGAAAGTATTTGGTTGGTGCAAAAGTAATTGTGGTTTTGCCATTAAGAGTAATGCAAAAACAGTATATAACCATAAGTTACACATCAAAAGTAAAATACTTACCATGAAGTGCTTATCCCTTCTTCCCTTTCCCCAGTCCTACTGCTCAGAGACAACTGCTTTCAGTTCTTTCAGACTTAATATTTCTTCAAATTTTAAGTCTAAATGTTACCACTTTTTTTATTCCTCGGTTATAGATGGTATTTATTAACCATCAGATTTGCAGATGAGAATTGTCAGCACTGTGCATCACTTCTATTGTTTCAGTATTATGATCTTAAATCTGTAGTTACATGATTAGTGTTTATATCATTGTGGCAAATAAATATTGTTCCTTGCAGATTCAAGTAAAAGTGTATAAAGATAACAGTATATTTCCTCAAAATTTTATTTTCAATCCTCAATGATTGTTTCATTTTATAATATGTTTATCATATATATCATATATAGTAAGTATATATAATAGAGGTACCATATGAGTGGCAATAAATATTTTCCAATTTCTCCAATATGTAATAATACAATAGGAGAAAAGTTGACTGAGAAATTTTAAGAGTTGCACATGGGTCATTGGACTATAGAAAAAAATATGCCAGAACGTTTATTCACTTCTAAAATAGCAAGGAAATAATTAATCTCCTTGTTTAAACCTTGTTGTTTTTTTGAGAAGGAGTTTTGCTCTTATTGCCCAGGCTGTAGTGCAATGGTGCGATCTCAGTTCACTGCAACCTCCGCCTCCCAGATTCAAGTGATTCTCCTGCCTCAGCCTCCCAAGTAGCTGGGATTACAGGTGTGCACCACCAGACCTAGCTAATTTTGTATTTTTAGTACAGACAGAATTTCACCATGTTGGCTGGACTGGTCTCGAACTCCTGACCTCAGGTGATCCACCGGCCTCTGCCTCCCAAAGTGCTGGGATTACAGGTGTGAGCCACCACGCCCAGTGCCTGTTTAAACTTTTTTAGACCAAAATGTAATTCAAAAACTCACTTAGAATTAAAATGATTATAAAATGAACACCCATGTAACTACCACTCAAGTCATTAAATAAAGTAGTGCCTCCTTATCTGCAGTTTCATTTAGCACAATTTCAGTTATATATGGTCAGTTGTGTTCTAAAACTTAGTGAGTACAGTACAATATGGTATTTTGAAAGAGAGACTGCTTTCACATACATTTTGTTACAGCATATTGTTATAATTATTCTATTTCATTATTACTTGTTATTGTTAATGCCATACTGTACCTAATTTATAAATTAAATGTTATTATAGGTATGTGTATATAGGAAAAACAGTACTGTATATACAGGGTTTGGTACTATCTGTGGTTTCAGGCATCCCCTGGGGATCTTGGAATGTATCCCCCTCGGATAAGGATGGATTACTATATTCCATAGGTAGCACACCAACACAACCCTCTGCAGCTGAAGCTCCATCTTTACTTCCTAGAAGTAACTACAGTTCGAACATTATATCTTATTATTTTTTGTTTATCTTCTATGTTTATTTAGAATATTATTTGCCTTTTCCTGTTTTCTTAAACTTTTTAAATGGAATATAAATTTCTTTACCTCATTGTTATGTTTGTGAGATTTATCCATATTGCAACTGGAAATAGTTGTATAATACTTATTTTTATTGCTGTGTAGACAGTATTCTATGAATACACCATGATTTTTCTTAATCCATTCAACCATTGGTGGCATTTCTCCCCTATACTTTGGCTATTATAAAGAATGGTGCGGTGCAAATTTTTGTATATGTATCTTGATGCCCAAAAATGTAATTGTAGGGTAATAAAGTTTAAATATTTTTCTTAGGTAGAACTGTCAGTTGTACAAAATGATTTGAACAATCTGCACCGTACCAGTAGCCCTGAGAGTTCCTGGTGCCCTACATCCTACTAACACTGAAAGTGTAACTCCACACTTAGAAACAGCAGTCTTTTTAATTGTAGCCATTGGGTAGTACTTTATCAAGATGGTGGTCTTTCTTGTGGTTTTAACTAACATTTTTCTCACTACTAGTGAGGCCAAGCATCTTTTCATATCCATAAGCCAACTGGACTGCCTCATATTAAATGATGATCCATTTGTCTTGACCATTTTTATGCTGAATCGTTAGTCCTTTTTTATTTGCATGAGGTAATATGTGATTCAAGCCTTTGTCAAGTATATGCATGATTAAGCTTATTTCATGTTAAAAAAAATCTACAAACTTAAAGTTTTATGACAAATTTCATTAAATTTGCCCTAACATTTAACCTTTTGTTATATTTATCTCTTCTTGCACCTCTGCTCTTCCTTCCTATTGTAATGATTTTCTTCATGCCAAAAAGTAAAAAAAAAAATTGGTATGAGTTTAAGGGGTACGAGTGCAGTTTTGTTACGTGGAAAGATGTGCAGTGGAGAAGTCTGGGCTTTTAGTGTAACCATCGCCTGAATAATTTATATTGTACCCATTAAGTAATTTTTCATCTCCCAACCCCCAAATTTTT
This sequence comes from Macaca fascicularis, assembly GCF_037993035.2. Taxonomy (NCBI): domain Eukaryota; kingdom Metazoa; phylum Chordata; class Mammalia; order Primates; family Cercopithecidae; genus Macaca; species Macaca fascicularis. Next base: position 40,177,525 of record NC_088382.1, read on the forward strand.
AAATTTTCCTTAAATGCAGATCTACCAGTGACTAACTCTGTTGGGTGTTGTTTGTTTTTTTTTAAGTGTAAAGATGTCTTTTTTTTTCATTCTTGAAGGACAATTTCACTGATACAGAGTTACAAACTGGCAGTTTATTTACTTAAGAACCACGAAATCTTATTCCACTTATTTCTGACTTCTGTTGTTACTATTAAGAAGTCTGTTGAATTACCTTGTTAAAAGAGCTATCTTTTTTAAAGGTCATACATTTTACTTAATATGGATGTATGTTATACTTTTCCTATGATGTGTATAGGTTTGAATTTCTATCAATTTACCACAGTTAGGATGCATAGATCTCCCTGAGTCTCTGGATTGGTGTCTTTGATCATTTCTGGAGGATTCTCAATTACTTTAATTATATCTTCAAATGTTGCTTGTGTCACCTTTTTGTTTCTCCTTTTCTTCCAGGATTCCAATTACAGTTAACTCTGCTAGCCTTTTTCTTTTTTATTGTTCCAGTTATATGTCCTGATTTTTTTTTTTTTTTTTTTGAGACAGGGTCTTGCTCTGTTGCCCAGGCTGGAGTGCACTGGTGTGATCTTGGCTAACTGCAACCTCTGCCTCCCGGGTTCAAGCAATTCTCCTGCCTCAGCCTCCCAAGAAGCTGGGATAATAGGTGCCCGCCACCACACCTGGCTAATTTTTATATTGTTGGTAGAGATGGGGTTTCACCATGTTGGCCAGGCTGGTCTCTAACTCCTGACCTCAAGTGACCTGCCCACATTGGCCTCCCAAAGTGCTGGGAGTACAGGTGTGAGCCACTGTGCTAGGCCATATGACCTGAATTTCTTACCCTCTTTTGAACTTATCTCCTCCCTTTTTATATCTCTGTGTTGCATTCTGGATAATTTGTTTTGACCTAGATTCCAGAACCTTAGCTCTTTTTGTGTGTTTAATCTACTTATAAACCCATCCATTAAGTTTTCAATTTCAGTTATTATATTATTCAGTTCTAGAATTTACATTTGATTCTTTTTTTAAAAAATTAACTTTTATTTTGATTTCAGGGGCACATAGGAAGGTTTGTTATATAGGTAAACTTGTGTCATGAGGGTTTGTTGTACAGATTATTTCATCACCCAGGTATTAACCCCAGTACCCATTAGTTATTTTTGATTATTTATCAAACTGTCCTGTTTTTATTTTTACTTCTTGCATTTCTACCTTACCTTTTGTGTATTTCAACAAAATAAGCATAAATATGCTGTAGCTAGTGTCCAATAATTGAATGCCTCACATCTTTGATTTTACTGACTGTGGCTTCTGCTGCATGTTACACACACTGTCTTATTTTCTTTCTTTCTTGTTTATGTGCCTATTGTCTTACATTAGCACTGATTCCTGTATTGCACAATTACACATGGAAACATTGTTAACTTAGAAAGATGATGTTACCTTCCTCAAGAGAGTATGTTTCTTTACTTCTTTGAAACACAACAGGGCACTTCTGCCTCAGGACCATCTTAATCCAAGCTCAACGCTTGAAACTCTCTGTACTTCCCAGGTGACAAACTCAGGATGACAGACCATTTATAAGCGAGTCTATTCAATTTTACCCTTCTTCTTTGCTTCTGTGCTTTTGTTATGCCAGTTTTTATTTTGGAAAAGATATCAAACCCTTCATTTTGTATGTCAGGTGAACTGCACTTTTTTGTCCTTTGACTTGTGTGACCACCAAATGTTATCTCAGATTGGTAGCTGCTTCTTCTGAATTATAAAATGCCTTCAGGGGAAGAAAATTGGACCTAACCCCCTGGTTATTGATTTCTCTCAGGTTTTGGCCTGATAACTCTTCATTGTTTGCTTGTATCATTGATGACTTCTTAGCAGACATTTTTAATATTTCATCCAGTTTTTTTATATATCCTCAGAAGGGAGTTGGCTGAAGTTACCTAACTTATTATTCTTGAAAGTAGAAGCTCTCAGTTCTGTTAATATTGTAATGTATGCAAACATAAGCAGAGCTCTCACTTTTCCACATATGTTGATGGTCATGTGTCACATATTGAATCCAAAGTGTTCTAAGGAAAAGGGGGAAGTTTCACTCATAAGGACTGATAATTTCAGAGTATTTGAAAAATATTGTAATTGATAGTGGGCCTGATAATAAAGTTGTATTGAGTCCATTGTACCATTGTAGAGACTTGGCTTTAAGGAAGGTAATTTTCTCTGTGTCAGTTCTGATTGTTGGAGTACTTTGAGTAGAGGGATGACATGATTCTTCATCAATTATGAGAACTGCAAATTTCTTCTTCAGGTTTGTAATTTGCCTTTTTACTGAATACTGTGTGTTTTTCATATTTAAAAGTTTTTAATATTATCTCAAAGATAGAATAATTTATATTATATTAAATCACCTCTTGTTTTTTGTTTAGAAAATCTTTCCCTATCCCAGTGTTTACAACATGTTGAACTACATTTCCTACTAGGATTTAGTTTTCTTCTTTGAGTGTTAGAAAATCAGGATTAGATTTATTACAATTCTTAGTCATAACATTCATAATTGGTTTACACATAAGCCCATTTTGGTTATTTATGTTACTAGTTCTTTTTAATAATGTTGTAAGCACCAATGTGTGAACTCACTGCCATGGTGAAACGTAGGACAATAATCTATATCTAACCGTATAATCTTCCCCATATTTCAACCTATGGCTAGTTTTTTAAAATATCACTACCATTCTTTCTTTCTCCTATGTTTTATTACATCTATATTCACATCTAAAGTGTGCATATTACTTTAGACATGTTTAACTTTATAGAAGGAACACCATACCAATGTAATCTTTGGGGTTTTATTCAGTTTATATTATGTTAGTAAGATGCTTTCATATTTTTGAGTGTTGCTGTAATTAATTGGTTGTTCTTGTTAGTGATATTCATTTTCCTCAGTTCCACTCTTCTTTTGGTGTGATTGGGGTTATTTCTATATTTTGCAATTGGAAATAGTTTTGTTATTAACATGCTTGTATATGGCTCCTGATGGACACATGAAATAGTGTCTCTGTGTGCATGTTTGTGTGCATTTGTGCTTGTACATGTGTGTGCTTAATAGTGTCAAGTATGTGAATATTCATTTTTAGGCCATTAATCATTTTTTCCAAGTCTTCGAACCATTTTGCAAGCCTATCAGGAATGTGTAAGAGACTTCATATATATATATACACACACACACACATACACACACACACATTCTTCTCATATATACGTGTATATATACATTCTTCATATATATACACACACACATATATATACATTCTTTCCAACAACTGATATGGTTATATGTTTTAATCTTTGCAATAAAATCAATGTAAAATGGAACCTTCTTGTGGTTTTGATTTCTATGCCCTTTAGCTCTACAGATGTGGAGCTTCACCATGTTTACTAGCCACACATCTTTTCTCTTTCCGTGACATACTCATTCATGTGTTTTGCCTATTTACTTTTTTTACTTAACTATTTTGTGTGGTTTTTGATATTTAATTTTAGGAATGTGTAATATATTATTTGCAATAATTCTTCATCAGTTGTGGGAACTGCAATTTCTTCTTTCAGTTTATAATTTGCCTTATTACTGAATATTACATGTCTTGTGATGCTTAAAAGTTTTTAATATTATTATAGTCAAATATTGAATGTTTTTTATTACGTTAAAGCACTTATTGTTTTTTGTTTAGAAACTCCCTATTACATTGCTTAAAATATGTTGAACTACATTTCCTACCAATAATTTAAAATTTTTGTTTTTGTCATTTATGTCTCTAATTCATTTAGAATTTTTTATAGAGTAAGATACATGTAGAAAGTTTTTACCTTATTCCATATGGATATAACTATTTTACCAGTGCCAGTTATTGAACAAACCCTTCCCTCTCCTCACTGATCTGGCATGTGACCACTGTGAGTAATGTACTTTCTATTTTAAAGAGAAATTTTATATATTAATCTTGTAATTAATTTTGTATGTTAATCATATCTAATCACATAAATTTTATTTTTTTCTGTAGTAATATTAGGAATTTCCATGTAAATAATTATATATATAATTAATTGTATAATTATTTATATTTGTGTAATTATAATTATTTGCATTAAACCAATTTATGTTTATTATCTTTATAATAAAATAAATTTAAATCAAGATTTATAAATCTGTATAAATCTTTATCAATTTTTCTATTACTGCATTAATACTACACTCTTTTAATTACTAAATCTTTATAACTAGTTCTATCTATCCCTAGAGCAAGTCTTTTAACCTTTTATTTTGTTTTTTTATAGTAGACAAGCTTTACCTGGCCCTTTATATTTTATATAAATTTTTAAATTATTTTATCACGTGTATTATTTTATTATGAAAAACTGCAGAAATGTAATGTGAATCTAATTGAAACTTTAGATGCAGCATTGACTGCTTTATGCTACAAACTTTTTCCAACTTTTACTATACTGGGGTTATTCATTTATTTAGTTCTCATTTAGTACCCCTTAATAATACGGTATAGTTTCCCAGGTAGAGAGCTTACTAACTTTTATTTCTAGGTACTTGGTATTTTCTGATATTAGTTAAAGTAATATCTTCCAGTTGGGTTTACTAGTTGTTTGCTCTTAGTACAGGAAAAACAATTAAATTTTGTATATTAGTCTTATATCTAACCACATAAATTTTATTTTTTTCTATAGTAATATTAGGGGTTTCCATGTAAATAATTATATTTATATTATTTATATTTGTATAAGTATACTTATAATTATTTACATTAAAACAATTTATTTTTATTTTATCTTTTAATAAAATAAAATAAATATTAATCCAGATTTATAAATAAAATAATTATTTATAATAAAATAAACATAAATTGTACACATAAGGATTGGAAAGAAGGAAATAAACTATTTGTCTGAAATAATATAATTATTGCTGAGACAGCAAATACAATGTTGAAAAAGAGCAGTGATGATATCTCTACTTCTCTTTTTTAAAAGCACCTTTAATATTTTTTCATTAAAGATATCTTTTTTATTTTAAGGATATTTGTTGGGTTAAAAATATTATCTTCTATTTCTAATATACCACGAATTGTATTTCTTAACTCTGAAGAACTATTTCTGTCAATTTGTTTCTGCATCTGAGGTGATTATATAATTGTTGTTTTTTAATTTGTTAATGTGGTGATCTCACTGATATTTTTGATAACATAATTATTTTGTCTTTTTTAGTATTGGTTAGGAACTATTTCCTATTTTTACTTTAAAAGGCTTTGTATAAAAATGAGATTATGTGTTGCTTTAAAGTATGGTAGAAGTTAAATGTGGAAACCATGTAGAACTAGTGGTTTTCTACATTTTATTTGATGGGGGTGTGTGTGTGTTTGGGTGTGTAGGTTTGTGTGTGTGTGTGTGTGTGTGTGTGCATGTGTTTGTTGTGTTTTGAGAGATTTTAAGCCACAGTTTCAATTTCTTTAACAGCTATAGAGCTATTTAGGCTTTTTATTTCTTCTAGGGTTAGTTCTGGTAAGATATACTTTCAAGTAATTTGTTCATTTTGTCTAAGTTTTCAGAGCTGTTGACATTTAGTTATTTGCTGTCTACTTTTATTTTTTAGATCTACTTTATGTATTATATCTTCTTTATTCAATATTTGCATCATTTTTGTCTTTTATTTTTTCTCCATTAACTTTTCAAAACTTTTGCCTATTATGCTAGGTTATTTTTCAAAGAACTAACTTTTGATGTGGTTTATCTTCTCTATTTTATCTTTTTGTTCCTTTTTCATTGTTTCTTATTCTTGTTTTTATCATTTCCTTTATTCTTATTTCCTTGATCCTATGCTAATATGTCTCCAAAACTATAAATTATTCCTAAAGCATTGCTGTTGTTGTATCCCAAAGCATACATATTTAATATTTTCAACATATTTCTAAGAATAATGATAAAGAATTGTTGCAATTTATTCTAAGCCCATAAAATTTTTAGCAGTCTATTTTTTTTAATTCCTAAATCTAAAAACTATTTTTATTTGTGTTTTGGTTAACTTCTAAGTTCATTGTATTGTGATCAAAGATCATTATACATAATAACTATGTTTTTGTAATGTGTTGAGGCTTTCATTTTCTGTCAAGTATAGTATCATTTTGATAAATATTTGTGTGTTCTTTATAAAAATTAGTTCCTCTAAATGTTATTTGCAGAATTTATAAATATTAAACATGTGTGTTCAAAATCCATGATGATTGTTTTCTGCTTGCTCTATCAATAGTTTAAAAAGATATGTCAAAATTTCTCATGACAGTGGCAGATTCATCAATTTCTCTTTCTAGTTTTTTTCATATTTGCTTCCTATATTTAAAAGCCATTTTATTAAATGTATAGTTGTTTAAAATGTTATGCCTGTTTCAGTAATTCAATTTTTTAAACTAAATAGTGAACCTCTCCATCCTTAGTAATTACATTTAAAAAAAAAATAGCATTAACTTGATTTGTATTTTTTCATATCACTATGAGGGATTCTACTAAATGCACCAAATAAGTTATAAAAACCTCTAAATGCAGAATCAGTCATATTTTTTACCTCATTGCTGCCACATTCTTTTTTGTCGAGGAGCCCTCCTTCTTTGGAACTTGAAACCATATTTAAATGCTACTTGGCCTACACAACATTCATTTCTGGATCTGCAATGAAGTGGGAGGATCTGAGGCGAGTTGCGGTAAGATCTAGTTGTTTTAGTTCCTTGTAGTTTTCCTAAGTTGCAGCAATTAAAATTACAAGATATATTGCTTTTGGAAAAGATATTATTTCAGCTTCTTTAACTGGAGGAAAATATAACTTCCTCAGCTTTAGAAACAATTGTAAAGGAAGTGTAGTAATTGACCTCCAAATCTGATTTCACAAATGTCAAGCAGACCTCACTGTTTGCCAACACTTATATTTAAATTATTTATTTCACAAAATTCTCTATCTAAATCAGTTTTATTTTATCAGCCTAAGAGGTCTGTAAAAGGTATGGATAGCAAGGTGTGTTTGATCTTACCACACAAATAGAATTCTTACCAGAAGGCAGATCTCTGAGTCTGTCAGCTTTAATCAACTTCTCCTCCTAAATGCATGAATATGCTTTCCAATAGGAAAAACATAAAGAAAAATAGTAGAAATCTCATTAAAGTTGTGACTAAAAATAATGAGCAACAGCCAACCCTCTAGACAGGTTTGGCTTAAGATCAAAGGCAGCTTCCTGTCATGTTCTTAGTCTCGGAGAATCAACAAACAGAAAAGTTTCTGTTTAAAGCCAAGATCTATAGAGTAAACATGAAGAATTGACAGACCCAGAAAAATCTTTCTCTCCTGCAATTTAGTACTGTAAGAGCCACTTCAGTAATTTTCTAGAACTTTGAAATTCACACGCCACCAATATTGAATAACTGTTTACTTTGAGCCAAGTGGACTCCCAGTTCCTCTGTTCTTTACTGTCCTGAAAGACAAATAAATACACAGGCAGTTGCTTATAAAGGTCTTATGGCTTATCACTAGGCATCAAACAATGATGATGGATGGTAGGAAAAATATAACTTTGTATTTTACCCACTTGAAAGCAATCTTTTACCTATGTCAGAGACCCTGTGCCCTGGCCCATCAGCTGCAACCCTTGCCTTTTGCGGCATTTGCAGGACAGCAATCCTGATGTAAAAGACATCCTCATTACAACTCATTCCCAAGTGTGTCCTCTTTTTTGTTAGCAATTTTATTACAAAATTCTAAGAAAACCCAAAAGGGGAAGACCAGAGCATTTCCCACATAATTAACACCATGGCTCCTGTCCAATCTTGAAGGGTAGGTGGAATCTGCAGAGGCATGCCTGATTATAGCCAACCCTTTGTGCAGTGATTCCCATGCTGAAGATATTTCCAACATTATGAGGTAAGAATCTGGTATTGTATTTTGTATGCTGTAATGATTATTTTTTTCTATCTCTCTTAAATTAATGCCTAGTACATAAGCATAAACAGGAGAAAATGCCATCTATCATATCACTAGATTCATCGTATTCCAAGGTTCTGCCTACTTTTTGCCCCCTCCCCAAGACTGTGCAGACAGTTGCAAAGGAAAATGAAAATAGAGCATCCTGAGTGTGAATGTGCTTCTCCATATAATTCCCTGAAGTTTCATATGTATAGTAGCCATCTGAATTTAAGAAGCAAGCATACAAATAACTGATTATTGTTCAGATAGCACCATTATAACTAATATCCTCTCCTCAAAAATAAAGATGCAATTTTATCCCTGTTAGTACACTTTATTTATTGGGATTTTTCTCTAGTAGCTATGGTGAAAGATTATGTATGGTCCGATATGATGTACTTTTTGACCATCAGTAAGTATTTTCCTTCATTTTTTTTTCTTTTCTGTCTTTTTTTTTTTTTTTTTTTTTTTGAGACAGAGTCTCACTCTTTGTTGCCCAGTTGCCCATGCTGGAGGGCAGTGGTGTGATCTCGGCTCACTGCAACTTCCACCTCCCGCATGCAAGCAGTTCTCCTGCCTCAGCCTCCCAAGTAGCTGGGATTACAGGCATGTGCCATCACACCAGGCTAATTCTGTATTTTTAGTAGAGATGGAGTTTTACCATATTGGTCAGGCTGGTCTCGAACTCCTGAGCTCAGGTGATCCACCCACCTCAACCTCCCAGAGTGCTCGGATTACAGGCTGAGCCACCACGCCTGGCCTGACCATCGGTGAGTATTTTCAAGATGTTATCATGTTGAACTGTGAACTCTGAGCAAGAATGTAACTTGTGATAACAAAGCTCTAACTGTGATTATGATGGCAATGGCATTTTGGCTAATCCAGATGAACTTCCAATCTCCAGAGTAAAATAAATACACATAGCTGAAGGTGACATTATATATAGCAAGAAACAGCTGAAAATTTGTACCATGCATAATACAGTAAATATGAGGTAGATCTTAGTTTCTTAATTTGTAAAATGAGGAAGTTGAATTAGACAGTCTATGAGCTATTTCAAGCTATAGACAACTATCAAATTTCTATTTTTACCTGTAATAATTAGGTTTGGGTTTGAAGGCTAAAACATGAAACTGTTGATTTCCTTCTCAAGAATTGGTCTCAGAAGAACACAGTCTTCTAATACCAAGAGATAATCATTCCATAGATTTGGTTGGCAAAGTTATGAAAACAATGACGCTTTTCTGTGTAGGCTACTAAAAACATTTTTCGAAAACAGCATAACAATAAACTTTATTGTATGCCAAGTTTTTCTACGCTTACCTACATATCAGTTTAAATCTGAATTAAATTATATTACAAAGCCCTTTGGCTATGACACATGACTAATGAGAATGTTTGGGGTTTATATAGGGTGCTCTCTATCAAGAACTATGACTCTACCACCAGAATCATCATACAGATACTGCAATCCCATAACAAGGTATAGTAACATTCTAGCGTATTCAGTCTCCTCCTTTTATCTGTATAGCTAGACTAACTTTTTTATTTTCTAATGGATGTGTAAATAAAAAGTTTTTGCTAATCACAGGTAAAATTTGGAGTTTCATTAAGATGGATAATCACTCAACAATGTAAACTGGGGGCAGAATTAGAGGTTTAAGCCATTTGACCTAATTTTGCAACTCTAGCTATTTTTGTTTCAAAAAATGAGAGCCATTGACCACTAACCACTTTCAAATGCTGAATTTGTTCTTATCATTTTCATTGACCTGGGCACCACTTTTATGTGCAAAAATAAAGAATATATGATTGCAAGAAAATTTTAAAAGAAAGACATCCATCCACAAGAGCTTTCTTGAGGTGTGTTTATTCCTAATACTTGACCTGCTTTGTGCTATGGAACAGGTTTATCTGCCAAAGATTCCCAGCTGGGACTGGGATGCCGGAGACAACATCATTTGCTTTGCTGAATTAAAGCTTGGGTTTATCGCCCAAGGCTGTTTGGTGCCAGGCTTGTGTACCTTCCTAACATCTCTATTTGTGGAGCAAAACAGAAAGGTAACCTTGTAAATTAATGTCAATTCTTGGCTCTGTCCCCATGTCCTACATATTAAGATCAGAAATAGAAAAAAAATTTGAGAAAAGCATCAAGGCCCCAAGAAATGAGATTTGACTTCTGCTTGAGCTGGGAAAGGATTAAAAGATCTGGATTTAAAAGTCCCAGGTACCACACTGACCTTGAAGAAATCATTTATTTTATTCCTGCCTAAGAATATTTATCTACAAAACAGAAAAATTATAACTCTGCTTCCTACCTACGGTCCAGTATGTTTTAAATCAAAGTACATTCATCAAGGTAGAAGCATTGAGTTATTGAAGGTGAAAATATAAATAAAGGTTATATTATTAATGAAGGATTCATATATTTCAATATAAATTAAATCCAAAATAATTGGTATAATAATAATTATATTCATCAAATAGAAATAATGATCAAATAGTAATTCAAATCTAATTTTTCCAGGTTGTTTTAGGGAGAATTCCATGCAGGAATAATAACAGTAACCACATAATAAGTGCCTACTGTCTTGTGTTTCCCCTCAATAATATGTTCAGTTAGTAACCCAGCAGTGAGTTGGTGAAGCTAACTAACTTGATCATACAGTAAGTTAGTGAGCCACAGAGCTAGGACTGTCTGATGCACAGTGTTGTTACCATAGTGCTCTATGTCTCTGGTGTTATTTCCACACCAAGATTTTTGATATTTTTGTCTGAGACAAAGTAAGGGGCTAAAAGTGACTCTTGGGATAAATTTTTGTAGCACAAAAGGTGGTCTTCCAAATATCATTTCCATGAAATGCTCCAGCCAAGGCGTGCTAGCCCTTGGCTGGTCCTGGTCTTCCTTTTCTAAAGCTCTTGCAGAGAATGACCTTACTGTCTGTTTAATTCTGAGTCCATGCTTGCCTTTCATACACTTGACTTCCCTCCTGACCTCTCTTTGCTTGCTCTTTCCTCTGTTCTCTTTTTCCCGTGTTCAGTACAAATGTTTGCATCTTTTTCTGTTTCTTCCCTGGTGCTATTTAAGGAAAAGCAAAAGAAGTAAGAGGTGCTCTGGCCAGCTGTATGCTAACGGCAACAAATGGAAAGCTTCTGTAATTCCTTCTGTGAATGTAAAGAGATATAATATACAGATGTAAAGAAATAGCAGTCAGGGTGGAGGGAATGAGCCTTCATGCAGCTACAACACACAAGCTTTCACTTTCATGTAGTGTTCACTGTATACAACCTAGAAAATGGTTTATAAGGACATTGTCTTTGTGTTGCATATTTAGAAAGTAGCAGAGAACTTCAATATTTCTTGTGATTATTGCGCTTTCAATCTCCATGGCTGGAGAAAGTAAATGGAAATAAATGGAATGTGAACTCTATATGAAGACTTATTCTCCTTCATGAAACTATAGAAGATAGAGATATAAAAACATACTATTGTATTTTTCTTATTTAAAGAGTTGTGGCCAGGTATGGTGGCTCATGCCTGTAATCCCAACAGTTTGTGAGGCTGAGGCTGGCAGATCACTTGAGCTCAGGAGTTTGAGACCAACCTTGTCAACATAGTGAAACCCCGTATCTACTAAAAATATTAAAAAAAAAAAAAAAAAGTTAGCCAGGCATGGTGGCATGAGCCTGTAGACCCAGCAACTGGGGAGGCTGAGGCAGGGGAGTTGCTTGAACCCAGGAGGTGGAGATTGCAGTGAGCTGAGATCATGCCACTCCACTCCAGCCTGGGCAACAGAGTGAGACTCTGTCTCAAAAAAATAAATAAATAAAATAAAAATAAGATCTAGAGTTGTAACCTCCCCACTGAGGATGATCACCTGTCATTATTTATACAAGATGGATTTTAGCTTACAGGAATTGAGAGATATTTGTGGTCTACTTAATGATTTTTTGAGTGAAGTCTGAAACCTACTTTCAGGAATCCTTACTGAACAGCATCAGGCAAGATGTGTGAAAGCTGCATTATTCTTTGGTGCTTTAGGTTCTAAAACAAACTATCGACTTTGGTTTAATGGCTGGGACTCCAGAGTTTTATGACCAATTTCTCTCAGAGTAGGCCCTTACTTTCTCTGACTGTCAGTTTCTCTACCTATAAAATTAAAGTTATTAATCTCATAACTGGGTTTTTCCAAATATTGAGTTAATATTTGTAAAACTTCTGAGAACTCAGACTAAAGGCCTTGAATCAGTGCCATGTGTTTTAATTATATTGATCATATTGTGAGAAATTGTAGCTCGAAGAACATTTCCGGTTGGTCCTCGGTTCAGAGCATGGCCTTAAACTTAAATTTACATTAGATCTGATCCAACTGGCTTACTTGAGCACCCAGATTCTTCTATCCAAAATCCTCCTGTTTTCCTTTCTGATCTTTTTAAATCTATCTCAGGAAGTCTTCTCCATCCCCATGCTATCGTTTTTTACCTTCTTTCAAACATGAAAACATTTAGATTAGAAACACTAAGCCAATTTCTTTAGTTATTGGAAATTAGTGGTATGAACCACCGAATGATCAGAGCCCTCCTCATGAGAGGACTGTAAAAGTAGGAAAAGGCAAAAGATTCATTCAGCTGAATCTTGGTGGTGGAAGTAGGCACTGGATTGCCTGAAATAGTCTGTCCTTTTTAGTAGGGCAGAATTGTTTGTCTATGTGTTTGGTTTTGCTTTGCTTTTTTTCCCAAACTGCATGATGACCATCTGAAGAGAATTTCTGAACCAGTCATAACTCTCCACAGCAACAGTGCTCCTAAATGTTTAGAAATTCAAGATTTTCATCTGAGATTCTGGGCTTTAAGAAGACTGTCTTGCTATATCAGAACAGTGTGGTGGTGATTCTCTTGGCAGTAGGTGGAGAAGGATGAGGAGAGGGTCTTACACAAACGTCAGCCACAAGTTCCTAACAGCCTTTCTGTTGGGTTAAGTGCATTTAGCCGTTTTGAGATATCTTTCTCCTTTTTTTACATCTCCCATTTTTCTGGAAACCTACTGTTTGCCTTGATTTCTCCATTCTCTCTTCCATGCATCAGGATGGTCCTTCAAGTTCATTTGAACTTATGAAGGGTTCTGATACTAGACAGAAGCCATGAGTATTTTCTTCACTGAGGTATATGGTTAGTAGAAAACTAAAATATTTTAAACCAATCTTGAATAGTCATATCCAGAGAGAGATAATTTAGATTCCACATTAACTTTCCCATCTGATTTTTACTAACTCAAAAGCTGAAATCAGGACTTGGCGATGGAGAATTCTCACTGCCAGCAAGGAAACTTGAACGCCATCTGGAAAGAAAATAAATAATGATGTGTCTGCCTCATCCTGAACTCTGGTGAAAATAGTTAAGATGGAGTTAGCTTTTTAGTTATTCCTTTAACATTCTCTAGTTAGGCACTGTGATAAATCTCCTTTTTATGACTTACATGCAATAAAGACTCATTTGTGCTTAGCAGAATATGCAATGTGAATTCTAACGTTCCACATTCCTTGTCATTTTGCTTCATGTGGCATGATTATGTATTCCAGGTTACACCTAAACAGACCTGGCAGAAACACTTCTTGAATAGCATGAAAAACAATATTCTGACCCAACGTCTCTCTGATGACTTTGCTGGAATGAGCTTTCCTGAAGTTGCCCGGTAAGTGAAGTGAAATTCTTCCCTCATTCTTCAGACAACAACATTCTTTCAACAACGTTCACTGAGGGCCCACTATAGGCCAGGCTCCATTACAAACTGAAGATCTAAGAAGGGACAGCCCAGGGTCCCTGCAACTTAGCAGTTCACAGTTGGGGTGGGGCAATTTCATCTCTGTCCCAGTTGGTGCAGTGGCTGTTGGTTACTTTAGGTAGTTTCACTTACAAGGGATCATTCCATATTGGGAGTTATTTCCTCTAAGATGTTGGTTTCCTCCTAGGCCCAGGGCACAGAGTGTTAGTTATTTTTTTGTTCACTGACCCCTTGCTCTCCTTATGACTCCTCGTCTTCTTTCCCAGGCTCTGCTTTCTGAAGATGCACCTCCTGTTGATAGCCATCGAATACAAGTCCCTCTTTACAGATGGTTTCTGGTACCAATAAGTCTGCTCATCTCTTCAGTTTTGTTTCTTTCTTTTTTTTTTTTTTTCTGGAGAATCTTTGTGATTAAGACTTTTTCCAAAGATGCAGCTATAACTAAGCTTTTTCCCTTTGGTGGATTGGCTGAGAGGAAGCCTCTGGGGCTCCCTGGCTCCTCTGCTGTGCTGTCTCTGATGGCACGGGTTAGGGTGGTGACCCTCTTGGATAAACACTTCCCTTTTGTTCCTCAGACCCTACCCCAGTCCTCTCTCAGGAGCAGAGAGGAGTAGAAATGGTCACCTTCTCAGAACTGTTTCTTTCAATATTGCCAGATCTTGACCATGAAATAATACCACAAAATTGAATTATTTGTAATAAAAATGTTCCCACAAACACTGGCCATGAAAAGTCAAGGACAGTGCTGGGCATGGTGGCTCATGCCTGTAATGCCAGCATTTTGAGAGTCCGAGGTGGGTGGATCACTTAAGGCCAGAAGTTCGAGAGCATCCTGGCCAACATGGTGAAACCCAGTCTCTGCTAAAAATATAAAAATTAGCAAGGCATGGTGGTGCACCTAGGCCAGTAATCCCGGCTGCTTGGAAGGCTGAGGCATGAGAATTGCTTGAACCTGGGAGGCAGAGGTTGCCGTGAGCCGATATCATGCCACTGCACTTCAGCCTAGGTGACAGAGCAAGACTCTATCTCCAAAAAATAATTTTTAAAAAAGGAAAGCACAAAATATGCCAAAATGGGAATCTGACCAGCTGACTGGACAAAGGCTTTTGTTGATAGAGTAGATAAAGGAGATGTTACATCACCAGACATCAGCATTTCCCAAAAACCCATAAGTGAATAAATATGAAAGTAAGAGAAGTTATCACGTAATGCAAAATAAAATTCAGAGCAAATGAAATACACATGAACAAATGGGAGAAAAGGGGGAAAAGAAAGACAAATACATACTATAATATAGAGAAAAAGATCTGTAAAAAAAAAAAAGGAAAAGGGGTGGGGCTTAAATGGGATGAGGGCAAGAAAGACTGTGTGTTGGCTCATGTGTACTTTTTAGCGAAAAATTAACTTGTGCTAAATAAGAATTAACAGACTAGATTCTGATCCTGACTGATTTGCTGGCCCTGTGGCCGTGGAGAAGGATTCATCATTTGTAGAATGAGGAAATAGAGTTAATGAAACTCTAACACACCTTGCTGTTCTAAAATTGACATTACCAGAAATTGTAAAATTATAGGAAAACATTCAAAATGAAATAATTTTCAATTATATCAGATGGACTATAAAGGAATTATTATATGTGAAAAGTTTGGAAAGAAGCAAAGACCTGTCTGAGTTGAGAGGTTGTAGAAGGCCTCTGGGTAGAAGACGTCAGTGGGATATTGTAAAAAGCAAGCCATTAATAAGAGAATAACAAGTAGTATTGTCTGTCTGCCTAAGTTCTGTTTTAAAATCCTGCTGTGCTCAAGAAAATCTCACAATCAAAACTTCTGAATGTAAACATCTGCATAAATGGGCCTCCTACTAGAAACAGGTCATAGTAAAATGGGTAGACTCGGAATCATAAGCCAGGTAGTTTGGGTTTCAGACTGGCCCAAAATTTTATCAAGTTTTAGTAACAACTTTGGCTTTCAACCACCTGGCTTATATGTCAGAATTACTTGTATAAGTTTTTTTGTTTTTGTTTTTGAGATGGAGTTTCACTTTTGTCGCCCAGGCTGGAGTGCAATGGCACAATTTCAGCTCACTGCAACTTCCACCTCCCAGGTTCAAGCGATTCTCCTGCCTCAGCCTCCTGAGTAGCTGAGATTACAGGCATGTGCACCACGCCCGGTTAATTTTTGTATTTTTAGTAGAGATGGGGTTTCACCATGTTGGTCAGGCTAGTCTCAAACTCCTGACCTCAGGTGATTCACCCACCTCAGCCTCCCAGAGTGCTGGGATTACAGGTGTGAGCTACTGTGCCTGGCCTGTTTGCATAAGTTTTAAAGACTTATAGATTCCAAAACCCTACTTTTGACTGCAAAACCAAGGGTGAGCCTGAGAATTCTTTCTCAAGTCTCCATGATATATTTGGTTTATTCACTGGAATCTGGAAACTACAACCACATGCCCTTAAGATCCTTTTCACCTCTTAACATTCTAGATTTCTGTAAACTTTATTAAGATGATGGTTAGGACATTACAGACCAGAAACATGAATGTTTATTTAGTAACTAATCCCACGTAGATTTAAGAGGTCCTGTTTACTACCTAACACACATATACCCCAATGAAAAGGGGATTTACGGAAACAGAGATTTAACTTTACCTTCTCACTTGGAAGTCTGGTGAATCAAAGGGATTAAGTTCTTATTTGGCAAATGTATTGATAAGAACATTCCCTTACATGATTGATACTTTGTGACCAACACTGCTATAGACCTGTTACATATGTTAACTCTTGAATAATCCTCACAACAGTGCTGTGAGATGGGTACTATCATTATTAGTCTCATTTTACAGAGGAGGAAGCTGAACCCCAGAAAGCTAAATGATTTTCCCAACCTCACACAACACCCAAGTGGCAGAGCCAGGATCTGAACTCAGGTCCTCTGGCTCCAGGGCTGTACTTCTGTAACCATCCTGTAGTAAATTCACTGCTGCCATTATTGGTAGAAGGAAGACAGAAAGTTTAAATAGTTGGACTTTAAACAAATATATTGCAATTCTGAGGAGAAAACCTATCTTTTCTCACCTTTTAATTCCTCTTCTAATTGGCAAGTTTGAAGAGACTGTAAGACTTGCAAAAGGCTTCGAGAATTATAAGAATTTTTCTTAGGGAATTATTTGTCACCTGCTAACAGATGAAGCTGGATCTGACCCCAGTCACATACTGTAATGATTTTGTTTCAGGAACAAACATTCTCTGATAGAGCAACTGGCCAAATCATAAAGAGGGAATCAACTAAAAACACATTAGGAAAGTGTTTAAGAGAGGCTCACCTCTTTTCTCAAATACAGTCAAATATATGTTTTATTGTGACAGTATCTTCGTAGCTAGATATTTAATATGAGTTCAGAGAAACCTCTCTCCTTAAAAAAAAAGAAAAAGAAAAATAGGAGCGGCCGGGCGCAGTTGCTCACGCCTGTAATCTCAACACTTTGGGAGGCCGAGGCAGGTGGATCACCTGAAATCAGGGGTTTGAGATCAGCCTGTCCAACATGGTGAAACTCTGTCTCTACTAAAAATACGAAAAATCAGCCGGGTGTGGTGGCATGCACCTGTAATTCCAGCTACTCAGGAGGCTGAGGCAGGAGAATCACATGAACCAGGAAGGCAGAGGTTGCAGTGAGCCGAGATCATGCCATTGTACTCCAGCCTGGTCAACAAGAGTGAAACTCCATCTCAAAAAAAAAAAAAAAAAAAAACCAAGGCTGTGTAAGACACAACTAAGCATGCAGCTGCTACTTAGTGAGCATCAGCCAATAATATTTAAGGGGCCACAGTTGTATTTTCTTTTCCTTCCAAAGTTAAGACCAATTATTTCACTCATTAATATAAGTCAGTAAATACTCAGAAAAGGCCATCCATTGTCTTAGGTAGTAATCTACCTGAACACAGCTATACAGCCTGGGTCTGTTCTTGGCATGAGACTGAAGAACTTTGGCTGTGCAAGCTCATTTACTTTTGTGAGGGTTCTGTAACACTTGAAAGGTGTGAGTATCGCAACAACAGAATAAGCTTTGCCAGAATTAAAACTTCACCTCATTGCAATGTGAATACAAGAGGAGGGATGATTTTTAAAGGAGGAAAGAAGAACTTCCATTCTGCAAAAAGTGAGAGGAATTATAGGGTTGTAAGACCTCACCATAGACATCTGAAATGAAGGAAATAAAGGCAGGAGATCCTGATGAACAGGGAGAAATGTGGGTAATTTGAAAAGCATGGCAGAATACTGCATCAAAGAGTATCATGGACAGAAAATTATAATACAATATTTTCAAACACATAAACCACAAGAAAATAGAAAATCAAAAGGTTCAAGTAAGATAATAATAGAAATAGTTCACATGGTTCCTGCTCTCAGAAATCTGGCAATCAAAATAAACAAAACCGAAGTCAAAAGAAATGCATAACCTCAAAAGCTGCATAGTTGAATACAAGAAACTTTTGAATCCAGCTGGTTAGTTAAACATTAATTTTAAATGGCAAGTGGCCTAAAGATGAGCACTACTAGTATGATGCTAATCCTGGAAACTGTGTGGTCTCAGCATATTTGTCATTTGATAGCTTAAATCAAAAAGATATCGTGCACCTGAGTGGTCGGATCATCTCAGATGCGTGACAGAATCCGGGAGAGGCTTCCCCGCAGGTCCACTGTGTGTTCAGCTCACTGATCAAGTTGTTCCCTGGCTGCCCTCTGCATAGTCAGCCCCAATCAAACAAAGAATAACAAATGTCAAATTCACACTCTCCACTGTGTTTGGCAGTAAGAGGAGGTTGAATACGATTAACTTAGCAACTTAGAGAATCCATTGATCGTAACAGAAAGAGGCACCAACTATTGCCACTGAAATCAGAGGGAAACATTACTGTGTGTTTATTTTTCGTTTCCAGTGGTCTGATACTAAATCCACCTGCACAAATTAGGATACATAAGAACACACTAGGGTTCTTTATTGCTGAAACACCAAAGGAAGTCAAAAGGTAATTTTTTTGTTACTTTATGGGGGAAAAGCACTAAAGCAACTACAGCTTAGTGGGAGGCCCACTGAGTCAGCACCATGCCTCCTTTGTGTTAAGACTCACATAAGTCATTCTTGGTTTTCTTTCATTGTCCAGAGCCTTGTTTTACTGTTCGGTCTGTCACGATGATGTGTTTATTCCTGAGCTAATTACAAACTGTGGCTGCAAAAGCAGAAGCCGGCAGCACGTCACAGGTAATTGCACTTTATTTCTGGCCGTCCTTAGCCCAGCCTCTAGGGAGCTGCCTGAGGAAAGAGAAGAGGGTTCCATCTCTTAAAAGGCAATGTCCATTTGAACTTGGCCAGGAAGTGGCAGACATTTATTTCCTCACTGGCCACATGAGAGGTGAGAATCAGTGTTTTAGAGCTGGAAGAAACCTAACTAGTTATCTAATTCAATTCCTTTAAAGGCAGGCAAATGTGTTTTAAGAGATCCAGTCACTTTATTCCAAAGTCACATAGCCAGTTAGTGGCATCACCAAACTCAATCCCAGGCATGCTGACTTTCAGCCCATTGCTTTTTCATGATTTCACAGTTTTTCACAACTTCAGACTGAAAATTCAGCCTATATCTGACCACTTGGTTGGCCATGAGGATCTACTTCATGACCATACCTTGAGTACTCTGTTTCCTTAATGGATAGTAAGAAGTTTAAAGTTTACTCATCCTGACATGGTGCCGAGGGAATGTAATTTTTCTCTATTTTCTCTAACTGAACTCAGCAGTTTACCAACACCCTTTTCCATTTAATGGCAAAAATGGAAAAATTAATCTCAAGCATTCATAATCACTTAGTCCCTTCTGGTTTAAAATTTAGTCTTGGCCGGGCACGGTGGCTCACGCCTGTAAACCCAGCACTTTGGGAGGCCAAGGGGGATGGATCACAAGGTCAGGAATTCAAGACCAGCCTGGCCAAGATGGTGAAACCCCGTCTCTACTAAAAATACAAACATTAGCTGGGTGTGACAGTGTGCACCTGTAATCCCAGCTACTTGGGAGGCTGAGGCAGAGAATTGCTTGAGCCCGGGAGGCGGAGGTTGCAGTGAGCCGAGATCATACCACTGCACTCCAGCCTGGGTGGCAGAGCGAAAAAAAAAAAAACAAAAAAAAACTTAGCTTCGTCCAGGTACGTTCAGACTCTGTGTAAAACCCCAGTGTTTCAGAATTTAAACTTAGTCCATTCAAAATATGAATTTTCTATCAGGACTATTTTCATCCCTAAGGTTCTTATTCTCTCCTTCTTCTCAGAAAGCTATCTAAATGCAAGAGTAAGCTGGCTTAGCATCATGAGTGTTCTTGCAGTGAACCGCAAGGCTTCACTGATTCCTCCTGAGGTTCCTCATTAACTTTGGTCTGTAGTTGTCACCTTCTGTCACCTCTGAGTCAACAACCAATGAATCTGCTCCTCCCAGCTTTGGGTCAGGCTCTATCACTTGTTACTGAAATCCATTCTCCTAGTCTTGAAGTCTGTAAAAACTCTTTTCAGTAATCCTTGTCTTTTCATTCCTTTTTAAATTTTTTTTCTGTTACTTTTAGTTTACATGTAATAATTGCATATATTTTTGAAATACAGAGTGATATTTTAATATAGATATACAATGTATAATGATCAAATCAGGGTAATTAGCATGTCCATCCATCACCTCAAACTTTTGTCATTTTCGTGTTGTGAACATTCAGATTCCTCTCTGTTAATCTTTTGAAAATACACAATAAATTGTAGTTAACCGTGAAGGACACTAGAAATTATTGCTCCTGTCCAGCTGTAACATTGCATTCTTTAACCAATCTCTCCCCATCTTCCCTTCCCTCTTCCCTTCTCATCCTTTAATAATCACAAGTCGAGTCTCTACTTCCGTGAGCTCAATTGTTTTTAGCTCCCATGTATGGGTGAACATGTGGTGAACCTAATGTCCTCTAGTCTCATTCATGTTGCTGCTAATAACAGGATTTCATCTTTTTTAATGACTGTATAGTATTTCATTGTTCATACATATCACATTTTCTTTATCTATTTATCTTTTGGTGTACATTTAGGTTGCTTCCATAACTTAGCTATTGTGTATAGTCCTACAATAAACATGGAAGTGCAGATACTTTTTTGATACACTGATTTTTTTTTTAATAGATACACAGTGGTAGAATTGCTGGATCATATGATAGTTCTACTTTTAGTTTTTTTTGATGAATTCCCATACAGTTTTCCATAGCAGCTATACTAATTCACGTTTCTACCAACAGCGTATGAGTTCCCTGTTCTCCACATCCTTGTCAGCATCTATTGTTTTGTTTTATTTTTTGTCTTTTTCATAATAGTCATTGTAACTGGAGTAAAATGATAACTCATTGTAGTTTTGATTTGCATTTCTCTGATAATTAATGATGTTAAACATACTTATATACCATTTGTATGTCTTTTGCAAAATGTTTATTCAGATCTTTTTCCTATTTTAATCAGATTTTTTTTTTTTTGCCATCGAGTTCCTTGTATATTCTGGATATTAGTCTCATGTCAGATGAATAGTTTGCAAATATTTTCTCCCATTCTACAGGTGTCTCTTCTGTCTGTTGATTGTTTTCTTGACTGTGCAGGTTTTGGTTTAATATAGCACCATTTGTTTATTTTTGGTTTTGTTCCCTGTGCTTTTGAAGTCTTAGCAATAAAAATATTTGCCTAGTTTAAAATCTTGAACCATTCTTTTCTTCTAGCGGTTTTGTAGTTTTGGGTATTCCATTTAAGTATTTAATCCATTTCGAGTTAATTTTTGTATGGGGTGAAAGAAAGGGGCCCAGTTTCATTCTTCTGCGTATGGATATCCAGTTTCCCCAGCACCGTTACTGAAGATAATCCATTCTGCTTGGTGTGTTTGTGGCACCTTCATTGGCCTAATGTCATTTTAGTCTCTCTGCTGTTTAGGATTTTTAACTCTCCTCCTGTATAAGCATTTGTATGTCAGGATGTGGGAACCTCGGTGGGTTTCTCTCCACATTTCTCCCTGCTTACAGACACTATCATGTTTCTTCTTCTGTGATCCTCTTGCGTTGTTGCTAGACACTGTTTCAGGAGCACCCCACCGAGAATCCATATGAAAAGGGAAGCATTTCTCTCATTTTTCTGCTTGCACATCACACAAATATCATATTTTCCTGGCCTAGTCACCCCTTATCAACCTGAAGCACTGTGGGGAGGGGGTGGAAAACTGGGTTCTTTCTCAGAGATCAGGCTCTGTCCTATCTTTATAACATCTTTATTCAGATATATCTCAAATACCATGAAATAAATACATATCCATTTACAGTGTACAATTCAATGAGTTTCTTTATACAAATAGAGTTGTGTAGTCATCACTACAATAAATTTTAGAACATTTTCCTCACCTCAAAAAGAAACCCCATAACCAATAGAAGTCACTCCTCCTTCTCAACCCACAGCCCTGGAAAAAAACACTAGTCTATTTTCTGTCACTGTAGATTTTCCTATTCTGGCCATTTCACACACACACACACACACACACACACACACACACATACACACACACACACAAGATGCTATAGTTTGTGGCTTGTTGTGTCTGGCTCCTTTTATTCAGCCATGCTGTAGCATGTATCAGTACCTCATTTCAGCTGGGTACAGTGGCTCATGCCTTTAATCCTAGCACTTTGGGAAGCCAAGGTGGGCCAATCACTTGAAGTCAGGAGTTTAAGACCAACCTGGCCAGCACGTTGAAACCCCGTCTGTACTAAAAATGCAAAAATTAGCTGGGTGTGGTGGTACATGCCTGTAATCCCAGCTACTTGGGAGGTTGAGGCAGGAGAATCTCTTGAACCCAGGAGGTGCAGGTTGCAGTGAGCCAAGATTGTGCCACTGCACTCCAGCCTGGGTGACAGAGCAAGACTCTTGTCTCAAAAAAAAAAAAAAAAAAAAACACCAAAAACCTCATTTCCTTTCTTGCTGAATATTATTCTGTTGTGTTTTTATTGATGAATAATATTCTGTTGTATAGATCTATACCTCATTTTGTTATACATTTATCTACATTTATCTATTGATGGACATTTGGGTGGTTTCCGCCCTTTCCATATTGTATATAATGCTGCTATGCACATTGGGACAAAAATATCTGTTCAAATTCCTGCTTTCCATTTTTTTAATGTATACACCCAGAAGTAGAATTACTAAATCAAATGCAAATTCTATGTTTCATTATTTGCAGAATCACCACACTATTGTCCACAGCAGTTACACCATTTTATATTCCCACCAGAAATGCAGAAAGGTTCCAATTTTTCTACATTCTCACCTACACTTATTTTTCATTTTAGAAAATAGTGGTCATCCTAATGGTTGTAAAGTGGTATCTCATTATGGTTTTGATCTAAATTTTCCTAAAATTTTTTCATGAGGATCTCATTGACCACTTACATATCTTCTTTATAGAAATAACTACTTAGATCCTATTTTTAAATTTGATTATTGTCTTTCTACTATTGAGTTGTATAAGATCTTCATATATTCTGAATATATAGGCCCTTATCAGATGTATGATTGGCAAATATTTTCTCCCATTCTGTGGTTTTGCTTTTCATTTTTGTTACGTACTTTGAATCACAAAATTGTCTAGTTTTGATGATGTTCAATGATGTATTTTTTATTTTGTCACTGGTGCTTTTGTGCAATATCTAGGAAGCTTTTGGCCAACCTAAGGTCAGCAATATTTACTCCAAAACTTTCTTCTAAAAATTCTGTATTTTTGGCTCTTACATTTAGATCTGTGATTTTTTTTTTTCCTTTGAGACAAGGATTCACTCCATCACCCAGACTGGAGTGCAGTAGTACAGTCATGGCTGACTGCAGCCTCGACTTCCTGGGTTCAGGAGATCCTCCTGCCTCAGCCTCCAAAGTAACTGGGACCACAGGTGCACACAACCATGCCCAGCCCTGCATT
Source organism: Macaca fascicularis (assembly GCF_037993035.2). Classification (NCBI taxonomy): domain Eukaryota; kingdom Metazoa; phylum Chordata; class Mammalia; order Primates; family Cercopithecidae; genus Macaca; species Macaca fascicularis. The sequence goes on from NC_088382.1 coordinate 40,201,320, forward strand.
TTTTGTAGAGATGGGGCTTTATCATATTTCTCAGGCTGGTCTGGAGCTCTTAGGCTTAAATGAGCCACCTGCCTCAGTCTCCAAAAGTGCTGGGATTACAGGCACGAGCCAATGTGCACAGCCTCTATGATCTATTCTGAGTGATTTTCGTTTATGGAATAAGAAAAGGATCTAACTTTACTCTTTTCATTGTGGCTCTCCAGTTGTCCCAAAATTCATTTATTCAAAAATTATTCTTGTCAAAAAAACAATTGACTTTAAATATCTGAGTTTATTTCTGGGTCTCAATTGTATTCTATTAATCCATATGTGTAACCTTGTGCAAGTACCACACTGTCTTCATTACTATAGTTTTGTAGTAAGTTTGACACTGGGAACAATGAGTCCTCCAACTTTGTTATTCTTTTTCAAGATTATTTTTTTAATCTGGATTTCTGCATTTCCATATGAATCAGGATCAATGTGTTAATTTCTGCAAGGAAGCTAGCTGGGATTTTAACTGTTAACCTATTGAATCTATAGATCAATTTTGGAAAATCTTAATTATATTAAATATTCTGATCTATTGATATGGTTTGGATCTGTGTCCCCACCCAAATCTCATCTTGAATTGTAATCCCCATGAGTCAAAGGAAGAACCTGATAAGAGGCGATTGATTATGGCAAGGTTTATATCCTCTTTAATTTCGTTGAACAGTGTTTTATAGTTTTCAGATCATAGGTTTTGTACTACTTTTGTTAATTTGATTAGTAAGTATTTTTATTGCTATTGTAAATAAAATTGTTTTCTTAGCTTTATTTTCAGATGGTTCATTTGTAGTATATAAGGGTACAATTGATTTTTGTATATTGATCTTATATCCTGCAACCTTACTAAATGTGTTTATTAGTTGTAATAGTTTTTTGATTGTCTCTTATTTCATTTCTTGCCTAATTGCCCTGACAGAACCATCAGTACATTGTTAAATAGAAGTGGTGAGAGCTTATATTTTTACTTTGTTCCTGACCATAGGGGGAAGGCATTCAATCTTTCACCATTAGTTATGATGTTGGCGGTGAATTTTTCATAGATGCTCTTTATTTGGTTGTGGAGGTTCTGGTCTATTCCTAAATTGTTGAGATTTTTTTCTCATGAAGGGCTCTGATATTTGTCAATTTTTTTGCTTTATTGAGATAATGGTGTGGTTTTTGTATTTTATAATATTAATGTGACATATTGGGTTAATTGATATCCAAATGTTAAACCCACCTCGTATTTCTGAGAGAAATCTCACTTGGTCATAGTATAGAATCTTTTTTATACATTGTTGGGTTTGATTTGCTAGCATTTTGTTGAGGAATTTTTAATCTGTATTCAATACAAATTTTGGTCTTTAGGTTCCTTTTCTTGTATGTCTTTGTCTGCTTTTGCCATCATGTTAAAACTGGCTCCATAGAATGAATTGGAAATTCCCTCCTCTTTTATTTTTTGAAAGGATTTGTGAAGGATTTGTGTTAATTCTTCTTTAAGCATCTAATAGAATTTTACTTGTGAAGCAATCAGGGCCTAACTTAACATCTTTTATTATTAATCAAACTCTTTATATGTTATAAGTTTTTCAGGTTTTCTACTTCTTCCTAAGACAGTTTTGGTAGTTTCATCTTTCTGCCAATTTGTTCATTTAATCTACATTATCAAATTTATTGACTTGTATACATCTATTCATATGAGTATACATCTGATCATATAAGTATACATGTTGTATACTTATGTGTACATATGATATACATAAGTATTGCTTTATATTTCTTTTATTTTTTCAGAATGGTAGTAATAATCTGTCCTTCGTTTTTTACTTTGGTAACATGAGTGTTCTCTTTTTTTGCAGCCAAACTTGCTACAATGTTTATCTATTTTGTTGATCTTTTCAAAAAGAACAACTTTCCTAATGGATGTTTTTCTAATTTTTTCTATTCTATAATTTATTTATTTTCATTCTAATTTTTATTATTTCCTCCTTTCTTGTAGATTTGAGTTAACTTGCCTTCCTTTGTTCAGTATCACCTAAGGTGAAACATTAAGTGAAGTAATTGATTTCAGATTTTTCCTTTCTTTAAAATAGGAAAAAAATTAGGCTGCCAGCTGCGGTGGCTCACACTTGTAATGCCAGCATTATGAGAGGCCAAGGCTGGCGGATCACCTGAGATCAGGAGTTCGAGACCAGACTGGTCCACATGGCAAAACCCCTTCTCTACTAAAAATACAAAAATCAGCCAGGTGTGGTGGCACATGCTTGCAGTCCCAGCTACTCGGGAGGCTAAGGCAGCAGAGTCACTTGAACCTGGGAGGCAGAGGTTGCCGTGAGCCAAGATCATGCCACTGCATTCCAAGCTAGTTGACAGAGCAAGACTTCTCTCAATAAATAAATAAATAAATAAATAGGCATTTATATCTAAAAATTTCCCTCTAAGCACCTTTAGGAGCATGGTGTATTTTTAATGTGTTATGTTTTTATTTTCATTGATTTAAAATACTTTATAATTTCCCTGTGTTATCTGTTTTCTTTTTTTTTTTTTGTATGGTTTTGACCCATTATTTAGAAATGTGTTGTTTTTACTTTCACATATTTGTGAATTTTCCTAATTTTCTCTTTTATTGTATTCTTATTTAATTCCATTGTAGTTGGAAAGCATACTTTATATGACAAATTCTTATAATATTTTAAGACTTGCTCTGTTGTCTAATACATGGTCTATCTTGGAGACTATTCAGTGTATACTTGGAAAGATCATGTATTATTCTGTTGTTGGATGGAATGTTACATGAATGTCTGTTAAGTATAGTTGGTTTATAGGGTCGGTTAAGTATAGGTTGGGGGGTGTGTGTGTGTGTGTGTGTGATTTTTATTTCTTCTTGTGGATTTGAATTACTGCCTAATGTCCTTTTATTTCAACCTCAAGGAATCCTGTTAGTATTTATTGTAGGGTTTGTCATATATCAACAAGATCTAAGTTCTTGTTAATCTTAAAAATATCTTAATTTATCCTTTATTTTTGGAGGATAGTTTTGCTAACTATTAAATTCTTTGTTGGTAGTTGTTTCTCATTCAGCACTTTAAATATTTCATCCTACTTCTTTCTGGCCTCTATTGTTTCTGATTAGAAATAGCTTTCAATTTGATTGGTCATCCTTTGTACACGATGAGTCACTTCTGTCTTGCCGATTTGAAGATTCTCTGTCTTTGAGTTTCACGTTTTTGATTATGATGTGTCTCCACGTGTCGATCTCTTTAAATTGATCCTACTAGGAGTTTATTAAGCTTTTTAGTTGTGCAGATTAATGTTTTTCAACCCCTTTGAGAAGTTATTGGCCATTATTTCTTCAAATATTCACTCTACCCCTTTCTTTACTCTCCTCCTGTATCTATCATTAAATCCTTTGGTACACTTGATAATGTCCCAATGTCCCAGCAGTCCTTTAGGCTGTCCTCATTTTTCTTAATTCCTTTTTCCTTCTGTCCCTCAAACTGGATAATCTTCATTCACCTATCTTTGAGTATGCTGATTCTTTTTTTTTTCTGCATGCTCAACTCTGATCTTTAGTTCTTCTTGTAAAGTTTTTATTTCAGTTATTGTACTTTGAACTCCAAGATTTCTACTTTAAAAAAATTGTAGCTATTTAATGATAGTCTCTATTTTGTGAGACATGATTCTCATATTCCTTTTGGTTCTTTATATATAGGCTTTTAAAGCTCTTCAAATATGTTTAAATTAGCTGATTTTAAAAGTATTTGACTGGTAAGTACAATGTCTGAGCTTCTCTCAAGGACAGTGTCTATTGAGAACCTTTCCCTGTGTATTTTTATCTTTTTGTTTCTTTCCAAGTCTTATAACGTTTTGTTGAAAATTGGACATTACACAGGTTGTAATGTGTTATTTATGGAAATCAGATTCTCCAGTAGACTTTCCCAAAGTCTACATCTCTGTCATTTGTGGCCATTGGATTTTCTACTCTGTTAGTTTAGTGGTAAGCTTATAATTGGACAATGATTTTTGTTAAACACCTGGAACCAAGAAGTTTCTCAGTCTTTGTCAAGGGATTCTGTGTTTGTGTTGGGGCATGCCTTCAATATTCAGCTGAAAAGTTGACAACTCTGTTTAACCTTCATTTTCTGCTTTTATGAAACCTCAAGGTCAGTCAGAGATGAGAGCTTTGGAGCTTCTCAGTCCTTTCCGCTTTTGCATACTGTTTTGCAAAGTTCTGGGCATCTTCATTGCCATTTAGATTTCCACTAACATTCCAGAGTTTTTCAAAGTCCCTTATAAATAAGAAGACATTTTATTCTTCAGTTTTCCTTTTATGCTTTTATTTGGTCTTCAATTTGCCCTGCTATGTGTTGCCTCAGGCACATGTGACGTTAATATATTTGATAACACTCCCTGGGGATAGGCTTATAACACTAGACAAATGCAAATGAGGTTGCAAAAGACAAGCCATTCAAGTAAGGTTATCCAGGGAACCACCAGACAAGTCCAATAATGACTCTTCTTTGGAAATAAGGCTTTTGAAGAACTGTATTTCTGCTGTAATCCCTCTAGTGTCAAGAATATGGAGTATTACATTTTGAAAGCTATTGATGAGCTGTGGAGCTAGAGATGAAACTAGTGTAAATTAAAACAACACAAATCTTGTATCTCTTACTGCTATCTATTTATTTATCTTAACTAAATGTTTCCATGGCTCCTGTTGGTTAGTTTCCAGAGTTCTGAAAAATAAAATAATTCTCACAAGTTTTGCCACTTTATTCTATTTTTATGCAGGGGCAGCCTGTCTCAGGTCCCTCCTCTACCTTTTTATTCTGGTATCTTGTCTTAATTTTTTTGTTTTGTTTTTGTTTTTGTTTTTGAGATGGAGTCTCACTCTGTCGCCCAGACCGGAGTGCAGTGGCGCAATCTCGGCTCACTGCAAGCTCTGCCTCCCGGTTTCACGCCATTCTCCTGCCTCAGCCTCCCGAGTCGCTGGGAATACAGGCGCCCACCAACACGCCCGGCTAATTTTTTGTATTTTTAATAGAGACGGGGTTTCACCATGTTAGCCAGGATGGTCTGGATCTCCTGACCTCATGATCCACCCGCCTCGGCCTCCCAAAGTGCTGAGATTACAGGCGTGAGCCACCGCGCCCGGCCTTGTCTTCATTTTTTAAAGGTAGTTTTCCTGGGTATAAAATTCCTGGTTGGCAGTTTATTTCAGTACTTTTTTATAACATCTTATTGCCTTGTAACGTCCATTTGTTTCTGATAAGAAGTCAGCTATTTCACATGAAAACCACATTTTTCTCGTGCTGGTTTCAAGATTTTTCGTGATGTAGCGCACAATTTAGTCCACAACAGTCACATTTTGAGGTTCTGGGTAGACATGTATTAATATTTGGGGAGACAACCTCCAATTTATTAACCCCTCTAGTGAATAATTAACATCAGTTAATGTACTTTTCAACTATAAAACTTCTATTTGGTTCTTCTTAAAATTTTTATTTGTTTATTGATAATGTTTCTTTAGGGAGACATTGTCATCATGCCTTTATTTAATCAGGATTTCCTTCATTTCTTTCAACATATTTAGAATATCGACTTTTAATTTTTTTTGCTAACTCTGACATGGACTCTTGCACAGAAAGTTTCTTTTGCTTGCTTTCCCCACCCTATGTATAGCTCATGCTTGCCTGTTAATTTGCATGTCTCATGCTTTCCTGTTACTTTGCATGTCTCATATTTTGTGTTGAAAAATGGATATTGTAGATAATTATAGCAGCTCTGAAACCAAGGCTTATTGTTGTCACTGGTTGAGTAATTAATTGGTTAGTGACTTGGCTGAACTGTTTTATAAAATCAGTTTCCCCTAAGTGTGAAGCCTCTGATGTTGCACATTGGAGAGTGCAGCCTTGGACTACAGTGGTTAATAACCATTGGGCTGATGGTGGTTTTAGCAGGCTCATTTTAATTATCTCTTTCCCTGATCTCTATGGTAAGCTCTCTGCCTCTGTTGGTATCACACCCAGTTCCTAGACTACACCAGCAGGCTGCCTATTATTGTTTCTTACTATGCCTGAGGCATCTGTCGCTCCACGGTATTATGCAATTAAATTTGGGCCCCTTTGCAAGAGTGGTTTCTAAGACCAGTCTTTGCAGTTTGTTCTGTCCCTAAGAGAACAGTTATTAGCTGTATTTTTTCTGGTTCACTATGGTAAACTCTGTCTTATTGTTTGTCTTGTTGTTCTCAAGGAGATACCAGCCTCCAATTAATTGTTTAACACCAAAATCACTGTTGTCAAAAAGCACCCTTGGGCTTGAAATTCTTGATACTCTGTTCCAAGTAAAGTCAATTCCTTTGGGCAGAGCTTCAGAGCTCTTTGTTCTTATGGCCTGCCTCTCCTCCTGGGCAAAATCTCTGAGCCATTGCTCCCAAGCTTGCAGAATGGTGGGTGGTGTTGGAAAAGAAGTCTGCTTCTGTTGAAGTGACACACCTGTTTTATGAGTAGGACACTAGTAGTAGTGTCTGCTAGCAGTAGCAGCCTGGCCTTCTTTGTTTGCTTCTCCCACTATGAAACCTCTGCCTTGAGGGTGAGCTGAGGTAAGGAAGATTAATACTTCATTGTTTTCATCCTGTGATACCTAAACAGAGCCTCACCTATAAATGAGAGCTGTGAGGACTAAGAGAGTCTCTATCCTCTAGGCTGCACTCACCTGAAACTTAGTTTCTGCAACACAGAGTGGGAAGGGGATGAGAAATACTGACGCTGTGTCCCTCACAGGGACATAGCACAGCCTTTGACTGGGAGCTGGAGGGAGGGGAAACTGCATTCTTGAGCACACTTGTCCAGAATGAAGCTTTTATCACACCTACCTGGGTTTGGAGGAAAGGAAGCAGTTTGTGGTTCAAGTGCCAAAGATTCTTGATGCCCTTATTGAGATTTAGTATATTTTACTGAATACAAGTTTTTGTGTTGCTGTTGTTGTTATTGAGATGGAGTCTCACTCTGTCCCCGATCCTGGAGTGGAATGGCGTGATCTCAGCTCATTGCAAGCTCCACCTCCCAGGTTAAAGTGATTCTCTTGCCTCAGCGTCCCAAGTATCTGGGATTACAGGTGCCTGCCACCACACCCAGCTAATTTTTGTATTTTTAGTAGAGATGGGGTTTCATCAGGTTGGCCAGGCTGCTCTCAAACTCCTGACCTCAGGTGATCTACCCACCTCAGCCTCCCAAAGTGCTGGGATTGCAGGCATGAGCCACTGCACGCGGCCACAAGTTTTCTTCATTTGCTATATGTTCACAGAACAATTTCTAGAGATTTTCAATGTGTGTGTGTTTATGTTTTGATAATTTCACTAGTTAGGGCTGTTTCACTGAGGAGCAAGTTTATGAAGCTTCTTCTGCTGCTATTCCACACCCAAAACTAAAGGCTCTGTCTTAACGTTATCTTAATGTAAGATTTTCTGTGAATCTTTCTACTTCCCCTTGAAAGTCTTAAGACAATTTCTAGGATGGCCAAAAATAAATAAATAAATAAATAAACTGTTCCTATGTAATTTCCTGAAATCCCTATTATCTACATCCTGAAATCCCTATTGTCTACAGGGTAATGCAACTGAATGCTTGAGTCTGAAGAATATTGTTTCTTAAAGCTTCTTCAAGACTTTATTTTGGGACTGGAAATTTAAACATGGACTCCTTACATTCAATAAAAATGTGAATCTTTTTGAAGCAATGGGTGAGTCTGACTAAATAGGAAGAAAGTCCCATTAAAGGAAGGGCCCAAAAAAAGAACAAGATAATACCCTAAAAAATATAATCTCATTACACATGTCATCCTATTATATGTAAATTTAGTATAGTTTCATGCAGTATACATATGCCTTTAAACACTGTACAAACCAAACTTTCTGAAAAGAAATTACACATACAAGCACACACATGCGTATACTTCTGTCATTCTGCAAACAAAAATGCTTTATAAAAATAAATAATCATCCCTTTTTAGCTGACTTTTGTGACTTTACTATAAATGTTAAAATATTTCTATATAAAAAGGAAGATTCTGCCTTCATATTTGTAGACCTGACAAATTTTGCCCACTTCTATGACATGTATTTTATGATGTCTAGGGATAAGTTAATGAGACTTTCAATTTACAATCTAATTTCTTAGCTTCGATGTAGTCTTCATACTCTTCAGAATCTTTCATTACTCTTAGAATAATTTCTTTTTCCTACCCTATACGGATCCTCAATCACCAGTATTACCAAGTCCATTCCACTCCAGCCAGAACTCTATTAATCTGGTACGGAGATTCTGAAGTAATAAGCAGGCAACGATCAAGTGTTACTGACTTCAATTTGCCAGATGATGGCAGCAGAGTACCATGAAATGCTCACAGGTCACTAGATTGGTGTGTGAATTTGAATCTGCAGATCCTGGTTCTAACTAAAATGTGCCAAAAGAGAACATCATTTTAGAAAGGTGTTGCTTGACCATATAGTTTTAAATGTCATGATAATATCTGGGCATTCTCTTAGAGAATTGACTTTCAAAAAGAGCTTAGGAACTTATCAATAAATGACAACATAGAAACCTTACACTGACTGAATTAGGACAATTATCACGTTGAATACTTTATGGGTTTAGAGCCAGTTAAGAGTATCCTCAGTCTACTCCTTTCAAATAGTTATCTCTTTAATGAGTTCATTAAACTTCCTTGGTCCCACCAGTTTCTCCCCGCTACCATACTCACTGAGAACTCAGAAGACTTGAGTTGTGATCACAGCTATTCCACTGATTACTGTGGTTGGTGAAAAACATGTTAGCTTTTGGGGTCTCAGTGTAATCACCTCCAAGGAGGGGAATTCTCACTCTCTATGCCCTTTTCAACTCTGGTGCTCTATAATTCTGAATCCCTCTTTTTTTGATTATGTCCATTTTTCTAAACTAGAACCACACTAGAAGTTCTCCAATTAAATTCAAAATCAAATATTTTACAGAGGCAGAATAGAGTGCTGGTTAAGAATATGAATTCTGGATTGGCCATTTACTAACTGTGTGACTTCAGGCAAATTATTAAAATTTTCAAGGTGCTTCAGAGTTTTTTGAAATGTTGACAATAACATTGCATATCTCAGAAAGTTAAGTGGGAATATCAGTATATAAAGAAGATACAAATTGATTATATTAATATAAAAAGCATTAAGCTAGTAAGTTCTGCATATATAATAATTATTATGCCACCCATGGGAGCACAAACTCAAAAGGAATCTTTTTATTTTTTTCAGTCAATGAAATACAGATAAAATAAGAATTGAAAGAGAATTCCTAGTAGATTATACTTATTTTAACCCATTACCTGATTTTTTTTCTTTTCTGTTTTTTTTTTTTTTTGAGATGGATTCTCTCTCCATTGCCCAGGCTGGAGTGCAGTAGTGCGATCTCAGCTCACTGCAGTCTCTACCTTCCAGGTTCAAGCGATTCTCCTGCTTCAGCCTCCTGAGTAGCTGGGACTACAGGTGCCCGCCTGCCACCATGCCCGGCTAATTTTTTGTATTTTTAGTAGAGATGGGGTTTCACCATGTTAGCCAGGATGGTCTCGATCTCCTGACCTGTTGATCCACCCACCTCAGCCTCCCAAAATGCTGGGATTACAGGTGTGAGCTACCACACTTGACCCATTCCCTGATGATTTTTGCGTTCACAGCATAAACACAAGTAGGGCTAAGCTTTCAGAGTAGGAAGAATAATTGTCTTTCCGACCTTCTTCTTAATGGAATTAGATAAGTTATTGGGCATGAAGTTTCCTAGCCTCAACTCTACCGTTCACTACCTGCTATTTCTTCATTGCAGTTTCTAACACCTAGGATAGTAGTATCCAACCAAGGCAAGGAGGGGTACATAAGAATCTTTACATGTGATGGAGTAGAAGGAATGGGCAATTTGAAAGTAGCCCTTAGGAAAGTTGTGCCCAAATTCTGCTAATCCTCACCCCTTGAGAACTGTTTCAGAGTCTGCATTAAAATGCTAATATTCTGCAATACAGTCAAATCTAATGGAAAGCAGAATTCTGAAAAGGAAATTGGAAAGAGGGTGCAAAAAAGTTAGGGACAGGAAAAAAAAATGACAAGAAATGGGCTGAGTAGGTGGTCCAAATACGGATTTATTTTACTTTATAGTTTTCTTTAGGTTTGACCCTGGGTCACCTTTTTTTTTAATAAACATTCCAGACTATTAATTGACCTTTTTAAGGAGGAACGACCCCAGCCAACGTTTCCTAGGGAGGAGAACTCCAAACTCAAAAGGTAGAGATTTAGCTACCCTAATGAATATACCAGCTCATCTTCCCAGTTTAGCTTATTTAAGCAGCAGTGAAGAACAGTCAGAGATCCCAATGGTCTTAGGTTAGGTAGGAGAAAGAATAGGAGATGGTTGCTGCATATTTTCTTCTCTAAGAGTTCAGGACTACATGTCCACCAAATTTCAATAAAAAGAAAAGCAACTTGGTAACAAACCTATAAAGACCCTACACAGATATATTGCACTCCTATATTTGTGTCAGTTGCAGTTATTCTTCTAATGGTACAGTTGAGTATGGCTTTCCGTGATTTCCAGTTGTTAGCATTATTTCTGCCCCAGCTGAGGCCTTCTTTCTCATCCTGGTGACTACAATAGCTTTCTACTTGGCCTCCCTGGCTCTGGTCTCCTTTCATGCCAATCCATGCCATTTTTCATAGCTGTAATAATTTTTATGACATTCTGATCATGAATGGATACATAAATAAATAAGGAATAAATGGGTGACTGTTACCCCACTTCTGCAAGACTAAGGCATGGGCTTGCTCTGTTGCCCTGTTGCTTTTTCAGCTTCTAAAAGTAGTGGTTTTTAGCTAGAATATGTAATATCACTTTTTAGGCATGTCACAATGAGTGGTAAAGTACTACATTTTATAAATAATTGCAACAATTTAGCTATTTAGTAAATTGGAGAAGATTTGGGATAATCTGAATAATATAGGCATTATTTTCACTCATTTGAACTGTGATAAAACTTCTTGAGGGAGATAGAAATAAGTGGAGTTATTGCTATCCATATGAGGCATTTCTTAAAATGCAGTCCTATCATGTATTCCAGAAAAGGAAAGATTTGCTTGTTGCTTTCAAAGGAATTACCTTTTGAAAGAGAAAGATAACCAAAAATGTTGGCCATGTATTTAGAAGAACTTTCATTTTTTCTAGTCATTTACAGGTCTCAGATCCCATTTTTTTTTTAATTTTATTTTTTAATTTTTATTTATTTATTTTATTTTGGTATCCAATGCTTTATCTAGAAATCTGTAAGGTATCCATAAGGAAGTCATGGTAAGTCATGACATTAACAGTTTAGCTAAAGTGTTAGGAAAAATCTATTTCAACTTTCCTTGCCTAAAATAGATTTAAAATATATTGCACACTGTTAGCTATAGGTAAGTAGATAGAGATAGATAGATGATAGATAGATAGATAGATAGATAGATAGATAGATAGATAGATAGATAGATAGATACACAGATAGAAGAAATATAAATAAATAAAATGATCAAACAGAATGAAATCAGAGAAACTTCATTGCTTATCTCTTGCCTTGAGGAAGGGACTTTGTCTTCTTATTTTTTTCTTAAAATTTTTTCCTCAGATATTTGAAGCAATATTGAAACTGAGGATAAACTGTTGCAATTTCTTTATCTGCCCTATCTTTCAACCTGGTAAATAAACAATTTTCAACTTCCTTTTTGAACGCAATTAGAATTATAGAATTTAGACCTGGAAGGAATCAGAAGAGATGACTTGGGCCAGTTTGTCCTTGATCTTCAGGTGGTCAACACCAATCAGAAACATCAGCAATCTCCATACAAGCTGTTCTGTCTGCCCCACACACATGCACATTCTTCCGTAATTACGAAAGCTTCCAAAATTATAAAAATCATTAATGCGTTTTCAGATGAGGTTTTAAGAATGATTCAAGGAAAGATTCAAAGCTTTAGCAAAGATTTTGAGAGTTTTACAGAGAGCACTCACCCCTCCCACTTATCCTTCTCCCAACCCTCATTTTTTAACAGCTGACAAATGGTATTGGCTGGAGAATTAGGCTTTGAGAAAAGGAGAGACTTCCTAAAAGTTCTATAATTCCTAGGCCAGTTCAGGCATGTTGTCTTAGACATTCCATAATTCAGTTTCCATCACAACCAGCCAGCCTTTAGAGACTGACAGTTGGTAACACAGCTAGTCCTTCCTCAGATTTTACTTCAGGTGTTCCCTTCCCAAGCCATTCCCCCCAGGGCAAAATGTAACCTTGAAATAAGGAAGCATCAGTCAAGTGAAGGCTTCTGAGGATTACAGGTAGGGTAAACTTATTCCAAACCCATCTCTTAGCACACCTGGGTGATGCAGTCACTGCCAATTTAAGTTGAGAAATCACATATCCAAAGGATGTCCTTCTTTCAGAAGTGTGTTTTGACTCAGTTGATGTTTTTATGGATTAGAATGGTTCAGAAAAGAATTACATCAAAAGAAAGAGGGATGCCAAGACATCTTCATGGCTTTTTCTGTCTGCCACTGATCAAAATGAGGTGATAACTGGGATTAAGGTCTTGTCCCACACAAACTCCCCACTGTGGTTAGTCTAAGTACAGAGATAATGCTTATGTTGAGACAGTAGGAAAAGGTCACGTCTGCTTTCTGCACTTGGGTGGGCAGGGGAAGAGGAGTATCAGTGATGACTGCCCCTTGATGTGGTCCACCTCCTTAGGAACTTCTGCTCAGACAATCTCTCCGTCTCTGATCACCAAGCAATCAGGTTCTGGCAAGCGGATTACACAGGCTCTTTGAAAATTGAAGAGAAATATTTAACTTGCAAAGCATTGTTTAGAATAGGTTTTTTAAAAGTCACAACAGCAAGTGCAAATTCTTATTGTGTGACAATGCCTACCTAGCCTAGATGGTTGAAAATGATTCTTGGGTTGAATCTGGGTTCCAGGATAAGAATGGCATGATTACATATCAACATATAGGTACAGGAAGAAGTATTGGCTCACCTGTCACATTTTTCCATATTAAAGTGGTTTCATGGTGCTCATTGAATCTATTAATTTCAACATTCTTGCATGTATCCTTATAATCACCCTTCATAAAGTCATGGTAGTATCCCTATACTGCAGGAGAGAAAATTATTTCCTTTTGTGTTATTTCCAGATTTGGAAATATACAAAGGCTTTGATATGCATCTACTGTAAGATCGAGATTCTTCAAAAGTCAAAATTAATAATAAAGAAAGCCTCAAAGAAAACATAAAGCAAAAGGAAGTGATGTCCATGCAGAATGAACTGCAAGCCTGGGCAGCATCTGCAGGAAGGAGACAGGATTTTTGTAGAGTGATGCTTTCTTAGCGTCCTAAGGTGCCTCTAGACATGCTGTAGCAGGAAGGCTCCTCAAATGCACTTGGGTGAAATGGGAGGGGTGATGGATTAGAAAGGTGCAACAGCTACTCAGTAGGTACTTATTTTAAACACACCATATGGAATTGAAATCCTTTCGCACTCCCTAATTCTGTAGAAGGAAACCAAAGAGTTTGCTACAATTCATCCTCTTAGAACTAGGCTGTAGCTGAGACTCCCCAGCCTTTCCTTAGTCAAGGGTCTATAAATGACTCAGCCAAGGGGAATAGTCCAAAAATCCCTTGTGAAGAGATGTGCCAACTCACTGAGGTTTCTATCCTATTGCAGTGCCAGCGGTAAAGATAGTGAAAAAATGTATGAAGGGGCTCTCCTCTCATATGGCAGGGCAGGATTCTCCTCCAAGGGTACATGCAAGCCCTTCAAGAATATCAGACTTCACCACCAGGTAAGAGCTGCAGAGAACCCTGGTCTCCTATAGTTTTTCTGAGACTCAGTGGGATATACACACACACACACATACACACACACATATATATGGGGTAATATATTGTATTTAAACCATTGTAATATATTGTATTTATAAACTCCTATACTGACCAAAGGAATCGTTCCTCCCCAAAGTGAAATCATCTCCACCTCGCCTATATCATTAAGCTAATCAGATATACCTCTTTCTTCTATTGCTCAAATCATCCGTACCCATAATAACCCAAAAGGTAAATACCCAACTTTCTTTCAGACCACCTTTCAGGCACTTTAGAAATGTAAGTTAGAGACAAATTTTAGCAACTCCAAATAGCTTTTCTGTTGTTAATCAGTCCCCCATTTCCAATACATTCAAGATGTGATTGCCTTAGTTTTTGCATCTGCAAAATATGGGCAATAAATCCCTCCTCCCTGCCCTTTTCCTTGCAGCTTTTTAGTACACTGAAACCTCCACTAACCAGAAAGCAGAGTTGGAGGAGGGTGATCTACTTAGTTGATTTTAATTAGAGGGGCAATCCAAATGTTCTATCATTCCAAACTTCAGTGAAAATAACTCTGTAATATCTTGACAACATTTCAGTTTATTAGGGATAATATACCAGGAAGATCTTTGATGATTAAAAACTGTGATTATCTAAGGGTAAATATATTATCAAAGAGTCATTATACCCTGGCATTACACGATGTTATAAATATTTTGTAGGTTTTTTATAGTGATTAAATGAGATTAGGTATTTAAAGCACTTTGCTGCTGCAGCCAGTATGGAAAATAATATGCAAGTTCTTCAAAAAATTAAGAATAAAACTACTATATGATCCAGCAATCCTACTTCTGGGCATTTATTCAAAGAAAACAAAATCAGTATTTCGAAGACAATTCTGTACTCCCATGTTCATTGCAGCACTATTCACAATAGCCAAGATATAGAAACAACCTAAGTGTTATTCAGAAAATGAATGGAATAGGGCTGGGCATAGCAGCTCATACCTATAATCCCAGTGCTTTAAGAGGCTGAGCTGGGAGGATTGCTTGAGCCCAGGAGTTCAAGACCATCCTGGGGCAATATAGAAATACCCTGTCTCTGCAAAAAAAAAAAAAAAAAAAAAAAAAAAATTTAAATGAGTCAGGCATGGTAGCACACAGCTGTAGTCCTAACTACTTGGGCTACTGAAATGAGAAGATTTTTTGAGCCTGGGAGTTCTACTCTACAGTGAATTGTGTTCATGCCACTGCACTCTAGCCTGGGTAACAGAGCGAGAGCCTGTCAATTAAAAAAAAAAAAAAAGTAGAATGGATAAACGAAATGTCATACACTCACACACAGAATATTATTCAGTCCTAATAAAGAAGGAAATTCTTCCATTTGTAAGAACATGGGTGAACCTAAAGCACATTATGCTAAGTGAAGTAAGCCAGACACAGAAAAAGAAATACTGCACGATCTCGCTTATATGTGGACTCTAAAATAGCCAAACCCATAGGAACAGAGTGGAGTGGTAGTTTTCAGAAGTGGTGGGTGGGGGAAATGGGGAGCTGTTGATCAAAGGGTACCAAGGAATCACTTTGCTTGATTCCTGGCTGCTGGTATGTCCTCATTAAATGCTTGTTATTATTGCAATGATCAATTCTTATAGCCAGGAAGATGTTTGAAATTGGGCCGAGAGTGTAATAAGTGCAGAGCCTTCCAATGATGTAGATTTCGCAATAAATCTTTTACTTGTACTTGGTTTTGATACAATTTACTTATTTCTTTTAACACACAGTTCTCTTCTGTTTACCTGAGGATTCTGGATTGTTGGGTCTGGTTAATGGAAATTTTCCTGTATCCTACCAAAGGTGGGGTGGGAGTCAAACGTCTGAGCCACCAATTTTCCCTCCCTTTTATGCACTTTCTAAGAGCAATATAAAAGTCCAGGAATTACAGTTTGTGCCCTTCCTGCCTTCCATTCCCAGATTTTATAAAGTGGATGAGATAGCCTATGGGAAAGCACTGAGAACTAGTTGAAGGAAAGGTCTTGGGGCATTTCAGGGACCTAGATTTTGCCTGGCTATTTCCAACAACAAAACAGTCACAGATGAGCACAGGAATCTGAAGATGCTTTTTCTCCAAAAGTGGTTGGTGAATAGGCATTTATTGAGTAGCCTGTACGTGCTAAGTAGGCACCATGCTTGATGCTTTTGTAAATATAGAAATCATGTTTCAACTTCCATGCTGTCTAGATGGGTAAACAAGATGAATTCACATAAAATGAATCAGAGGCCAAAGAAAGAATAAGTGCTAGTTTTTGACAGCACAGTAAATTGACTATAGTTAACAACAATATATTGCATATTTAAAAAGTACTTAAAGAGAAGATGTAAAATGCTCCCAGTGCAAAGAAAGGGTTCACACGTGAGGTGATGGGTATTCTAAATACCCTGGCTTGATCATTACACATTCTACACACATATCAAAATATCACGTATACACCATAAATGTGTACAAATATTATGCATCAGTACAAATATACAGAAAAGATAGGTTAATTTTCTTCCCTAGAAAGTACAAGGGAAAAAGTTGGAAAACTTTCACAATAAAAAGTTTTTGCAGTTCAAAATAAACACATAATAAGACCCAATCAATCAGTCAATCAATCAGAGGCCAAATAAAGTGGTACTCTTTCAAGTGCTACATTGGTGGTTCTGGCAGAAGGTAGGGGAAGACAAGGTCAATGAGGGCTGGAAAGATTGTTCTAGAAAGCTTTCTGTGGGGGGTGGGAATTAGAAAGGTGGGAGACGGTGGGAATCTCAACTCCTGTGAATAGTGTGACATGGATAAAGCCTGGGGGGAATGTGGCATTTTCCATGTAGCAGCTAGCCAGCCTGACAAGAGGAGAGAATGCACGGTACAGTGTCATGGGAAAGTCTCAAATTTATCAAGAACACAGTCTTGGATTTTGGTATTGTGCATGCATGCATGTGTGTGTACACTATGTTTATGTTAATGCAAAGTTGTCATAAAAACATGATTCAAATTTGAAAATTGTTTGTGAACACATAAACACAACATATGTGATAACACAGAAAATGCTCCAATCACGTTTGTGCTTTTGTTTATTCTCTCCCACGTCTTCTCTGTGATGGTAAAGGGTTGGCAAGCCATGGATAATCAAACGCCACAGAAAATTCTCAAATGTAATTTTACCCATTCAGTTTCACTGGCTTTTCTTTTTATTCTTTAGCACAGCTGTTAAAACAAAAGTAATTTAACATATCAGAATTTTTCCCATTGGTTTTAATTCCCCTTGTCTGTAATAAACAAGAAAATGGTTTAAAGCAGGCGTCTAAAAGAAGAATGGATCCAGATAACCTGGTTCATCTGCAGACCTGGTCTGTCAGCCCTGTTTCTGGTTGGGGATCCCTAAATATGCTTTTGACCCCAAGTAGACCGGAGACTGTGATAGTAACCCATGCAGATGATTGCTAAAGCTGATGATTAATTCCCTTGCACTTCTTAATTCAAAATCAAGGTATGTTTGCGTGAGTTAAAGAGCTTTAAATAAATAAACAAAGGCCACACTGCATAATCTTTTAGATGGTGGTATATCCTTGAACAAATATGTTCCATTTGAGGGTAAGTCTCTGTGATATTTTATCAATGGGGTTGGTTAGCTCGGGTGACTTACATACCGTGTTAACGAGTCAGTGGTATAGTACTCCCTCTTAGTACCATAGAAAAGAGTTTGTGTTTGTTTTGTGTTTATGTTGTAGGGCAAAGGGAGTTCCAGCTAGCAAACTGGCAACATGTGTCTAGTGGATCTATGTTTGCCATAACAACAATGAGTGGTAGAATAAGCTGGATGGCTTAATAGAGATTAGTAGGCATTTTGGGGAAAAAAATGTGAAGTATGTGGTATGTGCTATTTGTGATCCATTTTTTATGCGTTAATAGTCTTGCATTCACAAATCAAAAGCAACATAATATTATTTATAGTTTTGCTGACAATGAGCTTGATATTTTTAAAGATGTAATCTTCAGGCCACCAGTGGGTTTTCCAGTAAGTTCAGAAACTACTATTTTCTATTCTTAGTACTTAAAGCACTACAGACAGCTCTAACTTATACAAAAGTTATTGTCGAATATTTTATGGTATCCCTGGTGTCTTTCTTTTCCCATAGAATAAGCAGTGTTATAAATAGCAGCTATGTTGTCAGGCTAGCACACAAAAGACTGTTTAATAGATGGTAGTTAAATATATATTTGTTGAATGAATAAGTAAACAAACATTAGCTCTATTCACTTGAATTTTATGTCCTTAAATCAAGGGATCATATGATATAAGAGCGAGAAAGTATTTCCTGTTTCTTTTCAGGGAGATAAAGTTAGACCTGTGCAGTGTTTCATTGTAAGTGAACATGAATCTCATTCATTTCCGGAGCTCCCTGGTCCTAGCTTCCAATTTCTTTACCTTGGCCATTCCATTTTGGGTGAGTTAGGACAGTTTTGCCCATTCTATGTATTACACAATTATTTACTATTCTCTGCTTCTTCTCTATCAAAACTCTCTTCTTTGGTAAAACTGATTTTAATTAGATATTAGAAAGAAAAGGTTTAGATACAACTAATTTGTATGATGTTGTGACTAATAACACCATAACCACAATAAATTATCCAAGTTTCTAAAAAGTAGATGTGAATAATCTCAAGTGAATGGTGAAAGATATTTAATTGGTGAAACAAGGCAGAAATTTCCAAGCATTGTATAACAGACCTGAGCCAGGAGAGGGAAACATTTTTAACAGAAATACTTGTTTTGTTTGGCCTTATCAGTCTTTCCCTGGAAATTCTCCCCACTGGGTCTGCTTACGTCACCTTATGGCCCATATTGAAATCTAAATATTTTTCCATATAACATCCTTTCTCACCATGTCTTGATGGTATCTATGAATGAGATCACATTTATAATATCAACATCATCTCCATCCTCTCTATGTTCTTTTACAGATACCAGGGACCATAAATGCTATTTTTTTCTCTCTTTGCCAGTGTCCAAGCCAGCCTTAGTTCTTTCAAGGATAAGTGGTCCACAAATATTAGCCATGAGCAATAGCACCTATGGCAGACATGAGTTCCAGATTGCCATCTTCTTAGCCTGTAAGCTTCAGTTTTCTCATCTGTAAAATGACATGGTATTAGAATCTAATTGAAATGTTGTAAGGATTGGTTGAGACAGGACTGATTCAATTCTTAAGTAGTGCCTAATATACATAGTGAAAATACAGCAAGTGAAAAATGTTTCATTCTGTTGTTGTCATTGTATTTCCTGTCACCCTCTGCCATCATGTCTCTGGTTCTTAGACTTCTACGTTTTTGCTACCACTTTCTTTCACATTTTAGAGGAGAGGTTACAGAGTTCAAGACCTCGCAAGATTTCATTCACTGTCCACAATCACCATCTATAGACCACCAGCCTGGCAAGCATATCAGCAGGGTTTTCAGTGAAGATCTATGTTGCAGTAGTTCGCATTGGTAAGGTCACTTTGCCATGTCCAAGTCTGCCTATAACTTGCCATTCTCCCTCCAGAACATTCTTTTCCATGGCAATTCCAGCTCCTTCCTTGGCTATTTTCCAGTGCCTTCCAGTCATCCCATGGCAGTCTTTCATTTCCAACCAAACGGTAGTCCATCCAGAAGGACTGCCAGGATAGCCTTTGCCAAGCTGGAAGCTTGCTAGTAAGTAGTGCACTGGCCGTAAGGGTATAAGAGGATCAATCCAACTGGGAGAAGTTGTTTGTTTCTTTTCTGGCACATCTATTTCCAGCCCTACATAATTTATGCCCAGGCCTGACTCCTGAGACACCTTTTCCTATGACCTCTCACTTTCATGCCTCCTCTGCCATACATACCATGTTGTCTCAGGAAAAGAAGCCAAGCCCTTCCTCCCCTTTTACTCTCAGTTCTGTACACTTTATCGAATTCTGTGTCCCAAACTATTCAGGCAAGAGAATCCCCATCTTTTAGCCTCAGTGATGTCTGAACTCCTACTGAGAGCCAGGCTCTGGGTCCACCTGGGGGCGGGGGGGCAGAAGATCGGATACCAGTCACCGTACATGGCTCTTTTCATGTCATTTCTGAGCTTTCGACAGAAACTGTTCAGATGAGATTATCTGAGCAATTCCTTTTATCCCTTCTTATTTCATATTAAGCTTCTAAAACTACTTTCCCTCCAGACAAGCATAGACTTTCCTATTTGAGTGTAATATAGCCCATAACTAGGAAATCACAAGCATTCTCTGGTTCTTTCATTCATATGTGCCTATTGAGTGGTACCTTTACTGTAGCATTTCAAATCATGTTCTGGAAAGCTACATTCACGTAACACTATATGGCCAGTATTTCATCTTCCAGAGTTACCTTTCCCTAAGAGTCCAATTGGCACTTATGTTTCCCATTATATGGTTTTCCACCTGAGATTCTAGGACCCCTAAAATATGTTTTCTCTCATTTTAATTGATGGTGTAATTTGGGACCACCAGGATCCCTAGCAGGGCTATGTGTCTGCAATGAAGTTTAATAAATATTTTCATCAGGTCTCAATAGCAAGACCAAAGAAGATAGCAGGACAAAATACATTCTCATATAATTATGGGGGATATTCTAGGGGTAGGATTGAAAATAAACATACACATATACGTATAGAAACTATACTTTTAATCACAATGAGCCTGAGTTCCAAAAACAGATGAAAGAGTTAGGGTGGCAGGAAATAAGAATTTTGAAAAGATGACTTGATATTTTCCTTCAGATCCTCTAAATACCTCTTTTCTAGTTCTTATTTTGTATTCATAGGCAAAAATCCCATTTTTGAGAAGCAATGTGCCACAATCCTAGCAAAGTACCATATATATATATATAGAGAGAGAGAGAGAGCGCGCACGCAATAATTTATCAAGTATGTATTGAATAAACTGATTCTTTAGATTAACAAACAACATTTTATTGTTATTGCCTAAAAATAGCAGAAGGATAGCCTTAGGCTTCATAAAAGCATCAGAACTGTACCATGGAAAACTCAGCATATCTCTTCCATTACTCTCATCTCCCTCATCCTGCCTAGCTTAACAGACTATAATAAAGGAGGGACAAGGCATTTTGTAAATATCTTTGTGAGTCTGTGGACAGGTCTTTTAAAAAACTAAAAACCAATTCTCCTGGAATTATGGGTATGGAAATTGATTTGGCTGGTTGCTAAGATGAGGAAGTGGCCCTCAGATCATTGCAATAAAAATTACGATGGGATGACTGATCATTTACTGAGTGCATATATTTATTTGCATTAGTTAACTAGTATTTGCATGCTTTTATTCTTCATCTCATTTATAATCTCCTAAAAGGCAGGAATGAGACCTTGTCTGTTTAGGGTCAGATATAAAAGACCGACTCTATAAGACAAGGTGAAGATTATGTGAAGTTTAGTCACTGTTTCTAAGTAAAACTCTCTTCAAGGCCTTGAGACATGACTTGCATAGTTTCCAAGGGAAAAAAAATGTGAAGTAGGGAAATGGCACTGATTTTCAGTTTGTGTTATTTGCCCTCCGAGTAACACCTTACCATCATCTTTCTCAGGGGCTCACAGTCCCCAGACACTTAAATGTCCTCATCAACATCTATTATCTAAAACTTCATTTGCAAAAACAGAAGAATAAAATATTAACCCCTCTGGGGCAGCTTCCCTTTCATCATGGATCAGAGACTTCAGCTAAGGAACAAAGCCCTAACAGATTTCAGGTATCACCATAAAGGGGAGGTATAATTGTAGACGACCTCCAACAAGAGTCTTCTGTGTATGTCCAATACCACATCTCGAAGCCTATCGCATGCTATGCTATGTTAGCTTTTTGGCTTCAGAATGAGGGATAAAGGGGGACACTGCCCCACCCTGTAACTATGGTGGGGGCTCCAGCAGTAAACTGTGAAGTGTCAGATCACAACTCTGTGATGCTCATGCTCTGTGACCATGAGCAAGTCACTTACTGTCCTGTGGCTCAGATCCCCCACTCAGTAAAATAAGTAATACCAATCTCATAGAAATTATGAAAAGATTAAGTATAAGACTTTGAGAGAAGTTCCCGGCATTGAATAGTAAGCATTAAATAAATGCTAGCAATTATCGCTATGCAAGAGGCAGGAGTGTCCCATAAAATAATTGAACCCAAGGTCTGGAGAGTCACCGCAAAGCAGCTTTCTGCTAAAATTATATTAAAATTCTGCATTTGTGCTAACACCAACAGTTTGAGTAGGTAAGACAGAGGACTTAGAGATAAATGTTATTTCAATTAACATCTTGGGCTGGGTGCGGTGGCTCATGCCTGTAATCCCAGCACTTTGGGAGGCCAAGGCGGGTGAATCACCTGAGGTCAGGAGTTTGAGGCTAGCCTGGCCAACATGGTGAAACCCCGTCTCTACTAAAAATACAAAAAATTAGCTGGGTGTGGTGGCTCACACCTGTCATCCTAGCTACCCGGGAGGCTGAGGCAGGAAAATCGCTTGACTCTGGGAGGTGGAGGTTGTAGTGAGCCTAGATTGCACCATTGCACTCCAGCCGGGGAAACAAGAGCAAAACTCCATTTCAAAAAACAAACAAACAACAACAACAAAAAAACCCAACAATTTACATCTTGTGGGGGTGGCAAAGTGGCAGCAGAATTCACTTTTAGTAGTAAGAGAAGTAGACCCTGTCTCATTCTCCCCAGGGAGCAATGTGGTCCTTGCCTACTAAGAATAATTACTTTCTTTCTTTCCTTCCCCCAACCCCCACTCCCAACCTTTTCTTTAAAGATAAGAGAAATAAGAATTCTCCACCTGTATTAGACCCATGCTTGGCTCCTAAAGACCACACCACTTTTGATAGTGAAAGTCAAGGACACAACCATAATTGTCCTCAACTTAGCATCAAATATAAAGGCTGCTTACCCAACACTATAGATTATTGGCTTATCCAACACAATATATTATAGACTTTTATACAATTATTTATACCTTTTAAAATAAACATCAAGAACAAGTGAGTGTGGAGTCTGTAATAGTTCCCATTTAATTGGGAAAATCTTTCTTGCTGAGAGAGGGTTAAGAAAAGGCACCTTTAACAAATTCTTCTCCTTGAACGCCCTTTTCTCTCCTTGCTCTCTGTTCCACAGCTGGCTGACGACTGCAAGCACAAGGCAGGCAGAACTTCAGGGTTGCTGGGCAGCCTTACAACTTGGCAGCTGTCTTCAGCACATGCGCAACGATCAGGACAATAAAATATTGTTCATTGCCTCTACCCCACAACCAATTAGGTCAGCTGTAAATATTGGAATTGCTTGGTAAACATGCTGGAAGATTGTGCTGACTTGTTAATATAAGTGAAAATGTAATTAGATTTATAACACTTTTTTTCCAAGCCATAATTTACAACAACAACAACAGGAGGGAAAAAAAATCTCTTGCAACCTGCTGAAATATCATTATTAAAATGCACATGAAAAGTCAATTATGCCAGAGGGAGGTATTTAAGAGAAGTAAGTTTCCATACCGTGGGATTACACCGTGGGGATTACATATTTCTTATTTATTTTTTTCCCTGGATCTTTTCTGCTGCCAAATGAAAAGGAACAGATATTTTACTTATTTCACTCTGAAATATTGCTGAAGATAGTGCTAAGAAGTAAACCAAATAACCTGATTCCCTGGAAACCTACTCAATTCTCTTCAAAGCCCCAGGAAAAGCCGAGTAGTCACCATTCTTTTTTATTTATAAGCCCATCTCGCTTTAAGCAATAGTCATGTTCCTTAAAACATGTGGAAATGCATTTTTTTTTCCTAAATGCTGTTCTGTTTTACACTGTAAATGAGTAGATTATTATATAGAATTCTGTGGGGCAGTCCTTATGTAAAGATAAGAAATAAGCCCTCATTTTCATTTTAAAATCTGGAGTTTCCTCTGCTCACAGGGTGATAGTGGGAGCGCCACTCTATCCTCACTGAAAGATGGTACAGAGTGGCAGGACATTCATGTGACGTCCCAGGCACAGGTGCCACCACGTGCCCTCCCTGGGTAGGAGATCTTGGTGGCATCATCCCTGAGCTGGGCTTCATCTCATGAGGGGTGTTGGGGTATCTGTGTGTCAGGTGAGGACACAACCA
Source organism: Macaca fascicularis (assembly GCF_037993035.2). Classification (NCBI taxonomy): domain Eukaryota; kingdom Metazoa; phylum Chordata; class Mammalia; order Primates; family Cercopithecidae; genus Macaca; species Macaca fascicularis. The sequence continues at coordinate 40,225,422 of NC_088382.1, forward strand.
TCATTGTCCTCTTCAACTTAGCATCAAATATAAAGGCTGTTTACCCAACACTATAGATTATTAGCTTACCCAACACAATATATTATTGGCTTTCACACAATTATTTATACCTTTTAAAATAAACATCAAGAACAAGTGAGTATGGAGTCTGTAACAGTCCCCATTTAATTGGGAAAATCTTTCTTGCCGAGAGAAGGTTAAGAAAAGGCACCTTTAACAAATTCTTCTCCTCGAATGTCCCTTTCCCTCCCTGCTCTCTGTTCCACCAGAGGGGTTCTGTTCCTTCCTTAGAACCCCTCTCTTCCTCCCAGAGGGGTTCTGTTCCTTCCTTAGAACCCCTCTCTTCCTCCCAGAGGGGTTCTAAGCCCAGTTCCAATCATAACCCAGCCAGATTGCTGCCCTTCTGCTTCCTGGTTTCCTCCTAATGAATGTAGGTGGTATTATATCTCATTTACATCTGAGGTACCAGTGGGGAAAAAGCTAGTTAAAAAAAATCATAAGGCCATGTATAAGTATGAAAGAAGCTGCCATTTTCAGTCTGTCCCAAACTTCTAAAATGTTCTGTTTAGATAATGGAAGAAATCTTTTAATGCATTTTCTTAGAATTGCTAGTGCACATATTGCAGATACATTACGCTTTAGGGGAAGATTTTCGTGTTGCCACATAAGAAACAATCAAAATAAATCACATGTATGTGTGTATATATATACACACATATGTATGACTTATTCATACATACCAATACTTACATGTGTTACATATATACATTACAGATATATAATATATATTACAGATATACTATATAATGTATTGTATATTTTATTATATATTATGTTATATATAATATATAATCCATAATAACATATATTATGTTATATAGGTTATGTTATATATTATATATGTTATATATAACATATACATTACAGATATATACACACACACACACACATTACAGATATATTATATATATACTGGGAGATCTAGAAGAGCCAAAAATAAGGAGTGGCAAAATTTACAGACTTTGATTCAAAGTAGCCTTTTAATCCAGTGATATGAGTTTGTAATTGACAACAATGCAAGTGACCTTCCAAAATAAAAATGTCCAGTTTTTGTTTACTTATTGCATGTAATAATTATGATTAATACCTTTATATTCGCATTTTATTACAAGTAAAGAGCACATTAAAATTTCTAGTTCATAAAATAATTTTTTTTATTATACTTTAAGTTCTAGGGTACATGTGCACAACATGCAAGTTTGTTACATATGTATACATGTGCTATGTTGGTGTGCTGCACCCATTAAGTCGTCATTTACATTAGGTATATCTCCTAATGCTATCCCTCCCCCCTCCCCTCTCCCCACAATAGGACCCAGTGTGTGATGTTCCCCTTCCTGTGTCCAAGTGATCTCATTGTTCAATTCCCACCTATGAGTGAGAACATGCGGTATTTGGTTTTCTGTTCTTGCGATAGTTTGCTGAGAATGATGGTTTCCAGCTGCATCCATGTCTCTACAAAGGACATGAACTCATCCTTTTTTATGGCTGCATAGTATTCCATGGTGTATATGTGCCACATTTTCTTAATCCAGTCTGTCACTGATGGACGTTTGGGTTGATTCCAAGTCACTACTATTGTGAATAGTGCCGCAATAAACATATGTGTGCATGTGTCTTTATAGCAGTATGACTTATAATCCTTTGGGTATATACCCAGTAATGGAATGGCTGGGTCAAATGGTATTTCTAGTTCTAGATCCTTGAGGAATCGCCACACTGTTCTAGTTCATAAAACAATATTTTTAAGAAAAATATTTTCATGCATATTAGCTGGCTTTGCTTCAACTGAAATATTGTTTGATTTTATACTCAGTCAAGCCTGGTGCCTGGATTTTACACTGTTTAGGTATAAATATAAATATGCAGAGATCTTTCTAAAAATCCCTGGTTTCAGCTGTTGCCCACAGCATAGTTATCTGCTGCCAGGACCTTGGACAACGTGCCTTCTTTTTTGTCAATTGACTTCTGTTTTATTCTTTTCAGGAATTCTTTAATGAATCTTAAAACTTGGAAACCAGTTTTAAGAGACTTAGAGATAAGTCAGAGGCAAAAGACAATTTGAAGGGATTTTCAGGGCCAGGTATCTGCTTGGCTTGTGAGTTTAGTCTTCCAGGAACAGTACCAGTATCTCCTTCCCACAGCAACCCAGGTCCCACTCAAACTAATTAATTTCCATCATGCATCCCGTAGGGCCACCCAGGACAAGTTCAGAGCTAGGCAAAAATAAATAAATATATAAAAATAAAAAATCTATGAACCCACTGGCATAAGGCTTTGACTTCTCTACATAGATGCTATCTGGGTTTCTTTAAAGCTAATCAGGAAAGATTTGAGTGAATGTATTAAAAAAGAAAACAGACAAGGAACCATCCTGGGTGGCTTTTACATTTTTCTGTTTTTCAAAGTCCAAGAGCTATGTCAGAGGACTCTCAATCTTTAGGGAATCAGGAATAAGATCGCAGAAGAAACATCTTTGTATAATTATACAAGCAGATCATCTCTGTCAACCCTGATTCTATCCCTCCTTCCAACAGTCTTTCAAGGTCTATCTTCCCACCTAGAACCATCTTCTTTCTTGGAGACAGGGCAGGGTAGGCATTCCTAATGAGGTGCTCTGTCACCAGACATTCTTACCCAGAATCTTACACCAGATTCTTACCTCCAGATCTGTGGAGCTGCCTCAAGTTCTCCTCCTCATTCCCCTTCTTCCTCCTTTCCTCTTCTTCAGTTCACCTTGCACCCACTACATTTGGTTCTAGTACTTTTTCAAGCCAAGAAATAAGAGTAGAGAAGAGATGAAACAGTACTTTCCAAGGTGGGTGTGTATGTAGGTATGGATATCAAAATGTCAGGGGATAAGAGGCTTCTTCAAAGCCTTGTCTAATGATACACCCCCTAGCTTGTCTGTTTCCACCCTAAGAATCATAGCACATACACAAGGCCAGATGTTGGTGATGGGAGCACTGAAGCAGAAAGGAGGTGAGGAGACAAGAGAAGAAACAGAGAAGTAGGAAGAGCAACTGGATTCTGGAAAAATAATTTACTATACCAAATTAGAGAATACAATTATAAAATCAACACTTTTCCCAAGCACCTGATTTCTCTCTAACTTTCTGTTACCTGCACTTAGAAACACACTCTAAAATAAGCAAAAACAAAGGGCAAAGCAGACGATCAATGTGAACCCAGAAGGGGCTGCAGATTGTTCACACCTGGGCTAGCAGGTGGGTTAAGGGTTCATAGAATCAAGTGAGGAAGATGTGAGAAGGGTTTCTCTCCTCAGTTCAGTCAACCCTCTTGCTTTCTCTATTTTATTCCTAAGAATTTCTTGAATCTCTAGTTTTTCCTTTTTTTTTTTTTTTGTTTTTTGTTTGAGACAGAGTTTCACTCTTGTCGCCCAGGCTGAAGTGCAATGGTGCGATCCTGGCTCACTGCAACCTCCGCCTCCTGGGTTCAAGCGATTCTCATGCCTCAGCCTCCCAAGTAGCTGAGATTACAGGTGCCCACCACCACACCCAGCTGATTTTTGTATTTTTAGTAGAGATGGAATTTCACTGTGTTAGCCAGACTAGTCTCAAACTTCTGACCTCAGGTGATCCTCCTGCCTCAGCCTCCCAAAGTGCTGGGATTACAGGCATGAGCCGCCACACCTGGCCTAGTTTTTCCATTTTTAATTCTAATCCCAAATCAAGCTACCATCTTCTCTTCCTAGACAAACACTGAAATATCCTCTGGTGTGGTCTTCCCATATCTATACTTGTCCCTTCTTCTCTGTTTTTATATCACAGCTTGAGGGATGCAGCAAAAATGAAAATGTGAAATACTGCTTCCCTGGAATGGTTTTTCCATGCCCTTAAGAATGAGATCAAAATCCTTAACAATGCCCTTTATTATATAGTTTCTATCTCTCAAAAGCCCTCTTAACTCAAACTATATTCTACCCTCTCACTTGTCCAAATATGCATTATACTTCTTATCTGCCTTGGTCCTGTGTGTATACATAGAATGTGTTTCTGTCTTCCCATGTTTGCCTAATAAATTCTCCCTGCCATCCAAGGATATTCCAAAACTCAATTCTAAATACCCCAGATTACCAAGATGAAAAGGATTTTGTATTTTATTAACATCCCAAAAATATCTAGCTTCTCATTATAAGGAATGATCTCTTTTCAAACAAAAATGTGCCTCTCGTGGTATTTTAAAAAGCTAATTTAGCAATAAAATATAAATATTTTAAATAATGCCCAATTAATTGCAAGTAAGATAAACCAATTAAAAATAAAGACAAGAAAATTTCTGATAAGGAATTTCAGATCAGAAAAACTCTAAGGGAGAAAGTGGTGTTGGCCTTCAGGTGAGACTGGAACCAGGAATGGAAAATCTGTGTGCCCCACCCAAGGAGGATGCCCTCTCAGCTGCACTCTGCCGTGGGTCCACGTGAGCTGTTGTGTAGACCTCACACTGCACAAAGACTTTCTTTACCTCTGTAAAGCAGCAGGTGGTTGTCCCTGTACTGAACTTATATCCCTGCTCACAAACTAGGTGACTAGCTTCTCAGTTTCTCTGTTTCTTATTACGAGAGTATCCGATTGACTCAAGTCAAGTCAGCTTTCTGTGTTATATCAGGAAGTGGAGACATTGGGAACAAACTTGACCATTGGGTAGGGGATGAAATAGTTCTCAAAGAAGTAAAGAAGTGCAGACACGGACTTGGAAGAAACGCCAAAGGATTTATTCCAAATAAACACAAAAACAATAGCCATAGTAAAAAAATACTTTTAAGCATTATCACATCAATTAGGCCATATGTGTATATTTTATATATATAAAATATAATTATACATGCATATCTGCCTTAATTGACAGTATAATGCTTAAAAGTATTTACATATTTTATATAAGATTGTATATGTATATAAATATATAATACATTTTAATACATTATATATGTTTTATATATTATTTATGAACAATTTTATATATAGGGATATGTAGACTGGCTTTCCCCCAGGTGAAATTTACCTAGCAACTATGATAGTAAATCATTGGGACTTTGCTGAAGTCACTTTCTCAGATCTTCTGGAAGGCCTACATTGAGTGGGCACTGTGAAAGATTGGTTTATGGCTTGGGTATTTCTTGCATTTTAATAAGGCTTGGAAACTTAGATGTTATTCACTGCAGCTGCCAATCAAGTACTTGTGCAATTCAGGCATGTGTGTGGGTGCGTGTATATATATATATGAAATATATGAGATATATAAAAATATATTTTTATGTTATATATATACACATAATATGCTATAGTTTTGTATAAAATTATATTTTTGCTATACCTACTAGGTACACAGTGGTATAACACACACTTGTGGTATAAATCTAACCTTGAGAAGTATGTGTCTGGTATGCAAGCAAAATTAGCCATCAATTAATTGCAGAATCGATTGAATAAATTAATGCAGAGCATATTTCCATCTAATATTTGTTGAGTGCCTTTGATATGCATTGTGCTTTCGTGAATTTATGAATGAGAAAGCTGTGTTGAGGGATGGGTCAGGTATTGTGCTAGAGATCAGAAAAATAGTGAAATTAATAAGGAAGGCTTCCTGCAGGAGGCAGATCTTGAGCTGCATTTGAAATGCCGAATGCTTCAACAGCTGGCGTACTGTGATCTGCAGGAATAAGAAAAAAAATTAGTACAAAGCAAAGCAAACCTGATTGAAGGAAAATGCAGATTGGCTTTCCCTCAGGTGAAATTTACCTGGCAACTATAATAGTAAATCACTGGGACTTTGCTCAAGTCACTTTCTCAGATCTTCTGGAAGGCCTGCCTCGAGTGGGCACTGTAAAAGATTGGTTTATGGTTAGGGTATTTGTTACATTTTAATAAGGTTTGGAAACTTAGATGTTATTCACTCCAGCCGCCAATCAAGTACTTGCGTAAAAGCAGGACAAACATAACAATAAATGCTAAGCACTCCAGTGTGCAGCAACTCTGGCAGGATGTACTGCAGGCTTTATGAATGTATGAGAGTGAATATACAGAAGCTTGGGAAAAGGTCATTGGTATTTTTGGAGCAATAAATCAAGTATGGAAAGATTTGCATTTTGGCTGTATAACATGCAGGACTGGATTAGAGGGAGAGAATACTTTGAAGTAATATTTCTCTGCTGACTTGTTTTATTAGCTTCTTTTAAACATGTTACATTATTGCTTATAGAATTTCATTTACTCGGATTGGCAGCTTGATAAATACGTCTATTGGCGATGATTTGGATTGCTCTGGGCATTAATATTATTAAAACCTGTCACAAGGAAATGTCTGAAAGATGACTTACTGTAAAGATTGCAGCATGAAATAAATCATCCAGTGGTATTTGTTACCATTTATGGCCTCTTGGAGCTGAGTCAATCCCTTTTTATGTTGCATTATTTTTCAAGTTTTTATAGCCTTACATTATATATTGCTGTCAGAAATGAACAGATGGGGTGTCGAACACAGGCTTTCTGAATAATTCCCACCCTCCAGTTATTGGTATGAAGGACAAGTGCAAAACTGTGCATTCTCAAGCAAAAGGGAGCGAGAAAGAGGTGGGGAAGTTGCTGTTGAGGAAAGGGATCCCTTTGTCAGATGCTTTAGGCCAATCCCACCAGCTGGTTGGAATTCCTGACTGGCAGTCACCCTGTTTGGGTTTCAAGCAAGAGATGAGGTGGCTGTATCTGGCACCAGCAGCCAAAAATTGCAGTTTTCAAATGCATTTTTTTCCTGAGCGCCTCTTGCTGAGACACCCACCTCCACATTTGGAGGTAAATGTGTCATGTTACTTTTTTCCTAAAAAGCTGAGAAATTAAAAAAGAAAATCTGGTAGAACAAAAAGAAAGATGCACAGAAATAATTGAATATTCTTTGAGTAAGTGACTAATACTGCAAACATCCTGTTGTTGGGCTTGGGGGTGGGGCATGAAGGATTCTGAGTAATGTGGATTGCTTTGCAGGGCCCTGGGCATCAATATAAAATAAATAAAAGGAGCACCCTGGAGGTTCTCAATATCTCACAGAGGAGGCAGGAACATGGTGCTCCAAGAGTTCCTACACACTGAAGGCAGTGTGCCTTTAGGGGTAATTAGCTGCCCCCACTGACAGGTCCAGACAGCCACCAACCCTTTCGGGAGCCATTCTGCAAAGTTCTGAGGCTTTGCAACCATTGGAGGAGGAGAGAAAGTTAACTCACTAAAAGGCCAGCCAACTGGTTTTTTTTTTTTTTTTTTTTTGAGAGAGGGTCTTGCTCTGTCATCTAGGCTGGAATGCAGTGGCACCATCACAGCAGGCTTGAGCAATCCTCCCACCTTAGCCTCTGGGGTAACTAGTACAACAGTCATGAACCACCATGCCCAGCTAATTTTTAAAATTTTTGGTAGGGATAGGGTCTCACTGTGTTGCCCACTTTGGTTTCAAACTCCTGGCTTCAAGTGATCCTCCCACCTTGACTTCCCAAATCACTGGAGTTACAGAAGTGAGCCGTTTCACCTGGTCAAGCCAACCAACTTTTTTAAGGGGATGGGGGAAACATGAAATTTTCCTCACCTAGTCTCCACACACACTACTACATTCATTCTGAGTAGTTGTACAAAGTACTAGCATATTATAGAGGAACATATAATAGACCCAAAGCCTGAGTGTCTGGAATTCAAATTCATTGCTCACCATCTTGGGACTTTGAATGAGTCACTTAATTTCTCTTCATCATAAAATGTGGATAAAAATATTTTTTCCTGCCTACCTCGTGATGTTGCTGGGAGAAGTCAAATCACACACACACACACACACACACACACACACACACACACACACACATTCAAGTTTACTGGCCCCAACATTTGTCAAAGATAGGTATTTGAGTCACCATGTTACAGCCAGATTCTTACCTTCCCTCCTATAAAGCTCTGCATCTTCACGAGTTTATCAATCTCTGTTACTCATCTCCTCATCCCCAGATCCCTAAATATTCAGTCCTTTCGCCATCATCTTTTTTTTTTTTTTGAGACAGAGTCTTGCTCTGTCGCCCAGGCTGGGGTGCAGTGGCCAGATCTCAGCTCACTGCAAGCTCCGCCTCCCGGGTTTAGACCATTCTCCTGCCTCAGCCTCCCGAGTAGCTGGGACTACAGGCGCCCGCCACCTCGCCCGGCTAGTTTTTTGTATTTTTTAGTAGAGACGGGGTTTCACCGTGTTAGCCAGGATGGTCTCGATCTCCTGACCTCGTGATCCGCCCGTCTCGGCCTCCCAAAGTGCTGGGATTACAGGCTTGAGCCACCGCGCCCGGCCTCGCCATCATCTCTTAAAAGTGCTACCTTACTAGGAGTGATTTGAAGACAGTCATCTACAGCCTCTCCACAAAGAGACCCATTCTCTTTTACCACACCTCTTGACTCCCTTGTCTCAATCGTTTCTTCTTTTATGTCATTTCCAAAAGGACCTTTCATATGGGTTTCTCTCTGTTTGTCTCATTCATGTGAGGATGTCATTTGGATAAGCCCATTTAAAAGTCCATATTTACCAGTCACACCTGAAACCGGCAGGGCTGTGGAGGACTGTTTCTTTCCAGGCAAAGTTCACAGCATTGCTCCTTCTCATTTGAGATCTCATTCTTGAGTAGCACAGAAAGTTTTCTGTCCTTAACCCAGAGAGAGAGTGTGTAAAAGTGTGAATTTCAGATAGTTGAGTTTACAAAGGCAGTCAATTAGTTATGTATGCAGAGCTAGAATTTCTGTATTCCTGTGAGAGATAACTCTTGGCCCTTCTCTGCTTCTTTTCTCCCATTGCCTCTACAAAGGGACATTTGCATAAACCCCATTGTCCTCACCAAATTGGCAGCACTGAGCCCCCATAGGCTGACTGATACATAAAACATTTCACTGGGTTTTTTTTTGGTTTTTGTTTTTTTTTTTGAGATGGAGTTTTGCTCTTGTTGCCCAGGCTGGAGTACAATGGCACGATCTCGGTCACTGCAACCTCCTCCCAGGTTCAAGTGATTCTCCTGCCTCAGCCTCCTGAGTAGCTGGGATTACAGGCATGCGCCACCACGTCCAGTTAATTTTGTATTTTTAGTAGAGATGGGGTTTCTCCATGTTGGTCAGGCTGGTCTCAAACTCCTGACCTCAGGTGATCCTCCCACCTCGGCCTCCCAAAGTGCTGGGATTACAGGCGTGAGCCACCAGGTCCGCCACATTTGTTTAACTCTTATATATAGAATCAATCTATAAAATATGCATTTCTCTTTTTTTCTTTCTTCTCCTTCCCTTCCTTTTCTATCCATCTCTTTTTTCCTTCCTTATCTTTTGCATTTTATTTGCTCTTACTTATGCAGAGATATATTGAATGAGTCATCAAAGTTCTTAGCATCTTCTGAATAAGCATCATGATATCTGTGTTTCCACATAGTTATTTTCTTGTCTCATGAGAGGCTATAATTCACCAAGCTGAACAATCAGTGAATTATTTTTTCTTTCCTCTGAACATTTAGCGTGACCAGCCATCAAAGTTCTCTCAACATGCTGAGAAAGTTGATGCTCACCAATTTCCTCATCAGTTGGTTGCCTATCACGCTTTAAAGAAGAGACACATAGCACTAGGCTTGATCTGGCTCTCTTAGTAACTGGCAGTCATTTATTCTCTCCAAGCTAAATCCCCTACCTGTGAAATTAGAGAGAAAATGAGACATAATCATCTAAGCTTTGAACTTTATCATTTACTCCTGTTCCAGCTGCCATATCCAGAAACAACCTCAGGGTAACTAATTTCTCCTTGTTGTGCTTTGCCTTTTCTGGGAAGAAAGACTTCCACTGGCTGGGCACCATGGCTCACGCCTGTAATCCCAGCACTTGGGAAGGCAGAGGTGGGAGGATCACTTGAGTCCATGAGTTCAAGACCAGCCTGGGCAACATGGTGAAACCCTGTCTCTACAAAAAAAAAAAAAAAATGCAAAAATTAGCCAGGTGTGGTGGCACATGCCTGTAGTTCCAGCTACTTGGGAGGCTGAAGTGGGAGGATCATTTGAGCCCAGGAGGTTGAGGCTGCAGTGAGCTGAGATGATGTCATTGCACTCTAGCCTGGATGACAGAGCCAGACCCTGTTTTTTTTTAAAAAAAAAAAAAAAAAAAAAAAGGCTTCTGCTGATTGCCAAATATCTGTGTCCAATCAGTTGCAAAATACTACCTCATACAGAGTTCATAAATCCTCTTCCTTCTCCTAGCTTAGCTTTCATTTTAAAAAGTTATCATAAATTCACTAAAACCATTAAATCATGTATTAAACTCTCTTAAAGGTAGGGATGCATCTTCAGTGTGTTGGATGTGGGGTTGGGAAGACATGCAACTTTGACCCAGAATGACCTGAGATAATGAAGTTTCATAGTAATGGCTAATTACTGCTACCCACCTCTTTATTATTAATTCCACAATTCCGGCACATAAAATAACTTAATCATTTTCAGAATTTGCATGACTAATGGAGTGAGTTCTGATAGAATAAGGATAAGTTTCATAATTAGGTTTTGCTGGGAACTTGTGCAAACCAGTCTATTTATAATTTGGTCAGCTCCTGATTTTTAATGAGGACATTGAGAGGGACTAAAGCCTCTGGCAGCATTCACTTCATATTTTAATTACCCACAGTAATTCTGACAATTACACATATGTCATAAATCACATCATAATGACCCGTGAATAAAGTGTATTTAATTACTGAAAGGGGAGTTTTCAGGTTAAACGCGTGGCGGAGGTATGCCGTGATGTGATCCACATTTGAAAACCAGTCCCCGGGCGCGGTGGCTCATGCCTGTAATCCCAGAACTTTGGGAGTCTGAGGCGGGTGGATCACCTGAGGTCAAGAGTTCCAGACCACTCTGGCCAACATAGCGAAACCATGTCTCTACTAAAAGTACAAAAATTAGCCAGGTGTGGTGGGGCAAACCTGTACTCCCAGCTACTCCGGAGGCTGAGGCAGTATAGAATCGCTTGAACCCGGGAGGTGAAGGTTTCAGTGAGCCGAGATTGAGCCACTGCACTCCAGCCTGGGAAAAAGAGTGAGGTTCCATCTCAAAAAAAGGAAAAACAAAACAAAACAAAACAAAACCAAAAAACAGAAAAAAAACAAACAACAACAACAAAAAACGGGGGGAAAAAAAGGAAGAAAACCAAGCCTTCTGTTTCTGTGGCCTAGGGGAAGCAGTCTTAGTGAATAAGGAAAGCTGTGGTTGAAGTTCCAGTTTTAACTCTGACTTGTAAAGATCTTTGAAGTCATTACTCCTGTCCTTACAATAACAAAAAACTAAACAAACTGAGAAATTAGAGACTTTTCATGGCCCATCAGTGAAACTGAAGTTATAGGGCAAAATCCAAAAATGTGCAGAATCACAGCTGAGATCTGTTCACTGGGGGAAGCACTGAAGCTGTAAGCTAGTGGGAATATTTACATGATAACTGGGCCAAATTACTACAGGTTGAGTGTGGATAAGGTATAGAATGAGAAACTCCTGGGGGCACACTTTGGAGGGTTTTGCCTTCAGGAATTCTACCAAGTTCCAGGATTTTTCCAGTGAAAGGCCTAGAAAAATTCCCTCAGAGACTCTGGCAGGGTGAGAGAAAGAGTAACCATTGTGAAATACAGCCAGAGGCCAGGCACGGTGGCTCACGCCTATAATCCTAGCACTTTGGGAGGCCGAGGCGGAGGGATCCACCTGAGGTCAGGAGTTGAAGACCAGCCTGGCCAACATGATGAAACCACGTCTTTACTAAAAATACCAAAATTAGCTGGGCATGTTGATGGGTGCCCGTAATTCCAGCTACTGGGGAGGTTGAGGCAGGAGAATCACTTGGAGCCAGGAGAATCGCTTGAAGCCAGGAGGCAGAGGTTGCAGTGTGTGAGATCACACCACTGCACTCCAGCCTGAGTGGCAGAGTGAAACTCTGTCTCAAATAAAAAATTTAAAAAACCTGAAGTCAGGAGTTCGAGACTAGTCTGGCCAACATGGCGAAACCCCATCTACTAAAAATACAAAAATTAGCTGGTCAGGTGGTGGGCGCCTGTAATCCCAGCTACTCTGGAGGCTGAGGCAGGAGAATCGCTTGAATCCAGGAGGCGGAGGTTGTGGTGAGTCAAGATTGCGCCACTGCACCCCAGCTTGGGCCACAGAGCAAGACTCTGTCTAAAAAAAATGTAAAAAGAAATAGAATCAGAACATTCTCCATTACAAGGGCCTGCTCTCCAGGGGAAAAAAAAATACTTTCCCAGGGCTTTGCCTCAGCTGAGGGAATGGCATGTCTCCTACTCTACCCCTGTATCACCTGAAGAAGAACGGAGAAATGTGGGGAGTTAAGATCCATGCTGATGGTCACAGCCTCCAAAAACAGACCCACTAAAAATCTGAGACTTCATCATACAATCATATAATCTTCCTGTATCCCACACATTACCACCACACCAATAGGGCTTCAGTATCACAAAAGTGAATTATAGTTGAAAGAGGTGCAAGGTACAGATTATTCAAGAAGGAGTTCTTAGGAAAACCCGAAGACAACAAAGTAGACAAAAGCAATGACACTAGAGGAATTTGGAGCCACTGAAAACTACAGCTACAGCAAACAATAGTGCAATTCCCAGCTAGATTAACATAAAATCTCACACTGAACACCTATTTACCTCAGTTCTTATTATCTAATACAACATATCCCATTGTAAAACAAAGTTGCAAAGAATGCAAAAAGCCAAAAATAAAACAAAACACTCTCTGAGATGTTCAGTTTGAAATCACACAATTTATAAATTCGGAAAGGAGACTTTATTTCTTGTAAAAGGTTACAGCCTGTAAGGTGGCCATCCCACAAGCTGGGAAGTGAGCCTTCAGGAAAAAACAGAGACAGGAATTTCAAAGGAAAAGGGGTTGAGCTAGGAGCTTTATGTTGAACAGGTTGGCAAAACATATGTATTCAACAGGTTACAGGAAAAGCTATGAATGTGCGTGCAACATGAGACCCATGTTTACCTTGGGGTAGAGACTTAATAATTTTTTAACGTCTGCTTTAGGGGGACAAGTGGTTTTTTGGTTACATGGATGAATTGCATCGTGGTGAAGTCTGAAATTTTAGTGTACCTGTCACCAAAGCAGTATACATTGTACCCAATATGTAGTTTTTTATCTCTCATTCTCCTTCCAGTGTCCCCCTTCTGAGTCTTCAATGGCCGTTATACCACTCTGTATGCCTTTGCATACCCATAGCTTAGCTCCCACTTATAAGTCAGAACATACAGTATTTGGTTTTCCATTACTGAGTTACTTCACTTAGAATAATGGACTCTACTTTTATCCAAGTTGCGACAAAATACATTATTTTGTTCTTTTTAACGGCTGTGTAGTATTCCATGGTGTATATATGCCACATTTTCTTTATCCACTCATCAGTTGATGAGCACATAGGTTGTTTCCATATCTTTACAATTGTGAATTGTGCTGCAATAAACATATGTGTGTAGGTGTCTTTTTGATATAATTACTTATATTGCCTTTGGGTAGATACCCAGTAGTGGGATTGCTGAATTGAGTGGTAGATCTACTTGTGATTCTCTGAGAAATCTCCATACTGTTTTCCATACAGATTGTACTAATTTCCATTCCCACCAACCATGTAGAAGCACTCCCTTTTCACCACATCCATTGTTTTTTGACTTTTAATAATGGCCATTCTGGCTGGAGTAAAGGTGGTATCTCATTGTGGTTTTAATTTGCGTTTATCTGATGATTAGTTGAGCGTTTTTCTGAAAATGTTGAGCATTTTTTTCATCTGTTTATTGGCCATTTGTATTTTTTTTGGAGAAATGAGACATTTAAATGTATCACAACTAGGCCTTAAACATCAAAATTTCTTTTCAAGGCATGAATGCATGTAAGAGTGTAGCTTCTGGAAATCGGCCAGAACCAATCCATGGTTGACGGTCTTCTTATCTGTAGAAAGTGCTGAAATCAGTCTCTTGTCCCATAAAAGCTGTAGTTATGGCTGGTAGAACAGGGATCAATTAGTCAGAATGTGGTGGTGAGCTACAAATTGTTTTAATATTGCTTATCTTAAGTTCAGTGCTTGTTTAGCTACTAGAGAAACAAACCAAAAGCTTTGTGGCAGTTCGAATGTCATTTATTTCTTAAGGGTAGGGTACATGACATAACCCTTGCCTAGAATGGCCTTAAGTTCTGTTTGTAATTTGGTATCTTATTGCCACAAAGGGTCTGTTCTGTCAGTCTTATAATCTCTATTTTTACATTAATACTAGTCAGTAGTCATGTTGAAATGATAGAAGGGAGGAGGTATCATGAGGCTCATCTGATCTCTTCTCCTGTCATGGCTGGGAACTCAGTTTTTAAAGATTTTTCTGTGGTGCCTTTGGCCAAGAGGGAGTCTGTTCAGTTGGTAGGGGGAAGGGGGATTTAGGATTTTATTTTTATTTTATAGAGGAGAAAAACCAAGTAACAGAAACAATCTAAGAGATGATACCAATTTGGAATTATCATAATTTGAAATAAGTAGGATTAATATGTTAAAGACTCTGATAGAAAACATAGACAACATGGAACAACAAATGGACAATGTAAGCAGAGAGGTAGAAATCCTCAGAAATAATCAAAGGAAATACTAGAAATCAAAACTACAGTAACGGAAATAGAAAATGCCTTGATTGGCTCACCAGTAGACTGGACAGCACGAAAAGGAGAGTAGCTTTTCCTCCCACTCCTCCCTCCCCCACAACACCATTCTGGCTGCACTGTGCTCTGAGCTCCAGGCTTCTGCTAAGCTAGTGCCACCTTCATCTCCCTTCAGCCCCATCACGATTACCTTCCAGGACCTCATCAGTCACAATAAGATGTTCTCTGACACTTACAAGATCTGGGAGATCACAAATGGGCTGTGCCTGGAAGTGGAGCAGAAGATGGTCAGTAAGACAACAGGGAACACTGATGACTCACTCATTGGCAGAGATTCATCCTCTGAAAGTACTGAGGGTGAAGTTACTGCAAGTACGATAATCACTAGTGTTGATATTGTTACAAACCATCACTTGTAGGAAGCAACTTCACAAAAGAAGTCTACTTTGATTTCATGTAATCAATCAATGAAATCAATCAAAGAAATCAATCAAAGAAAAATGAAATCAATCAAAGAAAAACTTGAAGAACAGAGACCAGAAAGAGTGAAACCTTTTATAACAGGAATGAAGAACAAATCAAGCACATCTTTGCTAATTTCAAAAACTACTAGTTCCATTTTTTTTTCTTTTTGAGACAGGGTCTCACTCTGTCACCCAAGCTGGAGTGCAGTGGCACAATCACAGCTCACTCTAATCTCTGCCTCCTGGGTTCAAGTGATTCTCTTGCCTCAGTCTCCCCAGTAGCTGAGATTACAGGCACGCACCACCATGCCCAGCTAATTATTGTATTTTTAGTAAAGACAGGGTTTCACCATGTTGACCAGGCTGATCTCAAACTCCTGGCCTCAAGTGATCCACCTGCCTTGGCCTTCCAAAGTGCTTGTATTATAGGCATGAGCTACATGCCCAGCAAGACTACCAATTCTTTATTGATGAAAACCTAAATCCACCTGGCATGGTTGCTCTGCTGAACTACCATAAGGATGGTCAGTGTGACCCCATATATGATGTTTTAAAGAATGGTTTAGAAATTAAAGGATGTTAACAAATTTGGTAGTTACTTTGGATCTATCAACTGTCATCACAACTGGCTGCCACTTGTCATCGACACAACACCAGAGATTAAGACAAATGAGACTGATGTCATCTTGAGCTCTTTAATTGTTTTGACTCTGACTTATTTGGCATGGAGGCATTACTTTTAAGGAAAAAAACTTGTTATGTAGATTGTCTAAAAATAAAATGCATTTAAACTAAGAAAGAGAGAGAATAAGTACTCTTGAGGATACATCTTCAGAAATTTTCCAAACTCATATAAAAGGGCATAAAGAAGAGTAAAAAATAAGAACAATATAAAAGAAAAGTGGGCCAAATTTAAAATGTGAATATATGCATAACTGTAATATGAGGAGGAGAAAGAAAAAATGGAGAAGAAATGTTTGAAGTAGTAATAGCTGAGACCTTTCCAAAATTAATAATGCTAACCCACAGACCTGGAAAGTTCAGAAAACAAGTAGGATACATAATAGAATATATACAACTATGCGTATCATATTCAAACTGCTAAGAAAAAAAAGATAGAGAAAATTATGAAAGAACCCAAATGAAAAAGAAGTCATCTTGCCCATGGAGAAGCATAGAAAATAATTATAGTTGTCTTTTTGTCAGAAACCATAAGTAAGAACAGAGTGGAGTGAATTAAAGTATTGAAAGAAAAAAACCCATCAACCTAAAATTCTATTTGCAGTAAAATTTTTCTTCAAAATTGAAGGAAACAGTCAGACTTCCTCAAACAAAAACTGAGGCAGTTTATCACCAGCAGGCTTACCCTACAAGAAATGTCAAAAGATGATAAGAAAGTCTTCAGGCAGAAGGAAAATTATATAGATCAGAAACTGAGATCTATATAAAGAATATTCAAGACAGAATAAATGAATTAAAATATTTTATTTTTCTTATTTTTAATTGACTTAAAATATAACTCTTTAAGGTATTAATAGTAAAATTGTATGAGGTGACCAATATACCTAGATACTTGAAATGAATGACAGCAGCATCATAGGAGATGAAAAGGATGAGTCAGAAATAAGCTATGTGCACTACACATCAGGCAGTGTAGTGTTATTCAAAGAGAAACTTAAATCAGTTAAAAATATATATTGCAAATTTGAGGTCAACTCCTAATTTAAAAAAATAAATATAAGTGTTGTATTATGCTACAAAAAGAGATAAAATGAAATCATATAAAATGTTCAATCAAAACCAGAGAAGACAGGAAAGAAAGAACAAATGTAACAAATTAGAAAACAGTTACAAATGTGGTAGACATTAATCCAACCATATCAATAATCTTTTCAATATGAGTGGCGTAAATACAACAATTAAAAGACCGCTATTGTTAGAGTTGATAAAGAAACAAGACTCAACATGTGCTGTATATAAGAAATCTACTTTTAATATAAATATTTGGACAGATTAAAATAAAATAATGAAGAAAGATAAATCATGCTAACACTTGTATTTAGTACCTTTTTTCTTGATGTCTGTTGTGTTTATTATTAGTATGACCACTACAGTTCTCCTTTAATTACTATTTTCAGGCTGTTATTTTCCATCCTTTTACTTTCAACCTATTTGTGCTTTGAATCTAAATTCTTTCTCTTGTAAATGAAATACATATTTTATGAATATTATTACAACCTCTGCCTTTTTATTAGTGTAATCTATTTACACCTAAATTGATTATGAATAATGAAGCATTTAAGTCTGCCATTTTGGCATTTTTTATATATGTCTCTTGTCTATTTTTAGTCTATTCTACAATTACTGCCTTATTTTTTTGTTAAATAGATATTTTCTATTGTACCATTTTAATTCTCTTGTGATTTCTTTTAGAATATTTTTATTTTATTAGTGGTTGCCTCGGAGATTACAATTAACAACTTATAGCCACATAGTTCATATTAATACCATCTTATTTTCACTAGTACACAACTATTTTACTTCTATGTAGCTCTAATTCTTTGCCTCACCTTTATGCTATGATTATCATACAAATTACATTTTGATAATATTATAGGTTCATCAACACTCACTAGTACACAACTATTTTACTTCTATGTAGCTCTAATTCTTTGCCTCACCTTTATGCTATGATTATCATACAAATTACATCTTGATAATATCATAGATTCATCAACACAATCCTATAATTGCTTTGCAAACTTGTATTTTAAGTCAGACAAGATAATACAAAAGGATGGATGGATGGATGGATGGAATAATGGATGGATGAATGGACGGATGCATAGAGAGATAATACTATCTTTCCTATTTACCTATGTAATTACTTTTACTGATACTCTTTATTTCTTAATGTGGATGCAAGTTAATGTTTGTCATCCTTTCACTTCAGCCTGAAGGAATTGTAATACTCTTTAGTATTATTCATAATAAAAGTTTGCAAACAACAATTCTGGCCATTTTTCTTTATCTGAAAATACCTCCATTTCTTCATCATTTTTGAATAATACTTTGTTGGATATAGAATTCTTAATTGATATGTCTTTTTTTTTGAGAACTTTATATATGCTCTTCCACTGCCTTCTGGTTTTCATGGTTTCTGATGAGAAATTAGCTGTTAATCTTATTAAGGGTCCCTTGTAGATGCTGAATTGCTTTTTGCTTGCTGCTTTCAAGATTCCTATTTGCCCTTGGCTCTGAACAATTTGATTATGATATATCCAGGTGTGAATATCTTTGAGATTACTCTACATAAACTTCCTTTAGCTGCTTATATATGTAAGTTAATGTTTCCATTAAATATGTAAAATTCATGTCCATTATCTAAGTATTCTTTCTTCTTTCTCTCTCTCCCCTATTTCTGGAACTCCCATTTTGTGTATGTTGATACACTTGATGATGTCCCACAGTTTTGTCAAATTTCTGTGTATATTTCTTCAATAGGTTTTTATTTCTATTTTTCTGACTGCATTATCTCCATTGACTTATATTTAAGCTCATTTATTCCTTCTGTCAACTCAGATCTGCTGTTGAGCTCCTCCACTAAAATTTTCTTTTCAGTTATTGTAGTTTTTAACTCCAGAATTTCCATTTTTTTTTCTTGTAATCTATCTATTGGTGTCCCATCCCCCACCCCACCTGCCAGGTATGGCCCATACTTCCTCTGTCTTTGTGTCTCATAATTTTTTTGTTGAAAGCCAGGCATTTTAAATAATATTATATGACAACTCTAAAAACTATTTTGCTAGGCTTTGTTGTACATTGACACTTAAATCTCTACTCACTTAGCTTTATGGTCAGCTAATGATTGCACTGAGATTTCCTTAAATGCCTTCAACTGATAAGTCTTCTTATATTTGCCAAGGGATTCTGTGTGCATGTTGAGGTAATTCCTTTGACATTTTAGCAGTTTACATCTTTGCCTTAGCCTTCATTTTTGGTTTGTGCAGTCTCAATATCAGCCAGAAGAGATTAGGAATATCTCAGGTTTTTTTCCCTAGGTGTATTTACAACTCTGCACATGCACATGATTTTATTTTTATTTAGTTTCCTACAGTGAATGTTTCAAAACCTTTTAATACCCTCTATAAGAAGTCGGTTATTTTCTTTTGTTTTGTTTGAGACAAGAGTCTTGCTTTGTCACCCAGGACAGAGTGCAGTGGCACAATCTTAGCTCACTGCAACCTCCACCTCCTGGGGTCAGGCAATTCTCCTGACTCAGCCTCTTGAGTAGCTGTTATTATAGATGTGAGCCACCATGCTTAGCTACTTTTTTTTTTTTTTTTTTTTTTTTTGTGGAGATGAGGTTTCACCATGTTGCCCAGGTTAGTCTTGAACTCCTGGCCTCTGGTGATCCACCTGCCTCAGCCTCCCAATGTGCTGGGATTACAGGCATGAGCCACCACACCTGGTCCTCTCTATAGACTTCTAATTCTCCAGCTTTTTCTTTTGAAGATTTTTATGAGTCTTTTTTGGCCACATTGTTAACTATAACTCAGATACTTGCAATTTTAAAAAATTACTGCTGATTATTTTTTTAAAATGCCTCAGGAAAAAATTCCACTGAGGAAGCTCCCAGGCCAAATAAAGATAAGCCCTGCAAGTGGGCATTTCCAGGGAGCTGCTAGAAAGCTCAAATAGTAACATATTCTGTGAATAAACATATTTAACAGCTTCAGATCTATTATTTTCTCTCTGGTGGCTGCCAGACTGCTGGTTTTCAGAGCTACTGTTATTGTAAGGCTTCTGATCTTGAAGGCTGCTGTTGAACTAAAGAGAGCAGAATGGGAATAGCACTTCTCAAAAATACCATGAAACTTATTGTTCTTACCAAGATCTCATCATTTTTTCTTAAACAAATACTCCTCATATTGCTTCAAGTCTCTGGTTTATTTCCAGAACTCTGAAGATGTTGATTTTGATAATTTTTTTGTCAATATTCTCATTGCTTGTGTAGAATAGTGAATATTCAAAGGCCCTAACTCTGCCATTCTGGAAGAATGTCCCTTGTAGTTACTTTTTATAGTTATTTTTCGTCTTATTATTAAACGTGTAATGGTCTCTCAAGCTGGTTTAAGACCGTCTCTTTGCAGCAATGCCTTTCTTCATCTCTAACTTGACACTTTTAGTTGGCAAGCCAAAAATCCAAAAATGTTAGAAATATAGATAATTCACAAAAAAATTTTCCATTAACAAATGCCACTGAGTATTTGTGATATCTTTGGTCTATGCAAATGCTATTTTAAAATGGTATCAGTCTGCTTTCTAGATTAGAAGTCAAAATCCACTTCGCTACCTGTTTTTATATGATTTGCCATACAAAGCATTGTGTTTCATTTGTGATGAAAGTATAACTGTGGTAAAAGAATACAATATATGCTGATATTATCAAACTTGGCACTTAATACAATATTCCCAATTCACGGTGAAGCCATGGTTAGAAAAATTATAAAATTTTAAAAGAACATCTTAGCACAGCAGAATTTGCAACCAGAGTTTGTTTCTGAGTGACTCACTTGTTAACCAAGAAAGAGAAGTCATTTACTGATGGCGAGTCAATTAAATTGTGTTTGATTGCAGAAGACCAAAAGATGTATCCAGACAAAATAAAACTGCCTAGCACTATTAACCTTTCAGCAAAAATCATTGCTAGAAGAATTGAAGACATCAGAAGCAATATTAATATCACTTAAAAATAAGGAAAATAGTTGTGAGTGGTTTCCCTCAGCTTTTAATATGTTAACATACATTACTGATACAGCTTAGTTATTGTTTATTCAAGGAGTCAGTGCAGAGTTTGAAGTGCCTAAATGGCCTCTGTGAATAGTTTGCATGGCACAACTACCTGTGAAAATATATTCAAAGAAGTTGAGAAAATATTAAGTCAGTATAATCTGAAGCAGAATCTGCTAAGATGTAATACACCTGATACAAAAATACACGTGGACCAGAAACAGTCCTAGTTAGACAAATTTACAAAGTTCGTAAAATGTAAAATGCATAAAGACTATAGTCCTTATTGTGTTATCCATCACAAAGTATTTTGTGAAGAATATATGAATTTATCATGAGTTATTGAACCAGAAGTGTCAATGGTAAACTTCATTAGCTCTCATAAACTTTGCCATTGTTAGTTCCATAAAGTTTTGTAAGAAATAAAAGCTGAATATCCTGACTTACCCTACGACACATCAGTTTAAGAACTTAACAATAGTAAAGTTGTTTGTGGGTTTTTTTTTGAAACAGAGTCTCTCTCTGTCACCCAGGCTGGAGTGCAGTGGCACTATCTCAGCTTACTGCAACCTCTGCCCTCCCCACTGCACCGGTTCAAGTGAGTCTTCTGCCTCAGACTTCCAAGTAGCTGGGACTACAGGCACTAACTGCCACACCCAGATGATTTTTATATTTTTAGTAGAGGTGGGGTTTCACCATGTTGGCCAGGCTGGTCTCAAATGCCTGGCCTTAAGTGATCTGCCCGCCTTGGCCTCCCAAAGTGCTGGGATTACAAGCATGAGCCACTGTACCTAGCCTTTTGTGTTATTTTTTAAACCTGGATCAAGATTAAAATGTTTCTGAATAAGAAGAACTGTGCTGTTGACCACTATTTCAGAACACTAAACGACTTCAAAACTTATTATTCACTGCAGGTTTCATCATCTCCAATTGAAAGTCAAAGCAGAGCTAATATGTGAAACTTGCTCTATCATAATTACAATGACAATCATCAATCTTTGAATCACAACTAATATCATGCTTCTTTATATACTTCCCATGCTGTCAAAAGTTAAAATAAAAAACGAGATTAATATTTCCACACAAATTTCAGTAGATATATTTTCTGATCTCAATTTCAGCATTGTCGTTTTAGACCTTGATGCAAGTGCTAAAAAAATTCTATATTTCAAAGTTTACTTAACAATGCAATTGAGAAGATTCTACCTAAACTTTCATTGCAAGTGATTAATCTGCAATATAATGACATGCTAAAAGGCAAATATCAAAAGAAGAATCTAATAAAATTCTATAAATGACTTCTAAGCAATAAATATGCTCAATTATTATAGAATCTTATGCTCTTGGAGCACTATTGGTATTTGATAGTACCTATCTGTGTGAAAAGACATTTTCAAAGATAAAATATGTTAAATTTTGTTGGTGTCAACATTAACATATGAACATTTGCAATTAATTTTGATGATAGAGAATATTAACATGAATGCCAATTTTTAAAAATTCCTTAAAAATTATTTTGTTTTCATTAGTAGACCTATAATTTAAGAAATTTAAATTACTAAACTATTATATTTTAAATACCATCAATGAATATTTATAAAAACTTTTTTTCTTTCTTGTTATGTAAGTACCTACATGATACCAATGTAGCCTCTTGACCTGAAGAGCTTAAAATATTTATTATCTAGCCTTTTGCAAAATAAAATTTGTCAACTCTGTTCTAGATAGTTAAAATGAACAGTATCACATCAGATGTCTGGAAACAATAAAGATTAGATTTATGATAATTTGACAAAGGCAATAATTTTCATTCCAAACTACTAATAAATGTTTTGAGTTTAGATTAATAGGTTGTTGGAAAATTGGGAAAAGGTAGGGGTGAATAATACTTTTAAAGAGAAATTGACTCAATTATATAAGCTTAATTTTCCATGGAAACAAAAAATAATAGTACAGCAGATAAAGGAATCAAAGAATAGAATGTGATAATCATTAAGACATCTAAAATTTGGTGTGGTTACTGTTGGACTTTTATCCCTGAAACTCTGAGAAAGAAGGTCTGCTCCTTTGAGATGATCAAACAGAAGAGGTTGGAGGAAGATTTCAGAGAACATGCAGTTTATTTTCTTTTTCAAACAATAAAAAGAGCTGAGACATGATTGGGAATTTATTTCAATGGAGTTTTTGATATGAAAGAGAAAGAGATAATAGGAAAACATTTTTTCTTGCAAAATAATCAAGAAACTGATCACCAGGAAGTGAGATTATTTATATTTGTATTAAGATAGTTTCATACATATGCCAGTTTATTCTAGTCTATAAAAGACAAGGTTGCTTACCTAAAAAACTTTAACAGTACACAATTTTGCATCTTCCATTTACTCCACAAGATCAGTAAAGAGAGAAATGCATGTGCTTCTGCATGAGTTATAACTAGTGGTGAACCATGAGGTGATTTTGTTCTTGCTATGGGACAATAGCAAAAAGGGTCTGAGTCAAAACTCACTTATCAGCATGCACAGTGGTTCCATTGTGCAGACATTTTGATTAGACATAAGACAGAATTTTATTGCCAAAAGCTGTGTGTATGTGTATGTTTGGTGGTGATTTTTAAATTGTAGAGAAATTCCCATAAAATTTATAGAATATCTCTCTCTCTCTCTCTTTCTCTGTCTGTCTGTCTTCCTCTCTCCCCCCATAAATGGCTGCAACTAAGTAAAAACATTTACAAGGAAATAAATGACTTCCAGTATTTCCCTCTGGAGCTTTAGAATAAGAAGTGGAACATCTAGATAGTTTCTTGGTGCAACAGGTCTTAGCTTCAAGGAATCCAAATATGAATGTGACCAAGAGTCACACATCAGGAAAGCTGAGGACTTACTGACCTTTAGAAACTTCATTTCAAATTAGAGGTGAACAGAGCAGGGTGAATATCCTCCTTCTTACCCCCTTCCATTTTCATTCACCTTTAATTTAAAAAACTAAAGCATAGGAAACATCTAAGTATGAGTGCCCCTGCCTTACTGAGGCTATCTCATCCTGCACTTCTTATACGGCCCACTAAAAAACTCTGATGCTTACCTTTCATACCTAGTCACAGCCCTACACTAATCACATCTTCTTGTTAAAGAACACTGTCCATAACCTTTTCCCTCCCACAAGAGACTCCTATTTTTAACTTTTCATCTTTAATCAAGGCGTGCCTCCTTTTAAAAATAGCCATTGTGTAACACACAGACCGGGAGGACTCCATGTCGTGAGTGATCCCAAATGGCCTCCATCTCCATTATCTCCATTGCTTCTTGACAGGTTGCTGGTACTAAGTAAAATGTTATAACACTCAGGATGCCTGTATTCACAGGCTTTCCTCCAGTGATGGCTTCCAGATGTGAGGAAATTTTTAAAGTCTGTGGTCCTCAACACATCATTGGGTCCTTCCAATGTTTTCAAAAATCCATAATCACCAGCACACTATGTTGACTCCATTTCAACTTTCAGCCACAGGGATTTCAGAGAAACTAAGCAATATGGATAAGAATACTTCACAAATAACTTCCCATTTGTAGAGAAAATACATTAAAATATCCACATACCCTGCAATTATTTTAATTTCCTCTGCAGAGTTTGATATCTACCCCCTCTATCCTTCTCTCACACACATAAACACATGGGCACCTCACACCAGTAACATTTTGATGGGTGCTATCTTTTTCCAGTTCCAATTCCTTTTGGGGGATATTAATGTTAATAATTTTCCAGGCCAAGCCTCCCAACCCACTGCATAAAGAAAGCATTTATGTCATGTTGAACCCTGACCTGAACTCAATCCCATAAAACCTTGGGAAGTGAATCAATACAATGAAAAGGGAAGTAGTTTTCAGATATCTCATGCTCCTACTCCCCATCTCCATACCCCACTAAAATGGAAAAAAGAAAAAAAAATACAGTCTTGTGTATGAAATTTGCATTTGTTTCAGTGATGCATTTTAGGATTGAAAGTGTCAGAGTAACTGACTTAATTGTTCAGTTCATTGTCCAATACACAAAGAAAACTGTATGCCACAACTGTCTATGGGAGGGAAGTATTCTTTTTTTTTTTTTTTTTTTGAGACGGAGTCTCGCTCTGTCGCCCAGGCTGGAGTGCAGTAGCGCGATCTCGGCTCACTGCAAGCTC
Source organism: Macaca fascicularis (assembly GCF_037993035.2). Classification (NCBI taxonomy): domain Eukaryota; kingdom Metazoa; phylum Chordata; class Mammalia; order Primates; family Cercopithecidae; genus Macaca; species Macaca fascicularis. The sequence goes on from NC_088382.1 coordinate 40,250,605, forward strand.
CGCCTCCCGAGTTCACGCCATTCTCCTGGCTCAGCCTCCCGAGTAGCTGGGACTACAGGCGCCCACAACCGCGCCCGGCTAATTTTTTGTGTTTTTTTAGTAGAGACGGGGTTTCACCGTGGTCTCGATCTCCTGACCTTGTGATCCGCCCGCCTCGGCCTCCCAAAGTGCTGGGATTACAGGCATGAGCCACCGCGCCCGGCGGAAGTATTTTTTATTTAGGTCAACCTCTACACTTACTATGCAAGTTGATATTTAGAAAGTGTTGGAGAGTGTGGGAAAGAGCACCTAAAACTATAACCTTATGCTGAAAAAAATTGGCTGAGGAAATGTCTCCTATGAGGGTTGCCATGAGCCCGAGGCTTGTCGAGGGCACAGACTCTGACTTTTATTAAAGGAACCTACTCTGGGTCATATCTCATTTGTCCTCATGTTATAGAAAATCCCAAATGCAATATCCATGAAATGTAAAGGGATTTAAATGAGGGTTCATCTGTAGAATGGGTGAGAAAGAGGGAAATTGTCTTTTTATCTTTCTCTTTTCGTCTGGTAACAATTTATACTCAGAGATGCCTACACAAGTGTTTTCACAGAAAATGCTCTGTGGAAAAGCTGTCAGTTTTTACTCATCAGAAATAAAGCAAAGCTTAACACAGAGAAGTTCAAATATCGGCTCAGATGTGGGTTTATCTAACAGAAACTCTATCCTGGTCTTGCCTCACCTGGGCTGGGGCCACTCTGACCTTGGATCTAACTTCTAAGCTAGAAGATAGAAAAAAAAGCCTTTGTGGAGATTTTATATTGTAAACATTGAAAGCAGAGGCCACAAGTTTGATAGAGCCCATCTGTAAAGCAGCATTTAAAGGCAAACAGAACGCTCCGCTCACAGCTGATCTGGTTTACCTTAGAATACAGTTTACATTCTCCTACGTAGACTGAAATTAGATTACACTGAATAGAAAGATATCCTGAATTTTTATATACCTCCTTTAAAAAATACCATTTACAGATGTTTTTAAAATCATACCTATTATCTCTACTATTAAAGTTTATAATTTAATAATGACTTCATGACGACTCTGTGTATGCAAAGAATCAGGAGAGACCAGGAAGTGGAGAGAGGTTGAAGAATACAGAACCTATTTATCTTAAAACATTTCAGGGCTATTGGCCACCTAACTGTCTTCTCTGCCTGCTCTTCCATTAAACATCAACAGAGCTCATCAATAAACACAGAGGTGTAGAAAGTTTTCTGCACAACGTGGAAGGCTTTCTAGGCATGATATTTCAAGTGTTTTATTCTTTCTTTCCTCTTCTTCCTCTCAGGGAGCTTTTCAAATTAGCACAAAGAAGTATCTCCATTTGGGCAACAGAGTGACCAGTTTTAGTCCTGAAAGTCTCCATGTCCTGGGAAACCCAAGCAAAGCAGAATGGCTGGTAGACAGTGGGTTTATTTTCCTCTTCTCAAATGGTTTCCTAAGGTTGTCCCAGATGGCAAGCAAGGGGGCTTGGTGCTTTGGAAGTAACCAGGCTGCTGTCAATGTATGTCACATCCCATGAGACTTCATGGCAGGTCTTTATAAAACTTTACCCAGTAAAGGAGTGACAGCAAGGATTAACTGGCCAAGCCGGATGCAAGACACAGAGCCTGGTGCCCATTTCACTCCTCGTAGGAAAGGAAGGAGTCACAGAGGCCTTTCTAACAGGGAGGGTGAATTATGTCCCCAGTTGCTTGGTCCTGAAAGTTTCTTGGCACTCATAGGATCTCTTTTCAGCTTGCTCATACACAGGTTCCTGGGGAAATGAACTATATAAAATTATCAATTTTTTTAAATCTTAAATTTCCCTCTAAGGTAAAATAAAATGCCTCGTAATGAATAAACAGCAATGAGATGAAATCCAGAAAAATTAAATCATAATGTGGCCATAAAGATTAGGCTCAGATTTTAATATTTGACTACAATATGTGTATCGCTGTGGGATGGGGGTATGTGAGTAGGATCAGGTGGGAAGCACTGCATATGTAACCTGTCCTTACATTCCCCAATTTTTGGTGATTTTTTTCCCCATAACATGCAGAATTCATCAGAATTGACAATAAGTGAGTGTTTCCAAGTCAGGTGTAAACTGAATAGCCTTGCTATATTATATATAAAGTCATTGGAGAGAGGGCACATGTGGCCTTTGATATACAAAAATCTCAGAACCATCAAAGGCATCCTGAGACACAGGATTTTTTCTTGAGTTTTGGCGAGAACTTGACTATTATGTTCAAGAGACAGTCACAATGGAGTTTTCAAAAGATTGAACCAAGAAAGCCACTCAAACTGCTGGACACACAAATGCTCTTCCCTCCTTCTCTCTATGCTAGAACTTCATGAAAGTTGTTATTTCTGTAAAACTCAAATCTTGCCCCAAAAATATATTACTCTGCATCCAGGCCAGAAAACTCTCTCTTAAGAATTTACAAGCCATCTGTAGGGTTTTAAGGAAATTTCAAGTAGAATGGTCATAAGCCAGGATTTCCTAACATAGCCGAAAATGAGGTCTACGAAAGAAAAAAAAAAGGAATTGTAGAGGCTTTTTGAACTTTCTAATAAATATTGTGAACAGTGGAAGATCTCATTTTTTTGGCAGATCACCTTCAAGAATCATCTGAGTCAAATCTGTAAGTTGGAGAAAATAATGATAACAAATTTACATTCTTGGAAACCATGCCTCCTGACCTGGCACAATGAAACCTAGTCTACCTTCTTAATAGAAGTTTTCTTACATGGTTTGGTCTGTCTTTCATCAGGTGCCACCACTGGCAACCAAAGGCACAAGGTTTATTTATTTTTTCCTTTAACTGATAGGATTTATACAGAATAAGTTGCTAGGAACATGAGAGAATAGAAGTTCTATTCAGAATGGTCACAGAAAACAGAGCTGCCTTTCCCTGCTGGAACATGTTCAAGTGACACGTTCTGTTCATGAGGCAACACATTCTGCTCATGAGACACAGTCTTCATGCATATCAAAGCAATCCAAAGAAAAGCAATCATCAGAAAGGAACGCTGATTTGCGTGCTGCTCTACGCAGCCACAAGTGGACAGGCTGCAAAAACTGTTCTTATCCAGCAGCTTCCAAAGCTGAAAGCTGGAGATGGGACTCAGACATTTCAAGGTTCATTGCTTCCTGGATGCTCCCAGGCAAAAATACAACACGCTGTTGCTTGGGCAGTAAGAAGCAAGATATGTGACCAAGGGAACCAACCCCACCATTATCCCAAACACATCCTGCTGAAGGCCACCCCATAAAACTCCCGCCACATTTCTTGCCAGCCTCTCCTATATACAAAGCCCCCTCGACCTTGGTCAGACTTTGACAGGTCTTTTTTTGACCTGAATGGTACCCCGTGGCTACCTTTTCCTCCTATAGCATAACCTTTATGGTCTATTCCTTGCTTCCCAGTTCTAAGACTGCTGGTGCTGAACATTCTCATAGATGATTTATTAGTCTCTGTAGGAGAGTATGTTTCTGTGAGGATCATGACATTTGCAAAGCATATGGCAGAAGGGAGCTTCAGTTAAGGGATGGTGATGTAAATTGCATTCGGTTTTGCTTTGGCAAGGACACCAGATGGATGCCTTTATGATGAAGTGGGTTTCCTCCAGAATTTTTTAAATATCGGTCTCCAACAGGTGTTTCCTTTAAGGCATGTCTGTTTTTCATAACATTAGAATGAAGAAAAATGTTGCCTGTGACAGCTTGTATACATATATCACACTTTTATTATGATAAAAATGTACAGTGATTGATTCCCTATTCTGAGTCATGTTAAAATGTGCTTGGGAGAAGATCACCTTAAATTTGCCAAAAGGGCATTTAATTACCAGACCAAAGACTCTTCATTTATCATGAGGGTGGAGAGGGTGGAGAAGGAGGGGAAGTAGAGAAAAGCTGAAGAAAGTGACCAGAAGGAAAGTAGTAGTAGCAGCTGTAGACTTGAGTGCTGAGGGCAGACAGCAGGGAACCACCTCCTAAAAGGCAACATAGCTATTTCCAAATTGTTCTCAAAGAGTCCCTGAAAGACAGTCACTACCAACTTGGTCATGATATGTAAACACATGTTCTGAGGAATCCTAGGGAGAGTGTCTAGGAAGCGACTGATAGAGACAAAGAGGTTCTATGGATGAATAATACTATTCATCAATTCTCCAAATCCTGATGAAAATCAAGACCAGACTCAGGTATTAGCTGTGTTTGCTGGTGAGTCCCATTAAGAAGCTTGTCATAAGGCTGTCATCAGGGTCCTGTCTGGTGCAATTAAGAGAGCCTGTGGGTCTTTTGGAACTTGGTGTTGGAGCTCATGGCTTATAGATATTTAAATTGCCAAAAGATATGTTAATTTGAATGAACAGGGTAACCCATTTTGGTCAAGCTGACCTTGAAGCCTATATGTTACATCGTCTAACTAGGCAAATGATTAGAATTCACTAAACCCACTAAGTTTATAGGTAGTTCTTAAGTGCAAGAGGAGATTAAGGATTGCATCAAGACCTTGGCCACTCTTGTTAGGAATTATCCTCTCTGACTTTCCAAACCTGTTTCTAGTATCCCATTCCCCCTATCCTGGCTTCTCCTTCTAGGTCCTCTCTGTCCTATTACTTTGAAGTATGACACTTCAATCTAAGTTGGAGTAAGTTCTTTTGTCTGAAAAAAAAATAAGGTGTAAGATATCAATTTAGAATCTAGACTGCTTGAGGAAAGCAAAATTGCTTGTCATTATGTTGAGGTCTGAGTTTGGGGGCTAGGCGTTGAATAATAAACTGTATTAATTCACAAGGAAACCCCATAACCCTGCAGCATGAAGGGGAATAGATTGTATTTCTCCCAAGATGTAGAGTAAAATTGCATGGGAGAACATTGTTATCAGTTACATCTGAGATGAGCATGACTGAATCTGTAATGTGACACACAGTACAGTATATTCCAAAAGACTTTAGGGGACAATAACAGATACTTTTAAATAAATAAAATAAGTAAGCATGTAAGTAAATAGTGAAAGCTTTTGTCAGATAAGTTGTGAAACATTGGGTTATACAATTTTTAAAGGATTTCTATATCACAGAAATCCTTTTATATGCTGTTGTCAGAACCTTTCACAGGCCAAAGTGCACTGTGACTACATTATTCTGTTCTCACACTGCTAATATTTGAGACTGAGTAATTTATAAGGAAACAGTTTTGGTTGACTCACAGTTTAGCATGGCTGGGGAGGCCTCAAGAAACTTACCATCATGGTGGAAGGGGAAGCAAGGAAGTCCTTCTTCACATGGTGGCAGGAAGAAGTGCAAAGTGAATTTTGAGAGAAGCCCCTTATAAAACCATCAAATCTCCTAAGAACTCACTCACTATCATAAGACCAGCATGAGGGTAACCATCCCCATGATTCAATTACCTCCCACTGGGTTTCTCCCATGACACATGGGGATTATGGGAACTACTGTTCAAGATGAGATTTGGGTGGGGACACAGCCAGACCATATCAGTGACTGTCAAAGAGGGGCCATTGCTCTCAAACTCTGGTTACTTCTAGGATGTCTCCAGTTACTAATATACCATGGAACATGTGTTTTGCAAAAGGAATTGGTGTTAGAATGGGATGGACTTATGCCCTGATAACAACTATGAAATCTCAGTGGCTGAGCACAAGAAAGGTTTATTTCTTGTTCACATTACATGTCCAGCATAGGCCAAGCAAGCCAGGGCACTCAGCTCAAGGTGCCCACTGGAGCAGCCAGGCTAGGAGAGACCCTGAGAACTTCACCTGAGAGCTTCTCACTGCCTGACCCATCTCTTCTCACATTTCATTGGACAGAACTAGTCACATGGCCCCACCTACCTGTCCCTACACTCAGGAAGGAAAGCAGCTGGATATGGTGAGGTTGGTAACCTCAACTTCAGCACTCTATTCAAATGCCAGTTTTGCACTTTGTTAGCTCTTTGACTTTTATGCATAAAATAAGGGCGGGTAGTCTTTAAAGTTGCTGGCAGAGACAGAAATGTTTACTGAACAATTTAAGTTACTTCCCATGTTCTCCAGACCTCTTAAAGTCAGCAGAAGCCATGTGACTAATTCTGGCCAATGAGATGTGAGGAGAAATGAAGGGAGTCACCCTGGACCAAAGCAGTTAGAGGCCTAGGCTTGGTTCTCCAGTTCCTTTGTCCTCCCCTGCCTGGTGACTGAGGAGTATGCATGTTCCAGATGTTGAGGCCATAAGATGGTAGAACCTCTGTCCCCCAGGTTCTGGCTGCCTGTGTGGAGCAGAAACATCTTTTCACCTGAGTAAAATATATCGTGTAGGTGAGAAGAAGTAAGTTGTGTTGTGTTAGGCCCTGGGGATGTTAAGGTTGTTTCTGCAGTGTAAGCCTAGATTTTCCTGGCTGATATAGGCCTTTCTAATCCTCGATTTTCTGTAATTTGACAAGGGTTTTCTTATTCTCTCACAAGCAAATATGCATTCCTTAGGATGAGAGTGAGATTTTTCAAAAGAACATCCAACCCTGTCATGAATTGAATATATTATGAAACAAACTTGTGTCTAACTGCAGTGTGGGGTGACCACGGGGATGGCATTGCCAAGACTTAGATCAAGATCAAAGCAAAGTCTAGGCAAATGCAGACCAGTGATGAAAGCTTTAAAGAATGCAAAAAGTATTTACTAAATCAGAATGTTTCAACAGGGAACCATTCAGAAAAATATATGGAAAGGAGACAGGAGGAAAATATGCTAAGGAGAGAAATATCACCCGTGATTGAATCTCTCACAGCTATGTAAATTCTATATTCAGGTGCCCAAAACACTGCTCATGATATCTACCAATGAATAACAGTATCATACAGTATCAAAATTAAAACCAGAAATAACTATCTTCAAGGTACATATAATCTAAGGCAAAAAAAAAAAAAATCCCTATGTAGCTTTTGCCCAAAGTGTGTCTTCAGCTATGATACAGTCTGGGCTCTTTGTGCTCTTCACATCTAAGCCTTTATTCTAGAGTCTTACAGACCTGTGGTCATTCTACTTATGCTATTCTCCTCTTTGATCTCAAGGCTCTGATGAGTTTTACATCTCGGCTTTGTTACAGAGGAGCTCCAAATAGTCTCAAACTAACTCTCAATTCTTCCTATTTAGGACTTTTCCACATGATGTAGAACAAGATTCTGACCAGCTTGATAGCAGTGGGATGTTTCACTGGTGCAAACCAATCTCTTTGGACAAGGTGACTCTGGTAGGTGATCTTGCATCATCAAATCTCAAATAAGATAAAGCATTTCTTAGGGTAAATGATGTTCCTATGTTAGTCATAAGCACCTGTCACTTCTCTTTGTAAACTATGAATTTGTCAAAAAAAGAAAAAAAAACCCATATCCCTCACCAGCCATATGAATAATATACAAAGTAACACATGAGGCATTTGACAAAGCCTACATGAGTAATATGCTGGAATTTCAAACAATTATATGTCTTCAACTATTTCCTCTCTCCTTTAACAGTTTGGCTGACTCAGTTATTCAGAATAATGTTCTCAAAATTTTGCTGTTTTCCTAGTAAATCTAATTAATTTAAATGCACCAGGGAAACCTACTGTTTACAAGGACTCTGTAGTCTTTTTTTTTTTAAGTAAATAAGAATTTTTCTAATGTATTGGTTTTGAAATTTGGATTTTCTGTAGTGGTTTTTCTTAAAGCTGGCTCTACTTAGATTTAACACATTAGCCACAAATATGCGTCCTAAACACTCCATACAACCAGGGTGAATCTTTGTAGATATTACAGTCATATCCTTGTCTCTCTTCTCAAAGAGACAAACTAACTCAACTCACAGAAATACCTGCAACTAAGATGGAAAAAGTCTTGTATCCTAACCCAGGGTCTGGCACCTGCTTTCCAGATGCCCCCCTACTGTAATTTTCTGGAGTTGGAAACTGAAGTATAATCTTAGTGGTTTACTTTACAAGTAGTAGCTGATAAATTTAACTAATAAAAATGATTGTTTGCATGCTGTATGAACCCTATATATTTTTTTATATATGACTAATTGATACTTATATATATTTTCTTGCTTTCCAAAAGAGTTTAGTTCACTTTTTTGATAGATGCACACATGCATACATACACATCTTTGTGGCTCAGTGCCAATGTCCTGACAGAATATATTTCAACTTTTATAAAAGCATGATCCATCATTTGATCAGAAACACAAAACTGTCAGAGCTGTCATACCAACTGGAAGACTATTAGGGTTGCTGAAACTCACCATTTTAGCAATTACGTCTTATTCTGAACTATACAAAATAAACATCCGTTGAGCAGGAAGACAAACATATTTTCAGTGGGAGGCAAATCTTTAGAAAGGTTAGGAAGTTGGTTGCAGATTGAGACATTTGAGACCAAAGGATGGAAATAGCAGAAGTTTTATTAGATCATATTTATTAAGAATGCAGACAGGTTGCCATGATTGATATTTCCCTTATGATACTTGATATGGAATATAGTTCAGAATACCAACTGGGTCTTTTGTTAACTTTAGGATGCCTTCTAGTTTTAAAAATGCTAAGAAATTTGAAATGTGTACCCCTAGGAAAGAAATATCTGGACTGCAAAATTTGAGGAGCCTTTAAACTTGGTTTCATCTGCAAAAGGGTCAAGTAGAAATGATCAATTTAAGTTACTTTGAACAAATAGGACATCCTCCCCTTCCTCCAATAGCCACCATCTTTCTTAATCAGGAGACAGTTTTGTGCCACAGTTTCTCGGAGAAATTGCCTCTCTAGCTGTGCCCATTAATGCACTCTGCCATGTATCTTGTTTCTAATTGTTTAGTTCTACTCAGAAGAGCAATTGTTGGACTTTAGACATGTTACATTAAATACAGTTAGAGGCTTCATTATTCAAGTTAAAACTAATCGGATTAGCTAGAGACAATTATTTAATAGATTTGGTTAAGATTCATATCACTCTAGGAAGGCTCTCCAGACAAGTAGCTTTATTTCCCCTCGCAGGGAGATCCCTCTTGGAAGGAGGGTACAGTACAATATTCCCAGTATATGCTAATTTGGTAAACTTTTAATTGTTGAAATGTCAGATGCTACTTGTTTATCCTGTTAAATTTCATCAGTGCCTGTTTCATAGAAGATTGCCATTTAACCGAGCAAAGGACTGGCATAAAGAAGAATGATATATCCATTTGAAGTATTCTGAGTCTTTATGTGTCTAGGAATACAGGAAATGCTCATGCTGAAATTTAAATACACTTAACTTACTCTGTACCAGCTTCTAAGTGTCCTCCTTTGAAAATATAGAAATTCAATAACTTTTAAATTTGATTGATAGTTATTGAACAACTTTTAGTGAGTTAAGAAATAAACACATTCAATATATTATGTCCTACAACAAAATTAACTCTTTGTTTTATTTTTTTTCCATTTTAAACACAAAGAAATTGAGAACCAGAGAAGTTAAGTAATTTGCTCAGTCATATAGCTAACAATAGAACCAGAATACAAAATCACATCTTCTGACTCCGAGTCCAGGGTTCTCTCTGTCACATCTCAGTGCTGTTAAGAGGAGACATTAGCCGTACTCTGACAGAAACCACACATAGGCTTAAGATAAGTTTCCCACAGGAATATCATTCTTTAAAAGTTACATTTATTGTTTTTATGGGTCTCTATAACTGTGGGAGAAACCTAAATATATTCCATACATATTCTTTTGTTTTCAACTTAGAGACACAGGGACAATGTTAACAATTGGCAATGCTGATAGTAGTATGAGACATATTCAAATGTTTGAGATCAAATGAAAATTTTTGTTATACTTTAAGTTCTAGGTACATGTGCACAATGTGCAGGTTTGTTACATATGTACACGTGTGCCATGTTGGTGTGCTGCACCCATTAACTCTTCATTTACATTACGTATGTCTCCTAATGCTATCTATCCCTCTCCACTCCCCCAACCCCACGACATGGATGAAGCTGGAAACCATGATTCTGAGCAAACTATCACAAGGACAGAAAACCAGACACCGCATGTTCTCACTCATAGGTGGGACTTGAACAATGAGAACACTTGGACACAGGATGGGGAAATGAAATTTTTATAATATTTCTTTTTCTTTTATACATTTTGTTTGATGAATTTCCTTGATGCAGGAGTCTATAGAACCAGTTCAGTGTATTCAACTGAACCATATGAAATTGCCACTGTTCAACCATTTTTGACCCGTAAAAAGGTAAATTCATATGGTTCAAATTAATGAATGAAACCCCACTGAATATGCAATATGTTATACGGCTTGCTGTATAACACTAAAAGACATAATTTAGCATTGAATTTGGATTCTTAGGTTTTCACCGAATTTTACTGTGGCACATACAAGGCTAAAAATATGTAACAAAAATCAAGAAATACTTTCTCCATTTGGTCCAATGATTTCACACCCTGAAGAATGATGCTAATCTGAGTTTTAGTTGATGCACTCCAAGCTAATAGAAAACTAAAAAGAGAGTGAAATAAAAAAGAAATTCCACAAAAAAAGTAAAAGGTGTAATTGCACCACTTACGCATGAGTTCTGTTTTTTATAAACAATTTGCAAAATTCTACTCACCTTATGAAGGTAGAGCTATGGATGTACCTAGAAGAATTGGGAGGAGGAGCGGTGGTCCATTTGGAGGGATTCTCATCTTGTTTATAAAAATGACCAGACTCTGGAATCCTTATCCTTAGAAACGAAGTCGCAAGTTAAAACATAAGTTTCGGAACCACATTGTAGCATGTGTATTTGGAGATGCCCAATCAGCCCTGATAGGGCTTCGGAACTTTGTAATGCCCTTGAGAGCCAGCAACTATACCAGGAAGGAGCTGAAGGACATAGTGTTCATTGGGTCTCTGGACTATCTACAGAGAGAATGGCGATTTCTCCGGAATTTTCCCCAGATATACATTCTGCCTGTAAGTATCATATAAGGAATAGTTAATAATTATAAGGATTTCAATATAAATGGGACTAGAATTAATAATGATAATAATATTGCAGTTCTACAGTGCTTGCCAGATGCCAGAAACTGTTCTAAATATTTTCCCTATATTAATTCATTTAATCTCAAAACCACCCTATGAGTAGATGTTAAATTTATTGAACTTTAAGCATGGGAAGAGTAAGTGACTTGACCAAGATTGCACAGCCAGTAAGTAAGTAACAAAATTAGGATTTAAATCCAGATGTTGTGGCTCTTGAGTTAATGCTTGAATCACCATGTTTTATGGTCTTTGTACAATAAGTTTCTCTGCATTTCTGAGTCTGATTATAATTTAATGGCTACACCTAAACTAATACTGGCCAGCCTTTGTGCTCTAACTTTTTCATCTTTTCTGGAGACATTTTATATGAACCATATAATGCCACGTGGTCCCTGATGGCTGTATGGAGAGGAGGGATTTTGCTTATGTGGTATTGTGGTTGCAACTATATTTTCCCAGAACTTGCGTATATCTATGTCCCACTCTATGCCACCATTTCACTCATTGAGGAGTCCATTATGTGCACTGTGAAATGCACCAAAGCATTTCATTTTCTTGAGATATGCACCAAAGCATTTTCATAATGCTAGCAACATATTTGAAAGTAATGGCAAAAACCATGGTTACTTTTGCACCAATCTAATGTAAGAAATATTTTTCAAATTTCAAAAATGATTCTCTCAAGAAGCAAATTGCATTTGCTTTTTAAAAAAGCCACTGTAAGGTTCCCTGTACTACCTCTCCTGCTTAAGTACATTGAAAGGCAGAAAATAAAAGAGCAAATCTGATCCAGCTAGTGTTAGGAATTACCCTATATTAGACTCCAACCTACTGGAAGACAGTACCAGATCGATTTCTGTTTTCCCACCAAAGAAAGAAGCAACTGCCACCTTGCTAGTTAACCCAGGGAGTAGAAGTAGGGCCTCATCACTGTTACCCTGACCCTACTCTCTTCTTCCACCTGAGTCAGTGGCATGGACTTTTGTTCCTCCCTCCCCACTCTCCTCTGTCTCATCCAAACTTGCTTTCAGGAAAGAATCTATGAAACTTATTCACACTAAAATATTAATGTTTGATAAGGTTAAATGTGTCAGATATGAGGTAACTAAGTTTTAAAATCAAATCAGTGAAGGTTGGAGCTCAATGCTGAAAAATTACATCACTCACAAAGAGCTACCACCATGAGCCGTGATATAGCATCCTTCCATCAGACAAGTGCCTCCTCTCTCTGTTTGCCTCTCATTAGGGATGCGCACTTTATTCTGGAGACCTCCATGCGGCCAATATAGAGCAATGCTCCATGTGTGTTGTCTTGTCCCCCCCATCCAAGCCATCAAGCAGCCAGACTTTGGTAGACGCAGAAGCCATCCTGGCGACCCTCACCATCGGATCTTTGCAAATTGACTCCTCCTCTGACTCGTCACCCTCAGTGTCAGGTGAGAACAGCACCCCTGACAAGAAGCTAGGACGTATGGAGAAAGAAAAGAGAATTAACTCCTCTTTGAAGTATTTTAATTATGGGGAGCAGGAGGGTGGGCCAGATGTCCTCTGAGGTCCCTTCCAATCCTGAGAATCCTATAGTAGAAATAGCCCACAGTTCAGGGCTCTGGAATTCTAAGTCAAATGGATAATGGTATGCATCTTCTAAATGGAATGCACTTAACACAGGTTTTTTATTTTTTCATTTTTAAGGAAAAAACACAATTTTGAAGTGTTATCATTTTTGTTGTTATCAGTGAACATAGCATGTGGGATATTATTTTAATTAATGAGGTACTACTATAGTTATTATTATTATGAAATTCTCATTGGATCTTATAGATCTAATGCAATCAAGTTAAAATTGTTAGTTTTGTGGTTGAGAGAATGAACCATGATTCTCTTTTCCTTTTTGAGATGGTTTCAGTATATGAATTTTAGAAGACTAAGATCTTTTCTAACATCTATAGACTGAAACTGTCATACTTCAACTTCAGACTAGAAAGAGATGGTGAGGGAGATACAAGGATCTTTCCAGGATGGGGATCGTGTCTTTTTTCCCTTTGTATTTCTCTCAGTGCCTATTGCAATTACTGTCATTTGGTTGATGTTTAACAAATACTCGTTGAATTGCAGCAAATGAGCCTGTGACACCTGAGGTGCTTCTGCACATTTCACTATGCCCAAAATGTGCCTATGGTCAATCCCCATGACAAAATTGTGATTTTCCTTCTCCCTCAAAATGGGAAAAAGCTTATACATTAGTCTATTTCTAAAAATTGACTACCATCCCCTCAACCTAATCTAAAAGTACTATTACTAAAGAATTTTCTGTATCTAAAATAGATTTCCAATTCAAGAAATAAAAGTAAGTCATGATTGGAATCCCCTGGATCCAACTATGTTCCTTGGGGACAATTGATTCTCTGTATCAAGATCAGGTACTCAATCCTTGGGCCATGCAACCTCTGACCACAGCTGTCCCACTTTGCATGGCACTTGAAGAAGTTAGCATTGAAGGCATTGCAAGGCTTTTCATAATAATGGCTATGGATAAAAATGTTCATGATTCAAACTGGGAAACCAAAAATCTCTCTCTGATTCTGAGACACTGTTGTTATGCAAGAAAATATAAGGTTATTGGCACAAAGGAATAAAACAGTAATCTAATCTTTGGTGGGCAAACTGAGCTAGCTGTTAGACAGACCTTCACTAAGCAACCAATCCCAACCCAGAGACCAGGCTTTCAGGGTGTTTTCCAAAGCAGAGCTAATAACAAGGCACTTCATGAATATCAAAGTGCCATGAACAGCCAGGCTAAGGAGGGGTGAACCCTACCTCTGCTGAGCAAATCTGAAGTTCCATAAAAGTGCTGTTTTGTTCTACCATAGGAATCCTTAGCTTAGCAGTTAGGGTCACTCCTTGGATTCACTCATCATTTGTTTCTGTGTGTGTGTGTGTGTGTGTGTGTGTGCGCATGCTGGTAACTGTCCATAATTGGACAAAGAACAAGTATTCACTTTAAAAGCAGTATAGGCAGGTCGCTGTGGCTCACGCCTGTAATCCCAGCACATTGGAAGGCCGAGGCGGGGGGATCACGAGGTCAGGAGATTGAGACCATCTTGACCAACATGGTGAAACCCTGTTTCTACTAAAAATACAAAAATTAGTTTGGTGTGATGGCTCTTGCCTGTAATCCCAGCAACTCGGGAGGCTGAGGCATAAGAATTGCTTGAACTCAGGAGGCAGAAGCTGTAGTGAGCCAAGATCGTGCCACTGAACTCCAGTCTGGTGACAGAGAAAAAAAAAAAAAAAAAAAAATTTATAAATCCATATACAATGAAAATGCATGCACAATATAAGCCCAGGATAACTGACAACACCATAAGTCATTTAGTTGATGGTCTAGGTGAATAGTTCTTCCTGTTATTACTATTATTGAAATTTCACCTTCTTTAGGGGCTAGAAAAAACATAAACCTATGATTCTAATTTTAGTTTCCTTTATATCTAGTGATTTTCCTACTTTATTCGTTAAATCAACAAAAAAATTGATTTAAAAAAAATTTTTTTTTGTTATTATACTTCAAGTTCTACGGTACATGTGCATGTTTGTTACATATGTATACTTGTGCCATGTTGGCGTGCTGCACCCATCAACTCGTCAGCACCCATCAACTCGTCATTTACATCAGGTATAACTCCCAATGCAATCCCTCCCCCGTCCGCCCTCCCCCCTCCCCATGATAGGCCCCGGTGTATGATATTCCCCTTCCCAAGTCCAAGTGATCTCATTGTTCAGTTCCTACCTATGAGTGAGAACATGCGGTGTTTGGTTTTCTGTTCTTGTGATAGTTTGCTGAGAATGATGGTTTCCAGCTGCATCCATCTCCCTACAAAGGACACAAACTCATCCTTTTTTATGGCTGCATAGTATTCCATGGTATATATGTGCCACATTTTCTTAATCCAGCCTGTCACTGATGGACATTTGGGTTGATTCCAAGTCTTTGCTCTTGTGAATAGTGCCGCAATAAACATACATGTGCATGTGTCTTTATAGCAGCATGATTTATAATCCTTTGGGTATATACCCAGTAATGGGATGGCTGGGTCATATTGTACTTCTAGTTCTAGATCCTTGAGGAATCGCCATACTGTTTTCTACAATGGTTGAACTAGTTTACAATCCCACCAACAGTGTAAAAGTGTTCCTATTTCTCCACATCCTCTCCAGCACCTGTTGTTTCCTGACTTTTTAATGATCGCCATTCTAACTGGTATGAGATGGTATCTCATTGCGGTTTTGATTTGCATTCCTCTGATGGTCAGTGATGATGAGCATTTTTTCATGTGTCTGTTGGCTGTATGAATGTCTTCTTTTGAGAACTGTCTGTTCATATCCTTTGCCCAGTTTTTGATGGAGTTGTTTGTTTTTTTCTTGTAAATTTGTTTGAGTTCTTTGTAGGTTCTGGATATTAGCCCTTTGTCAGATGAGTAGATTGCAAAAATTTTCTCCCATTCTGTCAGTTTCTGTTCACTCTAATGGTAGTTTCTTTTGCTGTGCAGAAGCTCTTTAGTTTAATTAGATCCCATTTGCCAATTTTGGCTTTTGTTGCCGTTGCTTTTGGTGTTTTAGGCATGAAGTCCTTGCCCATGCCTATGTCCTGAATGGTATTACGTAGGTTTTCTTCTAGGGTTTTTATGGTATTAGGTCTAACATTTAAGTCTCTAATCCATCTTGAATTAATTTTCGTATAAGGAGTAAGGAAAGGATCCAGTTTCAGCTTTCTACTTATGGCTAGCCAATTTTCCCAGCACCATTTATTAAATAGGGAATCCTTTCCCCATTTCTTGTTTTTGTCAGGTTTGTCAAAGATCAGATGGCTGTACATGTGTGGTATTATTTCTGAGGACTCTGTTCTGTTCCATTGGTCTATATCTCTGTTTTGGTACCTGTACCATGCTGTTTTGGTTACTGTAGCCTTGTAGGATAGTTTGAAGTCAGGTAGCGTAATGCCTCCAGTTTTGTTCTTTTCACTTAGGATTGTCTTGGCAATGCGGGCTCTTTTTTGGTTCCATATGAACTTTAAGCAGTTTTTTCCAATTCTGTGAAGAAAGTCATTGGTAGCTTGATGGGGATGGCATTGAATCTATAAATTACCTTGGGCAGTATGGTCATTTTCACGATATTGATTCTTCCTATCCATGAGCATGGTATGTTCTTCTATTTGTTTGTGTCCTCTTTTATTTCATTGTCGTTCTCCTTGAAGAGGTCCTTTACATCCTTTGTAAGTTGGATTCCTAGGTATTTCATTCCTTTGAAGCAATTGTGAATGGAAGTTCATTCATGATTAGGCTCTCTGTTTGTCTGTTACTGGTGTACAAAAATGCTGTGATTTTTGCACATTAATTTTGTACCCTGAGATTTTGCTGAAGTTTCTTATCAGCTTAAGGAGATTTTGGGCTGAGACAATGGGATTTTCTAAATATACAATCAAGTCATCTGCAAACAGAGACAATTTGACTTCTTCTTTCCTAACTGAATACCCTGGATTTCTTTCTCTTGCCTGAATGCCCTAGCCAGAACTTCCAACACTATGTTGAATAGGAGTGGTGAAATAGGGCATCATTGTCTTGTGCCAGTTTTCAAAGGGAATGCTTCCAGTTTTTGCCCATTCAGTATGATATCGGCTGTGGGTTTGTCATAAATAGCTCTTATTATTTTGAGATACGTTCCATCAATACCGAATGTATTGAGTTTTTTTTAGCATGAAGGGCTGTTGAATTTTGTCAAAGGCCATTTCTGCATCTATTGAGATAATCATGTGGTTTTTGTCTTTGGTTCTGTTTCTATGCTGGATTACGTTTATTGATTTGTGTATGTCGAACCAGCCTTGCATCCCAGGGATGAAGCCCACTTGATCATGGTGGAAAAGCTTTTTGATGTGCTGCTGGATCCGGTTTGCCAGTATTTTATTGAGGATTTTTGCATCGATGTTCATCAGGGATATTGGTCTAAAATTCTCTTTTTTTGTTGTGTCTCTGCCAGGCTTTGGTATCAGGATGATGTTGGCCTCATAAAATGAGTTAGGGAGGATTCCCTCTTTTTCTATTGATTGGAATAGTTTCAGAAGGAATGGTACCAACTCCTCTTTGTACCTCTGGTAGAATTCAGCTGTGAATCCATCTGGTCCTGGACTTTTTTTGGTTGGTAGGCTATTAATTGTTGCCTCAATTTCAGAGCCTGCTATTGGTCTATTCAGGGATTCAACTTCTTCCTGGTTTAGTCTTGGAAGAGTGTAAGTGTGCAGGAAATTATCCATTTCTTCTAGATTTTCCAGTTTATTTGCGTAGAGGTGTTTATAGTATTCTCTGATGGTAGTTTGTATTTCTGTGGGGTTGGTGGTGATATCCCCTTGATCATTTTTAATTGCGTCGATTTGATTCTTCTCTCTTTTCTTCTTTATTAGTCTGGCTAGTGGTCTGTCAATTTTGTTGATCTTTTCAAAAAACCAACTCCTGGATTCATTGATTTTTTGGAGGGTTTTTTGTGTTTCTATCTCCTTCAGTTCTGCTCTGATCTTAGTTATTTCTTGCCTTCTGCTAGCTTTCGAATGTGTTTGCTCTTGCTTCTCTAGTTCTTTTAATTGCGATGTTAGAGTGTCAATTTTACATCTTTCCTGCTTTCTCTTGTGGGCATTTAGTGCTATAAATTTCCCTCTACACACTGCTTTAAATGTGTCCCAGAGATTCTGGTATGTTGTATCTTTGTTCTCATTGGTTTCAAAGAACATCTTTATTTCTGCCTTCATTTCGTTATGTACCCAGTAGTCATTCAGGAGCAGGTTGTTCAGTTTCCATGTAGTTGAGCGGTTTTGATTGAGTTTCTTAGTCCTGAGTTCTAGTTTGATTGCACTGTGGTCTGAGAGACAGTTTGTTATAATTTCTGTTCTTGTACATTTGCTGAGGAGTGCTTTACTTCCAATTACGTGGTCAATTTTGGAGTAAGTATGATGTGGTGCTGAGAAGAATGTATATTCTGTTGATTTGGGGTGGAGAGTTCTATAGATGTCTATTAGGTCTGCTTGCTGCAGAGATGAGTTCAATTCCTGGATATCCTTGTTAACTTGCTGTCTCGTTGATCTGTCTAATGTTGACAGTGGAGTGTTGAAGTCTCCCATTATTATTGTATGGGAGTCTAAGTCTCTTTGTAAGTCTCTAAGGACTTGCTTTATGAATCTGGGTGCTCCTGTATTGGGTGCATATATATTTAGGATAGTTAGCTCTTCCTGTTGAATTGATCCCTTTACCATTATGTAATGGCCTTCTTTGTCTCTTTTGATCTTTGATGGTTTAAAGTCTGTTTTATCAGAGACTAGTATTGCAACCCCTGCTTTTTTTTGTTCTCCATTTGCTTGGTAAATCTTCCTCCATCCCTTTATTTTGAGCCTATGTATGTCTCTGCGTGTGAGATGGGTCTCCTGAATACAGCAGACTGATGGGTCTTGACTCTTTATCCAGTTTGCCAGTCTGTGTCTTTTAATTGGAGCATTTAGTCCATTTACATTTAAGGTTAATATTGTTATGTGTGAACTTGATCCTGCCATTATGATATTAACTGGTTATTTTGCTCATTAGTTGATGCAGTTTCTTCCTAGCCTCAATGGTCTTTACATTTTGGCATGTTTTTGCAATGGCTGGTACCGGTTGTTCCTTTCCATGTTTAGTGCTTCCTTCAGGATCTCTTGTAAGGCAGGCCTAGTGGTGACAAAATCTCTAAGCATTTGCTTATCTGTAAAGGATTTTATTTCTCCTTCACTTATGAAACTTAGTTTGGCTGGATATGAAATTCTGGGTTTAAAATTCTTTTCTTTAAGAATGTTGAATATTGGCCCCCACTCTCTTCTGGCTTGTAGAGTTTCTGCTGAGAGATCTGCTGTTAGTCTGATGGGCTTCCCTTTGTGGGTAACCCGACCTTTCTCTCTGGCTGCCCTTAAGATTTTTTCCTTCATTTCAACTTTGGTGAATCTGGCAATTATGTGTCTTGGAGTTGCTCTTCTCGAGGAGTATCTTTGTGGCGTTCTCTGTATTTCCTGGATTTGAATGTTGGCCTGCCCTACTAGGTTGGGGAAGTTCTCCTGGATGATATCCTGAAGAGTGTTTTCCAACTTTGTTCCATTTTCCCCCTCACTTTCAGGCACCCCAATCAGACGTAGATTTGGTCTTTTTACATAATCCCATACTTCTTGCAGGCTTTGTTCATTTCTTTTTCTTCTTTTTTCTTTTGGTTTCTCTTCTCGCTTCATTTCATTCATTTGATCCTCAATCGCTGATACTCTTTCTTCCAGTTGATCGAGTCGGTTACTGAAGCTTGTGCATTTGTCACGTATTTCTCGTGTCATGGTTTTCATCTCTTTCATTTCGTTTAGGACCTTCTCTGCATTAATTACTCTAGCCATCAATTCTTCCACTTTTTTTTCAAGATTTTTAGTTTCTTTGCGCTGGGTACGTAATTCCTCCTTTAGCTCTGAGAAATTTGATGGACTGAAGCCTTCTTCTCTCATCTCGTCAAAGTCATTCTCCGTCCAGCTTTGATCCGTTGCTGGCGATGAGCTGCGCTCCTTTGCCAGGGGAGATGCGCTCTTATTTTTTGAATTTCCAGCTTTTCTGCCCTGCTTTTTCCCCATCTTTGTGGTTTTATCTGCCTCTGGTCTTTGATGATGGTGATGTACTGATGGGGTTTTGGTGTAGGTGTCCTTCCTGTTTGATAGTTTTCCTTCTAACAGTCAGGACCCTCAGCTGTAGGTCTGTTGGAGATTGCTTGAGGTCCACTCCAGACCCTGTTTGCCTGGGTATCAGCAGCAGAGGCTGCAGAAGATAGAATATTGCTGAACAGCAAGTGTACCTGTCTGATTCTTGCTTTGGAAGCTTCCTCTCAGGGGTGTACTTCACCGTGTGAGGTGTGGGGTGTCGGTCTGCCCCTAGTGGGGGATGTCTCCCAGTTAGGCTACTCAGGGGTCAGGGACCCACTTGAGCAGGCAGTCTGTCCATTCTCAGATCTCAACCTCCATGTTGGGATATCCACTGCTCTCTTCAAAGCTGTCAGACAGAGTCATTTGCGTCTGCAGAGGTTTCAGCTGCTTTTTTTGTTGTTGTTGTTGCTGTTGTTTAGGTGTGCCCTGTCCCCAGAGGTGAAGTCTACAGAGACAGGCAGGACTCCTTGAACTGCTGTGAGCTCCACCCAGTTCAAGCTTCCCAGCGACTTTGTTTACCTACTTAAACCTCAGCAATGGCAGGCGCCCCTCCCCTAGCCTCGCTGTTGCCTTGCCACGAGATCACAGACTGCTGTGCTAGCAATGAGGGAGGCTCCGTGGGTGTGGGACCCTCCCGGCCAGGTGTGGGATATAATCTCCTGGTGTGCCCGTTTGCTAAGATCCTTGGTAGAGTGCAGTATTGGGGTGGGAGTTACCCAATTTTCTAGGTGTTGTTTGTCTCAGTTCCCCTGGCTAGGAAAAGGGATTCCCTTCCCTCTTGGGCTTCCCAGGTGAGGTGATGCCTTGCCCTGCTTCAGCTCTTGCTGGTTGGGCTGCAGCAGCTGACCAGCACCAACTATCCTGCACTCCCTAGTGAGATGAACCCAGTACCTCAGTTGAAAATGCAGAAATCACCTGTCTTCTGTGTCTTTCGTGCTGGGAGTTGGAGACTGGAGCTGTTCTTATTCGGCCATCTTGCTCCACTCCAGGAAAAAAAATTGATTTTTTATGATATGTCAGGTACTTTGTTACAGGCAAGAAGGTTGCCCTTAAAGGAGAAGCTAACTGGTTTTGGGGGAAGGAGGTTGAGAAAAGAAAGAATAAAAATTGGAAAGGCAAAGAGAAAAGAAATGGAAGGAATTTCAAAGTATTTGAATCATTATGAGTATGAGTGTGCTTAAGCAAAAAGATGAAAAGACAAGGTTAGGGAAGAATGTGCTAAGTTGGGCTTGTTTGGATGGGATCACACCCATTTGTGTGACGGGGAAACATAGATCCAGATAGGCTCTAAGGACCCACCTAATGAAGGTGTCAGGTCTGCTTATCTGGCACTGTCACATCAGTGAGGTCACATTTTAAGAACATTTTGTGGCAACCTGTGAATAGCAAAGGGCTCTTACCCAGAATCTTCCCCAACTACTCTGGCATCATAAGTCTCTATCTGGAGTTTGTATTAATAATATAGAAATTCCCAATCTTCACAGAAGCCTGTTTGGCTTTCTTAATCATTCTTCTCATTCCATAATAATACTCCTCTTCCACCATACGTAAGAGGTAGAACCAGGAACACACACCCCCAAGAACTGAAATTATAAAGGATTGTGAGATTCTACCAGGAGGCAGAAAGCATCGTCCACAATGAGCACTAAAATAAGATTTGCTGGTAGGAAGTTTTCTATCACTTTCACTCGGGGATAGGGTGTTTCTCAACCAGTGGCAATTTGTCTCCTGAGGTCACCTTACGATGTCTGGAGGTAGTTTTGATTTTCACCACTGTGGGAATGCTATCACCATCTAGTGGGTAGAAGTCAAAGATGCTGCTAAACATCTTTCAGTACAAAGGACGGCCTCACACAATTAGAAAATGTCAACGGTATCAGGTGGAGAAACTCTGCCCTAACCTATCTGGTGAGCCCTTTGAGGGATCAGTGGGCGTTTCCACATCTTCATAGTCATGATAAACATAAATGTGAAGCCAAGCTAGGACCACCAAGGCTATTCCCTGCAGAAATTCACCCAGGGAAATTGGATGGGGCAGGGAGGTTTGGGGGAGCAGCAGAGTGAGGACTTTCTGAAGGATCAGTGAGAATGCCAGGCCTCCTGGACATCTCCATGGGAAATTTTAGGTTTTTCCATAATACACGAATTACTGGCCTGTCACATCACAAGGAGAACAGGCTGGCAAACCTAGGTACTAAACTAAATAATCTGTGGCATAATCTAAACATACAACGGTAATTAAGCCTGACAACTTAATATGCTACTGAAATTTAAATGTACAGAAGTAACCTACAATTAAGCAATCTTTTGTAATAGCACCCTGCCAGGCTGGAAGATTTCAGGTATAATACTGTGTACTATTAGGTAGCAAAAATATTGACATTAGTAAAATGTACCCAGGCTATGATATGACACATTCAAATTAACCATTGCTAGAAAAGGAGATGGAGTTAAGGTGGAAATTCAGTTGCTGTCCTTCAGCCGGCATCAGAAGCAGATTTTCATACAGCCGCTTCAGCTGATGTGAATGTGTCTGTACCCAGTTAGAACACTGGATTCTAAACATCAGGATATTTCAAGTCCTTTATTAGCAGAGAACTGGAATCAGAAAGTGGGGTTCAAAGGGGGATTTCCCCATACAGAGGTTTCCCCCTTGTAGAAAACTGATTTCAATATTTTATTGAAAATTCCAGTCAAACCTTGTATATCTTAATAGGGCTACAACTTAAGTAGGTACCCTGAAAAAGGGTATGGGCTTTGAAGTTGGTACTGATCAGGCTGTGAAGCTTCCTCCATTATTTACAAGCCACGTGATCTTGGGCATGGTATGTAAATCCTGGTGGCAGTTTTCTCAAAGGTAATCTCACTATAGTTAACTCACAGAGTACATGTAATAATCATGTAATTCTTATCTCTTTACAGTGTCTACTGCTTACAGCAGCCAGAGATCTTTTACACATATTCATCGGATAATCTCATTTCCTTACTTTAAATTCTACAATGTTGACCCATGGCAATTAAAGGAAAATCTAGGATCTTGCAAGCCAGCAGGGAGCTTTGATTCTATCTTCCTTCATCCTGTTCACACTGGCTATTACCCACCATGGGTTCTTTATCATAACCCTTCTGCCAGGATGACTTTTCCTTTTTCCTCAGATTCTGTCCCAATGTCAGAGAAGCCCCCCTTTGGGGCCTTATCTAAAGTCATGTCTCCACACTCAATGACTATCCTCTGAAATTTGGGGTTTTCTCATACTCATCAATATCTGAAAATCTTTTGTATTTGCAACATGTGGTATGTGACTGGGGCAAGAACTGTACATAGTTCTAGTATGGAGTAGATACTTCAAAATATTTATAAAGGAAGAAAGGGAGGGAGGAAGAAAAGAGGAGAAAAGAAGAAAAGGAAAGAAGGAAGGAAAAAAGGAAGGAGGAAAAGAAAAAAGGAAAAAGAAAAGAATGAAGGAAAGGAAGAAGGGCAAAAGAAAGGAAAGGAGAAGGGGGAAAGGGAAGAAAGAAGAACAGGAGGAGAGGAAAGGAAGGAAGGAGGGAGGGAGGGAGGGAAGGAAGGAAGGAAAGGTGGGAGGGAAGGGAAGGAAAGAGAAAGGAAGGGAAAGGAAAGAGGGAAGAAATGGAAAGAAGGAAGGAAGGAAGGAAGGAAGGGAGGGAGGGAGGGAGGGAGGGAAGGAGGGAGGGAATGAGGAAGGGGAGAAAGAAGGGAAGGATAAAAGGAAAAGAACGAAATTAGAAAGGAAAAAAGGGAAGGAAAGGAGGGAAAGGAAGAGAAGAGAAGGGAGAAGAAAAGGGAAAGAGGGTGCATGAAACAGATAAGGCATCTTAATCTGAGAATAAAATAGAACTTTAATTCCCCCAAGTCTTCTTGCATTATGGAAATCTCAGACATATTTTTAAGGAAAAATAATTTCAGGTATTTAGATCCCATCAAGAGTAAGAATTATCAGTGAATTAGGATCTCTAACCAGCCATGTGAACCTTCCTCTTTAATAGCTGTGTGAATCCAGTTAGCCCTCTGCGCTTCCATTTCCTCACCAAAAACTGAACAATTTTGTGAAATCCTGGAGGTCACTGATGGTTCTAGACATAAACCAAATGTCTTGGGTTCTTCATGAGGAGCTTCAGTTTTTATCCTACATACATTACTCAGAAATTTACTAGAAATCAGAAATATATTCAGCTCTACTCTGCATTAACAAGAAGTGGTTCTTTTCCATCTCAGTAGCGAGATGGGAAAGGTGTGAAATATTGTAGTATGTAGCATTTCCTCTGGAAACAAACCTCTCTTTGGGTTTCCCCTTTTCCTGGTCTCCACCTCAGTGACTCCATTCCCTGTCATCTTCCCATTGTCTGTTTCTCAGAGGGCCTAAGCACAGAGCTCGCCTCCATTCATTCCACTTCCTACCCCTACCAATTACCCCATTCGGGGAACAAAGGACCTTCCAAAGATTTTGCTCTCTTCTTAGCAGCAAGGAATCTTAATTACAAGTAGATCTTGAAGGTTTACAATATTTTTTTCCTCTTACATCCTCAGAAAACTTTAAGAAAGTAACCAACAGTTGTAAGCACAACTTACAATGCCATTATAGTGTTTTTCTTTGTTTTTCTTTTAATTATTTTTTAATGGCACCCTATTTTCCCATTTTCCCCACCAACTTTTTTTTTTTTTTTTTTTTGAGATAGGTTCTCGGTCTGTCGCCCAGATTGGAGTGCAGTAGCACGATGATGGCTCACTGTAAGCTCTGAACTCCTGGGCTCAAGCAACCCTCTCACCCCAGCCTCCTATGTAGCTGGGATTTCAGCTGTGCACCACTACACCCAGCTGATTTAAAAAAAAAAATTTTTAGAGAACGGGTCTCTCTATGTTGCTCAGGATTGTCCTGAACTCCTAGACTCAAGCGATCCTCACGTGTCAGCCTCCCAAAGTGTTGAGATTATAGGTGTGAGGCACTGCACCCAACCTTCTATTCCGTTTCTTTCCTCTTACATTTTTAGTTTAAGTTGGAGACTAAACCTCTGATGTCATACTCCTTTCTGAAACTCACCGTGTGATAAAGCTCTTTCAGGCCAGTGCCGTGCATCCCTGTTTTGGGGTCGAAGCTCACAGAGGCTACTGCAGTGCCTTATCTCCGAAGACAGGAGGGAACCGTGTCTACAACCTGAGCACAGAGATCAAGGGTTCTGAGTGACATCCCAGCCCAGTCTTTAAGAAACCCCACAGCCTTCCATATGGAGACAGGCAGGCAGCCAGTTCTGCAGAGACAAAGCAATGCCTCAGCCCAGGGAGGAGCTAAAGAAGCAGAGAATACCCGGAGTCAGCAGCCACTCATAATGTGTCCTAAAGCACTCATGGGGACAGCACCACCCATATATTTGCAGTTTCCTTAAAATACTACAGGCAAATTGATGTGGTTTGAGCTACTGCCTGACTGAATTGTTACCTAGCACAGCCACTCAGTGGAGAGTAAGCATATCTTAATTGTGACATCAATAAGCAACTACTGGGAGAACTTTGCCTTTTTTGTAAGTCATATGAAGCGCCATTTAGAAAGAACAGACATAGCCAGGCATGATGGCTCATACCTGTAATCCCAGCACTTCAGGAAACAAGGAAAGGAGGATTAGTTGAGGCTGGGAGTTTGAGACCAGCCTGGGCAGCATAGCAAGACCCCATCTCTGCAAAGATAAAAATAAAAATAAATTAGCTGGGTATGGTGGCATGTGCCAGAGTCCTAACTCCTCAGGAGGAGGCTGGGCAGCAGGATCACTTGAGTTCAGGAGTCGGAGCCTACAGTGAACTCTGATGGCACCACTGTAGTCCAGTCTTGGTGATGGAGCAAGACCCTGTTTCAAAAAATGCAAAAAAAGAAAAAAAGAAAAGAAAGATCCCCCCCACACACACACACACATACACACTCTCCTCCCCACATTTATCAAAAGGAGATGCTGAGGAGACCCACATCATAATTTTTTGTCTAAACATAGTAAAGGATTTGGGATTTGCACATGAAAGTAACTTTGCTAAGATAAAGCACAAAGTTACATGATATTCTTCTACATTTTTGACGTTTCGTAAGGCATTGTGCTTGCATTTATCACCTCTTTTCTTCTTTGCAGAGGAGACTGCAAGTTGCACAAATGGACATAATGAGAAATCAAACTGCCGAAAAGTCCCTATCCTTATAGAACTGAGTAAGTGGTGTTTTGAGGGCAAAATTCAATGGAGAAATTTTTGTGATATATAACTGATGTTCCAAGGATCTTTTTAGAATGCACAAAGGACTCAGGAACCAGAATGGGACTCAGAGCTTCAAGTGCTTGCCCAGATGTTACATTTGGGCTTTGATCCAACTGGGGACGTCAGTGTATCTGGTGTCAAGGTTCAGAAATGACATCTGCCTTTTCCACTCTTCTAGTTACCAGGAGAGAGAGGGGGACCAGCAACTGGCTTAGTCTTATTCAGAGGGAGGGGCCACGGATTTGAAGACTGCTAGAAAGAATCTCCCTGTACTGACTAGTCAAACCCATCACAGGACTTTAGGTCAGATGCCTTCCTTTCCAGCAGTGACACCAGCACTGGGACAGTGTAATGCAGGAGAGGCACGTGGGGTACAGACTTAGAGGAGGTGCTCACCCTTGGTGTACCCAAATTTTGTGTCCCCTGTATTTCCCCCCTGTCACCTTAATCCCAGCCCTGAGTGATACTTTCCTAAAATAGGCAAAAAAAAAAAAAAAAAAAAGAAAAGAAAAAAGAAAAGAAAAACTCTTGAAGAATTAACAGAATATGCTGTTATCTGTCACCAGCACCTGTACAAAACTTCCCTAGGCACAAGGAGCTCTGGGAACAGAAGACAAGGGAGGGAAGGCAGGGAAGGGTAACCAAGTGCATTTGGTAAAGTGCATTGCTGGGGCACCAGGGGACACACTGAGATTTACTACTGAGTATAGTTGAAGAGAAAAGGAGAAAATCTCAGGCAAGAGGAGAACGGTGCCATTAGTGCAGATTGAACCAATTCAGAGATGATCACTAAAAGCTGCTCCTAGCTGTGATTTGACCTATTTTACTAACCAGAAAAATGCATAATTGGCATTTTATGAGCAAGATTACCAAAACCAGTGGGATTTATCCCAAATTAGATGAACATCTAGAGCTCTTAGTCCTGCAAAGTGGGAGAACTTAGAGAGGAATCAGTAGGTGTCACCGCCATGTGAGCTGGGAGTGACAGTGTAGAAGGTGAGAGGTGAGTCACTGCTTCATTGCTACCTAGCTTTCCTGGCCGTTTTATGGAGCAGAGGCTGTTGCAGTTCAGCTCTGAAGATCCTAGACCCCTGGATCCTAGTACCTGCCTGCCTATTTGGAACCACCTTGAAGCTGTCTGCTGCAGTTTTTAATTATATTTTACTTTTTTCCTCCCCTTTGAACCATCTCTAACTGTTGAGCTGTATACAGTTGGTTCTCTGTATCTGTGAGGCATTGGTTCCATAACTCACTCTCCACTCCTCCCCTTGCCCTACTTCCTGCAGACACCAAAATCCATGCTCAAATCCTTTATATAAAATGGTGTAGTACCGTCAGCCCTCTGTATCCATGGGTTTCCATCTGCAGTTAATTGAATCCTTGAATGCAAAACCTGTGGAAATGGAGGACCAACTGTATACATCAAATGCATTAATTCAAAGAAGAGTGTAAGTCAGAGTTGTTGGAAGAAATCAGCCAGTTTCTCACTGACCCAGAGGTGCATCTGGTCACTCTCTGGGGAATTACAGGCTTTGTTTCTGGCAGCAAGTAGCCCTTATCAAGTTAACCTAACAACCCACCTGCTAGCTTGTCCAGGTTCTTGTCTAGCTGACTGGAAATGGTCACATTGACATGGGAGCTGCAGGTCTGATGTTCTGTACCACTTTGTTACAGAACGGATGGGAATCTGAAGGAAATGGCCAGGAAAGCTGATGCCGCTAGTTTAGGATGATACAGCAGGATTTGGACAAAGGCTCGTGGGATATTTGTGTGTGTGTGTGCGCACGCGCACCTGTGAGTGTGCGTGTGTGTTTGTGTGTGGAGGGTTCACAATGCAAGAAGAGGAACGTAGAAGTGCACAGGAGATGGGGGTTGATATTAGTCATACCTTGCTCATCTTT
Organism: Macaca fascicularis; assembly: GCF_037993035.2. NCBI lineage: Eukaryota > Metazoa > Chordata > Mammalia > Primates > Cercopithecidae > Macaca > Macaca fascicularis. The sequence continues at coordinate 40,278,568 of NC_088382.1, forward strand.
TATAAAAATAATGCTGTTCTCAGAAGAAAATGATTCATTAATATTACTTCATTCATTAATGTCACTTCCCCCAAACATACTGAGGAATAATTTAAGGCATTAGGGGATAATCCAGACATAGTAAGCAATGGATTCCGAGTTGTGTGTCCAGCATATTTGTTTGGATTGGTCATTTCAAGAAGTGTAATGTCAAGAACTGTGGAAAGTCTAAGGCTATCCTATTTGCAAACCAACAGGTGCACCTACCCCAGTCTCATGGATGCTGGCAGAAGATATAAGACTCCTGGATCAGAGAACAAAACAAAACCAATCAGTTTATTACTCAGAGTAATAACAGCAGCCAGAGTATCCTCGTTTTTGTGTTGGTTGCCCAAGCCCTGCTTTCCACCGGGTGACTTGAAGAGTAACACCTGTACCCACAGTGGATTGCTCTTTAGGATAGGAACCTGAGCTCAGGAAACCAGAGTCTTTTATAACAGGCAGTAAGCATGCCTTCCCTTTGCTCCTGTGGGAGACATCATCTCTATCTTCCAATGCTGTTCTTGAGACAAACATTCTTGAAGCAAGAGTCTAAAACAAACTTTGGGAGGCTGAGGTGGGTGGATCATTTGAAGTCAAGAGTTTGAGACCAGCCTGGCTAACATGGTGAAACCCTGTCTCTACTAAAAATACAAAAATTAGCTGGACATCGTGGTACATGCCTGTAATTCCAGCTACTTGGGAGGCTGAGGCATGATAATTGCTTGAATCTGGGAGGCAGAGGTTGCAGTGATTGTGCCATTGGGCAACCTGGGTGATGAAATGAGACTTACTAAAAAAAAATTTTTTTTTAAAGAGTCTAGGAACAAAGGCAGCCTGTGCCTCTCCTCTCATGGACCACAACGATGTCTGTATTCACCTCAGAGGCTGCCTACAGGGGGTCTGAGTTGGAGCCTGGGGCCAGTACAGACATGCTGATAGATAACTTGGCTACTGCTATACTGGCCTCAGTTAGGATGATTCCCTAAGCCCTTGCCACACAGAGTGCCATCCATGAATCGGCAACCTCAGCAGCATCTGGGAGCTGGCTGGGCATGTAGACTTTCAGCCCTCACCCTAGATTCAGTGAATCAGAATCTGTATTGCAACCAGATCTCCAAGTGATTCATATGTGCATTAAATTTTGAGAGGCACTAGGCTTAAGTGACGGGTGACCATGTGTTCCTATTCATTCCTATGATACCAGGGCAGTTTTTGAGCATGCCCCCTTTTGCTCCCCCAAAATATCCTGGTTTGAAAGATGAATTATACGAGGATGACAATCAGAACACTTCTTGAGAAACTGAGCCTGTGCTCCAGCAATGTCCCCTTGATGGTGAATGTACCCAACAGAACTATGTCTTTTGTGGGAAGGAAGATATTTGGAAAGGAAAGGAAAAAAAAATGTACTGAAATAGGGGTAGATCCGACAGAGACCCCAAAGAAGACATCAGATCTTTTGATCAAGTGGTCGCCCCTTGGCCTGCATGGATGGCAGTTCTTATATTCTTAACTTGATCTGATTATCTTTCCTTTTTGCCTCTTGTCTTGCAGAAAATCCTTCCAACATTCACTTTATTGAACAGCTTGGTGGACTGGAAGGGTCCCTCCAAGAAACAAATCTGCATCTCAGCACTGCCTTTTCTACAGGCACTGTTTTTTCTGGCAGCTTCTTGGATTCTCTCCTGGCCACGGTAAGAAAAGTTAAGCCACGGAGCCCACAAAACCAAGCCCTCTGCAGAGAAGTGAGCAGGTGGCAAAGAGCTGAGTAGATGATAACACCTCTCAGTTCTAAGTTCTCTTTGATTTTCAAAAACAAGCTGGTTCCCACACATTAATTTATCTTTTCTGATAACTACTTGGTGTGGGAAGCAACATTTTCACATTTTCAAGATTAAAAACATGAGGCTCTTGGAGCCAGAACCCCTGATGCCAGGAAAAGTGAGTGCCGGCCTCTCAGCTTCGAAGGCATCACTGCAGACCAGGCCCCTTGGGATCAGAGCTCAGGAGATACTACTTTCCCTTCTCTCTAAAATCCTTCCAACAGCTCATGTGGAAATTGGCCATAAAGGGATCCAGAGTTTCAAGGGAGAAGCTCTGGCCTTTGCTGGTGAGTTTTGTTCAAAGCTAAGTCAAATCTCCCTCCATGTTCCTCCTCTCATGGGGAGCATTGTTGACTACATGGTTGTTCTTTAGTTTTCAGCACCTCTTTAGCCACCTGGCAAATTTTTTCCCCCTGGATGGAATTAATTCATCCTACAAATGCCCACTGAACACCTACTCTGTGCAGGGCACTGTTGGGGGGTGGTGCTGGGGAATCTGCAGCTTGAGAATGACAAAAGCCTCACCCACATGGGGCCTTCTGAGTGGAGGGTATTGGCATATGCATCATAAATAAGTAACACAGAGGGATGCCAGTTACACGGGCTAAGGAGATGTGAGATAGGAAATGTGGAATTTGGGGAAGGAATTGCAAGATTCAATAACATGCTGAGAAGGTGGCAGGTGAGCCCAGCTCTGGGGAAGAGAAGAGAACACAGGATTCAGAAGCAGTGAGGTGGGAGCTGTTAGAAATAGATAATCAGTGCCATGAAGAAAAGTCAACATGGAGACAAAAGATCTCTCAGCAAGGCAATCTTTACTTTCTGCAAAAAGGGTGCTCAATGGCAGATGGAACAATGGTGAGAGCACAGTTGAACAAAGGAAAAGCAGACATATTTATCCCTTACGCATTTGGGTCATCCTTACTGCTGTGTCCTGCATTCATTGGCCGGAACTATCATCACAGTCTTAAACTGATACCCAATTTGCTAATAACCTAAAACTTTCCTAAATAAGTAAGTGCAAGGAAAAACGAAGAAGAAGAGGAAGTTGCTTACGACAGGTTTAAGGAAGCAATAGCATTTTCACATAAGGAAGGTACAGAAACTATGAGCTAAGACTTGCCTGGGTCTGTCCAGGCATGCCTGAGTAAGCCAAAACAACTAACTGGAGGAAAATGTAAGAACTAATAGTTGATAGGAGGATTTAGAGTAAGGAGCTATTATTCCTAGTGTCTATTATTTTATTTTTAAACCAAGATGAGCTTTGAAGAGGAACTTTTCTACTTTCTACAGAGTACACCCCAGGGTGTTAAAGGAGTTTCAAATTGACTGAGACTCATGAGATCGGTGTGTAGCCATTGGTGAATGACTTGCAAGAACTCTTCCAAAGGAAAGCCACATAACCCACTGCCTCCCACACTCCTCCTACTTGGGATTTTCAAGGGAAGAGCTGCAGAATGGCTGGATGTCAATATGCAGATGCTTATATGCAGAAGAATCTGAGCATAGTTGATGAACTTGTGTCTTCTGGAGGTCCACATGAAGAGGCATCACGCCTGAATTTCAGGAATGCCTCAAGGCATAGTTTGCAAGTTTAAGGGAGCATGGCTGGGCATATCCATCCCCTTCCTAACATCAGTGCCATTTGGCATGAGATTGTGTTGCCCTGGACTCTTCCTGTCTAAGCCGTGGTAGGGGTCTCATACACCCCATCAAGCTCTTAGAGAGAGAATACCACTTAAATGGTAGTTTAACATTAAATAAATTAGTAGAGTGCAAAGCTCCTAAAGAGTTAAGCAGCTCAGCCTTCACTGTGCCAGGGAGGTACTGGAGGAAGTCAAGTCAGGTTACTTTTCTGAGAAGGTGGCTCTGTCAGAGAAAGTGTTATATCACTGTCTGTCACTGATACGTCAATTAACTCGCCTGGAATTAATGACTGGAGTGTCAGGCAGGAGGTGACTTTCGATGAACTTGACCTGTCTGCAGATACATTTCAGATGGGTTTCAGGTCCCAGTTCTCTTCAGAGATCCTTAGATGTCAGGCAGCTTCATGCCTTAAATTAAAATTGAGACTTAATTAAACACCACCAGCTCACGCAGGCAGGAACAGAGCCACAGATTCTATTTAGAATTGGTCAGAAGGGCAGGATGGACAGGGAAGGGCTGGAAGAGTAGGGACAACAACAAATGAACACACAAGCACAAGCCAGTATGAGGAATACAGATTTGGTCACGAGCCTAATTCCTCCCACCACTCAGCACCTGATCGTGACATTGGCCTTGGGTGGTCTAAAGAGTGCAGCTTCTTCCCAGGCTGCCTTCAGATATTGGGTCAATGGTCTTCACTTGGTGGAAGAGGAAGATTCTTGCTGGAAAACAAAATGTGCCACATAGAGAATAAAGGCCACACAGTGTGACCTGAAACTGCAGTCATCACATGAGGTCACAACACACAGTGGATCAACAGCTTTGCCTTCAGAACTCTTGGTAAGTACTTATTTTAGGACTGGCATTTGTTCAACTGAATTTGGGCAGGGGTGGCAATGGAGCATCAGGGAAGAAGGCGTCTTCTATGTCAAGGGTGCCAACTGAATCTTGAACCTCTAAATCTCTACCTAGCAGTTTTCTGCCCCAGCTCTTGAATCTTTAATAACGTACGCCACAGCAAAATGAACACACTGTAACATTATTTAATGATGAGTTGAACTAGGCCATTGAAAATAATTGTGAATGCTGATTATTTTTGTTTTCCTTCTCTTGTTTCCCTTCTCTCTGCACCTGATTCTACTGGTTCTATGTGCCCTTATCAGTGTGGGGGTGGCTTTCCATCACCAAAGAAAGACCCAAGGATCAAGACTGAGCCTCCAATCTCATTGTCTCCTTTATTCTGGGGACCATTTGATCTTGGGTGGACTCTGGATCTTACCACCTGGTCACATGGAAATACCCTCGGAGAGGAAGAGAACATTTATCACCTTCCAGTAACAACATCTGGAGTCACTATAGTGGCTCCTGAATACATTCTCAAATACTTCACTTATTCTCTGTATGTGCTGGAGCATCTCCTGGTGGAGGGTTGGTAGGAAGGCAATGACGTTGATCTCCCTATTAACTTAGAAAGGCAGTTGTGGGTCCTGGAGCTATGACCTCCACAGACCCCCAAGGCAGACATTGCTGATGACCACAGTTCTCCTCCCCCAGATCATACCTTTTTCTATATAGGTCTCTAGGCAATTTATTTTGATGAGTTTTCTTGTTGAGATAATATCAAAAATAATAGCTATTGATCTTAAGAAGAGTAACATCTTTCAAGCACTTACCCAGAGCCAAGGAGTTCACTAAATGCGTTACCTCCATTACCTGGTTTAATTCTCCTGTCAAATATGGAAGCTTAGCTGAGTAAATAATCTGCCAAAGGCTGCATCATTTACAAGTAATGAGTTGGTTTTCAGATCCAAGTGTATGTGATCCCAGAGTCATTCCTTGCTGCCACAATCAACTGCCCCTCCAGAGATCTATTTCTGTAATGATCAGTGTCCTTGCAACACAGGGATTTTCAAGTTTAGGTTAGAGGGCTCCTTCCCTGACAATGCTCTGTGCAGAAAGAAGGAGATGTGCCCACCCTGCCTTGCCCACCCATACCTTTCCCCTCCATCAGAGCAACTCCACTTTCATCTGTGGTATATTAGAGGTGCCTGCATAAGATTCAATTGCACAAGAGACGTCTGTTGTTAAGAAGATTTTGGAACTCATTCCCTTGAAGTTAGGATGCAGGACCAACAGAGAGGCATAACATAAACAGAATCCTATTCTCCTCTATTCTGAGACAGTTTTCCAATTTCCAGCCAGAAGTCTGGTGTGGGAGGCAGGAGTCAGTCATTTTGCCCCATTTTGCATGTCCCTTTTATCCATAATATCCCTCCACAAAGACTGTATTCTGGGTTTGACACTTCCAACCTGCAGCCTAGCTTAATGCACCAAGAGATCTGTGTCCCATTGCAACATAGAGGTTACAGAGATTACAATTAGACTCTCAACGTTGGTTTCCCTGATACCTATACTACACAGAAGGTCAAGGCTAAGAGCAGATGCATTCAGGACAGGCTCCCTGAATGTATCTGCTAATGCTTCAGCAGTTTATGAAACAAGATGAGAATACCAGCCATTACTTCAATCCCAGTGAACTGTATTTTCAACCGGATATTAAGGGCCCTCTTCCTTCCCATGTGTACTCAGACACCTCCATAGTGCTGTTCCACCTTTCTCTCTCCACTGCCCCTAATAAACACCAAGAATAAATGTGCGAGTCCCAAGAAGGCCACAAAGCCCACAGTCATGTGCTGTGAACTTGTCACTGCTTAGAAATACTAAGGTTTTGTTTAAATTTTCATGCAATTTAAAAAATTCTATCCCTTGATAGACCTGTGCTAGTTTTTTCAATGTAAAATGATGGGTTTTTCTCTGCCACCTTCTGATACAGTTGACATTAGAATGGCTTCAAGTACCCCGGTATACTACCCTAAACTCCTGACTAGCTGAAGAAATATGCCTATAGGATGTAATTCAGATTTGCTTTTAATCCTCTATCAGTTCAATGCTATAAAAATTCAAATATGGTGGAGCAGCCAGGCCCATATGCAGGACTCCTATCTGGTTCTACAATCAAAGACTTTCAAAAGTAGATGTGAACTTGGGGAGCACTTTCCTTTACTTGTAAGGAAATTGAAGCCCACACAAACTATTTGACATTCTTAAGGTCACTTGGCTTGTTAGTTGCAATTTTCCTACCCTATAATCTCACTCTTAGATTAGAAGTTATTTCCCCAAGAATGTTCAATCTTAAGGTCTTTGAGAATTCTCAGAATGAAAAGCAGCATTTGGCTAGGATGTTAGCATCTACACCATTTGGTAATATTCCAGGTTATGACAGGGACCATAGCATTCATAGTAGCTAAAAGTTACAACATTATGGGCATCAACATTTTCTAACATTGAAAGTCCAGGTTCCAGTAAACAAGACGATATTAGAAACATTGGCCAAATTTGAAAGTCTGAGATATTTCAAGTGCCCTTGAACTTGCGGATTTTCTTGTGAAAGACAAGAGGGATGGAGAGAGAACAAGACGGGGAGTGAGAACTAGAGGGAGGGAAGGAGGAAGGGAGAGAGGAAAGAAGGAAGGAAGGGAGGGAGGGAGGCAGGGAGGAAGGAAGGGAGGGAGGGAGGGAGGAGAAGGGAAGGGAAGATAGAAAGAAAGAGATATTGAGAAAGGTCTGTGCCAGAAACCCCAAATAATAAGAATAGGAGATGAGCTCACAGAATATGGGTGACATGTAAATCCCATTATTTTTCTCAGTATAGAATTATAATCCTTTTGGTGTCAGAACTGAAGAAATGATATATTCAAAAGCTAAGCCTCTCTCAGTTAAATATGTAAAGCACATGTTTCCCTAGAGTTATTGACACCAAGATAACCCTAGAATTTACACCTTTTCTTTAATCAGTGGAGAATTATTCTAACACATTATGTTTGATCACTCTACACTATGGCCACATGTTCTTAAACGGATTGTGGTTCAACCTGAATTTATGTCCTCCACTACCCCCCCCCCGACCCCCCGGATGTCGGGGACTTTATTCCATAAGCACCCTCCCAGCTGGTAGTGGGATGTAGCAAAGAAGAAACATAAGGAAGAAGACATCACTCAGGGAATTCCTTTAGTCTGGGGACTAGGGCGAAGTCATCTTTTAACCTAAAAAATACTGTAGAAGTTATTTTTATTATCTTCTAATTCATATAGATTATATTATTCCTTAAGTCAACTTGTCCCAATCACGTCTACATTTTACCAGCAATATTTATTTGTTAAAATTACCTATCCATTGAAGTCAATATTCTTACAGCTTTCAAACACATGCCTTGTTCAGTGCACTACTGAGGATATGAGTGTTATATAGACATAGCCTATCTTCTGAAGGAGCACATCATCTTCAGGAATTATTGCTCAGTCTGATCTGAGGACAACCAGTGTCAGAACCACTCAGGGTGCTCTTTAAATTCTGATTCCCACTCCTGTCCATATATTCTGATCCAGGAGATCTGGGATCCCAGAAATCTACACTCATTAATATCACTTCAGATGATCCAGATACACAAGAAGCAATGATAAAGAAAACAGAATTTAGCAATGTGTGCATTATATTTTACTTAATCCTGCAAGCAATGCTAGAAGGTAAGTATTGCCATGTCAGCTTTAGAGATTATAAAACTGTTGCTGAAAAAACAATCAGCCAGACACAGTAGCTCATGCTTGCAATCCCAGCACTTTGGGAGGCCAAGGCAGGTGGATCACTCGAGGTCAGGAGTTTGAGACCAGCATGGCCAACATGGCAAAATCATGTTTCTACTAAAAATACAAAAAAAAAAAAAATTAGCCAGGTAGAGTGGCGCATGCCTGTAATCCCAGCTACTTGGGAGGCTGAGGCAGGAGAATTGCTCGAACCCAGGTGGCAGAGGTTGCAGTGAGCCAAGATCGCGCCACTGCGCTCTAGCCTAGACAACAAACAGAGTGAGACCTTGTCTCAAACAAACAAAAAACAAAAACAAACAAACAAAACACATGAATTGCCCAAAGGCACCCAGCTGGAATACGGCAGTCCAAGATTCAAACTCAAGTGTTTCTAACTAACTGTAAAAAACTGTGAAATATAGAAGAATGAAATTAAGTAAAACCCAATGCCCAGGGAATCCCAAAGAAAGAGAAATTTCATTCTGCTTTGAAGACCCAGAAAAGAGTCATGAAGCTGATGAACCAGAGTTCAAAAGCAAAGGCATGAAGCGGTAAAAGAACGGCTTAAGTACCTGTAGATAGACTAGCGTGCCCCAGAGGGAACATGGCATGGAGGAAACAAGCCTGGGAAGAAGGACTACATCAGATCCCGAAGGTTTTGAAGGCCACGGTGGAGACAGAGGGCTTGGTGGCCTGGTTTTATGTGAGGATACTAAAAGGTTGAGGAAGTGGAGGTCATAATCTGATTTGTGTTTCTGGGAATTGCTGTGGAAGCATTGTAAACAGTGGGATGCAGATGAGAAGAAAATCAAGGCAGAACAAGAAGTAAAGAGGTTCCTATGATAATCCAGGTTTCAGAAGATGGATCCCTGATTTTGAAAGTAGAGAAAATAAATGGTAAATGAATAACAATTGAAGTTATTCCTGATGTTTATTATAAAAACAAAATGATTGCATTTAGATAATATATATAAATGGAAATTCTCATTTTTAATAAAGCAAAAGTCTAATTTAGATAAAATGAAGGATGAAAAATAAAGCCTAGTGGGTAATATATTCCAATGACTTCTCCATGTATGCTAATGCCTGATCCATACTGAATGTGGTAGCAATCCTGGAGAAAGAGACTTTATTAAAATGGCTGGGATTATTCAGACTCAAGCTCATTTCAAGATAAGAAGTTTGCCATGTCTTCCTCTGGTTTAATTTGGATGCCAAAGATTCTGAAACCCTATCCATTTAATTATTAAACACCTATAATTTCTAAAGTATAATGAGAGCTATGGGAAATCCAAATACTAATTAGACCTATGTCGATATGTGTCCTTAAGTAGGTCACAAACAAAAGGATTAAAAGTAAATTCACATCCAGAAGGCTCAAGTGTAGATGACAATAATATCATTAGTTCCCCACTGGAAAATCTACAGAATGTCTCAGTAAATATATGTATTTTTAAATATACATTGATGATGATTGGGGTATCTGTGGCCTGACATATATACCTCCTCTGGTCATTTTGGGAAGAGGGGAATCCCTGGTGTCAGTATCATTATCCAATTTCTTCTTCATCTGCTGTGTAATCTCCAAGGAACAGGAACTGGGTCAGTATTGTTTTCTCTGCACTTGGTCTAACCTAGCACAGTTAGGTTAAACTGCCATCCTTCAGCTGCATTAGATAATGATAATGAGAAACACTGTTCTACACCATCAGGTCCATGTTAAACAGCAATGCCCGCTAAATCTCCAAGCCTATACCCCTCCACAGTTTACATATTGGCTCTTCTGACTTTGTATGTGGTTTGTCCTTGTTTTCCAGGCCTTCTACAATTATCATGTCCTGGAATTGCTTCAGATGCTGGTGACAGGAGGAGTAAGTTCTCAGCTGGAACAACATTTAGATAAGGATAAAGTCTATGGTGTGGCAGATAGCTGCACGACGCTCTTGTCTGGAAGAAACCGGTGTAAAATGGGGCTTCTGTCCTTACACCAAACCATTTTATCAGACGTTAACGTGAGTCTACTCTTCTCAGAATTCAGTTTTTCACTTCCTTTCCTCTCTGAGCTTCTGAAAATGGTCCAGGCTATTTGGGTTCATAGATGTCCCACAGCACAGAAATAATAACAATAAAAATAACAAAAAACGAATACAAGTTTATGTTATTCATAGAGTATTTTACAAATCACAGTGTGTTCATATGTTATATTTATTTTTTATAATAATTATGAGAAGTAGATAATGCAGTTGTTATTATCCCCATCTTCTAGATAAATAACCCGAATCTACAGGGAGCATCAGAGAGGCCTGGCAACTTTGTACCTTGACAAGGGTATTCATAATAATTATAACAGCTAATGTTTATTGAGTATTTTCTCTGTGCTTGTCTTTTTTAGTATTTTTTCCACTTAATCTGTCCATGGATTTATATGGTAGGCATTATTATTAATTCTGTTTAACAGATCAAGAAACTGGAGCTCAGAGAAGCAAGGACTTGCCAGAGACCACATTGTCAATCAGTGTCAGAGCAGGGACCCAGCTACAGCAGTTTGACCCCGGGCCTGCCTACTCTGCCCATACTTAAAATGCTAAAGAAATCTGATAAGGTCAGCTGAAATCAGGCAGAAGACTTTTGTACATGGGTCTAAGAATCTGGCTGCGCTATCCAGTGGAAAATACTTGCATTTTCTTAGCCAAGGGAGCTGGTAAACAGTAGATTACAGCAAGGGAGAAGATAATAATTCTGGAAAATTCCAACAGGGCATCCAGGCATTTGGGAATCATAGTAGGGTCTAGCAAAGAAATGAGAAATCTACGTGGTGCCTTCTGGTTTGGTTTTAATTGGCATTGCATTCAGTTGTCCAGTGTTAACTGCTAGGGGCAGGCTTTTCCAAGGAAACATCTTTTGTTGATTCAGAGGACATTAGCAAAACCCCTGGGTAGAACACTATACCTGGTGCATGTCGATGTGTGCTGCCAAAAGGGGCAAGACCCATGTTCTGTGCATTAGCATTTCAGGTGTGAACTACATTCCAGAAGTGCCTTCGATGTAGTCTGGTCCTTTACATTTCCGTAGTCCTGGGTTGCTCACCTACACGTGGACTTGTAAGTGTATATAAGCCCAGGAAACTATTGCTAGCAACTTCCTGTTGGCATCAAAGAGGATGGTAGACTTGTCCCCACTCCTCTCCCTCCTCTCTCCATTTATGCCATGTCCTCCCTTTGTTCTTTATCCTGAGGAATTACAGAACTGGATGGATTGATCCCTTTTGACCTTGCTGAGCCCATTTACTGCTGCAGGGGCTTGAAATTGTTGTCTATTCATAATGATTTTGTTGGGTATAGCCTGAGAATAAGGTCCAGATGAGTATTTGGGACTGGGATCTGTTTTACAGTAGGATAAGATGACTCTCAAGAGGTCATTTAACATCCCAACTCATTATATATCTCAAAAGCTCCATTTTCCAATCTGTGGCTCATTGTTAATTCATAGTGGTTACCAGAATGGCAATGGTAATAAGGACAAGCACAACAGTATGTCACACCAGAAGCTCTTGAAAGAGCCAGAATGATAAAAACAATCGCTGGGATTAGAGTTTCAGAACTAATCATTCTCTTAATTACCTATCCACCTGGCAGTGCTGCCACAAAGATATTAGGAAATGACTTTCCAAGCTTCTACTACGAGGTAAAGCAAACGACACTCCAGTGAGTGCTTATAATTGCTTGATCAAAGTGCCCAGCAGACATATTTTTGTCTCTTCTCTCTCCAGCCAAGAAACACCTTTGGACAACTGTTCTGTGGCTCATTAGATCTGTTTGGAATCCTGTGTGTTGGCTTATACCGAATAATTGATGAAGAGGAACTCAACCCAGAAAACAAAAGGGAAGTGTGCTAGATTAGAAAGCACCATCCACCCATTCAAGCATAAGAACCAAAACTACTTTATTCAATGTGAAAGAGAATTCCAGAGCTCAGGGTCCATAGTTGCAAGGAAGGGTGCATGGGAAATAAAGAACTATGTAAGAATAAGAAGGAATGGGTATAAACAAGAGGTACCTGAATAATTAGGGTCCAATTAATATTGACCATGTAAGAAGAATGGAGTCTCTGTCCCCTAGTGAAAATTGAAATGTGGAGCTAGATTTTAAATCAGCTCATTTCAGTTTTGTAACTTACTCCTCATCCATGTCTGTACAACTTTCTAAAGCTGAACGCCACTATCCACATTTGAAAGATGTACTTGTTTTCTGCTGGATTCATTGGGTAAATATTGATTGAGATCTACTTTGCTAGCCATGATGCTTTTTACATATAAATCATAGGGGTGATATGTTCGACTTTCAATTTAAAGAAAGACTACTCTGACAGCCCTGAGTAAGATAGAAATGTATGTGGAGGGGAAAGGGAAAGGAGAGGTTACAGTCTAGAGACCACACAATCGTGTATGCCCAGACTAAGATCTTCACAGTGGGAATGGACAGGATTCAGTAGGGAAGTAGAAACTGAAAGGAATAGAGTGGAAATAGATCGATGGAACCTGTTCCAGGAGAAAGGAGAAGGAAGCCAAATTACTCAAAGTGGAGCGGTCTTGAATAGAAAATAACAGCAATGATTTTTTTGGCCCACAGAAGAAAAGGAGGAAAAGAAGAGATGCCAAGGCAGATCTAGCTCTAGGTGAGGGCTGTGTTTATGGGAATTTTTATTTTGCACTAGGATTTCTCAGTGCACAGTCATTGCTGAGAGAAAGATGGAGGAAATATTGTCAGGAGTTGAGAAAGGAGTCAATGTTTAGATTAACTGCTGAGAGGAGTGGAAGAGGAAGCTTATTGTGGATTTGTGAAGAAATCCTAGACCATACAGTAAAAGAAGAAAGATTGGAAATCTCAATGCATTGAATAGTGGATGTACTCAGAGTTAAGGGAGTGAGAGAGAAAGTATGATGAGAAGTTGTAGTCAGCAGTGATTTATTGAAATGTAACATTTTAGAAGTGGAACGATGTTAGGAATTAAAACAGCTAGGACATGGCCAGGAAAGTGGTTTGGAGGTAAAGATCATTGGGTACTGGAAGTCATAGCAATGTGTCTGAATGCTGGAGTTGTAAACCACATAGACACTGCAGGCATGTAAAAAGATAGCTGCACTAAAATTTGAAAGGAAGAGCATGTCAAGTGCCAAATGACAAAATAAGCGTGGAGGTCTACAGATGACTCTGATGGATGGGGAAGGAAGGTGCCATGGCTTTATAGCACCCACCACCAAGACAATGGGGGAGGACTGATGTTCTGGAAATAGCTCTCTCTCTCCCTCTCTGCCTGAACTCCACTCCTCCCCGAAACACCTCCGTATAGCCCTTGCAACATGATAACTGGGAAAATATACAGCTTATATTAATACTTGACCTCAGGGGGAAAATTGATATTTTTGTTTTAAACAGAATATGTGATCTTGTTCAGCACATTTTTTTTAAGAATAGAATTGAGGTTACAGAGGACTCAGTGGGAAAGATAAAAGTAGGTAGGTCGTTCAGTGAAGGAAGTTCAGTGGTACCTTGAGATCTATGCTAGGAAAGAGGTGATCATTTGAGGCACTAGTGAGGCAATGCGGGATGAAAGTCATACAAGGCTACCCTGCCTCAATGTTCCCACATAAGCACTGTTGCACTCATTACTTCAACTCACATTTTTGGGCATTTGCTGTGTACCTGATGCTGTGTTAAGGCTTCTGGGTATTCTTTAGGGTTCATTGACATTCGCTATTTGCTTGCCAGTCAGGTTTCAAATGAAACTGTTTTTTTCTAATGCTTTTCTCCATTGGCCAGGCTACATTCTGTGTGAAAGTTGGTGGCATAAGCATTAGGTTAGAGTAGGTCTAAGTCAGGATGAAAATACCTGAAATATATGTCATCTTTCTGTTGACAAAGCTTGGCTACGAGGTCAATATTGTGCCAGCTGAATTAATGAGTATAGTATCTTTTAAAAGCAAATAGACCTGTTTTTAAGGCCATTAGACATCTGTCAGTCCAAACCACAGTCTTCCCCCTCTTCCCACTCGAACAAAAGATGAGTGCAGCAAGGCCCAGAGAGGGAGGACACCATGCCCAGAGTCAGAAGTGGTTGGGTTCAGAGGCAGGGATGAAAGCCAGCCCCCTCATTCCTACTCCAGAACCTCTCCTCTTGCACTGTGCTACAGGAGTAAGTACTAAATAGATATTTACTATTAATCAGAAACCCATGAAGCAAACCAAAACAAAAACGTTTCCTCTTTGCGCCCAGCAAAATGACCTCTTTATTTGGGTCACTGCCTGTCACCACACTGGCCAGCTGCAGAGGCTCAGCATTTATCTTTGACTTGTCTTACAGGTTTGTGATCACCCGGCCAGCCAATGAGTTCAAGCTGCTGCCCTCAGATCTTGTGTTTTGTGCCATACCCTTCAGCACTGCTTGTTATAAAAGGAATGAAGAGTTCTCATCACAAAAGTCATATGAAATTATAAAAGAAGCATCACAGACAACAGAGACACATTCAGACACAAATTTTCCTCCCACCATTTATTCAGTTGATGAGACATTGTATTCACCAGTCTATTCTTACCCGTCAAGAACTAACTCCGTCTATTCTGCTAACCAAACAGCACGCAATCAGATTAGAACAAACAGTTCTATAACATCCCAGAAACCTTTAGGTGACAATGCAAAAAAAAATGGAAAGAAAATCTCAGATGAGATTTCTGATGAGGACCCCTTTGCATATTCAGAGCCACTATAGACCTGCCCATATTCTTCACGTGCTCTTAACTTGCTGCTTACAAATCATCTCCCGAGATGCTAACTTTGAACAAAGAAAATAAAAATGGAAGCATGTCATTTTTCTACCCATTGCTTAGTGGTTCATGAAGGCCACACTGTTTCAGATGAGACAAAAGTCTAATCCCACTGGATCTTGTGTGATAAATAAAGAAATATATGATCAATGCTTCTGTAAGGAAAGTTCATTGCTCTGTTTCCCTTGAGTAGAAAATATGTTAATTTGTGCTGCATTAAGGAAGTCCTCCAGTTCTTGCTGGATTCCCCAGATGAGGAAATACAGGCAATCAAGATAAAAATGAGAATTACTCAGACGTAGGAAAGAAGTAAAGAGACCCCCTTCAATCAAGAATCATACATTTTATTTTATCCCAGAACAGGCAAACAGTAAACTAGTATATATTTCCCTCTTTCTCTCCCCATCACATTTTTTGTTATTCCATTGTATTTTTTTAAGGTTGTTAAAATATTTGTTTTTTATTATTTTATTTTATTATTACACTTTAAGTTCTAGGGTACATGTGCATAACGTGCAGGTTTGTTACATATGTATACGTGTGCCATGTTGGCGTGCTGCACCCATCAACTCGTCAGCACCCATCAACTCATCATTTACATCAGGTATAACTCCCAATGCAATCCCTCCCCCCTCCCCCCTCCCCATGATAGGCCCCAGAGTGTCATGTTCCCCTTCCCGAGTCCAAGTGATCTCATTGTTAAGTTCCCACCTATGAGTGAGAACATGCGGTGTTTGGTTTTCTGTTCTTGCGATAGTTTGCTGAGAATGATGGTTTCCAGCTGCATCCATGTCCCTACAAAGGACACAAACTCATCCTTTTTTATGGCTGCATAGTATTCCATGGTGTATATGTGCCACGTTTTCTTAATCCAGTCTGTCACTGATGGACATTTGGGTTGATTCCAAGTCTTTGCTATTGTGAATCGTGCCGCAATAAACATACGTGTGCGTGTGTCTTTATAGCAGCATGATTTATAATCCTTTCGGTATATACCCAGTAATGGGATGGCTGGGTCATATGGTACTTCTAGTTCTAGATCCTTGAGGAATCGCCATACTGTTTTCTATAATGGTTGAACTAGTTTACAATCCCACCAACAGTATAAAAGTGTTCCTATTTCTCCACATCCTCTCCAGCACCTGTTGTTTCCTGACTTTTTAATGATTGCCATTCTAACTGGTGTGAGATGGTATCTCATTGTGGTTTTGATTTGCATTCCTCTGATGGCCAGTGATGATGAGCATTTTTTCATGTGTCTGTTGGCTGTATGAATGTCTTCTTTTGAGAACTGTCTGTTCATATCCTTTGCCCACTTTTTGATGGGGTTGTTTGTTTTTTTCTTGTAAATTTGTTTGAGTTCTTTGTAGGTTCTGGATATTAGCCCTTTGTCAGATGAGTAGCTTGCAAAAATTTTCTCCCATTCTGTCGGTTGCCTGTTCACTCTGATGGTAGTTTCTCTTGCTGTGCAGAAGCTCTTTAGTTTAATTAGATCCCATTTGTCAATTTTGGCTTTTGTTGCCGTTGCTTTTGGTGTTTTAGACATGAAGTCCTTGCCCATGCCTATGTCCTGAATGGTATTACCTAGGTTTTCTTCTAGGGTTTTTATGGTATTAGGTCTAACATTTAAGTCTCTAATCCATCTTGAATTAATTTTCATATAAGGAGTAAGGAAAGGATCCAGTTTCAGCTTTCTACTTATGGCTAGCCAATTTTCCCAGCACCATTTATTAAATAGGGAATCCTTTCCCCATTTCTTGTTTCTCTCAGGTTTGTCAAAGATCAGATGGCTGTAGATGTGTGGTATTATTTCTGAGGACTCTGTTCTGTTCCATTGGTCTATATCTCTGTTTTGGTACCAGTACCATGCTGTTTTGGTTACTGTAGCCTTGTAGGATAGTTTGAAGTCAGGTAGCGTGATGCCTCCAGCTTTGTTCTTTTGACTTAGGATTATCTTGGCAATGCGGGCTCTTTTTTGGTTCTATATGAACTTTAAAGCAGTTTTTTCCAATTCTGTGAAGAAAGTCATTGGTAGCTTGATGGGGATGGCATTGAATCTATAAATTACCTTGGGCAGTATGGCCATTTTCACGATACTGATTCTTCCTATCCATGAGCATGGTATGTTCTTCTATTTGTTTGTGTCCTCTTTTATTTCACTGAGCAGTGGTTTTAGTACTCCTTGAAGAGGTCCTTTACATCCCTTGTAAGTTGGATTGCTAGGTATTTTATTCTCTTTGAAGCAATTGTGAATGGAAGTTCATTCGTGATTTGGCTCTCTGTCTGTTACTGGTGTATAAGAATGGTTGTGATTTTTGCACATTGATTTTTGTATCCTGAGACTTTGCTGAAGTTGCTTATCAGCTTAAGGAGATTTTGGGCTGAGACAATGGGGTTTTCTAAATATGCAATCATGTCATCTGCAAACAGAGACAATTTGACTTCTTCTTTCCTAATTGAATACCCTTAATTTCTTTCTCTTGCCTGATAGCCCTAGCCAGAACTTCCAACACTATGTTAAATAGGAGTGGTGAGAGAGGGCATCCCTGTCTTGTGCCAGTTTTCAAGGGGAATGCTTCCAGTTTTTGCCCATTCAGTAGGATATCGGCTGTGGGTTTGTCATAAATAGCTCTTATTATTTTGAGATACATTCCATCAATACCGAATTTATTGAGAGTTTTTAGCATGAGGGGCTGTTGAATTTTGTCAAAGGCCATTTCTGCATCTATTGAGATAATCATGTGGTTTTTGTCTTTGGTTCTGTTTCTATGCTGGATTACGTTTATTGATTTGCGTATGTCGAACCAGCCTTGCATCCCAGGGATGAAGCCCACTTGATCATGCTGGATAAGCTTTTTGATGTGCTGCTGGATCCGGTTTGCCAGTATTTTATTGAGGGTTTTTGCATCAATGTTCATCAGGGATATGGGTCTAAAATTCTCTTTTTTTGTTGTGTCTCTGCCAGGCTTTGGTATCAAGATGATGTTGGCCTCATAAAATGAGTTAGGGAGGATTACCTCTTTTTCTATTGATTGGAATAGTTTCAGAAGGAATGGTACCAGCTCCTCCTTGTACCTCTGGTAGAACTCAGCTGTGAATCCATCTGGTCCTGGACTTTTTTTGGTTGGTAGGCAATTGAGTATTGCCTCAATTTCAGAGTCTGCTATTGGTCTATTCAGGGATTCAGCTTCTTCCTGGTTTATTCTTGGGAGATTGTAAGTGTCCAGGAAATTATCCATTTCTTCTAGATGTTCTAGTTTATTTGCATAGAGGTGTTTATAGTACTCTCTGATGGTAGTTTGTATTTCTGTGGGGTCGGTGGTGATATCCCCTTTATCATTTTTTATTGCATCTATTTGATTCTTCTCTCTTTTATTCTTTATTAGTCTTGCTAGCAGTCTATCAATTTTGTTGATCTTTTCAAAAAACCAACACCTGGATTCATTGATTTTTTGGAGGGTTTTTTGTGTCTCTGTCTCCTTCAGTTCTGATCTGATCTTAGTTATTTCTTGCCTTCTGCTATTTTTGAATGTGTTTGCTCTTGCTTCTCTAGTTCTTTTAATTGTGATGTTAGAGTGTCAATTTTAGATCTCTCCAGCTTTCTCTTGTGGGCATTTAGTGCTATAAATTTCCCTCTACACACTGCTTTAAATGTGTCCCAGAGATTCTGGTATGTTGTATCTTTGTTCTCATTGGTTTCAAAGAACATCTTTATTTCTGCCTTCATTTCGTTATGTACCCAGTAGTCATTCAGGAGCAGAT
Source organism: Macaca fascicularis (assembly GCF_037993035.2). Lineage (NCBI taxonomy): Eukaryota > Metazoa > Chordata > Mammalia > Primates > Cercopithecidae > Macaca > Macaca fascicularis. The sequence goes on from NC_088382.1 coordinate 40,297,280, forward strand.
TGTTCAGTTTCCATGTAGTTGAGCGGTTTTGATTGAGTTTCTTAGTCCTGAATTCTAGTTTGATTGCACTGTGGTCTGAGAGACAGTTTGTTATAATTTCTGTTCTTGTACATTTGCTAAGGAGTGCTTTACTTCCAATTATGTGGTGAATTTTGGAATAAGTGTGATGTGGTGCTGTGTAGAATGTATATTCTGTTGATTTGGGGTGGAGAGTTCTGTAGATGTCTATTAGGTCTGCTTGCTGCAGAGATGAGTTCAATTCCTGGATATCCTTGTTAACTTTCTGTCTCGTTGATCTGTCTAATGTTGACAGTGGAGTGTTGAAGTCTCCCATTATTATTGTATGGGAGTCTAAGTCTCTTTGTAAGTCTCTAAGGACTTGCTTTATGAATCTGGGTGCTCCTGTATTGGGTGCATATATATTTAGGATAGTTAGCTCTTCCTGTTGAATTGATCCCTTTACCATTATGTAATGGCCTTCTTTGTCTCTTTTGATCTTTGATGGTTTAAAGTCTGTTTTATCAGAGACTAGGATTGCAACCCCTGCTTTTTTTTGTTCTCCATTTGCTTGGTAGATCTTCCTCCATCCCTTTATTTTGAGTCTATGTATGTCTCTGCATGTGAGATGGGTCTGCTGAATACAGCAAACTGATGGGTCTTGACTCTTTATCCAGTTTGCCAGTCTGTGTCTTTTAATTGGAGCATTTAGTCCATTTACATTTAAGGTTAATATTGTTATGTGTGAACTTGATCCTGCCATTATGATATTAACTGGTTATTTTGCTCGTTAGTTGATGCAGTTTCTTCCTAGCTTCGATGGTCTTTACATTTTGGCATGTTTTTGCAATGGCTGGCACTGGCTGTTCCTTTCCATGTTTAGTGCTTCCTTCAGGGTCTCTTGTAAGGCAGGCCTGGTGGTGACAAAATCTCTAAGCATTTGCTTGTCTGTAAAGGATTTTATTTCTCCTGCACTTATGAGACGTAGTTTGGCTGGATATGAAATTCTGGGTTTAAAATTCTTTTCTTTAAGAATGTTGAATATTGTCCCCCACTCTCTTCTGGCTTGGAGAGTTTCTGCCGAGAGATCTGCTGTTAGTCTGATGGGCTTCCCTTTGTGGGTAACCCGACCTTTCTCTCTGGCTGCCCTTAAGATTTTTTCCTTCATTTCAACTTTGGTGAATCTGGCAATTATGTGTCTTGGAGTTGCTCTTCTCGAGGAGTATCTTTGTGGCATTCTCTGTATTTTCTGAATTTGAATGTTGGCCTGCCTTACTAGGTTGGGGAAGTTCTCCTGGATGATATCCTGAAAAGTGTTTTCCAACTTGGTTCCATTTTCCCCCTCACTTTCAGGTACCCCAATCAGATGTAGATTTGGTCTTTTTACATAATCCGATACTTCTTGCAGGCTTTGTTCATTTCTTTTTCTTCTTTTTTCTTTAGATTTCTCTTTTCGCTTCATTTCATTCATTTGATCCTCAATCGCTGATACTCTTTCTTCCAGTTGATCGAGTCAGTTACTGAAGCTTGTGCATTTGTCACGTATTTCTCATGTCATGGTTTTCATCTCTGTCAGTTCGTTTATGGCCTTCTCTGCATTAATTATTCTACTTATCAATTCTTCCACTCTTGTTTCAAGATTTTTAGTTTCTTTGCGCTGGGTACATAATTCCTCCTTTAGCTCTGAGAAGTTTGATGGACTGAAGCCTTCTTCTCTCATCTCATCAAAGTTATTCTCTGTCCAGCTTTGATCCGTTGCTGGCGATGAGCTGCATTCCTTTGCAGGGGGAGATGCACTCTTATTTTTTGAATTTCCAGCTTTTCTGCCCTGCTTTTTCCCCATCTTTGTGGTTTTTATCTGCCTCTGGTCTTTGATGATGGTGACGTACTGATGGGGTTTTGGTGTGGGTGTCCTTCCTGTTTGTTAGTTTTCCTTCTAACAGTCAGGACCCTTAGCTATAGGTCTGTTGGAGATTCCTTGAGGTCCACTCCAGACCCTGTTTGCCTGGTATAAACAGCAGAGGCTGCAGATGATAGAATATTGCTGAACAGCGAGTGTACCTGTCTGATTCTTGCTTTGGAAGCTTCCTCTCAGGGGTGTACTCCACCGTGTGAGGTGTGGGGTGTCAGTCTGCCCCTAGTGGGGGATGTCTCCCAGTTAGGCTACTCAGGGGTCAGAGACCCACTTGAGCAGGCAGTCTGTCCGTTCTCAGATCTCAACCTCCGCATTGGGAGATCCATTGCTCTCTTCAAAGCTGTCAGAGAGAGTCATTTGCATCTGCAGAGATTTCTGCTGCTTTTTGTTGTTGTTGTTGTTTAGCTGTGCCCTGTCCCCAGAGGTGAAGTCTACAGAGACAGGCAGGCCTCCTTGAACTGCTATGAGCTCCACCCAGTTTGAGCTCCCAGCGACTTTGTTTACCTACTTAAGCCTCAGCAATGGTGGGCGCCCCTCCCCCAGCCTTGCTGCTGCCTTGCCGAGAGATCACAGACTGCTGTGCTAGCAATGAGGCAGGCTCCATGGGTGTGGGACCCTCCCGGCCAGGTGTGGGATATAATCTCCTAGTGTGCCCGTTTGCTAAGACCCTTGGTAAAGCGTAGTATTGGGGTGGGAGTTACCCGATTTTCCAGGTGTTGTGTGTCTCAGTTCCCCTGGCTAGGAAAAGGGATTCCCTTCCCTCTTGCACTTCCCAGGTGAGGCAATGCCTCGCCCTGCTTCAGCTCTCGCTGGTCGGCCTGCAGCAGCTGACCAGCACCCATTGTCCAGCACTCCTTAGTGAGATGAACCCAGTACCTCAGTTGAAAATGCAGAAATCACCTGTCTTCTGTGTCGCTTGCACTGGGAGCTGGAGACTGGAGCTGTTCCTATTTGGCCATCTTGCTCCACCCCCATTCCATTGTATTTTTATTTCATTTCTTTTTATAGGAGGTAAGAAGCACCAGATGGGGACATGTGACTGTAATTGGAAAACAATTTGTCTATAAAACCTGGGCATATGCCTGGAACATAGTAGAGGTTTCATAAAAATGAATGTAGAGTATCCTGGGATGGGATGCCTGAGTGAAATAAGATAGATTAAAGTATGTAACCTTCCAAAATCTCTAATTCAAGAACAGAGACATCATTGCATAAAAGGTCTGAAACATTTCCCTATTTCATAATCCAAAACAAACGTATCCACTGCTCTATAAACCTTATCTTACAATTAAGTCATTTCACCTAGAGGTTACTGTTTACATTGTAAATAAAAGTTCGGGATATCTAGGATGTATTCACTCTCAATTGGTTGTCTTACAATGATGAAATTTGTAAGCAAGGTCCTTGCATTATCAATACAACACAGGTAGAAGGGGGGTGGGAGGAGAAAGAAAATAATTAACCATTTCTCATAAATTGTTTTACATAACATTTATAACATCCTTGACATTTTTAACAATATATTTGCTGATTTGGTATTATTGCTTCTGTTTTACAGGGCAAGAAACTATGTCACAGATAGTGTTGCCAGATCAAATAAACATGCCCAGTTAAATATGAATTTCTGATAAAAGAACAAATAATATATTTAGTATAAGTATGTCCAAATTATTCCATTCAGCTAGTAAGTGATTGAATCAACATCCAGACCTGGTTTATTTCACTCCAGCACTTGTAAACATTATACTTTGAAATATACTAATAAAGAAAGTAAAACAAACTAAAGAAGCACAAAAATATCCATCCAGAGGAAATACAATTTTGCATCAGTTAAGCTTTAGTTGTAAGGAAATCAACTCAATCTACGTGGAAAATAGAGTAATTGTAAGGAAATTTGTCAGGAACCAAGGAAATTAAAAAAATTTTTTTGAAGTCTACCAAAGTCATCTTCATCCTTCCCCCTTGTTCAGATAGACTTTGCTTTTCCATATATATGGCAAGATATATCTTCCTGCAATTCCAAATTTATAGGTAGAGTTGTAGGCATATCAAATTTTTAACTGACTGTCTCTAAATCTCAATCCTAATTTTTAAAAGTATTTGATGGGCTCAGCTTTGGCCACTCCATTCCAACTATCAAGGACTGAGGATGAGGGTGCCTCTGAATGAAGGACTGTGCTCAGGGAAGGGAGGAGGGTCCATGGCCTGGGGTGAAGTGCCACCAGAATCTATTGCAAATACAGTATTAGTCCCTTTTCCCTATTTCCCTGGCCAGTCTGTACACATAGCAGGTTTAGTAGAGACAATATGTTCCTGAGAAAGAAAGTATGGTTTGGCCCTATGGATATTCAAAATCCAGTATTTTAGGGAAATGAGTACCGGAAATCTGGCTAAGGAAATATCTGTTGCAACTACAGCCAGTGTGTAAGTATTCATATTGTCAGCCTTGATAAATGTAGTTGGCAGAGTACCCTGAAATTTATGTGCCACACAATTCTATAGCTCCAGACCCCAACTCTTCACCTATAAGTGACAACATTTTTATAATACAAATCACAAACACCAGGTTCTTTGGCAATATGGTGGATATTTAATTCATAATAATTGTTTCATTCTTGTTAATAGAAGAACTGACATGAAGACAAGGGAAAACATACAAGGAATTTAGTTCACAAACAATATGTGGACCAGAAGTTCTTAAGTTTTTTGGCACTTTAATACTTTCAAAATTGGATGACAGCTACAGACTTCCTCCACAGAAAAATTTATATATGCATATATTTCACAAAATTCCTCATGTAAGTGGGAAGGAGGACATGGATCACTCTATAGTCTGTTTATTATCTTTCAAAATCCTTGATACAGACTTTTTATGATCAGCAGAGTAGTCACCAGATAGAACATAGGAGAGGGAAGTCAAGAGACCTGAGTACCTGCTTTGGATATCTCATTACAGATTTTTTGTTTGTTTGTTTTTAATATTGGGCAAGGTCTTAAAACCTTCCTGAGCTCATTTTACTGTTTGCAAAAGGATAAAGTTTAACTAGAAGATGCTGAGCATTACTTCCATCTTCGTTTATTCAACACATTTTTTTTCACTTACTATGTATCAGGTACTGTGCTAGATGCCAAGGATAGAGCAGTAACCAAGACAAAGTTGCTTTCTCCATGAAGCATACATTCTAGTTGAAGGAGGCAGAAAATAAGAAAGAAATAGCATTGTTAGAGCACAGTGAATAAACCAGAGGAAATGTTACATGAGATGAGACTGGAAAGACAGGCAGGACCTAAGTAATAAAGACTCTATAGACAAAAAAGACTACATTTGATTCTAAGTGTGATAAGAAGCTCTTTAACAATTTTAAGTACTGGAGTGAGTGATGTGATTTACAGCTGATCCATGAACAATACGAATTTGAACTGCGTGGGTCCACTTGTATACAGCTATTCATCCTCTCTTGAGACAGCAAGACCAATCCCTCTTCTTACTCCTCCTCAACCTACTCAACGTGAAGATGACAAGGAAGAGACCTTTATGATGATCCACTCCCACACAGTAGTAAATGTATTTTCTCTTCCTTATTATTTTCTTAATAATATTTTCTTTACTCTAGCTTACTTTATTGTAAGAATGCAGTACAAAATAGATATAACATATAAAAATGTGTGTTAATGAACTGTTTATGTTTTTGGTAAGGCTTCCAGTCCAGAGTAGGTTACTAATAGTTAAGTTTAAAGGGAGTCAAAATTTATATGTGAATTTTTGACTGTGTGGCGGGTTGGGGCTCCTAACTCCTGTGTTGTTCAAGGGTCAACTGTATATTTTTCAAAGACCAGTGTGGCATTTAGGGTTTCAGAAGTATAACTAACTGGATTCAAATGGATTTTCTGTCTGCTAGAAACACTCAGAAATGCTAGGTAAACTATAATAACTTTTAAATATATATATATAGCAGTTCCTTGTTTGTTTGTTTGTTTGTTTGTTTTTCTTTTGAGACAGCATCTTGCTCTGTCACCCAGACTGGAGGGGAGTGCAGTGTAACAATCTCGTCTCACTGCAACCTCTGCCTCCCAGTTTCAAGCAATTCTCCTGCCTCAGCCTCCTGAGTAGCTGAGACTACAGGCACGTGTCACCACACCCAGGTAATTTTTGTATTTTTAATAGAGATGGTGTTTCATTATGTTGGCCAGGGTGGTCTCGAACTCCTGACTTCAAGTGATCTGCCCACTTCAGCCTCCCAAAGTGCTGAAATTACAGGCATGAGCCACCACACCTGGTCTATAGTAGTTATTTAAAAAGAAAGAAAACTCCCAGGCAGAAGCAAGAGGGAAGTCATAGCCAGGGAGGGTGTCTGTAGGAGATACAGGACTAATATGTAAGACTGTTTAGTCAGTGGCTGGGATTATGATGTCATGGAGGAGCCATAAGATGAGATGGGAACTGAGAACCAATATAACTTTAAGCTGGGAAGGACTAGCCCATCTGAGCAAGAAGCAATAGAAAGCCTCCTTCCACTGGCCAAAAGAGGACCAAGAACATTTATCTTTGCTTCGGAATCTGGGTATGAAAAACACCCGTCATGAGAAATTGAAGCCCCAAGCTCATATCATATGCTGATGTAATATTCAAATTTATGCCATGTGTGACAGAAATTTGAAACTGAAATGTAATAAAGAAAAATCCAGTTCCAAATGAGTAACACTCTTGAAACGACATGAAAAAACAAGGAAACATGACACTACCAAGGAAACAAAATAATTATCCAGTAACAGATCACAAATAAAAGGAAATATACAAAATGCTACAAAAAGAAATCAAAATAATAAACTTAAAGACATGCAGTAAAACACCAGAGAATAAAGATGGACAATTTGATGAATCAGGGAAAAAAATCCATGATCTAAATGAGAAACTCAACAGAGATAAATACCATAAGAAAGAACCAAGCAGAAATCTTAGTGCAGAAGAACTTAATGAATAAAATAAAAATGTCCAGAGCTTATATGAAATGCTAAATCAAGCAAGAGAAAGAATTTCTGACCTGGAAGACAGATCTTTTGAAATAACACAGGCAGATGTAAAAGAAAAAGAAAAAAAAAACTTAAAAGAATGAAGAAAGCCTATAAGATTTGTGGAACACCAATAAGCAAACAAATATTTATATTGTATGAGTTCCAGAAAGAGAATAGACAGGAAAAGGCATAGGAAGCATACATAATGAAATTATAGCTGAAAACTTGCCAAGTCTAGGGAGAGAGATAGACATCTGCTGAGAAACAGCAAAAATCTCCAAATACCTTCAACTCAGACAGATCCTCTCTGAAGCATGTTCTAGTCAAATTTTCAAAAGTCAAAGAATTCTAAAAATGGCAAGATAAAATGTGAAGTCACTTATAAAGGAATCTCCATTAGACTAGTGCAGCTTTCTCATCAGAAACCTTACAGGTCAAACAAGAATGGGATTATACAGTCAAAGTGCTGAAAGAAAGTAAATCTGCCAACCAAGAACACTGCACCCAGCAAATCTATTCTTCAGAAATGAAGTAGTGTTTCCCAGACAAGCAAAGACTGAGAGAATTTATCACCACTGGACCAGTCTTACAAGAATCACTTAAGAGAGTCCTACATTTGGAAGTAAAAAGGCAATAGCAATCATCATGAAAACACACACACACACACACACACACACACACACACAAAATCTAAAGCTCACCTGCAAAGCAGATACAAGAAAAAAGAAAAAGGAATCAAACCTTATTGTGATAGAAAAACCACCAAACCACAATGATAAACAATAATAGAGGAGGAAATTTTAAAAGGATATACAAAACAACCAGAAAACAATAAAATGATAGGAGTAAGTCCTCCCCTATCAATAACTTTGATGTAAATTGATTTCCCAATTAAAAGACGTAGACTGGCCAAATTGGTTGAAAAAATAAACAGACATAACTATGTGCTGCCTATGAGAACTCAATTCACCATACAAACATGAATAGACTGAAAGTGGAGTGATAAAAAAAGATATTTCTTGGAATATCAAATGGGTACCAAAAGCAAGCAGGAGTAGCTACATTTATGTCAGATAAAACAGACTTTACATCAAAAACTGTAAAAAGAAACAAAGAAGAATATTACATAACAATAAAGGGATCAATTCAGCAAGAGTATATAACAAATGAAAATATGTAAGCATTAACACCAGAGCACCCAGATATATAGAGCAAAATATTATTAGATCTAAAGAGTAAGAGAGATTCCAGAACAATAATAGTTGGGGACTTCAACATCCCACTCTCAGCACTGGACAGATCATCGAAACAGAAAATGAACATAAAAACACCAAATTTAAAGTGCACCATAAACAAAATTGACCTAACACATTTATAGATCTTTTCACCCAATAGCTGCAGAATACACATTCTCTTTAATATTCTCCTAAATTAACCATATGTTATGACACAAAACAAGTCTCAAAAATTAAAAAAAAGTTAAAATCATACCATGTATTTTTTTCTGACCATAATGGAAACAAAATAGAAATCATTAACAAGAATATTCAAAAATATACAAATACATAAAAATTCAGCACCATATTTCTGAGTAACCAATGAGTCAAGGAGGAAATTAAGAAGAAAATTTAAAATTTCTAGAAACAAATTGACATAGAAATACAACATACAAAAACCTATGGGGCACAAAAAAGCAGTATTAAAAGACAGGTTTATAGTAATAAATAAATGCCTACATTGAAAAGTAGAACTATTTCAAATAAACCACGTAAGAAGGCACTTCAAGGAACTAGACAATAATAACAAACCAAACCCAAAATTAGAGAAGGAAAGAGGTAATAAAGATCACAGCAGAAATAAACAAAACTGAGACTATCACATTACATAAACAAAACAAAGAATAAAAACCACATGATCATCTCAATAGATGCAGAAAAGACTTTCAATAAAATTTAACAACCCTTCATGTTAAAAACCCTCAACAAACTAGGTATAAAAGGAACATACCTCAAAATAACAAGAGCCATCTATGACAAACACACAACCAACATCATACTGAATGGGCAAAAGCTGGAAGCATTCCACTTGAGAACTGAACTGAGACAAGGATGCCCTGTCTCACCACTCCTATTCAACATAGTATTGAAAGTCCTAGCCAGAGCAATTGGGTAAGAGAGAGGAATAAAAGGCATACAAATAGGAAGAGGGGAAGTCAAACTATCTTTCTTCACTGATGATATCATTCTATACCTAGAAATACCCATAGTATTTGCCCAAAGCCTCCTAGAACTGAAAAACAACTTCATTAAAGTTTTGGGATACAACATCAACTTACAAAAATCAGTAGCATTTCTATAGATCAATAACATTTAGGCTGAGAGCCAAATCAAGAATGCAATTCCATTCACAATTGCCATGAAAAGATTAAATACCTAGGAATACAGCTAACCAGGGAGGTAAAAGATCTCTCCAGGGAGAATTACAAAACACTGCTGAAAGAAATCATAGATGACACTAACAAATAGAAAGTCATTCCATGCTTATGGATAAGAATAATCAATATTGCTAAAATGGCTACACTGCCAAGGGCAATTTACAGACTCAATGCTATTTTTATTCAACTACCAACATCATTTTTTTCACAGATTTAGAAAAGACTATTCTAAAATTCATATGAAACCAAAAAAGAGCTTGAATAGCAAAGCAATCCTAAATAAAAGAGCAAAGTAAAAGGCATCACATACCTGACTTCAAACTATTCCACAAGGCTACAGTAAACAAAACAGCATGGTATTGATACAAAAATGGACACATAGACAAATGAAACATGTTAGAAAAGCCAAAAAATAAAGCTGCACACCTACAATCATCTGATCCTGAACAAAGATGACAATAACAAGCAATGGAGAAAACACTTCCTATTCAATAAATGGTGCTAGAATCACTGGCTCACCACATGCAGAATATTGGTAATGGACCCCTTCCTTTTACCATATGCAAAAAATCAATGCAAGACAGATTAAATACTTAAATGTAAGACCTGAAACTATAAAAATCCTGGAAGCAAACCTAGGAAATACCATTCTAGACATAGGCCTTGGCAAAGATTTCACAATGAAATCCCCAAAAGCAATTGCAGCAAAAACAAAACTGGACAAGTGGGACCTAATTAAACCAAAGAGCTTCTGTACAGCAAAAGAAATTATCAGCATAATAAACAGCCTACAGAATGAGAGAAAACATTTGCAAACTGTGTATTAGACAAAGGCCTAACATCTAGAATCCATAAGAAACTTAAATCAACAGGATAAAAACAAGCCCATTTAAAAATGGGCAAAGAAAATGAACAGACACTTCTCAAAAGAAGGCATACATGTGGACAACAAGCATATGAAAAAAAAATGCTTAACATCACTAATCATTAGAGAAATGCAAATCAAAACCACAGTGAGATACCATCTCATACCACTCAGATGGCTATTATTTAAAAGTCAAAAAATAGCAGATGCTGGCAAGATTGCAGAGTAATAGGAATGCTTATGCACTGTTGTGGGAATGTAAATTAGTTCAGGCACTAAGGAAATAAGTTTGGGGATTTCTCAAAGAACTTAAATCAGAACTGCTATTTGACCCAGTAATCCCATTACTGGCTATAGGCCCAACGGGATATAAACCATTCTACCAAAAAAATCATAAATACATACTTTATTGCAACACTATTTACAATAGCAAAGACATGGAATCAATCTAGATGCCCATCAATGGTGGGATGGATAAAGAAAATGTATATATGCACCATAGAATACTATGCAGCCATAAAAGAATAAACTCATGTATTTTGCAGCAACATGGATGCAGTTGATGGCCATTATCCTAAGTGAATTAATTTAAGAACAGAACACCAAATACTGCATGTCCTCACTTATAAGTGGGAGCTAAACACGGAGTACCCATGGACACTAAGATGGGAACAATAGACACTAGAGCCTGTTTGAGTGGGGAGGGTGGAAGGAGGTTGAGGGTGGAAAAACTACCTATTGGGTAACTATGTTCACTATCGGGTGACCAAATCATTTGTACACCAAACCCCAGTGACATGCAAGTCACCTATATAGCAAACCTGCACATGTACCCCTGCACTTAAAAGTGTAAAATAATAATTTAAAAAAATTTTTTTTGAAAATAATTGAAAAATCTTTAGCTATACTAAGAAAAAACTCAAATTAATAAAATCAGAAATGAAGAAAAATGTTGCAACTGATACCAACAGAAATAGAAAGAATCACTAGAGGCTATTACGAGCAACTACAGAACAAAACATTTGAAAATCTAGAGTAAATGGATAAATTCCCAGACACATACAACCTACCAAAATTGAACCAAGAAAAAATAGAAAACTGAAACAGACCAATAATGAGTAATAAAGTTGAATCAGTAATAAAAAGTCCACAAAGGGGCCAGGCACAGAGGCTCACGCCTATGGTCCCAGCACGTTGGGAGGCCAAGGCGGGCGGATCATGAGGTCAGGAGATCCAGACCACCCTAGCTAGCGTGGTGAAACCCCGTCTCTACTAAAAATACAAAAAATTAGCCGGGCATGGTGGCAGGTGTCTGTAGTCCCAGCTACTTGGGAGGCTGAGGCAGGAGAATGGCATGAACCCAGGAGGTAGAGTTTGCCATGAGCTGGTATAGTGCCACTGAACTCCAGCCTGGGCTACAGAGTGAGACACCATCAAAAAAAAAAATTTAAAAAGTCCCCAAAAGAGAAAATCCAGGACCAATGGCTTCACTGCTGAATTCTACCAAACTTTTTTTAAAAAACTGACACTAATTCTTCTTAAATTATTCCAAAAAATTGAAGGGAGGCTAATTCTTCCAAACTCATTCTGTAAGGCCACCTTAACCCTGATATTAACATCAGATAAAGACACAACAACAACACTACAGGCCAATATTTCTGATGAACATAGATGCAAAAATTCTCAAAAAAATACTAGCAGATTGAATTCCACAGCACGTCAAAAAGACTATACACGATAATCAAGTGAGATTTATCTCCAGGATGCAAGAATGGTTCAACATATGCAAATCAATAAATGTGATATAACTCATCAACAGAATGAAGAACAAAAACAATACGATCGTTTCAATAGATGCAGGAAATATTTGATACAATTCAGCATTCTTTCAAGATAAAAACTCTCAATAAATTAGGTATAGGAAGAATGTACCTCAACACAATAAAGACCACATATTACAAACCCACAGCTAACATTATATTTAAAGGGGAAAAGATAAAAGCTTTTCCTCTAAAAACTAGGACAAGGATGTTCACTCTCACCATTCTAATTCAACATAGTACTAAAGGTCCTAGCCAGAGTAATTAGGCAAGAGAAATAAATAAAGAGCATCCAAATTGGAAAATAGGAAATAAAATTGTTCCTGTTTGCAGACAACATAATAATATATATAGAAAAACCTGAAGACTCCACCAAAATACTCTTAGAACTGATAAACAAATTCAGTAAATTTACAGGACACAAAAACATTAACAATCAGTAGTGTTTTTATACACCAACAAACTAGCTGAAAAATAAATCAAAAAAGCAATCCCATTGACAGTAGCTAAAAAAAGAAAAACCTAGGAATAAGTTTAACCAAGGAGGTGAAAGGTGTCTATCAGGAAAACTATAATACACTGATAACAGAAATTGAAGATGTAAGCAAATGGAAATCCCACGTTCATGAACCGGAAGAATTCATTTTGTTAAAATGATCATACTACCCAAAACAATCTAGGGATTTAATGCAATCTCTATCAAAATACCAATGACATTTTTCACAGAAATAGAAAAAAAAAATCTAAAATTTGTATGGAACCACAAAAGTTCCCAAATAGCCAAAGCAATCCTGAGCAAAAGGAGCAAAGCTGGAGGCATTATACTACCAGACCTCAAAATATACTACAAAACTATGTCTGATAAACAAAAAAAGCATTGTATTGGTATAAAAATGGATACATAGATCAGTAAAATGAAATATATAACCCAGAAACAAATACATGTATTTACAGCTTATTGATTATTGGCAATGGCACTAAGAACATTCATGAGGGAAAGGACAGTATCTTCAACAAGCGGTGTTGAGAAAACTGTATATCTATACGCCTAAGAATGAAACAAGACTCCCATCTCTTACCTTATACAAAAATCAACTCAAAATGGAGTAAAGACTTAAATGTAAGACCCAAAACTATAAAACAACTAAAATAAAAAGGATAAATGCTTCAGGACATCGGTATGAAAAATGATTACATAAATAAGACCTCAAAGGCACAGGCAACAAAAGCAAAAATATAGATTATATCTATAGTTAGATAGATTATATCTAACTTAAAAGTGTCTACACAGCAATGAAAACAATCAACACAGTGAAAAGACAACCTGCAGAATGGGAGAAAATATTTGCCAACTATTTATTTGACAGGAGATTCATATCCAGAGTATATAAGAAACTCAAGAGAAAAAAAAGTCATCAGGTTAAAAATACGGCAAATAATCCAAATAGACATTTCTTAAAAGAAGACAGGCAAATGGCTGACAAATATATGAAAAAATGCTCAACATCACTAATTATCAGGGAAATGTAAATCAAAACCGCAATGAGATATCATCTCAACCCACTTAGAATGGCTACTATCAAAAACACAAACAACAACAACAAATGCTGGTGAGTGTAGGGAGAAAGGGACCTCTCACACACTGTTTGTGGGAATATAAACTAGTATACGTATTATGTAGAACAGTATGGAGATTCCTCAGAAAATTACTAGTACAACAACCGTATGATTCAGCAATCCCACTGCTGGTTATATATCCAAAGGAAAGGAAATCAGTATGTTGAAGAGATGGCTGCACTCCCATGTTGTTTGCAGCACTGTTCACAAAAGTCAAGATATGGAATCAACCTAAGTGTCCATCAACAGATGAACAGGTAAGGAAAATGTGATAGATATACATAATGAAGTACTCTCCAGCCATTTTTTTACAAAGAATAAAATCCTGTCATTCATGGCAACATGATTGAGCCTGGAGGGTGTTAATTTAAGTGAGATAAACCATGAAAAAAAAAATACCTCATGTTCTCACTCAGATGCAGAAGTAAAGAGTAGAATAGAAGTTACCACAGGGTAAGAAAAGGAGGGGGTGGGAGTGGGGTAGAAAGGAATTGGTTAAAGGTACAAAATGACAGCTAGATAGGAAGAATAAATTATATTGTTTTATAGCACTGTAGGATGACTATAGTTAACAGTGCATTATTATATACTTTCAAATAGCTATAAGAGAGTACTTTAAATGTTCCCAATACAAAAAAGAAATGATAAGTGTCTGAGATGATGGATGGGCTAATTACCCTAATTTAATCACTATACATTTTATGTACTGAAACATCACTTTGTAGACCATGAATTGTGCAACAGGCAAGGTGGCTCACTCCTTTCATTCCAGCATTTTGGGAGGCTGAGGTGGGAGGATCGCTTGAGCCCAAGAGTTTGAGACTAGACCAGCAAAGAAAGACCCTGTCTCTACAAAACAAACAAACAAAAATTAGCTGTGGTGGTGTGCACCTGGTGTGCACCTGGTGTGGTCCCAGCTACTTGGGAGGCTGAGGTGGGAGGATTGCTTGAGCCCAGATCAAGGCTGCAGTGAGCTATGATTGCACCACTGTACTCCAGCCTGCACAACAGAGTGAGACCCTGTCTTTAAAAAACCAAGCAAGCAACAAATAGAAAATAACAAGTGTTGGGAAGGACATGGAGGAATTGGAACTCTTGTGTACTGTTAGTGGCAATGTGAAATGTTGTAGCCACTATGGAAAACAGTGTGGAGGTTCTTCAAAAAGTTAAAACTTGAATTACCATATAATCCAGTAGTCCCACTTCTGATTACCCCCAAAAAAAAAAAAAATGAAAACAGTATCTCAAAGGGATATTGCATGTGCCCATGTTTATTGCAGCATTATTCACAATAGCTAAGAGGTGAAAGCAACTTAAATGTCCATCAGCAGATGAATGGATGAAGAAAAGGTGGTATAGGCATACAATGAAATATTATTTAACCTTAATAAGAAAGAAAATACTGTATCCATGCTACAACATAGACAAACCTTGAGGATATTAAGCTAAGTGAAATAAACCAGCTACAAAAAGACAAATACTACATGGTTCCACAAATATATGGTATCAAAAATCAAACTCTTACAGAGTAGAACGATGGTTGCAAGTGACTGGGGGAGGGGGTAAAGGGGAGTTTGTTTAATGGGTATAGAGTTTTAGTTTTGCAAGATGAAAATGTTCCCAAGATCTGTTGCACAGCAATGTGCATATAGTTAATAACACTTTACTGTAAACTTAAAAATGGTTAAGGTGGTAAATTTTATGTTATGTGTTTTTGACCACAATAAAATAAATTGTTACATATATATAAATTAGTAGAAAGAAGTGAATTTGTAACTTTACATGCATATGTAGGAATAGATGAAATCTTAAAAATTAATAAGCTAGTCATTCAATTTATTATAGTAAATTAGAGAAAGAATGGCAGAGTAAACTGACAAAAGTCTACAGGAATTTTGCATCAGTCTTCACATTTCCCAACATTCTTGTCTGGAACAGGAAACCAGAACACAAATCAAGACTCCGCTTTGCTCAATAGCTAATCATTTGTTATTTTGAGAAATAGGGAAAACATCCTCTATCAAATGGATTGTTTAAGTAGCCTAGAGAAATACTGGAGCAACGTTTGAACAGAACTGAAGAGTAGGGCAACTACGGTAAGATGAAGAAGCTGGAAGCAATACGTAAAAATCTCTTTAAGATGTGCTGTTCAAAATATGGTCCCCCAACCAGCAACATCTATGTTACCTGAAAGTGGGCCCCGTCCCTGGCCTATTGAATCAGAATCTGGATTTTAACAAGATTGATAAATGATTTATCCATTAAAGTTTGAAAAGTAATATTTTCAAGGGATATATACATGTGCATGTACATATGCAACATATGTGTGTCATATAATACACATGCACACATACATATACTAATATATATACACAAATATGCATACATACATAAATACAGACACACACACAGTGGTTTCTGAAAAATTAAAGAGATCTGGAGGTTTGGTTTCAATGAAAACTACCTCATCATAGTAACATATACATGTGAATGTGTATATGCAATATATATGTATCATATAGTACACATACACATACACAAATATACACAAATATGCATACACATATAGATATAGACACACACACACACAGTGGTTTCTGAAAAATTAAAAAGATCTGGAGGTTTGGTGTTAATGAAACGACTTCCACCAACATGCTGCTATTTGGCATGTTAACTTCTATCTAAGACATATAGCTTCCAACACCTCCAATTAATTATTAAATTTTCAAGCTGCACACCTTCAAACCATAAAGGAGTTAAGGGAGGTTAAAATTCAATCAGGTTGATGTATATTTTCCTGGAAGAAAAACAACTTACAGCTCAAAACTTGAGTTGTTTCTTCCAGGCCAAAGAAACACAAGAGCCGGAGCTCTAAAAGACATCTCAAGTCAGTTCCTTGATTTGCATGCACAGGGCGCTCTGAACAGTGAGAAGGAAAGGAGGGAGTGAGAAGAATGAAGGGCTGCTGGGGACAGGAGGGAGCCAGCGAGGAAAGGCCCTAACACTAATTAGGTTTGAAAGACTACAGGATGAGGCCAGCCACGGCATGCTGAGAAGAAAGGAACCTGAGCAGCTGATGCTAAGTTCAGACTAAACTAGCTGCAAGTCCCCTGGGGACGTCCCAAGGTAAACCTGATCATCTCTGTCATTTACAATCATTATCAGGCAGGCTGCCTCTGTAATTTTACTGGGGAGCCAATTAACAGATCCCTGAAGCTAGGGGGGAAATGTACCAGCCCTCCTCTTGTTTTTGAAAAGAAAAAATAAGGCAGTCCCTGTGCTGCTGTCTTCTGAGTGCTGCCTTTTTTAAAGGCAGGAAAGATGACTTCGTACAACACAGATGCAGTGACTCCTCGGGTCAGGTGGATGGTGGGAGTCAGTCTTTTTTCTGCCTTAATTTACTCTTTTCTCTAGCAAACTAAATTAGCCACCAGATAGCCCAGCGAGCCTTGCTTCCTCCTTTATGGAAATGCTGACCAGCTCTTTTACTCTTCTTTGCCTTCAAGAAAATGTCTTTGCAGCATTTCATCTGGCAAAAAAGTGGGAAAAGCCAGCTAATGTGCTAAGGAGGCAGTAAAGAAGGACCACTCTTCTATTTATTGCTCAGTGACACGTATTTTCTCCTGCCCCTATCCTTTCTCTTGCCTTCCCGTCACGAACTTGGTAACTAGTTGTCTACATTCACTACTTTATTTCAACATCTCTGATTCACTACTCAAACCACCCAACCTGGCTATACATCTACTAAGAATGCTGTTCCTAGGATTACCAATGACATTTATGTCACTCAGGATACTAGAATATTTAGTGCTAGCCTGACTTGAAGCCTTAGCAGGACTCAATACGGTTGATCCTCTTCCAACCTGAAACACTGTCTTCCCTCGACTTCCATGATATAACAATTGTCTAGTTTTTCTTTCACTTCTCTGGCTATGCATTCCCACATTCCTTTGATTCTCCTTTTCTACAACACAATTAGGTATTGGAATCACTCAAAGTTTGATCATGCACCCTCTTCTTTTTTTACTCTCAGGGATCCCTTAGTTAGGCAGACAAAAAAAAAAAAAAAAAGTACTGGAGAGCATATAACTGAAATGAAAAGGACAGGGGCTACTTGCCTCTAGCCATTGCTGTCACACAAGAATGCAGGCTCGGTGTTGCTAGATTTTTTTTTTTTTTTAATTTTTAAGAGAAACTGGCAATTCGGGTATTTATATGACAACATTATCCTTTTAAAGTTTAGATTATGGCTGTGATAGAGTAGCTGTAGCAGACCAACCCTCACTTCTAGAAAAAAATTAGAACTAGATAAGCATTTTTAAAATTATCTATTTGAAGTAATCAGAGGGCAACGAAGTCGGTAAGACCTTGAAAGGCTACGATCCAAGAAAAAAGAAAAACTTTCAGGTGAGCGCACCATTCTCTGCCTCTTTTTCCTTAGGGTATCTGCCAATTAGTACGTGGTACTGGACAAGAGATCAGGTTGAACTGTAAGGCTCTTAGTTTTCAGTGGACTCGTGGTCGTGGGAGAAAGAAAACAATTGGACAGTGGGCTATCAAGGTAGCCAGGTTTTGAGGGGACTAGATTCAGGAGAAGAGAACTGGAAAGCAGGTCCTGTGCTGCTTTTCTCCTTGAGGAATTTATTTATTCCCAATATGTTCAGAATGAGAGGCTGAGCACCTAAGAAGAAAGCATTAGCTAAAAAACTAGAAAGCTAAGCAGAGCTTTTGTCCTTCTCATAGTGCTAGAAAGATGAAAATTGGCATTCAAATCCTGGAAACGGGAATAGACCCCCAAAACCATCTCTTGTTTTCACTGGGGTCCTTGAAAGGCCCTACTTTAGGACTACATCAAACTAGGAATGGAGCAGTTCTCACAACATCCGAAATCCAGTTCAATGTCTCCTGTTCCCTGACTATGTGAAGGTGATCAATCCCTACTGTAACTGCCTATGAGAAAAAAAATAAGATAAATTCTCTCTGCTAGAAGTTAACATTATTCAGAGCTTTTCTATGCTCTGTATACACAGTATCAAGCACTCAATAAAAATGGTTAGTCTCAATCTTATCTCTGCCTTTACTTACTCTTTAGGTAGGGAGGCAAGCTTTGTTTTTTTCTTTTCTGAGTTATAAAAATGTTGACCATCTCTTATTCCTTTTTTACCCCTGCAAGAAATAAATAAGTAAATAATTATCATGAATGGCAGCAGCAGATAAACTCAAAAAAATAATAATAAACCAGAAACTGAGAAAAAATAGATAATGGAGATGGACCACAGGCGATCTAGATATCACACATAAGACATGGACTTTAAAGTCACTCTAATTACCACGTTCAAGACATTGGATGACAAGATGGAAAAATTTACCAGAAAATGATCATTTATCCAAAAACTATTTTAAATACAAGAAGTAAATTTATAAATGTAAGAGACACATTTAACAGTTGTCTGGGTAAAAAAGAAGGTAAAATTAGAGAACTGCAAAATATGTTAGCAGAATAAAATCAGAGGATAGCATGAAGAAAAAAAGAAAACATGCATAAATATGCGTAAGAGACATGGTGATAATGCCTGAAATGGAATTAGAGCCCCCAGAAAGGCAGAAAAGAGATAGCAAGTGGGATAGAATTTTATGGAAATACTAACCAAGAATTACTCTAAACTGAAGACGTCGACCCCTGCATTCAAGAATCTTTTTGTACCTCAAACATGAAAAATAAAAGAACTCCTAAACACATCGTGGTAAAATGTCTTTGTATTAAACTAAAATAAAACATCTTAAAGACATCCAGACAAAATATACACATTGTCTTCAAAGAAGCTATGATAAAATGTATAGCTGACTTTTTAATTGAAACAATGAAAGTCATAGGTCAGTGGAATAAAACATTTAAAGGTTTGAAAAAGAAGAAAACTAACTGCCCAGCTTCCTATACCCAGTGAAAATATCCTTTATAAATAAAGGCAAAATACAAACATTACCAGAAATACAGAAAGTGAAATAATTCATCACCTTCAGACTTATACTATAAAAAACACTAAAGGGAATTATTTAATCAAAAGAAGAGACCATAAATGGTAATATGGAAATACAGTACTGAATGAAAAGCAAAAAAGTGGTAAACACAAATTAATACTGACCAAGATAAATGATAGTAATTATCTTGTAAGATTTAAAATAAAAAAAATAGGAGTTGCTAAATGGAGGTAAAGATATCTAACGTTTGTGCATTGCTGGAAAATGACTGAACACTGGTGAAAATGCTAATTCATAGTAACTTTATTAAGTGAAAGATACTCATTATAATTCACTGGGTAAGCATTAAGAAAAAAAAAGAATAATAAAAAGAATACATAATGAACTATAAAAAACAAAATGGAAAAAACTGATTGGTCAAAAGAAGGCAAAAGACAAAAAGAAAAAAGAAAAAAGCTACTAATAATCAAATAGCAAGATGGTAGGCTTTAAAAATAAAAATAAACGATTTACTCAAAAAATAAAAATTTTCAGATTGAACAAACAATCCCAAGGTATATAATGCCGATGAGACACAGCTTAAATATATGGCACAAAAAGATTGAAAAAAAGGATAGAAAAGCTTATACCATAAAAATAATAGAAAGAAAGTTGGCATAGTATAGTAATAGCAAGTAACACAAACTTGAAGGTAAGAAACATTAATAAAGATATTCAGGGACATTTTGTAATAATATGTTAATCCAATGAGAATGTTTAAAAATTCTAATTCTAAATGATATTTACCTAATAATATGTTCTTAAAATATTTAAAACAAAAAATGACAGCAGAGACAGAAAAACTAAATAAATACACAAGGTAAAACATTTTAACAAACATATCCTGGTAACTGATAGATTTAAGAGAAAAAATCAGTAAAGATATGTAAGATTTAAGTAGCAAAATAGAATAAATCAACCTAATGGAAAAATATAAAACATGATATGCAACAACTGCTGAATAAACATTTTCTCCAAGGGCATGTGGGGTATTTACCATTTGATTGTATTTGGATCATAACGAACATCTCAATGAATTTCTAAGGACTGAAATTATTTAAAGTACATTTTCTGAGCACAGTAAAATTAAACTAAAAATCAATGTTTAAAAAACTAGAAAACCTCTGAAATGCCTTGAAATCAAGCAATATGCTTCCAAAAATCCACAAACGCAAGGATAAAAGAAGAAATTAGAATACATTGGGAATTGAATTACAATGAAATATATGCAAAATTTAAGAAATGCTGCTAAAGCTATACTTAGGAAATTTATCATTTTAAATAGCTACGTTCAAAAGAAAGATTAAAAATTAAGAGTCTAAGTATCTTTCTCAATAAGTTATGAAAAGAAAAGGTATTCAAAACCAAAGAAACTGATAGTAAATAAATTATAAAGAATAGAAAGTAATAAAATGAAAATAATACAACAAAGAAATTTTCAAAGCCAAAAGTTATATCTTTGTTAACATTAATCGAATTGGTTTACTCTATCAAAACTGAGTAAGAAAAACATAGCAAAGCCATAAATGATTAGTATTAGAACTCAGAAAGGAAACATTGTATAGATCTTACATATTAAGGAGCTATGAACAAGTTTATATAATGAATTTGGCAACATGGATGAACTGGGAAAAATTCCCTGAAAAGTGTAATTTATCAGAAATTGTGCTTTCAGTATAAACAAAACATCTGGAGGTTTCTTGTATGAGTCAGAGTCCAATAGGGAACGGAAGTCTTACCCCTAACTTAAAAAGAGATTTAATAAAATAAATTATAAACTGATACCAAAGGATTAACTGTTAAGAGGGATAAAGAGAAGTCTGACGAATAGAAGAACAGCATATTTAGGAAGTAAGCATTACCTGTCTCATAGGTCTGAGGAGAAGTTCACAAGGCCCCCCAAAGCTGAACTGTGGGCATCATTGGATGTGGCTATGGCCCACTGGGTGCCAGAGAAGTTGTTAAGGTGCCAACGGGTGGAACTTGTGAGCAAAAACCACCTCCTTGAGTGCAGGTGAAAATCACTAGAAACAAACCTACTTGGGTGAAGTGTGACTCTCTGGGAAGTCACCCACTTGGGTGCCAGCACAACTCCCTGGGATGTCACCTGCTGAGGGGCTGATACAATTTCTAGGAAGCCACCCTCTGAGTTAAGTGGGAGTTAAATAGGTATTGCTAATCCCTACTTCATTCGAGCTTTTGATTGTGGCATTAGCTTCTGCAGCTCTCTCAGAGATGAGGGATTATTCCCGCTTTACTACTTTGGTAGGGAGAGGAAATTCCAGAGACTTTCACTTAGCACTTTTTACCATGATAGCATTCACACCCATGGGTCCAGAGTGCCATTGAGCAAATTCTGCCAATTCTCAAGTATGTCTGTTCCAACTACACACACAGGAACTACATGTGGGGGTGAGTCCACATGCCCACTGGGGCCAATGAGAGAGGGACTCTGGCTATTACCTTATCACTGTAAGCCTCCAGGTTGGCCAGGGGACCACAATGGCATTCTGGAGCCTTAGGAACTAGAATCAAAGCAAGGGCAAAGGCTAGTAATTTTTTAAAGGCCTGAATATTTCCTTTTCCCCAGGGTACAATCATTTTAATAAATGGCCTCTTCCTATCCAGTGTTAATGTTTGTTTAAAAAAGATAGTGACATAAGCCTACATATTAATGGAGACATTTAGAGATTTTTAAGGAATAATAACATTTAAAGGAAGGCCCATCAAAGAGAGAAAGAGAGAACAAAAAGAACATAAAAAGACTCCAGGCTTAGGAACCACACTTCGAGATTTCCATTTTCATAGAATCTTTAATTTATTATGATTTTAATTTTGAGGAATAAAATCTTAGAAATAGTACAGAAAACACTTACGCTTCCATCATTTGTAAGTGACTGTTATCAGCATTTTGTTGTACTTCAATTTTTTAAATAAAAGAAGATATTACAGAAAAAATTTTAAATTTTATTGGATCCTGAACCTAATCCCAACCTGTCCTCCTAATAAATGTGTATAAAGGTAACCATTATCATGAATTTAGTGTATTCCCTTCTAATTTATTTTTAACTTTTACACACATATATATTTGTGAATTATGTATACTTGTCAGTGTTTTTAATATGCAAAAATGGAATTTTACTATTTTTATTCAGCATATTATAGATCTATTCATTGAGACATATATAAATTTAGTCTATTTCTCTACATTGTATCATGTTTTAAAGATATTGAATACATTTAAAGTAGTATAAGTGATATGAGTATTATGAAACACAAAATATAGTCAGTATCCTTGAGCCTCCCAACCAACCCAAGAATTAAAAAATTTTAATAACTTGCATCTATTTCTGCACAGCTTTTATACAATTTTATCACATTTAAAGGTGTATCTGAAATGGTTTTTTAAAATTAGTTTTGGTGGGTTTTAAACTCTATTGTGTTGTTTTAACACTTTCCTTTTTCTCTCAACATTATGTTTCTAAGACTAATTTGTGATGTTTTGTTATTTCTCATTCATTTATGCCAGTGGCTGTATAGTATTCCAATGGCTGAATATATCACAATAAAATCACTTCTCATGTCAATGGACATTTAAATTTTTGTTTTGTTTTATTTATCATTGTAAACAGTTTTATACATTTTTACTGATGTGGTACACATGTGCAATAATATCACAAGAATATATATCCAGAAATCAAAAATGTAATAGCAGGATTGTAGAATATGTGAGTGGCCATCATTACATGATATTTTTCCTTAAATTTTCTTCCTCTCTGGCTGCTTTTAATATTTTCTATTCGTCACTGGTTTTGAATAATTTTATTATGAAATGTCTTAATATAGCTTTTTTCCTGTTTCTTGTAATTGATGACTCATTGAGTCTCTCATATCTGTGAGTTTAGAGTTTTTTTTCCAATTTAGAAAAATTTTAACCATTATTTCTTGAATTTTTTGTTCTCTACCTCCCTTCAGGGACCTTGATTATATGTATAATTAAACCTGTTGAAGTTTTATTACCATGATATACCCCTTCATTTATTTCACTCTTAATTTGTCTCAACATTTTTTTGTAGTTTTTAGAGTATAAATCATGGCCATATATATCCCCATGTATTTCATAATTTTTGATGTAGTGGTAATGGGTACTTTTAACGTTTGAATTATAGGTTTTTTGTTGCTAGAATATAGTACTATTGATTCTTGTATATTAACTTTGTATCTGTGATGTTGTCATACTCACTTATTAGTTATATTAACATTTTCCAGATTCCTTGGGTATTTTTACATCAATATTTATGTCATCTTTGAATGAAGCTTGGTTTACTTATTCCTCTCTAATGTTTACACCTTTTTCTTGAAGGCATTGTCTGGGACATCCAATAAAATATTGGAAGGCAAAAATAATGTTTATTTATTTAATTTCAGTATGCTAAAGACATTGTCTTCAGAGTTTCATAGTTTCTTACGGGAAGTTCGCTGTAATTTTTGTTTGTATTCCTCAGGATATGGAGTTCCTTTATTCTCTGGCTGCCTTCATGACTTTCTCTTTATTTTTGATTTTCAGCAGTTTAACTATGATGTCACTAGGGGTTTATGTGTGTGTGTCTATGTGTGTGTGTGTATGTGTGTGTGTGTGTGTTTACCCTACTTGCAGTTCTCTGAAACTCTTAAATTTATGGTCTGTCGTCTTTCATTAAAGTTGGAAAATTTCAGCCATTATCTCGTCAAATATTCCTTTTGCCTCGTTTTCTGTTTTCCATTCAGTATCCAATTACACATATGCTATTTATCTAATATTATCCCTCAGATTTTGGATACTCTGTTCAGTTTTTATTTGTTTGTATATTTTTTATTTAACTATTTTTCTCCTTATGTTTCAGATCAAATCATCTCTTTGGTCTCTTTTTTAAATTCCCTTATTCTTTCCATTCATGTATCAAACTTTTGATAAACCAATCATTGAGTTTTTTTATCTTTCATATTGTGGTTTTTTAAATTCTAGCACTTTTATTTGACTCCTTTCTTTGGCTTTCCTTTTTCTATTGACATTTTCTATCTGTGTACAATGTTAATCTTTTCCATGAGTTATTTTAACATATATATCATTGTAATTTTGAAGTCCTCATCTGATAGTTCCAACATCTAGGCCACCTCTAATTGCTTTGACTGCTGTATCTTTTGATAATTACTTTTGTTTTGATTATTTTCTGTCTCAAAATAATCAAAGTAATTGACTGAATGCTAGACATTGTATGTAGAACAGCAGAGGCTGAGGCCTATGTGCTAAGTTTGTGTTGAAAATTATTTGCAAAACTTTTGTGTTGAAAATTAGCACATACATTTTTCTTTCAGGTAAAGAGTTTGGAGTTTAGTTAATTGAGTGTATTTGGGTTTTGTTGTTGAAATAGTTACTCTGAAAGCCCTGTGGACCTCAAATTCCTCCAGCAGCAGCTATTGTAACTTTGTGGTCAATGTTGGGCATGGGGTGTAATTTTGTGGTCAATGTTGGGCATGGGGTGTTGAAGCCTTTTTTTCTACTTCAATTTTAGTTTTTTTGTAGGTCTTGTTTCGCTCTACTACATAGATTATTTCTCTTTATGCTGTCTTTCCCCCAAGCAGTACTTTCCCCCAAGCAATGCTACTACTGGTTAATAGGTATAATATGTATGGAAGGAGCAGAGATTCTGGATTCTCTTGCTTCAACCTCAGTTTTAATCAGGTACTGCATACTTGATATCATGGTTAGGGTTTTCTCAGTATGACTTTCCCTTCCTTCTATGGCTGCCAAACTTTGCCAGCTGCCTATGGGGAGATCTTGGGCAAGAGAGCACTTCCTGCCCCTCCCCAGTGGTCACCAGTCTTTGGTTTGCAGCAGTGCAACATCCTCAAACTCAGGAGGTTTTTCCCCTTCCCAATGGAAAACAGTTCTTTCACTCTTCCCTCAATGCATTTTCCTTTGCCTCTCACTTATTACTCAGCACGAGGACTGTGCTTAAGGATATTTCCTACATCTCCCTTAGGAGCCTACAGGTTTGACTTCTCTTATCTCAGTATCAGTTCACCTTTTCCTGGGACCCTGGACAGGAAGGTCTCCTAGCCTGTTACCTAGAGTCAGAAGGCTTTTTTCCCCTGCTCCTACCCCAGAACAATGAATCTTTGCTTACGCCTTGTGGGAAAGAGGTTTTTCTGCTTTCCCTCAAGCAGTTAAAGGTTTGTACTTTGCAAGAGAGAAAGGGACTGGAGAATGAGGAGAGGTCTCATGCCTGTGCACCTCCAAGGAGTCTCTCTCAGATCTCCGCTCTGTCCACAATCTTTTGAGTGAGCATCTGATGAAGGACCATAAGAAATAATTTTGTAGTGCATGTGGACTCCTCTTGTGTCTGAGGTTCTCAGGAATTTTCAATGTTATTCTGCCCCTCAGAATTACAAAATGTGGATGTCTATTCTTACCTACTATTATGTGGGTCACTTCTTCCTTCTGTGCTCTGCAAAGATGAAAAGATCTGTGTGTCCTGACTTTGCTGAGAGGGTCTTGTCAGATTTTGGAATTTAGGGCACCAAGGTGCCTTGCAAACTTAGCTCCCCATGGGTTTCTTGAAAAGTGATTGTTTTGTAGATTATCTGGGGGTGGTTTATGCATTGTTTTTAGCTTGAGATTGATTTTTGTTTATGGCTTTCTAAATTCTAAGATAAATTCTAATAAGTCTTTTCTATAAACATCTCAAATCATCTTTACGATAATTTTATAAAGACGATGTTTTTGGATTTACTGGAGATTTAACATTTTATATTTGCATTGTATCATTTTTTTTAATTATGGTAAGAATATTTAACATGAAGTCTACCCTCCTAACAAATTTTTAAATGGACAATACATTATTGTTAACCATAGGCACAATGTTTCATAGAAGATATGTAGAACTTAATCATCTTGCATAACTGCAACTTTATACACTTTGAATAACAAATCCCTATTTCCCTTTTTCCCCAGCTCCTGGCAACTGCCATTCTATTTTACATCTACATGTTTGAATATTTTGTATACTTTATATAAATGGTATCAGCAGTATTTGTCATCTGTGACTAGATTATTTCACATAGCATAATGTCCTCAGGGTTTATCTGTCTTGTCACATATGGCAGGATTTCCTTCTTTTTTAAGGCTGGGAAATATTCTACTGTATGTATATACCATTCTTTTTATCCATTTATTTACCAATTGACATTTAAATTGTTTCCACATCTCGGCTATTGTGAATAATGCTGCAATAAACATGGGAGTGCAAATATCTCTTCAAGATCCTGTTTTCCTTTCTTTTGAAATTGAGGTAGTGAGATTGCTGGATCATATGGTACTTCTATTTTTGATTTTTTGAGAAGGTGCCACACTGATTTTCCAAAGCAGCTGCACTATTTTACATTCCCATTGACAGTATACAAGGATTCCAATTTCTCTACATCCTTACCAGCATTTGCTATCTCTGTTTTTTGAATTTTTTGTTTTTATAATAGCCATCTTAACAGAGGTGAGATGACATATCATTTTGTTTTGATTTGCATTTCCCTGATGATTATTGAGGTTGAGCACCTTTTCATGTAACTGTTGACCATTTGCATGACTTTTCTGAGGAAGAGTTTATTCAAATTATTTGCCCATTTTTAATTGGGTTATTTGGTTTTTTGTTATCAAATTGAAGGAGTTCCTTATATACTTTGGATATTAACCCCTAATCAAATGTATGGTTTGAAAATATTTTCTGCCATTCAGTTGATTTTCTTTTCACACTGTATTTTGTTTCCTTTACTGTGCAGAAGCTTTTAAGTTTGATTTAGTCCCATTTGTTTATTTTTGCTTCTGTTGCCTGTGCTTTTGGTGTCATATTCAAGAAATCATTGCCAAATCTAATGCCATGAAGATTTTTTCCCTATTTTTTTCTAAGAGTTTTATAGTTTTAGGTTCTATGTGTAAGTCTTTAATTCATTTTGAGTTAATTTGTGTGTGATATAAAGTAAGGTCAAAATTTATTCTTTTGTATGTGGACATACAGTTTTCCTAACACCATTTGTTGAAGAGACTATCATTCCCCCAGCCCCCACCCCACCATTATGTATTTTTGATATCCTTGTGAAAGATCAGTTGCTCATATATGCATGGGTTTATTTTCAGGCTTTTTATACTATTCCATTGTTCTACATGTCTGTTTCTGTCCAAGCAACACACTGCTTTAATACTGTAGCTTTGTATTATATTTTGAAATCAGGAAGTATGATGTCTCCAGCTGTATTATTTTTTTCAGCAACCTTTTTTCTATTTGGGTTTCTTTGTCATTTCCCATAAATTTTAGGATTTTTTTTTCTGGTTTTGTAAAAAATATCACTTGATAGTGATTACATTGAACCTATAGATCATTTTGGATAGTAGGTCCACTTTAATATTATTTTTTCAAATCCGTGAATCCACGAACATGGGATATCTTTCCATTTATTTGTACCTTCTTAATTTTATTTCATCAACATTTTAACATTTTTAGTGTATAAGACTTTCGCCTCAAGTTCATTGCTAAGTATTTTAGTCTTTGTGATAATATTAATGTTATAAATGATACTATTTTCTTAATTTCCTTTTCAGAAAATTTATTATTGGTTCATAGAAATACAACTGATTTTTGTTTTTTCTTTTTGAAACGGAGTCTCACTCTGTCGTCAGGCTGGAGTGCAATGACGTGATCTCAGCTCACTGCAATCTCCATCTCCTGGTTGCAAGCTATTCTTATGCCTCAGCCTCATGAATAGCTGGGATCACAGTCACGTGCCACCACATCCAACTAATTTTTGTATTTTTAGTAGAGACGGGGTTTCACCATGTTGGCCAGGATGGACTCGATCTTCTGACCTTGTGATCCACCCGCCTCAGCCTCCCAAAGTGCTGGGATTACAGGTGTGAGCCACCATGCCCGGCCTTATAACTGACTTTTTTATGTTGAGTTTGTATCCTGCAACTTTACTAATTTCATTTATTAGTTTAACAATTTTTTTTGCCTGTGTGGCCTACTTAGGGTTTTCTACGTGTAAGAGCCTGTCATCTGCAAAGAGAGATAATTTCTTCTTTTCTAATTTGGATGATTTTCAATTATTTATTTTTATTATTATATTTTTTCCTGTTGTTCTGACTTGGACTTTCAGTACTATGTTGAGTTAAACTGGTAAGAGTGGACATCCTTGCTTTTGAATCTTAGAGAAAAACCTTTCAGTTTTTTTACCGTTGAGTATAATGTCAATTATAAGCTTTCCATAGGTAGCCTTTCTAGGTTGAGGTAATTTCCTTCTATTTCTAGTTTGCTGAGATGATGTTTTTTAAAATCATAAAAGGGTGTTGAATTTTACCAAATACTTTTTCTGCATATATTGAGATGATCGTGTGATTTTTATCTTTTGTTCCATTAATGTGGTGTATCACATTAATTGATGGGTTATGTTGCACCTAGGGATAAATCCTGCTTTGTCATGTTATATGACCATTCAGTGCTGTTGAATTCAGTTTACTAGTATTTTGTTCAGTATTTTTTGTGTCTGTGTTCATCGGGAATACTGGCTTATGGTTTTCTTGTATCGTTTTTGTCTGGTTTTGGTATCAGGGGAATGATGGCCTCAAAAAATCAGCTTAGAAGTGTCTGTTCTCTTCAATTCTTTGAAAGTAATTAAAAAGTACTGGTGTTAATTCTACTTTAAATGTTTAGTAGAATTCACCGGTAAAGCTATGTAGTCCTGCACTTTTTTGGTTTTTTTTTTTTTGAAGATTTTGATTATGGATTTATTCCCCTGAGTAGTTATAGGTCCATTCAGAATTTCTGTTTCTTCATAATTCAGTTTCTGTAAGTTGTACATTTCTAAAAATTCATTCATTTTCTTTACTTTCTCTGTACCACCTCACCTTGTATCTGAAAATACTTTCCTGTAATAATGTTTCTTCTTTCAGAGTTGCTTAAGAAATTTTTGTAGCAATTTTCTGGTGATAAATTCTATCAGTTTTTGGATCTCTGTAAATATATGTCTCATCCTTATTATTGAAATGAATGTTTGTGATCATAAAATTCCTTGTTGACAGTTATTTTGAACAGCAAAGACCAATCACCTTAATAGTTTAACAATTCTCCTGAGTGGTCAATTGATTTTGCACATGGCTTTTACCTGTGTTTGGTGCTTGAATCTGCTGTAAGAGCCTCCAAGCAAGGACATCAGTTGACTCAGAGTCAGGTGATGAGAGTCCGATGAGCACAATGCTATCTAGAGTCATGATGAAAATTCCACAGTTAATAGAATCTCCTAGTTTCTTAAGTCATTCCAACAATTCCCAAATATTCTCCTCACTGTATAGCCATTTTATTATTGCCTGTTATTCTATTGAAAAATGGGAATAGAATGAACGATATATGAGAGCTCTCAGTACTTCTTGTGAGGTCATCCTCATTCTCATAAAATGCAAAATAGGCAACTACTATCTCAGCTGACTAAATCCCTGAAATTGTGTTGTTCTGGACCCCGAAATAGCCTTAAAATAAGTTTTACTTTGGCAGTAAATCTACCAAATGCATACTCAATAAGCCCTGGGCTTTTTCCAAAGAAACATCCATGATCATTGTCCCCTGAAAACTGCTTTGCCCACTTTCATGATACCTCACTTTTCTGATTTTCTTCCTTTCTCACTTGTCACTCCTTCCCAGACATATTGGATAGATCCCATTATCTAAACTCTAGAGTTGGAATGTTCCACAGATCAGAGCAAGGCTGACTCTTCTTCTCCATGTTTACTATCTTCCTTGGTGATATCATCCAAGTCCATAATTTTAAGTATCTTCTAAATGCAAATGACTGTGAAATTTATATTTCAGCCCTTACATCTCCCGCTGAGTTCCATGTGTCCATATGTCAACATCAACATCATAATGTTGGGCGCATCTGAAATTCAATATGGTCAAGAAAAAACAATGAATTCCACCGTTTTCTGGGCCCCAGGCTTCATCTTCCCTGTTACTCTGTGTCTTAGTTAACTCCACCCTCATGTACCCAATTGCTCAGGCCAAAGGAGAAAGGCCTTATCCTCTCCTTTCCTCATGTCCATATCCAATCTATTAGCAAATCTGTCACTTCTATTTCTCAAATATATTCTGGTTCTGTAAACTCATTGCCCCGCTATTAAATTGTTACTACCTCTTAGTTTACTCAAGTTTATCACTTTACAACTGGGCAATTTTCCTGGCCTCCTAACAGTTATTATTTTAAGTTTTAATTGAGTTTGTTTTAGGTGGAATTCTGTAAAAGACTCATTTGTCCCATTTGCTATTGTATTCTTGATATTTAGAATAGTGCATATTAGATGCTAAATAGATATTAGTTGAATGAATGAATAATACATGTGAGGTTTCATACCAAAAGAGCACTTTTCATAGTTTTACAAATTCTCACTTAATTCACCCATAAATTTATAAATTCTTTGTCAGAACATGTGTCCTGACATTTTATACCACTGAAAACATGAGCAAAAGCAGTTCAGGATAATAGCAGCTCATTATTTTATTACTATCAAAGATACTCCATTTGGGCATCTTCACTCATGGTGTTCTGATTGAAGACTCAAAGGAAATCTTACTAGTCTTCTGCCTCTGGAAGATCTTACTAGTCCTCCTCAAGAAATCAGTACTCCAAGAAGTCTAAGAAGAATTATTCTTTTGAAGATATTCTTCAGAACTTATGCCCTTTATTAATCCATGCATTTAGAGCATATTATTAAAATTCCACAGTTAATAGAATCTCCTAGTTTCTTAAGTCATTCCAACAATTCCCAAATATTCTCCTCACTCTATAGCCATTTTATTATTGCCTGTTAATCATCCCAAACCCAAATAATCTCATCTAACCCCACTGGGTAAACATCACCTTCCTATTGAGGTGATAAAAATCTGAGTACCAGAAATGGGTAAAACGGAAGATGGAGAAAAGAAGCTGGTTGTAATGTCAGAGAGGCCCAGGCTCCAGGTTTGGCTCTGTTGCTTTGTGGGGCATGAATTTGAGGAAGTAGCCTATTCTCTGCAAATCTCATTTTTCCTACCTGAGAAAGGTTACCAATATGCCTGTCCTGCAAGATCCTTGTAAAGTGTAGGCATAATCTACCTGGCCGGGCACACAGGGGAAAAGTTCAGGCCCCATGCTTGGAGCTAGTTAGCTTTTTTTTTTTTTTTTTTTTCGGAGTTTCACTCCTGTTGCCCAGGCTGGAGTGCAATGGTACAACCTTAGCTCACTGCAACCTCCACCTCCCCGATTCAAATGATTCTCCTGCCTCACCCTACAGAGTAGCTGGGATTACAGGTATGTGCCACCACGCCTGGCTAAATTTTTTTGTATTTTTAGTAGATATGTTGGCCAGGCTGGTCTTGAACTCCTGACCTCAGGTGACCTGCCTGCCTCAGCCTCCCAAAGTGCTGGGATTACAGGCGTGAGCCACTGCGCCCAGCCACTGCTAAGCTCTTGAAAACTCTTCTGTGTCATCCCTCCAAGGGCTGTCTTTTGGCCACTGTCAATCAGCTGTAACTGACTACTGTAACGAACACCAGTGGCAGGACCTACCTCTTCCCAAGATCCAGATAACTTGGGGGAAGTAAGAAATGGGGAGTCCTGAGACAGTTGCTATGAGTCTTACTCATTAAATTAAATGTAGATACTCAATCTGACTTATACAGTCATGTGGGAGATGATCAATAAACAATCGAGAATGAGTTAACAAATGAAGATGGAGGTTGTTCTTCATCAGTTACTTCCTAGATAGTAGAGCCACATGTTTCATTGTTTTGTTGTACTTTACAGTTCAGAAACCTCTGGACTTAGCAGATGGTACAAAAATGAGTGCGGCTGTGTCAAGGGACTCAGAAGCAAGGAGGGTGGGGGGCGGGGGGAATTGTGAGTCAAGGGAGAGCAGAGATTTCGTTCTGAAGAGCAAATCCTTACTGGGTCAAGGCCGTTTTTGCATAATTCTATTATCACCAAGAAGAAGAGAAATAATCATATTAGGTGTGTGCTATACTGCGCGACATGGCTTGTCTTACCTTACTTTTTGAAGTCACACAGGTTTAAGTGCTTTGTGTGAGTGAGTTGTTCAGAGGCACCTGATCAATAAGGCATGTGCTGTCAGGGTAAAGCAGGGAAGTTTTTGATGTTGACAATGACATACATTCTCATGCAGAAAGGAGTAATCCATTTGGTCACAGCAATAAAAAATGTTGTGTGTGTATTGCTTTAGAGAACAGAGACAGTGCCATCAGGGAAGGCTGCTTCTAGGCAAGCCAGCCACAGGACACCAGCACGCTGGTGGGTCAGCCCATGACCAAGAGGAGCCCTTTATTGCACCTCCCTGTCCTCTGTATGAAAAAATGGGCATTTGCACAAGCAACTGAGTAGTGTTACTGAGATCACTGACTCCCCCCATCTTCTGATTACAGAGCCCGGGCATCTCATTAGGTAGCATTGAGTTTCTGCCCAGCATTGCCTCTTCCTGAAGCCCAGTGCAGTTCACAGCAAGACCTGTGCCCATCCAGGCTCTGCTGGTTCCAGGTGGGGCTTGTACAAAGCCTCCTCTATGGTGGACCAGAGGTGGCCAGGGAAACATTAGCGCTTCCATCTTTCCAGCCCATAGCTCTTGTTCTCTTTCTTCAGATGAGGTATCTCATCTGGTAGTGGCCACCTGAAAACGCATCAGAGACAGTCTAAAGAAGAGAACACCAAATAAGGAAGGTATCAATCTTTTTAAAGGTGTAAACACTCTCCATCGTTGAACAGTGTTGGCTTCGTAACAAAATGTCCTCCTTTCTAAATCCTCTATTCTACCTCAGCCTCTATGAATGATGGCAGGCTTGGCACAAGATGCTAATACTCTTGTTTTAAAGAGGAAAAAAGCTATCTCACCTCATGTAGCTCCCAGCTTATGGTGGAGAAGCAGTCTGCAAAAACAAGCACAATGCAAAGGGGAGGTAGCAATGAATAGTGCCTAAAAGTATGGGCTGTAGAAATAGGGACTTCTTTCCTCCAGACTCCACCTTTCTATCTATTCACTGGGTATCTTTACCTACTTAGCCCTTCGGTACCTCCAGTTTTGTTACTTCATACATCTGTAATGAGGACAAAATAGGATCATACCTGTGATCCTTAGCATGATTTGGGCATTTAGTTGATTTTTAATAAATGTTAATACTTTAAATAATAATTACCATGGAGAAATCTCTGTACTGTGTTCTTCAGATGCACAAAGAAGGGAGGGGCCAATTCTAATTAAGATGGTAAAGAAAGCCTTCCTGTAAGTGAATTCTGAAAGATGATAATGGTTATGATTTTTATTGTTACAATTGTATTTTAAAGCAGTTACTGTGTCCTGGTGTCTGTGTTAAGTACTTACAGGTGGTGTCTTCTGTGCTCACAAAACGACCATAAAAATTAACTAAACTGCCCTTACTCCCATTTTATGGATGAACATAAGTGAGTATAGTCTGATTAAAAACAAATAATCTGTGAATGCATAGAGAAAATAATGAAATATTATTCAGCCTTAAATAGAAGGAAATCCTGCCGTTTGCAACCACAAAAATAAACCTGGAGGTGATTATGCTAAGTGAAATAAACCAGGCAAAGTGTATGATCTCACTTAAATGTGAAATCTAAAAAAAAAATCAGACAAGCAAAGAGTAGGAAGGTGGTTATTAGACAGTAGGAGGTGGGGGAAGTCAGGGCATATTGGTCAAAGGGTCTAAACTTTAAGTTGTAAGATGAACAAGTTCAAGGAATCTGATGTATAGCATGGTGGTGATGGACATGTAAATTAATTCAAGTGTAGTAATTATTACACAATGGATACATATATAGAACAATCACATTGTATGCCTTGTGTATATGCAATCTTTGTCAATTAAATATTTTTTAAAAACTAGTAATAAAGTTCAGAAGATAGAACTAAGAGCTTCCAAATGTGCCCTTACAGAGCAAACACAGACTTGCCGTATATGTACAAAGCGAAAGCAAACTTTATTATCAATTGTCACCTCTCTGGCCCCTGTGGGAAGGAAGGAGAGTCCCCTGGCGCTGATGGGGTATTTGTTTTCACCCCTGCAGGCAGGGCCCAACACACACTGATCCCAGAGTTTCAGTTTCAGCCAAGAGGGAACTGGGAGTCCATCTCTCCAGATGAGAAGAAAGAAGAACAGCACAGGATAGAATGTAGTCCTGTTATGTGTCTATGCGTGTTCAGAAAAGACCAGCACACTTATGTCAAGAGGCCAACAGAAGTCACATCATGGCTCTTGATAAGAGCAGCCAGGCCTTTGCAGACCACTCACATTTATGCAGATAATCCACAAGTCCTCCCAAACCACAGGGCATTTGCAGTGAAGCTACTGAACTATTACAACATTGCATTCTCTTGCTTAAATCGTTAAGACTTACAGGCTTCAACTGGTTTAGGCAAGAGTTTGGTGAGCAAAGGGGAAAGGTCCTTATTAAAAGCTAAACTGCTTAGAGCATCCAGATAACTCAAGAGATTTTTCTGGGGCTCATTCCTGTGGGTATTCTTCACACAGGAAGAACATGAAAGGACACACCCAAAGCGGTCTTAGGAGGGTAAGAACAGGCACAGAGTTGTGGAAAAGCATGGTGTGTATTCAGTGCTCATCAAGTTCTTTGGTATGATTAAGGCTTAGAGTGTTGGGGGAGGGTAGAAAAAGTTAAGACCAAAGAATTATGCCTAGGCCAGTATGGAGGACTTTGTACTTTAGGCTACTGAGCTCTGGCTTTGTTTTGTATGCTTTCAAACTATTTTATAGTTGTTTAATGACTCTTGTATTCACATTAGCACTTACAGTAGCTGGAGTAAAAATACGTAGCATAGGCAGCCACTGTAGTTTTCCATGCCCATGGCAGACATTACTAATTGATCATAGCACTCTCTCCCTGAGCCTGAAGGCAATTTAAGAAATTCTTCATTGGAGCCCTCTAGACAGCTATTAACAATTGATCAGAGTTTTCATGACTTAAAACCTATTTTCCATCCCAAGCTCATGAGGAAGCCAAGTGTGTATGTGACAGATAAAGGTAGAGTCTTTCTGGCTGAGGCCCTGGGATGGTCAAGGAGGCGGAGTCAATGGTGCACTAGAGCTGACTTCACATTTCTTGCAAAATCTCATGGTGCTGGTAGTTTGAAATTGACCACAGTGGGAGTGTCTGTATTATAGAAACTAGCCAAATCTACAAATAAGGATTTTGTGGGAGGTTTTTGTTTTCACTTTTGGGGAGCTGGTTGTTAAACATTTGCCAGCACAATACTAAGCTAGGGGCTGGGGGCAGAAAAAGGATGTCTATACTTCAAAGCCCTAAATTGCCTTCTCTCCCCACCTTTCCCTGCAAACACTTGAGCGAACCAATCCTTCAGGGTGACAACCATGGTAGGAAGTGACCAGCCACAAAAACTTTTGAGTGTGCTTTTGTTTAAGACCAGATTTGTACTTTAGAAAGGCAACCCTGGCTGCAATGTATTGGATAGACTGAAAGGGTGTAAAGTCACAGAAAATATCAGAGGCAAGAATGCTAGAAGGTAATCTAATGTCCTTGTTCAAACAAAGGTTAATGAGTCCTGAACTAAGGCAGGAGCAGAAGGAATAAAGAAGAGAGGACAAATATAATAGATGTTAGTGAAACAGAGATGATAGGACTTATTGGTTGATTGAGTGTCAAAGTGAAAAAAAATAAAAATATTCAAATTT
This sequence comes from Macaca fascicularis, assembly GCF_037993035.2. Classification (NCBI taxonomy): domain Eukaryota; kingdom Metazoa; phylum Chordata; class Mammalia; order Primates; family Cercopithecidae; genus Macaca; species Macaca fascicularis. Next base: position 40,333,755 of record NC_088382.1, read on the forward strand.
CAAGTGGTCTTGCTATTTACCATGACAGGGTATACAGGAGTAGCAGATTTTGGTGGAAAATTGATGGCTTAGGTTTAGAGCAAGTTGAGATGCCTGAGCAGTAGGTAGAGGAGGCTGAGGCTCAGAGGCACAGGGTTAACCAAAAAGGATTTTCAAAGTCAGAAGATGGTGGGAAATTGACACCAGGTGATTAGAGGGAATCGCTGGGGGACAATATGAAGTAAGATGTCCAAAGAAGAAACATGGAAACATGATGTTTAGAGGGCACACAAAGAAATGAGTCAGCAAAGGTCAGAAGGATTGGCCAGTGGAGGAGGAGGAGAACTGGAAGATAAGCAAACGGAGTTAGAGGATCAGATGGCCATGGATGCAAAATGCTGGGTCGGGGTCAAGGAAGATGCAGTCCAATGGAGAGCAGGATTGGTGTAGCTGTGAGAAGACTGCAAGAGCCTTTTGCCAGAGCAGTTTCTGTGGAGTGCAGGGAGAGAAGGAGCCAAGCTGCAGTTTGTTTGAAGAAGGAAAACTGGGAGGTGGACAGATGGAAAACAAGTCAAGAAGCAAGAATTTGTAGGCTTGGATGGTAAGAAAAGAAAAGAAAAGAAAAGAAAAGAAAAGAAAAGAAAAGAAAAAAAAAAGAAAAGAAAAGGAGGTGTAGGATCAGGGGAGGACTTTAAGATGGACAACATGCTTGATCATAATTTTATGATATGAAGAAGGAGCCAATCCAGATGGACTTGCCATTTGGGAAGGAGAAAGGGAATCCCAGGTGCAACAAAGTCCTTGGGGTGATAGGAGCATTGTCAGTCAAGGGTACAGGTGGAAGGAATGGCTTTAAACTAGAGAAATAACAGCTCTTCCTACAAGACCTGAAGGAGGGTGTGAAAATAAATGCAAATATGAACAGCTTTTCAATGGTTGGAGTTTGAGGGTGTTTATGCCTGATAATTTCAGTTGCCTCTTGAAGTCTGAAAAAGTTTAAGTAGAGGAGTAGAAGTTTGAATTAAGCACTGTTGGGAATAGAACAGGTCATAACACTCTGCTTTAAACCTACATTACATTTTAATGGTATAATGCCCATACATGATTTTATTGTACTGTTGTGTTTTGTCTATTTTGTGTCTCCCTGAGTAGCTGTACCATCAAAGTCATAATAGCATGGCTCACACAGCATTACTAGTGCTTATTTGATTACCTGCTTTCCATGTAGCAGTAATCCTTGATAGGAAAGGAATAGTGTGTCTAGCCTAGCAAAGCACCTGAAATATAATTAATCATTAACAAATGTTTGTTGAATGGATGAATGATTAAGCTGTAGATGTCTAAATTAGTCCAGTCTTTCCAACTAAACTGTTAACTCCAGGGTGGGGATTGTGTCTTAAACTTGGTTGGATCACTCAGCATGTTTGGTACAAAGGAACTACACAATAATGACGCATTAAAATGAATCAAAGGTTGGGTGCAGTGGCTCACACCTGTAATCTCTGCATTCTGGGAGGCCAAGGAAGCTGGAGGATCGTTTGAGCTCAGGAGTTCGAGGCTAGCCTGAGCAACATGGCAAGACTCCACCTCTACAATTTTTTTTTCTTTAATTAGCCAAAAGTGGTGGTGCACACCTATGGTCCCAGCTACTTGGGAGGCTGAAGTGGAAGGATCACTTGAGCCTGGGAGTTTGAGGTGACAGTGAACCGTAATTGCACCACTGCACTCCAGCCTGGGCAACAGAGTGAGACCCTATCTCTAAATAAATAAATAAGTAAATAAATAAATAAATAAAATTGAGCTACATAAAGACCAAAGTGTGAATGTGAGAAATCAAGAAGTGCCTTCCAAAGGAGGAGCTTGAGATGAGATGAAATGATGGAGGAATGAAATTCAAAACTAGCTAAACCTTTAGAAGAAAATACAATCTTTTTCTTCCCACAGCTTTCCGTCATTATTATGTAAGTTTTAGGTAAAGGATCTTTCGAACATCCCAGTGCTTGGCATTTTCCATTTCTAAGTGGAATGGTCCAATCATTACCAGAATCTCTCATCCAACCTATTCTCTGGTTTCTTGGACCTTAATCCCCATGGTCTAGAAACTGAGGTCCAGATAAAGGAGCCAATTATTGACTATTTCCCTGCTTTGTGGTTTTTCTAGTTCTAAAACTGTGCTCCCAACTGCCAGCCCTCTGTAACAATGAGAGAGAAACCCTTCAGGCAGGCAAGGAGAAGCAGCTTCTCTCTGCTTTGCCCTGAAGGGTCCCATAGCAAATGACAGTGGCAGGGAAATGTCTTAATAGAGCCTGCTGTTTAGCATAATTGATGTTCAGATGCAGCCCTGGTAGAAACAAGACCAGTTAATTGGTCTCTCAACCTACATTAGCTGTTGCATTGCAGCCAATTAGGCAGGGGCCAGAGGGCCCTCTGCTCGGTCATTAGAGCCCTGCACGCTGAGGTGGGGAAGGGCAGCAGTTAGGGAGCGAAGCTGGTGTGAAGGGCTTTGATGAGGTGTGTGTGCAGCTGCACCACGGCCAGAGCCATCTGTCCATTTAGGAGTGCGAGACCCTCAACGACCAATCCTAAAGGTGACAAAAGGAAGGTGACATTCAGGAGAGGGAAATTTGGGCACTCCCCAAGGGGTGAAGTGCTAGAGGAAATTTTGAAGATCATAGATTTGAAGAACATTGTCCTACAGCAAATATTTATGATGAATGAAGAGCCCGTGTCTATTCTCTGAGCCTTGATGTTATGAGGAATGCCCTGGATATAAAAAGGAAGGACCAGGCCGGGGGTGTTGGCTCACAATCCCAGCACTTTGGAAAGCTGAGGCGGGTCGATCACCTGAGGTCAGGAGTTCACGACCAGCCTGGCCAACATGGCGAAACCTGGTCTCTATTAAAAATACAAAAAAAAAAAAAAAAAATAGCCAGGCGTGGTGCAGGCGTGGTGGTAGGCACCTGTCATCCCAGCTACTTGGGAGGCTGAGGCAGAATTGCTTGAACCTGGGAGGCGGAGGTTGCAGTGAGTTGAGATTGCACCCTTGCACTCCAGTCTGGGTAACAGAGGGAGATCTGCGGACCAGTGGCACCACAATCATCTGGCGGTGTCCTAGGTAGACAGGCCTCAGGCTCACTCCTGACGTGCTGAATAGGAATCTACAGTTTAAGAAGCTTTCCGGGTGTTTTATATGCCCATTAAAGTCTGAGAAGTCGTGCTCTAGGCCAAGGGTCAGCAAACACCCTTCATTGGCACACAACCATATCCATTCCATTACCCATTCCTCATGGCCGCTTCCACACTTCCATAGAGGAGCAGAGAATTTGCAACAGAGACCCAATGGCCCACAAGCCTAAAATATTTACTCTCTGACCCTGTTTTACAGAGAGAGTTTGCCAACCCCGACTCAAGGCTGCACTGACCAGGATGGCGGAAATCTCTGTAAGGAACCCATGTGACAAACATTTCTGTTCATCCTCAGAAGATAGGCTAACCCCAGATATTTAATTTATTGTTTAAATATAGTCATAGGGGCTGGGTGCGGTGGCTCATGCCTCTAATCCTAGCCCTCTGGGGGACCGAGGTGGGTGGATCATTTAAAGTCAGGAGTTCGAGACCAACCTGGCCAACACAGTGAAATCTCGTCTCTACTAAAAATACAAAAATTAGCCAGAAATCACTTGAACCCGGGAGACAGAGGTGCAGTGAGCTGAGATTGCGCCACTGCACTCCAGCCTGGGCAACAGAGAGAGATTCTGTCTCAAAAAATAAACAAACGAATCAATAAATAAATAAACAAGTCATAGCTGTGTTGTGTCAAACCCCTGTTAACCTCAGTAGGGAAGGCATCAGGTTTGAGAGGCTGAAGAAGAGACTCAGAGACGTGGGATTTTATTTTGGGTTTATATAAGGAGAAAGAGTCCAGTGGTGGTGGACTGGACAAGAGATCCACCTTCTTTGGTCCAGGGACAGCAGGCTAGCCAGGAAAACCATGGCCACCTGCAAACATCATGCAGTTTCTATGGCATTTTTACTTCGCACCCTCCAGCCAAAGACCTCTACCTGGCAATCTTTATTTAACCCAAAACTGGGGACCTCAATCCCCTGTATAGAATGTGTTCCACAGGACAGGCGCGGGGCTCAGATGTTTATCAAAAATAAGGAACAAATCTCTGGGTTGGCCACTCCCACATTCCCTAGCTCAGAACACACATGCAGGTGCATCTGTCCTACGGGGTCATTCTAAGGGTCTGCTTAAATCATTGCTAGCAAGTGCATTTATCCTATGGGATCCTATGGACAGGTAGAGGAATCTATGTTAGGTAATAAATAACCTCAATTTCTAGAGGCTTAGAAGTTCATAAAGACTTCAGCAAAAGTTGGTAAAAAACTTTGAACTTCCTGCTACCATGAATGAGTCAAATGGTTTTCAGAATTCTTCCCTCCACATAGAGAATAAAGAAAAACTGATAAACTGAAACTAGTAATAAAACAATCACCAATTTTCTATATTGTATCATTGAGAGCATGTTTATTGTGACTAGCAGTATTTGCGTTTTTCCCAAATTTATCAAGAGGTGGCTTTGACTTTATTGCTAGAGTTTGGGGATAATTTTACAACCAACGAAGTACCCAAAGAGACCACTTTCTTCCCTCTTGTTTTTCTGCAGTATGAAATGTTACAGAGACATGGACTCTTTGAATGTTTGAGGTAGGTGTGGTGGCACACACCTGTAGTCCTAGCTACTCTGGAGGCTGAGGCATGAGGATCCCTTGAACCCAAATTCTAGGCTGTAGTGTGCAAGGATCGTGCCTGTGAATAGTCACTGCACTCCAGTCTGGGCAACATGCAAGACCCCATCTTTAAAAAAAAAAAAAAAATAGGCTTGGCTACTCTTCTTTATATGTAGCAAAAGAATTGTTGGAAATATGCCTTCCTTAGTGTATCCGCCCGTAAAGAGAACTAGACTCCACAATAACCAATGATTAGGAAGAGGCCTACTAAACCAACATTTCTGAAATGGCTGAAATATTTTGATAGAAGATTCTGGCTTCGAGCTTCTAGAAGACATGCACTTATAAGAATATTAAAGAGACACCTCACCGTTTTCAAAACCCTTGGAGTTTTTCCAAGCTCTAGCTACCCAAGTCTGTCTCTGTTCCTCAGTCTCACACGCATGCCCGCATGCACATGCACACACACACACCGCCAACAAAAGCCAGGCTGCAGCCTCAGACTCCAGACGCATGCATCAATCATAATTGCAGCACCGCCGGCAGTCATGTAACTGCTTAAAGACCTCAACAGCCTTCTGGCACTTAAAGGAAAAAAAAATCATCTAATTAATCACAGGTGAAACAGCTTGGACTGTCTCCAAAAGCCCCTGAATTTACTGCCAAGCTTTGATGCTAATTTTCTTTCTAAGTAACCCCCTAAAGAAATTTACGATTAGGTAATTAAAGTAATGAATAAAGAGATACTTAGGTGGAGGGAAATGAGGAAAGGAAAAAAGTCTATATTTCCATCCTGCAATAAACGCCTCTGGGTATGTATCATTTGTGAACCCCAACTTAAAGGTCCCCAAGTGGCTTTCTCCTGAAGAATATTTTAAAAATCAATATTTGAAAGACTAAAATGAGGCACATAAATGAAGTTAGAAACAGGTCATTTGCTAGGACCTGTTAGGGAGGGAAAGTTGTCTTCTGCTGGATACTTAACTCTTGACTTAAAAAAATAATAATAATGTCATAGGTTATATCCTTTGGGAAGGTTGGTAGTGGTTTCTCTCTATGAGCTGATTGGATAACATCACTGGGTTTGATTCAGAGATCTCATCCTCCACCTATTCCCCATGTCCCTGCCGGGATGAACTCTAGATTTCTGGTTTTAATTGGTTGAAAAGCAATTGCTCCAGCCTTTTGTCCTTAAAATTGGAAATGTTCAGGGAAGGGCTTTGGGTTTTATTATTCCAGCCCTGATCCTTCCCTAGATCTCTGACACTTAATATTGGAACACTCCAGGAACGGGGAACTTTAGTTAATTGGTTACTTTAGATTACAGAATTAAACAGAAATGCTCATGTTTAAATAATTCATCAGACAAGTTTCTGCTAAACTCCTAAACACCTAGAGCTTCAACTCCTGCTGAAAAATCTTGGTAGCAACTATTTTTCTGATTTAATAAATACAGTGTAATAAGCATAATGCTTTTTTAAATAATTCAGAATCTTGAATTTTTGATTGAAAGGCTCTTTGCTTTGATTTATGTGTACCCTTTGGGATCTTTTACAAGCTTCTGCAAGGAGAGATCAAAGCAGGTCCCCATGTTGTCTCTTTCCCACATCTAGCAGAGCATGAGCGCTCATTATTTATTACTGCTCGATGGTATTCCAGTTTATGCAAAGAGGGTGTAAGAGTTTTTACTAAATAAACACTGACTCAAAGTGTCATGGCCTGAAAATTTAGGGTTTTTCTTTTTCACTAAGTTACCATATGAACTTACATATTTAGTTTTGTACCCCTCCTGAAAAGAGAAGGGTGAAAATTGTACATTTAGAATTTTGATTTGGAAGTAAGATTGGCGATTTTATAGTCTGAAACTTCATTTCTGAGCTGAGGACATGGAGGCTTAGAAAAGTAGGATGATTTGGCAAAGACACACAGCCACCTAAGGGGTTGTGAAGATCATACACTCTAAAGCCAGATGAATCTGCATATTGTAAAGCACATCTGCTACTTACCAGCTGTGGACCTTGAGAAACTACACGCTTTATTCTGAGTTTCTTTCTCTGATCCATACAATGAAAATAATAATGTTCTGAAGATTAAATGAGCTAGTATAAGAAAGATGCTTAGCATCATGCCTGGGATGTGATAAATGCTAAAAATCACTTAGCTCTTATTAGTTTTATTTATTCATTATTTATTTATTTTCAAGGATCTTGTATTAAATTATAATTTTATATTTATTTAAGAAATTTATTGTCATCATTCACAATCCCTTACATCATTTATAATGATGTAAGTGAATTATTTTCATCATTCACAATCCATGGAAGGTAAGGTCTTAGTCAAAAGTGGCGCTTTGGTTGCTCACAGGGAGATGGTCATAGAAATTCAGGTTTGTGGGAGCTGGACCAGAGCTCAAGTGCTCTGCATAAGAAAAAGCTACACATTTTCAGTCGGGCATGGTGGCTCACGCCTGTAACCCCAGCACTTTGGAAAGCTGAAGCGAGTGGATTACTTGAGGCCAGGAGTTCACGACCAGTCTGGCCAACATGTTGAAACCCCGTATCTACTAAAAATACAAACATTAGCCGGGCATGGTGGTGCACACCTATAGTCCCAGCTACTCAGCAGGCTGAGGTAGGAGAATCACTTTAACCCACGAGGTGAAGGTTGCACTGAGCCGAGATGGCACCACTGCACTCCAGCCTGGGTGACAGAGCGAGTGAGACTCTGTCTCAAAAAAAAAAAAAAAAAAAAAAGGCTACACATTGGAGTTCTTTAATTCAGTGCTTTTTCTTCTTCCTAACTGATGTAGAACAATATGAGATTTGAAACTTATTCCTAATTGAGGACTGAAAGATCCTGTCCCCAAATTTCAGAACATGGATGAGCCTCCATAGAGAGGTGGAATGTAGGGGCAGGGGTCATTTGATGATATGGGTACCTCTCCATTCCTCCCGAATCAGCCACAGTTGAAGGCCACCATTCAAGCTGCCTAATCTCTCTGCTCTGTTTCCCAGTCCTAGGAGCCTCAGGCTCTCCTCTGAGCCTTTATCTGAAAGGCTAGAGAAGTTGGAGAATCTTTCCAAGTAGGAATTAAAAATGACAAAATAGCTGATTAGATCTGAGGTGACAAGAATGAGAAATAAAAGCCATTAGAGCCCATTTGCAACATGCCCTCAGCGAGTCAAGTTTCAAGGTATTCCTCCAAAGATTATTAATGATGTGACAGTGTTTTCCGTGCGGGAATCTGATACATGAAATAACACCGGTGCACACACGCTGCATTCTGGATGGTAAGAGAGGCCTGCCCTCATTTATTTAGTTTCACGGATTTGAAGAGACACCCTAATTCAGCTGTCAGGGTGAGGGTCAGTGTAAGCACCCAGCACTTGAAGGAACAGATTTCCATGGTAAATAGTTTTCCTGTAAAGCAGGGGTCCGTCACCATGGCCCAGAGGCTAACCTGGTCAGTTGCCTAATTTTTGTACAGACAACGTGCAAAGAGTGTTTTTGCATTTTAAAATAGTTGGTACAAAAATCAAAACAAAACTAAGTGATGACCCATGGAAATGTTGTGAAATGTATGCTGGTGTTTATCAATAAAGTTTTATTGGAATATAGTCTCCCTCATATGTTTGTGTATTGTCTACGGCTGCTTTCACACCACAACAGCCGTGTCGAGTGGTTGTGACAGAGATGGTGGGCCTGGAAAGCTTCAATTATTTACTATCTGGATCTCTACAGAAAAAGTTTGCCAACCCACCTTGTGTAGGATAGATTGGCCATATTGTTAACACTGCTTTTGCAAAAGGAAAGGTTGGCACAGCTTAGAAGAATACCAGAAGGGTTTCCTATTGCAGGCTATAGCCTCAGCTTAGAATCACAGCACAGAAATCAATGTATCCACCACTGTCCAAGGCCAAGCCACCTAATCCCAGAAGCAGCAAGTTCCAGATTTTGTAAGAAGTCATTGGACTTTAGGTCCTCCAGGCCCCTGGTGGCCATTCGGTTCTAAGAGAAGCCAACAGCTCCAAACGGCATTGTAAACATCTTACTCTTTCAGAAGTCATCTCAGGCTAGTAATCAGGAATCCTGTTTAGTTGGTTACCTTAGAAGTTACTTGCATTGGTAAGGGATAGGTGAGAGCTCAGAAGAGAAGACGTCAATTCTAATTATTTTCATCTCCACCCCTGCCTCAACATGCATCGCAATTTCATTTCTATGCCTAGACTTTTTTGCAAGATTTAATAAAGATGGAATTTTACTCCCTTCTACATTATTCCCCACCTCCTGACAAAAACTAGCTGTGTCCCTCAATTAGTACTACCAATTGTGTCCAAGATACTTGTTATCCTAGAGTGACTTATTGCTTACAATGTCACTTTCTGATACATTTATTATTATTATTTATAAATAGGAGCAATGTGGTAATCTTGAGATGAAGAAAATTGTTGCTGTTGTTTGGATGACACCAGGGATGAGGATTGACCACATTTACCCTAGATGCCTCAGATGCCAGTTTGCGTGAAACCACTCGTGAAAACTCTCCCTCCTCGACATGCTCAGAGGGCTTTAGGAGCCAGTGACCAGCGGCTTCTTATCCAGCAGGACAGACGCAGCCCAATGTTGACAAACAATACAGAGGAGAAGGTAGTCCATGTCCAAAAGGAAGGACTCACAATAAATGGAGAGGCCTTACAGGGAAAGGGCACAGCACGTGGCAACTTAACAAAAAGAGAGTTGGAATTGAGTGGAGGAGAGGGGTGAATTGCACCAGTTGGGGGGAAATTAAAAAAGATTTTGAGATGAGAAAACTCTTAAACACTGAGCCATTTAACATCTTAATTACAGTGATAACTTCATCCAGTAGGGCTGCTATAACAAAATACTTTAGACTAGGTAATTTGTAAACAACAGAAATGCATTTCTGACAGTCCAAGAGGCTGGGAAGTCCAAGAGCAGGGTTCTGGCAGATTCAGTGTCTGGTGAAGACCCATTTGTCACAGTCAGTGCTTTCCCACAGCAGCCTCATCAGGTGGAAGAAGCAAATTTGCCCCCTCAAGATCTTGTAGAAGGCACCAATCCCATCTATGAAGCTGGAACCCTCAAAGCTAATCAACCTCTAAAGGCCCCACCTTTTAATACTATCAAATTTGTGGTTAGGTTCAACATAGAAATTTGGGTGGAGACATTCATTCATTGCTATTCAAATCATAGCAAGTCAGCTGGTCACAAAGCCAGTCTCTTGACTTTTTAATTGAATACTCTTTCAGAAAAGAGTAGACAAAGAACCTTTAACTAGTGTCTCAATTGCTAGAGGTAGGAAGATTTGTAGTACATGCTTTTTCAAACGTACAATGCTACTTGGGTAGTCCTATCTTTGGTGAGGTGTAGGGAGAAAAAGTGATTCAAAATCTCAGCAGATTTTGAATTCTGCTTTTTTATAAAATGAGATAAAGTTTGAGCACTCTCGCCCCTTGACTAATGGGACCACAACAGCTTCAGTTTGGGGGGCTCCCCTGCAGGATAAATAATCTATAAATTGAATTGTGATATGCAGGTCAAGGGCTACCAAAAAGAATTCTGAACCAAGTTCAGGAGCAAATCATAGAAATGATGTTTCTTCTCCTTCAGTCTTTAATCATTCTTTTCCATAGGTCTTTGCAGTATTTTTTTCCTCTTTCGTAGTGAAGAATCTCTTATCCATAAATACTGAGGTTTCTTTCAATCAAATCTGGAAGAAAAACCTTATTTTGGATTGTGATCTCACAAAGGTATAGATGAGAGGGGAAGTATGGGGTTAATTTAAATGACTTCAAAGGGTCTTTTTTGTTTTCTCTAAATGTTTCTCTTTTAAGCATGTATCCCTGAATTATAAGCAGGTGGTCACATCAAACTGGATAGGAATTGTAAGACACTCAAATTAATGGTCTTGCAAAAAAGTAGGTCATAGGGAAACCTGATAGAAATTGTATCTGAAAGTGGGAACTATGACATAATACCCAATTCACAAATAATATCACAATCACTTCAAAGCATCATAAGAAAACAGATATCCTATGAACAAGAGGCTCCATTTCAGCACTGCCCCCTGTGGCCTCCCTCTAGGGGTTGCCAATAGTTAAATTATCGAAGGTTGAAATTTTATGTGAACCAAGTCCCTTTCCCATGTGTCTGTACAGCTTTGCCTATGCCATCAAATTCCTGTCCTTTGAGAAATACAGAGGACTGTTATTGTCAGTGGGTTATGCCCAGTGCTTCAGGGTAAATTTCCTAATAATTGAGACCCCTGCCAGGCCTCCCACCTGGTCATCCAGCTAATAGAAGGGCAGCCTCGCCAGAGACTTGGCAGTGAACACCTTGTTCTGCTCATTGCCTTCCAAATAGCTGGTATAAATCTTCCAAGAGGCATGAGACCACCTCCAGCCCAGAAAATACCAACAGGGAAATGAAGGTGAAAACAATTGCTCTATTTAGGCAGAAATGTATATTTCTATATATAGAAGCCAAGATACTCCTCTCCCATTGTGCAGCCATGAATGCGTAAGTGTTGTGTAGGGGAACTATTCTTTAGGGGGAAAAACCCACTAATTGGCAGTATGCTATTATTATAATTAAAAGCCTCTTTAACCAGAACAAAGTTTATTCCTGCAGAAACTCCAAAGAGGGCAAGATGGCTGCAAGTGCCACCCAGAAGTGTCAGCAGGCCTGAACTCGCCTTCCTCCTCTTCTCTCCTCTGACAGTCACAGGAAGCCTGAAACCCTTTTGACACTCACCTCGGCAATGACAGATCCTCCCTGAAGACTCAGTGGCAAACAAATGCATTGTTCTCCTTGTCAACTCACTATTGAAAGGTGATCCACAGCGAGCTGCAATTGGCCTCATTTGTTAGTCTTAGCAAGTGCTAGGCTGAAAGCTCATTACCCTGAGAAAAGCAAAAGCCGAGAACAAGTTCCTGATATCGGGCTGTAGAATCAGAGACCTGGGCTGTAGAATCAGAGACCTGTCAGTGAGGTCTGAGTGAAGGAAGGCACCACCTCCACTGGGTGAAGGAGCCCATCTTGTCCCTGCCTCGATTGGCCCCATCCCCACCTCGAACATCTCCAGAAAATTGAAACACAGGGCTATTGCATATCGGGAATATGAATGTCAGTTTTCTTCTCCAGTTTTCTTTTCATCACTACACATGGCCTCCCTATGGAGTGAGAGAACCCATGGACTAGGACTCTTAGGAGCACCTTGAACATGTGGCAGAAGTGATTGCTCCATCATCTGAGTCCCCATAAATCTCGAGCCCTTACCCATTTCAGCATTGCACATAGAACTGCATTGTGCAATGTATATGGCTGCTGAGATGTTTGTGTGTCAGGCTATCTTTCTGAAACTGTGAACTCCTTAAAGAACGGGGTTTTGGGCCACTCGCGGTGGCTCATGTCTATAATCCCAGCACTTTGGGAGACTGAAGCAGGTGGATCACTTGAGGTCAGGAGTTCGAGACCAGCCTGGCCAACATGATGAAAGCCCATCTCCACTAAAAATACAAAACTTAGCTGGCCATGGTGGCACATGCCTGTAATCCCAAGTACTTGGGAGGCTGAGGCATGAGAATTGCTTGAACCCAGGAGGTAGAGGCTGCAGTGAACCGAGATTGTGCCACTGCACTCCAGCCTGGGCAACAGGGCAAGACTCTGTCTCAAAAAATAAAATAAAATAAAAGTCAGGGGTTTTGAAGACAGATATGGGAGCATGGACTTTGGCCTGGGTTCAAAAGCTGGCTCTACCATATCCTCAAGGTCAACTCTCAGATCTTTCCAAGGTTCAATTTTCTACTTACACAATAAAGAAAAGAAGTCGTCTGAATTGTGTCCTGCACCTAAAATTCATATGTTGAAGTCTTCACCTGCAGTATCTCCGAATGTGACTTTGCTTGGATATAGGGTCTTTAGAAACATCTTTAAGGTTAAATGAGGTCATCACGGTGGGCCTTAATCTGATATGACTGATGTCCTTACAAGAAGAGGAAATTAGGAACCAGACAAGCACAGAAGGTGGACTATGTGAAGACATGGGGATAAGAGGGTCGTCTGCAAGCCAAGGAGAGGGGCCTCAGAAGAAACCTCCCCTTTCAAGACCTTGATCTTTAATTTGCAGCCTCCAGAATGGTAAGAAAATGAGTTTCTGTTGTTTAACCCACCCACACTGCAGAACTTTGTTATGGCATCTCTAGTCAATGAATACAGGAAGGTGTGAGCTAGGGCCCCTTCAGCCCTAACAATCCAGGCTTTTTGTTTATAACTTTGAGGATCACACACCCCTTTGAGAAGGTGCTGGAGGCTAGGGACCCTCTGGGAAAATTCACATACAGATAGAATTTTGCAAACCATTCAAAACCTCAGTGATCTAACTATGGTTCTTAATACCCTAAGGATCCTGGAAACTTGATTGATGATTGAGAAGTGGAAAGGGAATAAAATTCCAGGTGATAATGAGATGTTTCTGAAGAGATAGGCCCTTCATGGTCTGGTCAGGTGAAAGAGTTAAAATCTGGGGGAATAAATAATGCAGCTCTTGTTTCAACTCATATTCCCTGAAAGGTACTTGAGTCCTTTATTTTAGGGGAGAAAAAATTTGATTCTCAGATTCCTCAGATTTTTAAATTATTATTATTATCTTTGGAGACATCAGAAAGAAGAGCCCCTCAGGGCATTTTTCTTACTTTATCAGCTTTGCTTAAAAACACAAATAAAGGAGCCAAACTTGACGTGCTATGATATTCAGGGACATAAAGGACATTTTTCTTTTCTGCCCACATCTAAAGAATGAAAGCATTTGGCCATCTCACTTTATTTGGAGGAAAATGGTATGTGATGGGCAAGGAAATGACATGACTTAGATCATAGTTCTAAAAATGTTTAGCCTTTTCAAAGTCACGGCACTTTCAGAGAGAATTAAAGACTCAGACTTTCACTAGAAAACTCTAAGTAAGACTTAACATGTTTCCTCTTATTTTTCCCACCCTGGTCACCCACTAATGATCTAAAACTTAACATCACCACCTGTACTGGACATTTCTGTATTCTCCTTTTTCCATCTCCTCCTTCCCCATTTCTTATTATGTAAAATCAGCAGGTTGAAAAGATCTCTATGGCCCCTTTCAGCTAAAACAAAATCCTATGATTTTATGATTTTCTGAATCCCAGTGCCGCGGTAGCTCTAATTTCAGGCTTGTCTTTAATTCTTTGCTTTGCTTCACAGAGCAGGAGAATAGCTTATGTTGCAAAATGCATCCCAGAGAGTAGCGCCCTAGAGACCAAGAACAGGGCGAATGCAGGCATAGCTAACACAGCACTGCAGCCTGACAGGCTGGAGGAGGAGGGAGGGAATCTTGTATGTTGATTGCGAAAAGCTTTGCTTGGCAATTTGGCAGTGCTGGTAATTATGGGAGGGAGGGTGACAGGGAGTTAAGTGATGGTGAAGATGTCTGTTAAGAGAGCTCTTCCAGGAGTTTCTCCCTAATTTACCTCTACTGGAGAATTGGGAGAGCTGGCAGAGCCTAGGATAAACCTTGCAGGCAGCAATTCAGCTTCCTTACCTGCCTAGTTTTAGGAGATAACCCACGATGTCTGAGCACATTGCTTTTTTTCCTTTTTCTTTTTCCTTTTCTTTCTTTCTTTCTTTCTTTCTTTCTTTCTTTCTTTCTTTCTTTCTTTCTTTCTTTCTTTCTTTTCTTTCCTTCCTCCCTCCCTTCTTTCCTTCTTTCTTTCTTTCTTTCTTTCTTTCTTTCTTTCTTTCTTTCTTTCTTTCTTTCTCTCTCTCTCTCTCTCTCTCTCTCTCTCTTTCTTTCTTTTTACAATACTGGAAGAGAGCTTTCCATGAAATGGAAGGTCACGGACTCACCCTTAACCCTTCTTGTAACATGTCTTCTTAGGCAATACTATCGGACAGAACCCAGGATAAGTCATGCATAATTTAAAGAACTTCCATAGGAATTAAATGAGATAACATAAGTGAATGCGATTTAAAAATGGTCATATGTGAATCCACAAGGCAGGTGGTAGCAGAAGCAGCATTGGCTCTGTAGACAGAACTGGCTAAGATCTGGCTTTGCATTTAGCACCTAGTAAGACCTTGCAACCAATCCTCTTTATGTCATACTTTCCCTAACTTTAAAGCAGTGTAAATGTTGTTATTGTAATAACAATTACAGGGTGACTCAGGGGTGGTATTAGTAATAGGAGTAGTAGTAATAATAGTGATTCCCCTTCAAAAGGAAAATGAACCACACTCTCCAGAAACTTCAGCTTTATCCTTGGCACTGATGGATTTTCTCCCTGAAGGCCTCTCTCCATGGAGTTGGCTGGGTCAAGAGTGTTCTGGTCACAATAGCTGCAAATGATACCTTCTAATTTCCAATACCGAACCCTGTTGCCACCTTGAAAATCGTTCATATGAAGAATCACCCACCCTGAGCCACCAAAGAGTGATTTACCTTTTTTATGGCTCCAGAGGGCATCAGAGAGGTGGTGAAAGAAACTGGACAAACTTCTATGAGGCTCCCACAAAAATAATGTCAACACTAGCAGGAGTACAAATACTATATTTACAACTGTTATGGACATATAAATCCAAGTTATAAAAACACAGTAGGTATCTCTGGGTGATGGAGTTATGGATGATTTTTGGCATCTTTTCTATATGTTTCCTTATTGTTCACTTAAATGAGCATAACATTTTTCTTTGGAAGGGATCGGAAACGATGTAAGGGCCAAGTATTTTATCTTCCCTATTTATGAAAATTAAGAAGACCCAAGAAGAAGCATGCACACACATGTGCACGCGCACGGGAATGCAGGCACACACGCAAATTGAAACACACACATCTGATTGAGGCAACTGGTTCCTTATGCCTAATTTTTAAACTTTCTTTCATGAGACAAAGGAAAACTAGAGCCCCAACTTTCCAGGCGGCTAATGGCCTTTTTCTAAATTCCGTGCTTTTCCAGTGACGTTATTTATTCTTTGGGTTAAGAAAAGAGAGACAAATAGAAAGAAGAAAAAGTCCATAACAATGCCCACGCCTGCTTTAAGGAGCAACTGGACCCTCACTGTTAACAGAGGAGGTGCCTGTGTGTCCAACTCTCCCTGAAAGCCAGCCCTGTTTTCTGTGCCTCTTGGCAGACACATGAGTGATTTATTGCTCCTAACGTCTCTTAGTTTGTAATACAGTTTTCAGCAGTTCTTTTTAGCTGCTGCAACCTCTGCCCCTGAAAACACTCTTTCTCTTTTTCTCTCTCTCTTTCACACACACACACACACACACACATTCTGACTTCACTTTGTTCTTTTTTCACATAATGTCAACTCATAAAGCTTTCATCAAGTCAACCAGGTGGAAAAATCCCTTTTGCTGAAAGAAGCCTTCATTCCGGTCTGGGTGGTGAAGGAGAGTCACTGGGCAGGAGAGGGGATCAGCAGACAAGGTGGGGAAGAGAAGAAAGTGTGCTGCTGATGGGAAAAGTTTTATGTGTGACGAGGTGAGTGCGAGCTTCACAGGGGCGTGCCCTCTTGATGAAAGGGCTTCTCTCCTACGCTTTCCCTGGTTGCCAACATCCACAGAAGCTGACAAATCTGTCATTGCAGGAATAGGGGATGGAATTCATAATATACATATTCAAAGAAGTAGAGCTTTGGACCTAATACCTAATGATGATAAGATGGTATAAGCAAAGTCAGGAATTCTTCCTTTGCAGTACAGACCAGCCTCTTGTGAGGAGGTTGGCTTCCCCTTCATTCCTCCCACGATTGTCTAACGCCCTGGTTTCCATCTTCAGCCCTGCTACATCCTGCCAAGGTCACCCCTACTGCCAGCCCCATCCTGCTCCTTAGAGCCTTCTCAGCCCAATCATTTCATATTGGCTCTTAAGTACCCTAGAGCCATGTGGGAAGGAAAAGTGTCACCAGAAGAATAATATACTTGGAGAAGGAAAGACCCAAAGAGATCAAGACTACAAGGAAAGGTAGAGTAAGATGTGTGAGGTCCTTTGTTTTCTCAAGAGCCAGTGTCAATACATAGGAGTTTAAGATTTGGGGAAAGGTTGAGTATTGCCAGAGCCCAGATCTCCTGATTTTCCTTACAAGAGGTTAATTTGACAGATACTCCCTGAATTCCTGCAATCCTCATGAAAGCTCCGTGGTATTTTATACATGGAGGGCTTCCAGTACTCCTGTGAAGCATCTGAACATTAACTTCACCCTTCCAGAGATGGGATGGAGAAGACTCTACTGTCCAATCTCTGATTTTCCCCTCCCTTACTCATGGTACTTAGTAAGAGCAGAGAACACCCACTGCTACATAGCAAATTAACTTTGTCCCCAAGTCAGATCATAAACAGAAAGCAAGATGCAGCGAAGTGAATGCATGCAAACACCAAGAGATGCAGCTTGCACTAATGTGCTGAGAAATTCTGTGTTCTCTCTCCCCTCTCCTCGAGTCCGGTATTGCAGCAAGATTTCCAATGCTGAGGTACATAGCCAAACAGCATTCTACTTTTGTCAGAATTTTCTCCTTTTCTTTGATTTCAGTAGTTTCATTATAATGTGTGGTAATTTTTTTGCAGGGGGAGGGCGTTTTTATTTATTCTGCTTGGGGTTCATTGAACTTCCTGATCTGTAAATTTATGTCTTTCATCAAATTTGGCAAAGTTTTTTTTTTTCTTTCTTTGTTAGAGGGAGTCTCTCTTTGTCACTTAGGTTGGAGTGTGCTGGCATCATCTCATCTCACTGCAGCCTCTGCCTCCCAGGCTCAAGCGATTCTTCTGCCTCAGCCTACCACACCTGGCTAATTTTTGTATTTTTAGCAGAGACGGGGTTTCACAGTGTTGGCCAGGCTGGTCTTGAACTCCTCACCTCAGGTGATCCACCCGCCTTAGTCTCCCAAAATGCTGGGATTACAGATGAGAGCCACTGAGCCTGAGCAAATTTGGCAAATATTTAAATCATTATTCCTTCAATTTTATTTTCCTGCTCCATTCTCTCTCTCCTATCCTGACACTTCATTTTTGTTAGACCTTTTGATATTAGTTATTTTTCTTCAAGTTTTAATGAAAGCCTGTATATAAGATTACTTCATTCCTGCATCTTCTCAATTGTTTCTGCCTTGTGTTTGCCCATTTCCTTTCCTGCTTGGTGAGATTTGGTTTTCTGTTCAAGGATCTTTTTCCTGTCTTTGGCCAGTTTTAGCTTAGTGATGAAGTGTTGCTGGGGCGAATGCCTATGTGTACAGTTGAGCTGTCAGCCTTTTCCCACTGCACCCTTTCAATGTCGACAACATATTTCTTCCTGTAAACCTGTACTATTTTGCCCATTTGTTGACCTTTATAGTGTCCTGGTACAACCTGAACTTTGTCATCCTTTCAGATGGGCATGGATCAAATGTTGCACTTCTGTCTCCTGTCTCAGCTCTTTGGAAAGAGGGGAAGACATAATCTTCCTGTGAATGTGAGAAGGTGCATTGAAATGCCTTTGGTGGTTCTTGCTTTGGTCAGAAGTCACAAAGGGATTGAACGTCGTTTTGGCTGCTCCCACTTTGGTGATGGCCGCAAAAGGGAAGAGAGCCACACGCTGTGTCCGGTTCTATGCATTTATGAAAGATTTTGGTTTGGGGATTTTTTTTAACTTTGTTCTTCAGATTGTCTATTTCCTACTGCTCAGTCTTCAAATTTACTTACACTTCTGTCATCTCCAATTTGTTCTTCAGCCTCTCCAGTGATTTTTTAAAATAAACGTTTTTATTTTGGAATAATTTTACATTAACAGAAAAGTTAGAAAAATAGTAGAGTCTTCCCCTGTGTGCTATCACCTTCCAACCAATTTCTCTCATTGTTAATATCTTTCATTACCATGGTACATTTGTCAAAACTAAGAAATTGACACTGATACGTTACTATTAACCAAACTCTAGAATCTGTTTGCATTTTAACATCTTTCCACTAGTGTCCTCTTTCTGTTCCACACCCAGTGTAGGGTACGACTTGACATTTGACTGTCATGTCTCCCCAGTTTTCTCTGATCCATGATAGTTTTTCTTTGTTTTTCATTTTTAATGACCTTGACGGTCTTGAGGAGTATTGGCCAGTTAGCCCATAGAATGCCCCAGTCTAGGTTTGTCTAGTGTTTTCTTATGATTAAAATGGGCTTTAGGGTTTGGGGCAAGATACAATAGAGAGGAAGTATCCTTCTTGCTGGATCATGCCCGAGGGTACGTGGTATCTACACGACACCACTGGTGGTTAACCTTCACCACATCGGTTGATGTTCTGTTTGCCAGGTTTCTCCACCTTAAGGTTACTACCTTTTGCTTTTCCTATTTTATTATATCCTTTCAAAGAGAGTGACTAAATCTAGCCCACCCTTGGGGATGTAAGGAGGAGTAAGCTCCACCTCTTGAAGAAGAGATTTTCTACATGCAGTGTTTGGAATTCTTATGTAAGTATGATTTGTCTCTTCTCTCTTGTGCATTTTTAATTCAAACATCTATTTATATCAGTACGAACTCATGGATATTTATTTTGAATTTTAGGTAACAACTCAATACTACTTTATTTGTTTTGTTACTTAAATTGTTATTGCTTTGACCAGTAGGTGCTCGTTCAGTGGGCTCCTGTGTTCTTTTGAAAATCTTCATCCGTGTGTGTCTGTGTGTGTGTGTGTATGTGTGTGTGTGTGCGCGCGCGCATGCACACCCTTCCTTACTTTCTGATACACAAAATGCTCCAGGCTTACATTGTATTTTCTCTGTCCTAGCACTAGAATCAGTCATTTCTCCAAAGAGCCCTGGGCTTATGTTTATTTATTCATTCATTTTGGAAGAATTATATTTCATAACCAAGATCTGAGTGCTCTGTGTACTTATTGCTCTCCAGTTGATTTTTTTTAATTTCAGGTGTTTATTTTTTAATTTTAGAATCTCATTTGTTTCTTTTTATATTTTATATTTTATATTTCTCTGCTGAGATTTCCTATTTATTTATTTATTAAAAGCATATTTTCCCTTACATCCCTGAGCATAGTGGCTTTAAAACCCTGTTCTGCTAGTTCCACCATTTGGTAATATTAAGGTTGGCCTCTAATGATTGCTCTTTTTCCTCTTTTGAGTATGGGCCATGTTTCCCTATCTTCACATTTCGTAATTTCACATTTAGCAATGTTTGGATTCTATCCTGAACATTGTAATGATATGTCACAGAGATTGTAGAACTTATATATTTTATATTCCTTGAAAGAGTCTTGATTTTTTGTTGTTGTTTGTTTGTTTGTTTGTTTTGGTCCTAGCAGACAGTTAACTTGACAGGAATCAAACTCCAAACTCTGTTTCTCTATAGTAAAAAGCAGCTGATATCTCTGTTCAGTTTTTTATAGATATAAATGCTTGAAGTTTGCCCTGCACTTACGTAGTTCAGTGATGAACCAGATATTTGGGTCATTTTTGCACAGAATTTAAATATCTTCTCTCTAAAATATACTCCCTTACTTTCCAATTGCTGTGGTCATTCCTCTGGTTCTTCAGTCAGCAAAACTACAAGTTTCCACAGTTTTAGCCACTCCACATGAGGCCAAACTAAAGCCTACACCTAGTCAAAGAGCCATAAAATCAGGAAATTCACCCAATGCCATTCCCCTCTGCCAAATGTTGCCCTGCACTCTAGTTTCTATGTTTGAGGTCATTCTTAAGTGCTTTTAGGTGACTTTTGTTTTTGGTATTATGTCCAGAATCAGTAGTGTTATTTGTGAAAGAATTGGCCCAATTGAACCTACTCTGCTATTACTAGAAGCAAAACCTTGCTGCTGCTTTTTAATACTAGGATCAGTGTCCACTGACCCTGCTATTATTACACTTTGGTTGTCTAGAAACAGTTTTAAAACTTAAAAAAAAAAATTCTATACTCTATGTGTTCAATAAAACACAAAATGTTATCAAGAACTTATTTTCAACATTTATAAATTTCACAGGAAACACATTGTACCTATGGCCTAGAACTCTCCATCTCCCTTCAGGAGAATACAGTCCAATCAGAGAACTAACTTGACCACAACATATAAATAGCAGCATGCAGCAGCGTAAATAAATACCAACCAAGTGATGTGATAATCAATACTGAGCAAGAAGAGTTCTGACTGGGCTCATTTAGATAAGGAAGTCCTCCTAGACAGGGCAAAAATTGAGATGATATTGAAGAGCAAAGACTTAAATAAATAGATAAGAAATAGCATTTTCTATGAGGAGAATAAAAATATGAACAAAACGCATAGTCTGATTTAGGGACAACAAGTAGCTCAATTAGGCTGCAACAGAGAGTTCAAGTAAGGAAGTAATGTAATACAATGTTAGAACAGATGACAGAAGACCAAGACTCCAAAGCAAAGGTACTTGGATTCTATTATCTTATAAGGGATAGAACTAAGATTCATTATATACAGATTATGCAACTGAAGAGCTCAGGACAAGACATAATAGATGTAACCTGCAGTTTATGTTGGCTGTGTCCTGATGTTTTACATCAGTTTTTACATTACAGTTTACAATGTAAACTATCAAGAGTAGCCCACATCCCTTTGGTTGAGGGTGGAGTCTCTACTTGAAGTGAGTAGACTTCCTTAATGTCAAGTATCTGTGGAAGAGCTAGGTTTTAGGAAGGAATCTGGAACCAGCCTGAAATTACCCAGGAACTTTCCTTGGTCCTCACTCTCTTAAGTCTCTACTTTTCTTATGTTTCTGGGAGGTGAGAGAAAGATGAACCCTACCACAAAGAACAGGTTGGTACTGAAGCAAGGAGATGCTCTGATTATAAGCTCCATGAGATCAAAGACTCACTCATTCATGTAACTCAATACCCAGGGGCTTGCAGCATCTAGCAACCAGTGAACACTGAATAAGATTGGTCATATGAATGCAAATGAATGAGCTAGAACTTATAAGTGGATTGCCTGCTACTCTTCATGCTTAGTTCTCCTACCCCTCTCTTTTTTTTGTGGGCGTGTCATTTTAAAAGTATTTTAGCCTATAAGTTTAGATTTGTGCTTTAATTAAAAGTGAACAATGGTTGTGAGAGTACAAATTAGTAATAAATCCTTGAGGAAAAGGTAAATAAACCTCCAGAGACACAAATTTGAACCTTAGGGAAGTTCTTCCCCACACAAAATATTATTCTATAATGTAAAATATGGAGTATCTGGGTTTGCTTGCATTATGAAGGTGGAAAATAACCCAATGTGTAATTCAAGCTATTTTTAAAATTTTGTTATTACACTAGCCCTGCAAATGCAGTATTATTTGCATATTAAATACAAGAAACATGAGGTCCAGAGAAGTTAAATATCTTACCCAAATAAACACAGCTTAGTAGGTAACAAAGCCAGCAATTAAAACCAGATACCTTTAAATGAGACATCAATTAGCACTAAGGACTTAGGTTAATAAGCTGATTGTGGTGTCATGTTAATGATACAGTCTACAAATGAAGAGAAATCCATTTACAGAGTAATGATGGGAGGAATAGGCTTGTGATATATGCCCACGATGGGGCAGAATTGGGGTTAAAGATGAGATTAATAGCATCACATCTTTCTCCTCTTGACACAGCCCATAATCAACAGTCAACAAAGAATAGAATATGACTAAACCAGTGAAATTCAGACCAACCTTTCCTTAATCACCTTGGTTATCAGAACTTATCATGGGCAAAATTAGGACTATAAAGAGACCTTCAGCTGTCATGATAAAAAAAAAAATTACTACATCTTCTTGTTTGGAAATTCTACATTCCCTACTACTCCTTTCTCCATAGTCTTCCCCAAGTGCCCCAAATTAAAATTAAGGCTAAAACTCAGTCCAAAAAATCACGGACAACCCAGAAATCATCTCTACTTGATTTATTTCACTAAAATAGATCAATTGAAGGAGGAGGCTGCTGAATTTAGTCCTAGTTCTCTTTCATTTAATTACATGTTCAACAAAATTTATTGAAGACTTGGCTATATCCCACACATTTTTATAGGCATGCAGGACATAGATATTAATAAGACACACTTCTTACCCTCAAGGAGCTCATAGTACAATTACATAATCTAAAACCAAAGTGACTTTACTGTTCTTAGGCTCAATTTGCTCATCTATAAAACAAATAGAACAACTCTCAACCTTTTTCTGAGACGCTGAATATTCCCATAGGTGTTAATGCAGCTTGTGCTGCAGTGTGCTGTGAAAAGTAACCTATGAGAAAATTATTTTTACCTTTACACACTGCTTCATTTGACAGCCAAGAAGCAAAATCTAAACCATGTGGATGAATTATGCACTTTTCTACCAAATGCTCTGAATTCCTATGAGACCACTAGTGGAGTCATATAAAATCACCTGTTTTCTCAAGGACTGAGGAAGTAGAGAAAAAGAAGTATTGTTTTGCAGATTCAGTAAGGATTATCTTATTTAGGATTATATTTGTCTCTAAGTAACAGGGATTTAGAAAAAGGTCATCTAAATTAGGTAGAGGTTTATTTCTCAGTCACATAAGAGAATTTGGAGTTAGATAACTCTAAGACTTACATAGTTACAACGTTGTCAGGATGAAATCAAGCTTCTTCCTACTTTTAGCTTCACCAAATCCAAGGACTATAGTCTTTGTTCATTTGGTTCAAGACAGTTGCCATAATTGCAGCTGTCACATTCTTTTCCAAGTAGCAAGATGTGTAGAGAAAGGTGAATAAGCACGCTCCCTTCTACATTACCAATCCATTTGCATCCCATTGGTCAAAACTGAGACACAGCCATGCTTCACTGCAAGGGAGGCCAAGAAATTTAGTCTTTAGCCAGGGGACAACGTGCCTACCTAAATGTACAACTTCCTTCAAGAAAGAAAAATGGAACAAATATTTTTAAGGCAACTTAGCAGTCTCTATCACAGGAAGCATCAGAAATATATTGTTAAATATTCATTGACAACTCCTGTAGGTCTACTTTCTTCTTTTAGAGCTGCCACCTACTACTTTAGGATAACCTTAATTCTTAGCCAATGGTTTTCAAACCTTAGCTTGCATCAGAATCACCCGGAGGACTTGTTAAAACACACATTGCTGAGCCCCAGCTCTAGAATTTCTTGTTTAGTAGGTCTGAGGTGGGGCCAGATAATTTGTATTTTAGTAAGTTTCCAGGTGATGGTGATGCTGCTGGTCTGGCAACAGCACCTGAGAATGACTGCTCTAAGCAAATTGACAAGACAGGACCAAAAGGAAAAATGAAGAAAGCAAAAGATCATGAGTATTAATGACGAAATGGGCAATAGAGAGTAGACTTGATATAAATAATAATAATATCAAGCCATGAGATAGAAACACTTTAAGTCAGGACCTCTAACCCACCTACTAGGCCTCAGAAGAGTTCTTCTAGAGTTCCAGTACATTTTGGCTCATAACATAACCCAGATGCTGTTGCTCAAGAGATCCTGAGTGTGACTGTGACCGGACCTGCTCGACGTGCCTTTTTGGAATCAGCAGAGACTACACTTTATTGCTCCAATTTGCTGAAGTCTGATTTCTTCCTTACTTCTGACATATCATCTATTGTCCCATTGGAATTGCTGGCCTATGACCTGCCTGGGATATTTAGCTCAGTTTTCCCTTGGGAGGGTAGAATGCTGACAATGAAGTATCCATAATCAGCTTCCTCTCTCCCACAGTCTCACGAAATCAATCAACTGGGGACTCCTGCTTTCCTTGTCATCTCTCCAGAGCCCCCTAATAATGACATCTTCCATATGAGGGGCTGCCAGCAATGATAAGTCAGAAAATTCTAATCACTGATCAAGAAAGACAACAACATTGTCTAGTTGGGTGGAGCATCTTACTTTATCATTGGGGGCTTCTTTCACCATTTGTTTCACATGTGTTCTTCCCCCCTGAAACAAAAATTTACTTATGACTATGTGCATATGATTTTGATCTTACTCTTGTTAGTACATGCTATTGGCCTACTCTAGTTATTTGTGTATATCCCTTCTCCTCCAGCTCTTATGAGCATCCGAGGCATCCAGCGCAGTGCCTGACATCTAGGCCATCAATAAGTACTAGATGGTTGATGCTGGGCTTGGGGTTTTTCCACACACACGGTTTGTCAACAGAGCCTTGAGATTCTCTGCTGGCAGCCATGCCACAAGCTCCAGGCCTTTCCTCCACCTGCAAGCACCAGCAGCCACAGGATGTAGCCACTTTCTCATTGCCCCTTCCCTCATCTGAAATTAGATAGTGCTCTAAACACTGGACATACTACTTTTGGAAGAGTGCCAGACCCTAAGCAGGCCTTTGGCAGGAACAAACACAGATAAAAGGAGTAGAATATAAATTGCTAAAGATTTTCTGTCCAGGAGGAATAGCAGGTAACTGAACTATACCAAAGGAACCCCAAAGGCAGCAGCAATCGTAGAGATTGATCCTGACCTAATGGGTCATTGAGTGCTCAGTGTGAAGCAGACTTACCCTGCTGCCCTGTGTGTGTGTGGCAGATAGGGCATAGAATTTGACTCAACACTTTCGTTCCCTCTCTGACTCATTTTGCTATAAATTGTCACCTCCTTCACAAAACTGCCCCATCAAAGATCCTGTGGAAATGATTTACCGAGAGATTTCTCAGGGAAGTGAGAAGAATCAAGAAAATATCAAGGCTTTAACAGCCTTGCTTCTTCCTTCTTCTTCCTGTTATTCCTTTTGGCATTAGAAACCTAAAGCTCAGCCAGAAAGCACAAACAAATGAGGTTTTAAAGTCACCCATACCTCAGGTGCCAGGCTGTCTATGGAAAATGAAATTGATCTGTTTTAAAGACTTGATTGGGCTTAGAAAGATAGTTCCCTAAGCTCCATTCATCTGCCTTAATCAGCTGCATTTTTTTTCAGTCTCATTTCACTTTTCTTGCCACAGGGATAAAGTGAGTGAGAACAATAAAAAAGGGAAGGAGTGAAGAAGGGATAGAAGGAATTAAAGGGCTCCGGAGTGAATAGGTAATTTGACTCACTATTTACATTGCTGGTGGAGATATTTAAACAGTTGGCCTACTGATGACCCTTTAAATTGAGATTTTAGAGAAATTCTTAAAATCAAATAAACTTTGGAGTAATGAAGACTGTTTCATAGATTCTAAACTAATCCAGGTGTTCAGACTAGGAAGGGGTTCGGCAGGGGTCATTACTGGGGAGGGAGTTGAAAAGATAGTTCTTCTTTTTCTTTTTTAAAGACAGTTGTTATAAACTATCAAAAATTTACAGCAGTCTGTTATGTGCAAAATCACATACTGGGCAATTAAAATATAGTTGGTGGAAAATAGAGTATAGAACACATAGACAAACGTTACTTTTTTTATGTTCAAATGGTAAGCACATATATAATATGTTGCAGAGGAAGATATTACTATGGAGTGTGTTGTTCAAAAAAGATTTCATATACCAAGTGAGATTCTATAGGGTCTTGGGTGATACATAAACTTCAGATAGACCGAGGGGAGGTAGTTATTTTTCTAGAAAAAGGAAAAGGCATAAGATTCGATAAAGGGAGAGAGAGGACACTACAGATTACTGTGTTAATAGCTACTTAGCAAAGTAATGAGCAGAATCCCATGGGGAATTTGGGGGTAAGATGTTAATGTTCAGTGAAGATTTATAAAATCTCCCTCCTACATATTGACCAAAAGAATGAAAAATAAGCAAAATAGAGAAAAATACTTTTTTACTCATTATTGTGATTAATGATCCTGGAGAATAATCTTACTTTGTGTCACAAACTCTGACAAATACATATAAGATACAATTTGGTCCAAATGGAAATGAGTCATCAAAGGCTGACAACCCACACCCACTTTCCAAGAAATCTATGCAGTGCTGTAGGAAGATGAAAAGAAATTCTATATAATAATTTCCACAAGAATCTAATCCCAAATTTATTAAAATGAAGACGGGGTATATGAACAGGCTACAGTCAAAAAAGCAAACACCTTACCCTGATTTTCTTTCTGCACTGAGGTCAAACATGCCTTATAAACCCAACTTTTGGAACAGAAGGTTAGATAGTCACGCCACATTTTTTTTTGTCTAACATTACTTTCTGATGGTGGCATAGGCTGCCTCTGCAAAAAAGACAAACTCTTCTTAATATGTAGAAACATGATTTGAGGTAGAAACACCTCTAGTACAGGTGTTTCCACTGCGATATGAAGTCTGAATTTGCACACTAAGTTCCTTAGCTGCCCATGGCTAGACCTCCTCACCCAGTAACTACTGAACAACTGAATTAATCATTCCAATCCCCCAACTAGACTCCATTTAAAATATAAAGGGAGGATTAGAATACTGTGTAAGCAAACTAAAAATAGAAAAAGGAAGAACCTACTCCAGTCATGCAAATATAGCCAAAAAGAGCTTCTGTCATTAAAAGGTAATGAACAGGAAAACAAATGAAACAAGCAAGCAAACACAGAAGCTATGCAAAAATTCTGCATGACAAATGTATATACACAAAGCATAAAAATGAATATAAATTGTAAGTTTTAGATTAAATTCATCCTCTGGAATAAGATTTAGTAAGAAAATATTAGGAAAATGTAGACAACATCATGCTTTTAAAGAAATTAAAGAAAATGGACTTTATGAAACAAATTGAGTGAGATAATTAGTAGACTGAGTTTTTAAAAGAGTTGCTAGAAATTAATAAACAATTTATTATGATAATGCCATTGCATTTAAGTGACATAAAAATTTAGCAAAGATCAGAATTAACAATACAATGATAGAATCAGGTATACAAATTGAAATTTTAGAGAAAATTTTAAAACCAAATAAAGTTTGCAGTATGAAGACTATTTTGTAGATTCTAAATGAATTCAGGTTTTACGACTAGTAAGGGGTTGGGCAGGGGTCATTACTGGAGAAGGAGCAGGCTTACAGCAAAGGCATCTAGACCGTAGGGAAAACTCACAAAACACTAAAAGTAGTAATATGTATGGAGAATAGGCAGAAAACAAGCATATGAGGCCAGGTGTGATGGCTCACACCTATAATCCCAACACTTTGGGAGGCCAAGGCGGACAGACCACTTGAGGCCAGGCATTTGAGACCAGCCTGGCCAGCATGGTGAAACCCTGTCTCTACCCAAAATACGAAAATTAGCTGTGTGTGGTAGTGTGTACCTGTAATTCCAACTACCTGGGAGGCTGAGGCACAAGAATCACTTGAACCCAGGAGGTGGAGGTTGCAGTTAGCCAAGATCACACCACTGCCCTTCAGCCTGGGTGACAGAGAGAGAACCTGTTTCAAAATAAATAAATAAATAAATAAGCATGCATATGATTAATAAATAATCTTTCACGAGAAAATAGAGCAAATGGGACAGAAACAGTATACAAAGACATCACAGAAGAAAATATTCCTAAAGTTAATGAAGATTTCAAACTGCTGGCTGAAAGAATTTACCGTAAATATTGAAATTACCAACAACAATTAAATATATTTTCTAATAAATCTTGTTAATTACAACATTTAAAAAATATGCTACAGGCAGGGTGGCAAAAGTAACTTACAAAGGAAAATAGTCAGGTTGACTTCAAAACAAATCTTCAAAAACAAAGTATTCCAGAAGAAAAAGGCACAGTATCTGTAGAATTTTGAAGGGGAGGGGAAATGAAATATAAAGTTTTGTATATCCAGCCAAATTCTATTTATGTGTATTGACAATAGAAAGGCAAACTCAAAAGTTGATGCATAGCATTCCCTGAAAAACCTACTTGAGGATAACGTCTAACCAATTAAGAAAATTAATCAAAATAAGTCATGAATAAAGAATTATTTGAAAAGCATAATTTTGAGCATTTAATCTACATAAACACAGTGTTGGACCCAAGTAACTTTGTTAATTATGTTGAAGAAAAATATTATAAATATCAAATTATTCAAAGACAAAGTATATTACATAGAAAATGCTGACTGACATATAATGTAGTAATAATTTTTCTAGGAAAGTGAATATAATAATAAAACCCAGACACTAAAGTCTAAGTCACCTGGTTTCTCCATTGTTAATAGACAAAAATTAATATTATTTACCTTTTCAATTGTATTAAGTAATAATTATGTTTTAGCAATTAAACACATCAAATATTCACAACTAGATGAAAATGTACAGTTCTCAAAAAACTGACCCAACAAGGAACATAAACATAGCAAAAGATACACAAGTGAGTGCAGATCATGTGGCAACAGAAAAAAATATTTTAAAAGAAAAATAAATAAGTAAAATGTGAAACAATATTTAAAAAGGAGAAAGCATAAAAGCAGAAAATAAAATAACAATATAAAACCAAATATATATTTTATAACATAAATGTAATTAATAACTTACCTATTCAAAGAAAAACTCTAGAACGAAGATATAACTTCAGGCTACAAAAACACATAGCTATAAAGAAGGCATTTATTAAGACTGAAACTAAAATGATAAGCAAATACGTAACAGATAAAGTAAAGCCACATACAACTGAAACAGAAGTAACTAGATTTTCAATAGCTATGTCTCGCAATGTTGAATTCCAAATTAAAGAATTAAATGGGACAAAAAGAGTCCTATTTTACTGATGAAGACATAACACTCAATGAATGTATAACTCTCCTTCATTCTATGTTCCACATAAAATTAAATTAAACTATATAAAATAAAAATCTGTTTAAAATGAAGTGAAAATTTTACTGAAACACACCAGGTATAGGAAACTGGAACACTGTTCAAATTCAAATGTAAAATGCCCTTAATGTTCTAAACAGATTATACCTGTTCTGAATGATATAACCAGTAAAGTTACGATATATACTGTATCATTTCAAACTCTATTTATCTAAATCCCATAGGTGATAAAGGTTTCTATTATTTATGTGAAAAATTTACATTTTTAAAAAAATGTTGATTATACAAAATGTGAAGGAAATTTAAGTAAATTTCAAAGATAACAACGCTTTTCTTACCACAGTGCAACTCAATGAGAAATAAATAACAGAAGTACAAATAATTGACAAACTTAAATATTTTAATCTCTAAAAACCTCCAGTCAATGAGAATGTCAAGAATCATAATTTAAATATTAAATAACAATAAAGAAAATACTGTAATCAAACTTAATGAATGCAAACAAAATTGTTTTCAGTGGGAGATTCATAGCCTTAAACAACCTTATTACCAAACAAGAATTGGTAAAAATAATTAGTATTTAATTCAAAAGATTTGAAAAATAAGTAAACAAATCTAGGGAAAACATAAGAAATGAATTCACACTTACAAAAACTAAACTCCATAAATTAGTGCTTCATAAAATCCAAAGAATAAAACAGATAAATCCACTAGTTGTCAAGAAATTTTTAAAAAAAGAAAATATGCAATACTAGAAGTGATAAAGGGAATATATTCACAGATTTAATAAAAATTAGATAACTGAAAAAACAAAAACTTTATTTGATAATATACAAGAAATTTTTTTTAAAAAAAAGGATAACAAGTATTTTATAGCAAAATTAAAGTTACTCAAATTTTCTCAACAAAGGTAAGAACATTTAAATTGATTAATAACCACTGGGAAGAAAAATTAAGGATACTTAAAACAGGCCCAGCACTGTGACTCACGCCTGTAATCCCAGCACTTTGGGAGGTCGAGGAGGGCAGATCTCTTGAGGTCAGGAGTTTGAGACCAATCCGGCCAACATGGCAAAGCCGCATGTCAAAAGCCCCCTAAAATACAAAAATTAGCTGGGCATGGTGGCAGGCACTTGTAATCCCATCTACTCAGGAGGCTGAGAAAGGAGAGTCACTTGAACCCTGGAGGAGGAGGTTTCAGTGAGCCAAGATCACACCACTGCACTCCGGCCTGGACAACAGAGCAAGACTCTCTCTCAAAAAAAAAAAAAAAAGAAAGAAAGAAAGAAAAGAAAAAAAGAAAGAATACTTCAAAGAAAAATAAGCGTCCTCCATCAAAAAATAAAAATAAAAAACAAACAAAGGACAGAACTCAAATGGTTCCAAACGTAATTAACAGGGACTCAGGAGTTTTTAGATGAAATATCTAATTCTGAAAAAACAAGGATTCTTCCTAATGTCTTCCTGAGGCTGTAACCCTGGAAACAGCCTGGACTCATGGCCAGCTAAATCAGAAATAAATTTCAAAACCTTTATTTTTCTAGGCAGAATCAGGAGTCTGGAGAAGGTGGACAGTTAAATAAAACATCAGTTCACACCTATTAAAAGCAGGAGAGGCAAAGTTCCTTGCCAAATTGGCTTGAAGCAATTGTGTGGCAGGTATGCTTTTAATGAAGATCATTTCTCCATCTTCCTGTTTTAATTTGATTTCTCTGGCAGAGTTGGACTTCCTTGGCTTGGAGGAAATGTGCTTAACTGCCGCCATCTCAACCCTCAACCGTGAACCAGACAGAACTGAATTCCTTCACCATGTGGACAGCTTGGCGTTTGACTTTCACATAACAGCGTGGCCTCCACCAAAGTCCTGGAGAGTCTCCAGGAGGAAAGAAGAGGCTGCCACATTTGGCTGGAACTGGTCACGTGACGTGAGTGGCAGAGGCTTTGCCCACTTTAAGCTAAATTATAAACTATATTTTCTTCCCAAATGTGTGACAGCTAGCTAGCTGACCTTTGTAAACATCTCCATGCCGCTGTACAAGTGCTTCTCAAGCCAGAAGTGTGGCTGGGCCTACAGACTCTGCTCAGTTCTAGAGCAGCCTAGGGCTGCATTCTTATCTCACCTCTGGGGCTCTCCACATGTAACCACGCTTTTTCTGTAGATTGCATAAAAATGTCGTGGCCGTTTCATAGTTTTCCAGATAGGTTCAAAATTATATCAGAATGTGGAATGTCCTGCAAGACCTGAATCCAGGCAGTCCAGGGTTTGCTAAACATGTCTGCCTTCGTTTCCCATGGCAGCTGTAGCAAATCAAAATGAATGTCATAGTTTAAACCAACACATATTTTTTTCATCTTCCACTTTATGAGATTAGAAATCCAAAACGGTCTTACGGGCTAAAATTAAGATGTTGGAAGAGCTGCATTTCTTCTGGAAGTTCTAGAGGAGAATCTATGACCTGCCTTTTCCAGCTTCTAAAAGCCACTGGTGTGCCCTGGGTCATGGTGCCTTCTTCCATTGCTAAACCGCATTACTCCAATCTCTGCTTCCACTGTTACATCACCTCTTCTGACTTTGACCCTCTTGCCCCCCTCTTACAGGGACACTTTTGACTATTTTGGGTCCATCCAAATAGTGTAGGACAATCTTCTCTTCTGTAGATGGTTAACTTAATCACATCTGCAAAATCTCTTTTGCTATGTAACATAATGTGTCCACAGGTAACAGGAGATAGGACCTGGACATTACTGGGGAGCATTTTTTTGTCTACTGCAGTGCCTTCTATGAAATCCCATGGTACCTGCCTACAAGGACACATACCCTGGAAATATAATTCAACCAGGCAAGAGCAGCTACAATGTGATGTGTGAGTAAGATCCAGTGAAAAACAAGAGGTGCAACAAGTGTTAGGAGGTTAAAGAAGAGAGAGGACATCTTGTTTGGAAGTGGTGCAAGGAGCCATCATGGAAGGAAAGGCCAAGGAATTGAACTAGATCGTAAAGGATGACAGAGAAGTTTGCATCTCTGGGTCCCAAAGGGAGCTTTGATGGCAGTGGTTGGTAAAGGATACAAATTGGCAGCACTTTCATCATTCTCCTTGTAGAGGCATCTTCAGACATACAAATACCAAATAAATGGCTTTTAAGAGACAAAGAAGTCAGAGAATTTAGCTTTGGAGTGGGCCCTCACAGTTGTAGCTATACCCACCTCCTTGTCCTGTCAATGCCAGATAATCTGTCTTTTCTTTTGAGATGGAGTCTGGCTCTGTCACGCAGGCTAGAGGTCAAGGACGTGATCTCGGCTCACTGAAACCTCCACCTCCTGGGTTCAAGCGATTCTCCTGCCTCAGCCTCCTGAGTAGCTTGGATTACAGGCGCCCACCACCACACCCAGCTAATTTTTGTATTTTAGTAGAGCTAGCTTTCCACCATGTTGGCCAGGCTGGTCTTGAACTCCTGACCTCAGATGATCCACCCACCTTGGCCTCCCAAAGTGCTGGGATTACAGGCGTGAGCCACCTCACCTTGCCGAGAATCTGTCTTTATCACTGAGAATGAGCTGGGGTTAACTGGGTCAGTGATGTGTCCAAATGAAGCCTCTATTTTTATTTGGAAGAGGCCTCTGCCAATTCCTCTATTCAATGAGGAGGGAATGTGTCCTGATTTCCTAAGTTGGAACTTGGAATCTCTCTCTCATGGAGAGAAGCAAACAGGAGCCAAACAGAAGGAATGTAAAGTGTCATTGGAACACACATAGATTCTTGGTTGGAAAGGCCTTCAGAAAGCATCTAGTCTTTGTTCTACTCTTGCAATCCTGTTTATTTTTTAATTGTTACTTTCAGTTTAATTTGAGCCATTGAACTCTGCCATTCTATCAAGAAATATATTGAGCCAGGCACACTCTTATTCACAAGTCTAGGAGGACATAGATGGGAGGAATGTGTTCCTTGCACTGATAAATGCAGCAAATTGAGCAGATCCCATAGCAAGCTGGCCCCAACAGTTTTCCTGCGTTGTGACTACACTACAACTCCTAATTTCTAGTCCACTCCCTTCTAGGTCATCATCTGACACATTAATTTCATCTCATAAAATTCTGTCTCTCCCGACTGTTGACCAACACCTACCTTAATTCACCCTTCAACCTCAGCTCCCTTCTTGTGAGTAGCTGAAGAAGAAGAACAAGGTGCCCCTGGACCACAGCCTTCTTGCATTCAAGGGCTAGCATGTCATGAGACCAAGGGTGACGCTGCTAGGGTAGACGTTGTATTTACAGAAGAGAAAAAAAAAATCAAGCATGGTCTCTTCCTTGTTTGCAAGTGGTCTAATAGGCCAGTTCAAGAAACAAATATTAAACAAGTAATCAATCATGCAAAGGAACATACAGTAACCCCATATTCTGATAAACATTACAGATAAAGCTTATCTATATAATCCAGAAGAATGAGCAGAGGCGAGATTTACATTGGGCTATCAGGGGTGGCTGCACAGGTAGCTGAGAAGTGAATGTTGAATAGGGCTTGTACAAAAAGCAATTGGGAGGGAGGGGAGCATTTCTGGAACAGCACATGCAAAGATCCTGGAGCTGGGAAGAGCTTAGGTATTTGAATACCTGAAAAATGGGCAGTGTCACCTCATCACTCATCTGTCAATCCTCTCATGTTTTCCTTCTGGGGGGAGTTCGCTTATGTTCTGCATGCCCATGTGAAATATCTGTTTGCTATGGAGTTGTAAATAAGCAGACTGATTGTATAAATGTGTAATTGTTCATGTCCTATAATCTGCTCCCCTATAATCAGGTCATAAACTCCTGGTGAACTGGCCTGCAGAGTTGAAAGATTCTTACCCTTTAGCATAAAATACAGACAACCACCATCTGTCCTAACCCAGATTAGGACTTTAGTCACACTCCATTAGAGAATCTAATGCCAACCCTCACTTAGATGAAACCTTTTTATCACTCTGCCTCTAGACATTTTTCTTTATTCTTTAAAGATTGGAGACTAGGGAACAAAACTTGCAAGGCCCCAGACCCAGAGCTTGTGAGGAAAACTGGTTCAGGGGCAGAGATAGCCAAGGCCAGGACAGGTAAGTCTCCAGGAGAGGATGTGGAGGAAAAGGAAAAAGAAAACTATACCAATGATGTATAAATCCCTTTACATTTCTGTTAATTCCTAAACAATATACATAGACATTCTGATCCTTGTTTTACAGATTGAAGAACCTACTAATGAGAGTAAATGGGTAACTTGTTTAAGCTCACAATTACTAAATGCTGTGCTTTTGAACCCAGGCTGGTTTCCAAAGCTCTTGTTCTTTCCCTTAGATTAAATACTGTGAATCCCATCCACACCAGGTCATCAAGCCTGAATGAGACTTGTTTCTGCTCTCTGGAAATTCTTCTATGCAAGGGTTATCTTTTTAGGTGGGGAGAGTATATCATGATAGATGCTTCAAACTTTTGATAAGTTTAGTTGTCAGGGACATGTCAGGTCCACAGGTCCAAGAAGAATTGTCCACGTGAAGTCCAGCCAGTGAATCACCAAAGTGGAATCTAACCCCTTGAATGCAGGGGGGTCAAGTTCTCTGGAGGAAGATCAAGTTCCCTGGCTGAGCAGGCAGGCTCGATTTTCATCAGCAATCAAGATCCTGTTAGAATATGAACACACAGTGGTGATCAGAGAGGATATAACTCTGTGCTCAATCTTTAAGGCCAGGTTCCCCAGGAGGACACTAGCACTTTACTTGCAGGCACTTCCGAGACCTCCACTCCAGTGGAGGAGATGCTCCCAGGACACCGCTACATCTGGCTCTCACTGGCTCCAGAGAAAGGGATGTATTCTCTCTGACAGCTGGGGAGGGCTGGACAGGCAACAACTCCAGATGGTACTAAAGTCTGTATTTGGAATCAGGCATGTTCCTTTTGTTTCATCACGAGTAGTGTTCTATTTTCCCAATCCAGGTAGAGCAACTTGGAATTTTCAGGGACACTTCCTTCAGCAAAAGGGAGTGGTGCAGGCCACAAGGGACACCTGCCCAAGTATGTGAGAACAGGGCAAACTGAAAGTATTAGCTTGGTGCAAATGTAATTTAGGTTTTTGTCATTACTTTCAATGGCAAAAGCCACAATTACATTTGCAGCAACTTAATAGCATGCAGCAGGACCAGGGGTGGCACTGCAGAAATGCTGTCTAAAATATTCTCAAGTATCTTCAACATGTAAAGTCTATTTCACATGACTTTTCTCTTTCCTTCAAATTTGAGGCATAAGTGACATTCTAACAAGGCTCTTTGTTTATTCTCTAGAACTTTCTATGATGTAAAAATTTTCCATGTCTGTGCTGATTATTGTGGTGGCCACATGTGGCTGCTGAACACTTGAAATGTGACTCGTGTGAATGAGAAAATGCATTTTTAATCTTATTTCATCTTAATTAATTTAAATGTAAATGCAAATAGCCACGTATGGCTAGTGGCCACCATTCTGGGCATCAGAGTTCTAGATACTCAAGCCGCATCTGCATAGCAGTTGTAATTTATTCAGCCTTGTATTCCCAGTGCGATCACAGTATCTGGCATATGTTTTGCCCTAAATAAACATTTTCTATATTGATTGAATGAAGAGAGGTAAGAAGGAATCATTAAATTTAAATGATCCTACTGTGCTAAAATGGAAAGACGGCAACAATTTCATGCTTAAATTTTGTCTCTACCTTTTACTAGTTGCATAAATTTTGGTAGGTTATAATTTAAAATAATAATAATAATAGTTGGTAACATGTATGAAGTGCTCAGTGAGTGAAATCTTCCATGAGTATCAATTGGTTTGATTATTTCAACAAGCCCATTCTTCAGTGGAAAAAAAACTAAGACTATTGAGGGGTTAAGTCAAATTTTAAACTGAAGGTCATGACCCATTACTGGGTGGAAAATTAATTAAGTTGGTTCTATCCAACCTATATATATGCAACATATGTAAATACATATACATATACAGTATTTATACATATACATATATACATATACGATATATGTATATGTATAGATAACATATATATGCACCAGATATAAATAACCTATACATGCAACATATGTAAATACATATACATATACATATATAATATATATAGTATATATGTATTTATATATGTTGCATGTATAGGTTATTTATATGTATGTATATTTATATAGTTGCATATATATATATAGGTTGGATATGTATATGAAGTTGATATGGTTTGGCTATGTCTCCACCCAAATCTCAACTTGAATTGTATCTTCCAGAATTTCCACGTGTTGTGGGAGGGACCCAGGGGGAGGTAACTGAATCATGGGGGCTGGTCTTTCCTGTGCTGTTCTCATGATAGTGAGTAAGTCTCTTGAGATCTGATGGGTTTATCAGGGGTTTTGCTTCTCTCTCATTCTCTCTTGCCACCACCATGTAAGAAGTGCCTTTCACGCTCCACCATAATTGTGAGACCTTCCCCAGCCACATGGAACTGTAAGTCCAGTTAAACCTATTTCTTTGGTAAATTGACCAGTCTCAGGTATGTCTTTATTGGCAGTGTGAGAATGGACTAATATAGCAGCATACCTATATACACATATATATGTATGTATATATATGACATGCTTGTATGCATATTCAAAAGTGTCTGAAAGCACTAGATTAACTAACTTTACAAGGCTATTCAACTACCTAATGGTGAATTTAGATTTGTACCCAGGCCATCTGACTCTAAGAGTTATACCTTAACTGGTATAGTCTACAGCTGCCTATGATTTTGTAAGACATGCATTTAAATTTTAAACAACTGACTTACACATAAATCTTAAGAACCTCACCCATCCATAGGTATGGGATAGGCCTGCACATGCATGCACTCTCTCTCTCTCTCTCTCTCTCTCTCTCTCTCTCATTCTCTCTCTCTC
This sequence comes from Macaca fascicularis, assembly GCF_037993035.2. Taxonomy (NCBI): domain Eukaryota; kingdom Metazoa; phylum Chordata; class Mammalia; order Primates; family Cercopithecidae; genus Macaca; species Macaca fascicularis. The sequence goes on from NC_088382.1 coordinate 40,371,104, forward strand.
TCTCTCTCTCTCTCTCTCTCTCTGAGTAATGTCTTATATCTTTTAGATTCAGTCTATTGTCTCTGGCTGTGGACCAAGGAAAATCAATCCTAATTTAAATATCTCTAAATCAACCTAAAAGATTCCACTTTGGCACAGATTCCTAGTGCTCACAGATATGCATATCTTCCCTTTTCATATTAGGGACACTGCTAGGCTACTTTTCCCCTTTGCCTTAAAGTTAGGTAGTGCCATTTATTGGGTTCTGGCCTTTGGGGCATAGGTAGAAGTGTGATACAACATTCTAGGACCAGCCTTCCAAATTCCCCACATAGGCCTCCAGGGTCTCTCCTTATGCTCATTGACAGGCTGGATGGATAGAATAAAGTGGAAGATTCTGAAGCTCAAGTGGGTGGCAGAGTCAAGAAACATTCCTGTTCGGTGCTGCAAAGAAGTCTTGTCCCTGAATGACTATGTGGGTCCCTGGTCTCTAGCTTTTCCCTGACCATGCTTTGGAATGTGATGTAAGAAACAGTCTTTCCTTGTAATATGTCAACTATGATTTATTAATTTTTTAAGGTAGTTATCCCATCCTGACTAATATATCACATTAGTTGGTGAAATGGACACAAAAAAAACAAATCTGAGATGCGTCTGTCTACTCCCATCGCATCTCCACTGTCAGTCACCCTGAGAAAAGGAAGACCACAGTCCAGCTGCATTCGCTTCTGGGGTCAGGAATGGGTAAGAGGTCTGTGTTTTGTAGTTTGTCCTTATTGTTTAGGCCATCAGAGGAGAAGGACAATGGGTATTCAGTCATCTTCATAACATGACCTTCAGTTTATACAGTGCTTTGTAACTTCTAAAAGTGCTTCTTCAATACATTACTTTATCTGATTAAATTGAATAAGAACAAGTATACCCATTCTGCTGATGAAGAAGCTGAGACTTAAATATAGTAAGATTTACCTGACTCCTCAGATACACATGAAGGTCAAGATTATGATTTCTGTCTGCAGATTCTAAATCCAGTGACTTACTGAAGAGAAGGTGAAGAAGTGTGGGGCATCCGGAAGCCAGAGTTGACGTTAGTCTACATGAAGCAAGTTCAAGCTCCTGTCTACTTGCAAGAAGAAAGACATAAATCATATGTGGCGTTCTAAACTTTCCAAAGTATTCTCATAACGGCCATCTTATTTGATCCTCATAATAACCCTGTGAAGTAAGCAAGGATGACATTATTATCCCCATTTTACAGATGAGGAAACTGAGGTCCAAAAATATGAAGTGATTTTTTTCCTAGGTACATAACTTGTTAGTGACAGAATTAAGAGTTGAACCTAGGTCTCCTGACTCCCACATCCAATGGTTGTTGGTGGATTGTGGTTCTTCTCCATTCCTGATCTCAGAGAACACTTTGCCTACAATGATAGTTTCTCACCAGCCAAGGCTTTATTTTCTGGGACTCAATATCTTTTCATGAATTGGACATTTTTCTCACTTTACTTCTAATGCATTTTAGCTCAGGGAAAATCAATGATTTTAAAGAAGATGGAAAGTTTCCTTAAGCTACGAGCTGCTTTTTTTCTTATTCTTTCTTGATTTTCATTATCCAGGACCAAGATACATTTCTGTTCAGTCCTACAGTATTTGATATTAACCAGATGGTGTTACAGTGGGGAGTCGCCATTACTCTGGCAGGGTACAAGATAGGATGGATCAGGGAAGGGAGGGTACAGGGTATCACAGACACTTGGATAAGGGATCACAGGCTCTGAAACAGCTGACAAGAAAGTAAAGATAAAACAACAACAACAGCAACAAACAGACTGAAGGTGACCACCACTGTCAGGCACAAGTGTGCTCCATTGCCCCTGGCAGCTGAGAAGCTGAAGATAACTTGGGGGAGAGAAAATCGTAAATAATTTCAGTGATTTGGCTCAAGAAGGAATTGGCATTCCCTCCTACAAGGAATGATGGCAGGAGGTGTGGCAAAGGGAATACAGGCAGAGATGGTGTACGGGCTGAATGGTGGCCCCCAGAACCTGTGAGTATTGTGGTATCTTATATGGCACAAGATGTGATTAAGTTCAGGGTCTTGAAAGGAGGTGCTTTTTTCCTGTGTTACTTGTGTAGGCCCTAAATGCAATCACATGTATCCTGTTCAGGAGAGAGGCAGAGGCAGTTCTGAGACAGATGCACAGAGGAGAAGGTGATGTGAAGATGCAGCAGAGAGAGACATAGCAAGACAGGGAATGCCAGCAGCCACCAGAAGTTGGAAGAGGCAAGAAATGAGTTCTCCTCTAGAGCCTCTGGAGGAAGAATGGTCCTTCTTACTCCTTGACCTCAAACTTCTGGCCCCAAGAACTGTGAGAGAATGCATTTCTGTGATTTTATGCCACCAACATTGTAGTCATTTGTATGGTACCTCTAGAAAACTAAGAGTGTTGGGTTACAAGAACCAAAAGCCTGCAGAGAGGCAAACCCAGAGAATTTAACTCTCGCCGTGTGTGCTCAGAATATGGAGGTAACAAAAACATCTGACATGCAAGACCACAAACACATCTGACTTATGCTGGTTGGCTTGGAACAGAATTCCAAATTGAGTTCTACTTTAAAACTACAATGGAAAGCAGAATGTGAGAATTCCAGGCTCCTTTGGAAGTTGAGACAACTAATAAGCCAATGTGTACCCACCATGGCTTTGTAGGTTTTCAGCATAATATGATTATGATCTCTATACCCCCACCAAAAAACACACATGCATGCCCTTTGATCTCTCCTTCCACACCCAGGAGAGAAGTCTGAGAATTTGGAGGAAGTCAGATTAGTGAAAAAGAAATTTGACACGTAATCCATAGTATGTAGGCAGGGCTTGCAGATAATTGTTCTTTTAGCATAATAAGGTCAAATTTATATTACTAGGAAGAAAAATGTTTCTTTATGCAGATACAAGCCACAATGAAGTTTGTTTTTTTTGTTTTTTTTTTTTGAGTAAAAACTCATTCTTGAAGAATGAGATGTGACTACATTCTTTTTTAGCTATTTGAGGGAAAAGTGAAAAGATCTGTGTGCCACCTACCCTACCCTTATCTGACAAGGACACCGACATTCATATTCCCCTTCTGAAGCAACGAAAATGGGCAGAAGAAGAAAGACATTGGATTCACAACAAGCACCAGAGACAGGGCAATTTACACATCAAATATTGGGATTTAACGGTTTCTGAAGGAGGGGTAGTATGTAAAAAAGTGGGAGGGGGCAGAAAGGATTTCGGGAGGCAAACAAGATTTAACAGACAAATGCAGTCTCCTTAAGAAAGGAAGGAGCATTTTCTTGGAACACCCTCTGAAAACTTGGCGATGTCCACATGGGACCCCTGAATATCTGCACAGGGAGATCCTGATGTTTCCTACATAGAAGGGAACACAGTTCACTAGACCCTCAACTTCTGGTTCAATTCCTGGTAGACTCTGCATCTGAACCACAGCCTCTGAGTGAAAAAAATTGCCTGAGGCTTCTTAGGTCACATGTGATGTGTGTGTGTTTATGTGTGTGTGTGTTTGTTTGTGTGTGTGTGTGTGTGTGTGTGCGTGCATGCATGTTCCCTTTGCAGAAATTATGGCCAGGGCAGTACCTGAAGTAGGGAGGGTATTAACTACTCCACAGCTGATTAATTGAGGAACGAGGTGGGTGGAGAGGAGGAGTATGCACCCACAACAGATGATCCAGTTGATGCTTCCAACTTCTTCACTCAGAAAATAACATAAAAGGGCAGTTACACAGATAATATAAAAGTTGAAGTATTCATTAAACACCACTACATTTTCCCATGCCCTTTAGGAGGTATAATGGAAAAGGAACAAGCATTGTAATCCAGTCGAATCCCAGCTCCAATACTTAGCTGTGTATCTTTAGGCAAGTGATTTAATCTCTCTGAGTCCCATTTTCCTTTCTCTAAGAAGGGCCAGTGTCTATTTCCGACAGTTGCAGAACTAAATGATGTATGTAATTTATTTAAATATAGACACAGAATCAAAATTAAATCCCCCTGAAAGCAATATTGGTTTCAATATTCTGCAGAATCCAACTGATATCTGAGATGACCTTCTTTAAACAGGGAACTCAGAATTGACTGTTCTTTTTAATCAACAGCAATTACTTCTTTCAAAACTCTTGTTCTTGATGCAAATCTTAACTTATCCATTCACCTCCTAACTAGAACTCATGGAATATACGTTTTTCTAACTGCCAGGAAATCCTAAACTCAAAGTTGGATTTTCTATCCTTTCATTTGATGTCGCCATTAACATTTTACATTTGCAGAAACCTACTAACTATTTATAGCCATTTGCTCTTATTACTGGGGGTAGGCACCAGGCAGTCAAGACCTCCTGTTTGGGAACTGTCAGCAAATCAGCGAGAGGGGAAGTGGGAAACTCGGAGCCCAGCATTTGTTGTTCTCCTTCCCCCTCCCTCCAAGCTTTCTGGCAGCCAAGGGTATAGGCAGAGCTAACAAACCACAGTGGGCCTCCAACCTCAGCACTCTTCCCACAACACTAAAAACACAACAAAATTGCCAGCCTTTGCGTGCTGTCCCTTTCCATTTCGTTAGGTCAGTGAAAAGCAGAATCGGCAAAAAAAACAAATTTTTCTTTTAATTTTAATATTGTCAATTGTAATAAACTCAATAAGTTCCACTAGCAAACTGTTTTCTGCTTGTTCAGGGAAATTAAGTTGTAGTCTTCAAATCCTGCTCTAACTAGATGTTTGGTTTTGGAATAAGGTTACAGCATATCATGACACTAATGAATTCTGCTGGCTCCTAAGGATCTGGGGCTGATGCTGAGCTTGTGGGGCTATTTGATTCATTTAACACTCGTGACTCGCTTAATACAATGTGTAAACAAAAGAAGAAATACCTTCTGAGGCACTGGAAGTACTTCATCACATCTGACAAGGTAGTCATAGCAAGTATGTTGACTCTTTCCTTCCTCAGCCTCTCAGTTAGATTTGCACATACATGCAGCTGAACCTTAAGAGTTATTGGAACAGTTGAGATAAGTACAACTTTATTATGTTGAGGCCAAGGATTGAGGGACTCTGGGCAGCTGAGTGTTAGGTGAAGGCAGGTAGATTCCAAAGAAGAGGTTTCTTGTTTCTCAGGGGTCCCCCAATGTGTTAGTCCATTCTTCCATTGCTATAAAGAAATAACTGAGACTAGGTAATTTATAAAGAAAAGAGGTTTAATTGGCTCATGGCTCTACAGGCTGCACAGGAAGCATAATGGCTTCTGCTTCTAGGGAGACCTCAGGAAACTTCCAATCATGGCAGAAGGTGAAAAAGGGGAGCAACTGTCTCACATTATGGCAGCAGGAGCAAGAGAGAGAGAGAGCAAGGGGCAAGGGGCTACACACTTTTAAATGAAAAGATCTCACAAGAACCCACTCATTATTGTGAGAACAGTACCAAGAGGATGATACTAAACCATTCTTGAGAAATCCACGTCTGATATGGTTTGGCTATTTCCTCACCCAAATCTCATCTTGAATTATAGTTCCCATAATCCCCACATGTCATGGGAGGGACCCAACGGGAGGTAATTGAATCATGGGAGTGGTTACCTCCATGCTCTTCTGGTAATAGTCAATGAGATCTGATGGTTTTATAAGGGACTTTCCCCCACCTTCACTCTCATTCTTCTCCTTCCTGGTGCCATGTGAAGAAGGACGTGTTGCTTCCCCTTCCGTCATAATTGTGAGTTTCCTGAGACCTCCTCAGTCCTGTGAAACTGTGAGTCAATTAAGTCTCTCGGCTTTATAAATCACCTAGTCTCAGGTGTGAAAGGCAAATAAACCTTGGGGCCCCAAAATCACTAAACTGAAGGGAAAAGTCAATCTGGGAACTTCTTAGGGCCAACCTCCTCCCATTCAATTCAAAGTCACCCCTCTGCCCACTGACATAGATGCATATCTGATTGCCTCAATTGGAGAGCTAATAAGAAACTCAAAAGAATGCAACCATTTGTCTCTTACCTACCTGTGACACAGAAGCCCCCTCCCCACTTCAAGTCTTCCCACCTTTGCTTCAAGTTGTCTGCTTATCCAAGCTGAACCACTGTACTTTTTACATATATTAAGTTATGTCTCATGTCTCCCTAAAATGTATAAGACTAAGCTGTGCCCCAACCACTTTGGGCATATGTCTTCAGGACTTCCTAAGGCTGTGTCGTGGATGAGTTTCCTCAACCTTGGCAAAATAACTTTCTAAATTAACTGAGACATGTCTCAAATTTTTGGCGTTCACATAGGTATGTCTTTATTAGCATGAGAACAGACTAATACAACCTCCATAATCCAATCACCTCACCAGGCAACACAGATCCAAAGCATATCAGTCAGTTTCTTCCCAGGAGGTCCTGATCCAAGAGTGCTCTCTAGACCTGGGGCCTTCTTGGACCAGCAGCCCTTAGTTGGTGTCCTGGTTGTGCCTGGGTCAGAGTGACAGCAGAAACAGTCGTTGCTCTCCATATTGGTCTTTTCCAGGCTGGGAGAAACAGGCGAGTGCTGAGGAATCTGAACTCAAACCACAAAGCCATAAGCTTAGTGGAATAGCTCAGATCTGAGAAAGAATAGTGGGAACACGTTGGCTGGTAGGACTTTGCGGATCTTCTCTGAAGTGAATTTCTCCCTCACACTTCCAGGTTAGAGAGCGTGAAAAGTGTCATCTGAGACAGAAATGCTGACACATGCCTTCATCCCCCTGCCGGTGAGGATGAGGATTCGCTTTCTGCTTGTTTCTGCATTCTTGCTCTCACTATTTCCAGTTCTATTCCAAACCTCTCCCAGCCACTGAACCCTCATGCTCCTTCTGCTGAAGGATCTTCAATAGCTATTCTCTCTGCCAGAGCTTCCAGTGTTCTTCTCTTGAATAACTCCTGTACATCTGGGCTTCGGAGGTTTCCCCCACAACCCTCTTTCTTCTGCCCAAGTCTGAGTGCAGGGCTATTCCCTCAGCAATTCCTTAATACCTTCCATTGTCTGTTTCTTTGTCAGTATTCCCCCAACTCCAGTCTGAGTTTCATGGGGTGAGGCCATGTCTCCCTTGTCCACTACTGCATCCTTGGTACCTTGCGAGATTTACGGCATATACTTGTTACATATTTGCAATCTGAGTGGATAACAGAAAAACTGTTTGTCTGTAAGCAGGCACGTGTTTGAGGCCACTGGTGAGAGTTAGAAAGGAAGAGAAAGAACTTCCACTCAAACTATGGAAGCTTTCATTCCCTGAGCACTAGCCATCTCTCCCTTATCAGTAGGCACTTGAACATATGAGATATAAAACCTGCAGCAGCTCTCTGGTTGTTTTAACTATCCATAAAAAATAAGACTCAGATCAGTATTCCTCCAGCCTCTATAAGTTCTTAAGTACTTAGGTACTCCTGTTGCATCTGTCTCAGTTCAGGGTATCCCTTATAACACACCATCGCAGCCCCCTTCTATGCTTGGGTTGTTTCCTGTGTCCAGTTAGCTTGATTCACTCATTAGCCTCAGCTCTTCAGTCTGGGACCTGGACTCTATTCTTTGGCGTGGGCTGAACATGCAAGATTTTCCCTTCATCAGGCTAATGAAGTAAGAGTCTTATGTCATCATTAGTGCTGGTGTTAATCCAAGCAGAACTAATACTGGTGTTGTTCCAAGTAGAATTAACCAAGCCCAGCCCCCAACAAGCCAGATGTTAGTCAGGCATTTCTTACCGAAGTTAATGAATAACTCCCCTGGGTTCCACAAACAGCTGAGTGCACCAAATGAACTTCAGGGACCCAAAAGCAAACTGCCTGCCTAATAGAGATTTGTCCTGGGAGGCTACTGAGGGCTTGGAACTTCTGAGCAGAAAGCAAGAGAGTTCCTTTCTCTGGATTGCAGATGACTCCACTGCTCTTAGCTCTCCAAAGAGCTGGCCACGTGGGGTCAGCTAACAGGCCCAAGGGGGTTCCTAAAGATTGTTTCTTTGCAGATCCCTCTCTTCTTCTGTGCCTATCTCAATAACTGGGGTTATATGTTTATGTATTTATTTCCTCCACTAGACAATGAGAGCAAGGACTGTATCTTTTCCCCTCTGTGTCTCTGGCATCTGATAGAGAGATCATTTCACTGTTGTCTGGAAATAACTGATGATAGAATGTCTTCCTGAAGAGGTTTGCTTCATCTTACAGTTCCACATGGCTTTTCTCGCCCTCTTGATCAAGTAAAATGTATGAGTACTAGACCTGTCATTTGTACTGGATCACTGCTCTCATAGGAATGTGATAATATGAATAGAAACCATTTATAGCAAGGGCCAGACACTGTGCTAATAAATTTGCATACAGTTTTTAACAACCCTTGAAAGCAGTGTATTGATATTTTTCAATACATGACCAAGGATTGGGGATGGATGGGGAAGCAGTTTAAATACTTTGCTTATGATGGTAGGACTAGCACAGAGAAGCTCCAGAATGGGAATTAGAGATAAGCTGATGAAAGTCTGTCCATTCCACCAGCAATAGGTCATCTGTTCAGCAGGAAGTCATGCCCATACCCTACTAGAAAAAAAAAAAAAAGGTCAAATGTCTGTGGTATTTCCTCCCTAAGCCAATGAGAGGGAGTTCTTCTACCATTTCTTCCCATAGTAGAAGAATTTGTAAGTAAAAGCATAAAATATTTTGAGAAAAACAGAATAGGAGAAACAGGAGGATAAAAGGAAGCCATTATGAGTAATTTTTAGGCTTGCTAAAATAATGAAGACAATATACTAAAGAGACTATCAGAAAGCAATTTGCAGATGTTTGATTATTACCATGGTCTACCACTGATTTCCATGTACCCTACCGCTCCCCACCATACTAGAATGTTTTCAGGCTCTCCCATTCTTCTCAGATACAGTGAAGGATGCATAGAAATGTCTTTTAATTAGTAGCAAAGATAATATGGATACCTAGAGGATTTCCTTCCTGTGGCTGCTCCATCCAGGTGTTCAGAATCTTGTCTATGATGACTCAGTTATTAGCTCCCTCCTCCTGGGCCCCTCTCTTCTCCAAGGTCCCACCACAGGCCTGGAGAAGAACTAGAACTTGGAGTTCTGCACTGGAAAACGTGAGACTTTATCAACCAAACCCCCCATCCCCAACACCATCACCAATGCTGGAGTCTTCCTCCACCCTTGATGATAACGTCACATGAGAGTGCCGTGGAACCTTCCAACCTCACTCTGCACATTCCCCTCATCAAGCCTCAGCCCCCACCTTGCTATGAACACAATAATGTGTCCTAAAGCCAAGTTCAGTTTGTCTCCAATTCCTTTTCCTCTCTTAAAGCAGCACTGGAAAAATCTCTACGCCTACTCTTTCTATCATCTATTTCACCGTATGCCTTTTTTCTCTTCCCAACCGGAAATTTCCTCCTTTTCTAATTATCTTTGTTAACAGTGACTAAAACTTTCAGCTACTACTCAAACTAAAATATTTAGAAGAAAAGAATATAGCAGTAAGCCCATTTTTACTAGGCTTTTCTTAAAGGACCTTTATGGCTGGGTGAGTTACTACATATAGATTCTTTCCCCGGGTCAATGCCCAGTCCATTTGTGCAAACTTGTTTTTTGAGCGTCAGACGATGACAATAATAATAGAATAATGTTGAACGTCCAACCCTATGCTCCAGGCGATATGCTGGACTGAGCACTTTCCATACAATATCTATAATGTAATGACACTCTAGAGAAAAAATTATCATCTCCATGTCACCAATGAAGAAACTGATATCCATCAATGTTAATTGACCTGACTTAAAGTTACTTAGTTGGAGATGAGCTCACTTCTCTTCACTTTGTTTATGAAACAACTGTTCATACCAGAGAGACAGAGGTATGCTAGTGTGCCTGGAATGGTTAGCCACAGCTTCTGCAGGGAATTCCTGAGGGTAACCTTTCTCCTGGGAGAAGCAAGACTTCCAGGCTCCGGCAGGGCCACTGAGGGATGTGTCAGCCCTGCTCTCTATGATCTCAAGTATAACATGACCATATGTGTTCTGGCAGAGAAAATGCCATATTTAGAAAGTACCTATTGTGTATTTTGGGTTTTATACTTACCAGCACATCACTTGATCCTCCACTCTTCCAATCTTTGAACTTCTAGTTTCCAATTGAGATATAGTCCATAATACTATAGTATATGACACTTTATCATGATAAATGAAAGTTCAAGGTATTCTTTCAAAGTAATGGTTTCCCAGTTAGGCATAGGAAACTAAAAACATTGTTGAAACTCCTGAAAGGAAATTGAGTTCCTTTTAAGTTCATGGATCCTTTGAGTATGAGATGTTCCATCATTTTTACAATACAACTTACATATGTTATGATATTTTAATGTCACAATTCAAAGGTGTAATTATAATTATCCTTATTTTATTGATAAGACACTGAGAGTTGAAAGACTAAAAATGATGTGGGCAACAGTGGAACCTGGTACCATCTCACAGCAAGGCCAATACAGATTGAGCATCTGTAATGTGAAAATCTAAAATCTAAAATGCTCCAAAAGTTGAAACTTTTTGATCACTAACATAACGCCCCAAGTGGAAAATTCTGCACAGAAGTACTTAACACAAATTTTGTTTTATGCACAAAATTATTTAAAATATTGTATAAAATTACCTTGGGCTGTGTGGGTAAGGTATATAATGAAACATAAATACATTTTGTGTTTAGACTTGGCTCCCAGGACCAAGATATTTAATTATATATATACAAACATTACAACGTCTAAAAACATTCCAAATATAAAACACCTCTGGACCCAAAATTCCAAATAAGGGTACGCTACTCAACCTGTATACAGGGTAGCTCAGGAGTTCTAAATTCCAACTTCTCCCAAGAGGATTATTTGACTGTCATATTCATTCCACTTAGCTTGATAGTTGATATCAACTTATTGAACAGCCAACTGTTGGTCTAAGGCCTGTTTGTTTCTTTTTTATGTTTTTGGTTTTGTTTTTTGGAGATGGCATCTTGCACTGTCGCTCAGCCTGGAGTGCAATGGCGCTATCCCAGCTCACTGCAACCTCCGCTTCCTGGGTTGAAGTGATTCCCCTGCCTCAGCGTCCTGAGTAGCTGGGATTGCAGGCATGTGCCACCATGCCTGGCTAATTTTTTGTATTTTTAGTAGAGACAGGGTTTCATTATGTTGTCCAGGCTAGTCTCAAACTCAGCCTCCCAAAGTGCTGGGATTATAGGCATGAGCCACCACACCCAGCCTAAAGCCTGTTAATGTAAACACTGAAATTTGACGTCTCTGACTAACCTGTTTATGCAAATTAGGAGCATGTGGCCCCATTCTAAATGAGAAAAGCTATTATTATGATACAGTTGTACATGTTAGACCCTTATCCTGTTCTAAGCCCTCCCATTAAGACTAAATCTAACCCTACCTTGAAATAGTCTACCTTCCAGAATATTATGCCCTATACTACCACGTCATCTATATATTCTCAGGTGTTATGAGAAATTTTACAACCTCATGATCCCCAGGGTCAAGGTCTAGAGCTGGTAACACATAGGGAGTTTTTGGCAAAAGCAGGGCCAATGAGTAGGCCCCCCATACATGTCTTTCCAGGCAAGGAGAAAGACTCAGGGAGAGGAAAAAGAGCTGATGGTTGGGCTGGAGGTTGACGCTAGGCCCACTTGAGCTGCAGGCTTTGTTCTCTCCATGATTCATGAACATGGGCCTGGGCTTTGCTGCCTTGCCAAGGCATATCATCAGTGTGTGGGACCCACACACCCTGAGGTCCCATACATGACATCATCAGTGTGTGGAACCCTCAGGGAGAAGGTAGGAAGGCGTCAGCAGGGCCAGGATAGAAAAAGAGAACAAACCAAGGTCTGGAGGTTTTCTATGTTGTTAATTTAAAGCAAATGATGCATTCTGGCTGTTGGGTTCACAAACAGATGTCTGTGGAAGTATAAGGTCATTCAAGAGCATACAGTTATAAATGAAGGTTATAAATATGCATTGCTGTAATCTCTTAGTTATATCCTTTATTTTCCATCCTGCATCTTATTCTAGGTCACAGGGATGACAGAGTGCAAGAAATTTGTGCTACAGAATTATCTATCCCCTATGCATCTTGATGCCTTTCTCCCCTCTACCCAATACTCATACACATTCATAGACCTACCATGACAATTTAATCAATAAGGTTAGGTAAATTACGTGTCCTTGTTATCCAATACTTGATATGTACTGGGTAACAGAGGTACCCGTTTCATTTACGAAGTTCCCATTTCAGGCAATGTTCCAGTGGTAAAAATAACCATTTAAAGTTTCTCCACGTATATGCGCAACACACATTCCCAAACACTCAAGTATATTTTCCATTTGCATCTTTTCTCAGCAAAAACCCAAACATTCATCTCAATAAAATGATTACCACATGCTGAATTTAATTTCAAAGCTCCAGAGACCCATAGCCTACCCAGATACGTGAGAGCCACAACACACTACACACACCTACTCACGCTGCCACTTCTACCACCCACCTCTGTCCAGCAAATCATTGCACTCAAATGCCCTCACTTCCCTCTCTTCCCTCTGCAGACTGTCAACTCACCAGCTTCCTCTGATCTCTGCCCTCCTTTTCCTCCAAATTAAATTTCAACTTTTTGTAAACCTCTCTGAAAATGACAAGCCAGTGCCAGAGCTGTCTTTTAATACACAAAAGCATAAATAATGCCATCCATCAGGACTGTCACTCAGAAAGATAGATTGCTAGTTGTCCAGACCCCTGAATGACACCAAAGCCAAAGTTAGAAAGTGTCTCCTTTCTTTTCTTTAGTCTCTCTCTCTCACACACACACATGCTCGCTCACTCTCTCTTTTTTTTATTTGCCGGACTGCTTGATTCTGATTAATGGTCCTGTCAGGGTGGGATTCCACTTGCTCGGATAATGAGTCAAGAATGTATTCCCTGTCACAGGCGCAGCAGATGTCAGGGGCAGAAGGGCTCAGGGATGCCAGAAACAATATACAGTTTCTTCCTAGTCCCCTGACAGGCCAATATGCTGCACAAGGTCTAATTTATGTAGACAAAATGCAGGCGGGGCTGCGGCAACTGGAAAACTGCCCCAGAAAACCCCAGCTACAATGCAGCTTGCAAGCGGGGTCTGTGGGCTGGGGCAGCCAGCAGCAGACTGGTAATGAACATCAGCAGCAGACTCAATAGTGCTGCCTCCAAAGGCCTGGACACACCGAGAGGCCCAGGACCTCTTTGACTTCATTAAACTGTACTTTATATCATTATGGGAAGAAATCAAACAGGGCAGAGGGCTTCTGTTTCCTTTAATGGCTTGATTAGGTTATTCACTGCTGGGCTCAGCCATTATCATACTGGGGCTGCTGAAAGCTGCTGAGAATTGTCAGCCTACACAGTTGCTCCAGCCAGACGGACGCCCTCTTTGCTTTGACTGGACTAATTTGATCTCAGAAGTTTGTGCATGGACAGGGACTGTCAGAACTCCCCGTCATTCCACCAGCACTCCAGGAAACAGAGCTGCTCCTTGGCCAAAACATAGATAGATGCTCAGTCTCAGCCCAAAGGTGGACACGCTTGTGTACAGTCAACCTGTCCACATAGATTTTGCACATATGCATGTATTTCTTTTTTGAGAAAAATCTCTCAGGCTGTTTCGGGAGTTACGACATTAAAGCAATCTATATTTCCCTTAGGAATTAAAATGGGACCACATTCCCTTGACAACTCAAGCAGTTAAATGCTAAGGACCCACTGGAATCAGATAAATCAAAATCAGGCAGCGGGGACTGTCAAATCACTCAGACTGAGAAGATAAAATTCCTGTGTTTACCAGCTTGCATTTTAATCTTAACCATGTCATAAGAATCTTCCACTAAAGGAAAAAAAAAAAAAAAAACTTCCAAGAGATGCTAAAACTCACTTTAAAAGGCTCTCTGCTTGCCTTCTACACCTCATTTCTGTGGGTACAGTGGATTATTGGGATAAGGTCTCTGGCTTCAGGTCTTAGGTTGTGGGTCCCATTAAAAGGTGGCAAGCAGCATCAAAGCCTAGTCAAAATGTTATCGGCTTAGCTGACTTCTCTTTCTTATAGTTTTTTTTCGTATTTTATTAACATGCTTTTCTCCTTCGCTATATATATATATATTTTTTTAATTTAAAAAGGATGTTGCCATATGTGAGCCAATATGATGTGGTAGAAAGAATATGGACTCTAGAGATGGGCAGGCTGGTATCTGAGTGAGGCTCTGCCTGGCACTAGGGTTGAGGCTTTGAGCAAATGCTTACCCTCTGAGCCTCATTCCTTTTAACTGTAAAATGTGGCTAATGTGATCTACAAGGTAGCATCTGAGGTCATGCATACACAGTGCAAAGTTACGTGTTAGGCCTTGTTTGAGCATTTTCTAAAAGCCAGCTAGCAAAAATATGGTAGCAATTATTATTACGTATTTTGTCCCAGTCCCTAACATTGTATGATGCAGAAGCTACTACTGTGCCACTGTGATTACATAGAAACAGACATTAAAATGTCTCAGAAATTAAATGTCCCTGTAGCCATCACCCACTTAAATCGACCTCACATACAACAATCTTGAGTATATATGTACCAGTCTCACCCTTACCTGGACCTCTCAAAGCCCATCTCAGTGGCAAGCACGTTCCCCAACTTCGGCCTCTTAGTCCACCCATTTAACCCTGTTCCTTCCAAATCCTGTGTGTGAGTGTTTATTGGGTCTCGCATCCACACACATTTCTCCACTAAGTAGCCACTTGAGATTTTCACAAGTGGTAGCAATGGGAAAAGAAAACAAACAACCTCCTCAAGTAGTTTGCCTCCTCAAAAGTGAAAAAATATACTGTTTAATGATAAAAATAAGTTGCAAAGAGTATGTGCAATAAAATCTAATTTATGTTAAATACGTGTGTTTTTAAAATTCATGTATTTAATGTTTGGAAAGATACGTAAGACATTTAGCAGAGATACCTCTGTGTGGTTACCTCCAAGGGGTTGGATTTTTTTTATCATAATAATGTTACTTTTATATTAAAAAACAATTTTTAAATAAAATAAAAAGAAGTGGAGAGGCCAACTTAAGCAACCTACTTCCTGAACTCCCCCTGACTTAAAACACTGACTTCTCTAATGGTCTAGAATTTACTGGAGAATCATCAGGCCAAAGCAAATTTAACAATATAAATGGGCCCCACTTTCTGAAAATTCAGTGGGCAAAAACCCAAAAACATCAGAAGAAACTGCAGCACAGAACCTGGCTCAGCCATGGCAGTAAAGGAAGGTGGGAAACAGGGTTGACAGTGGGCAAAGGCAGTCATTGGCCCGCAGTGCTGAGTGCTAAGGAGAGGTCACAAAACAGAGGAGAGTGTGGGATGTTTTGCAATTATAAGAAGATTTTCGTGTTACAAGTGATTCATTGGAAATCCCCTGAAATTTGTTTAGACATTTGTATATGAAACCAAAGGGCCGGAGCAGGGCAGGAACATTAACATTTGCAATTTTTAGGGGACATCTGACCAAATGGTGAACAATTGGATAGGGAGGTTAGGCAGCGAATGCTCACTTCCTCCAAAATAATAAGCCAAGAAAGGCAATGTATACACAACTTGTGAGAAACAACTTATTGTGTAAAATGAGCTACATTTGCACCAACTTGACCTTGGAGCATGCCTGTTTTGATTTGTCTGAGTGGAGGTCATTCATCACAGACTACAATATCCCCGAGCTGAGGCACTAAGCAAGGTCACCCGAAAGATGGCAGGGTGAGCACATTGGAATAAAAACTGAGAAGAACAGTGGAATGGAAAATTAATTTTAAACCCTAGTTACTGAACTGTTTCCAAAGGCCTGGCTGTTCCAGGGTGTGGAGAAGTGTGGTGTGGAAATCGGCCCTGCCTGACTTTATGCCCCTGTCTAGAGTAGGTCGAACACTCTGGCCTTGCTAATGTTGCTGGAATTGTATCATCATTGGAAACAGTGACTTCATTGGCTGTGAAGGGTTAAGAACTGCAGAGATGAAGGGTATTTCTGTTAGTACGCCATTTGCCTCCAGGCATTCCCTGAAATGTTCCTACAGAGTCCTAATGAAGGAAAGAACCAGAAACAAGAGCTGGTTTCATTTCTAGCCTCACACCCATCTGGGATTTCCTGCCTCTGTTCCTCTTTAGCACTTAGGTTTTCCTACTTGCCTGAGGTTGACTTTCCCTATCATCTTGGTCAATCATGCATCCTGCCTTCCAGGCCAGATCTAATGCATCCTTCTCTGACTTTCTTGTTACAAACTGCGTTAAATCCTTTTTGGGAGGCAGGTTCCCAGACGTGAAATATAAAGTCATGTCAGGAGCCTTCCCTTGCTATCCCTGCTGTCCCTGGGGATACTCTCTCTAGGGACATGTGGTGGAGGAGAAAGTTGAACGATTGGCCTTACTCCTGCTCCAGTCAAAGAAGCACAGGTCCTGTTTAGCAGGTGCCTAAGTCCTCAGGAAGGCTGCTCTCCATTGATGATACTGGTGATCGGTGGGGGAGGTCGGGGTTGTGAACCCAAACCTGGAAGTGACTGTCATAATTATCTCCCCATACCAAAAACACATGGGGCCCTGATGACAGTTGAAGGTGGTTTTTGTTGGAGAGGCTGGTGATCACCCCAGTTCATGTATCTTCTCCTAGGAGAAGCCTCTCTAGTCAAAGTCATTCCCTCCCACATACTACTCACTATATTGCTTTCCCTGGTTTTCTTGTTTTTGTCTTCATTAAGCTTGTCTTAAAATTTGGGTTTCCTCAAAAGCAGAACCCGAGGCAAGGACTTGGGTGTAGAAAATTTTTTTGGCAGGTGATCCCAGGAAGCAGAAGTGAGGGAGGAAGGGGAAAAAGAGGAGAAGCCAGTGTTCACATGTGTATTACTGTCCCTGCTGTAGGCAATGGGGCTTGGCTCCATTCAGGCTCCTGAGAAGATGAGAAGAGCTCAGAACACAGTCCAGCACTGTTCACCTAAAAGATTGGGAGACTGGAGCATCTATACACCATTCCCAGCTATCCCTGCTAGCGGAGGGTTTCTCTGGGAAGCATATTCCTCCCTCACTGCTGGCCTGCTACTGGACAAAGGGCTCCTGGGCCAAAGGGACTGACAAAGGCACCAGAGGTGTCTCTACAACACTAACTGTGAAATTCCTTATTTACAAGATGTTCACTTGTTTAATGTCTTTCTCACCCCAACTTAAGAGCAGAGATTCTTCCCGGAGAGGAGAGTCTTCCATCTGCACGACCTCCAGGGAAGCATAAGGAATATTTGTAAGAATGAGAAAATTGCACCACTTCCACCCCACTTAGGTGGTCACTGCTCTCAGGTCCAGGACTCAGCAAGTGGAGCTCAGGTTAAATGTAGTTCCCCACTGAGCCCCTCAGCTGGGGTGCTCCTGGGCAAGGGAAAACCCCTGCAGTCATAAGGAGACCCTTGGACATTCCTTATGTCTGGTTTGACGGAGTATCCCCTACACCTAGAATAAGAACTGCCACTAGTGCATGCTTAACTGATTTTGTTGGATTAAAGAGTTCAAGTCACCTTGGTCAATCCCTTTATGTGAATCATAAGCTCCATAACCTTTTGCATCCTTTGAACACCAGAAGTAGTTCTCTCTTCTGGACTTGAGTAGACACGTGAAAAGGAGAAATGCTTTATAATCTCAGTGTCTGCTGCCTGTCTGCTAGGGCTCAGGAGGAGAATGAGGTCTGCCCTTGAATGGCTCATTCATCCATAAGTTTCCACTTCAGGCTGCAGTTGTTTCTTGCCTAAAAATTCTGAATGTAAATAAATTTCCAATATACCCAGTCTCTCTGTCTCTCTCTCTCTCTCTCCCCACCACCCCCCCACACACAATCCCATCTTTATTCCCTTTGAGTTCCGTTTTAGAAATCTATGCCCCTTCCACATTTACCTAATTTTCATAATATGATTTACCATATGTTATGGCAATTTTGACTATTATTAAAAAACTGTTTTGTTTTTCTGACAAAGGGTCTTACTGTGTTGTCTTTGCTGGAGTGCAGTGATGCAATCATAACTCACTGTGTCTCCATTTCCTAGTCTCAAGCCATCCATCCACCTCAGCCTCCCAAGCAGCTGCGACAACAGGCAAGCACCACCACACCCAACTAGTTTTCCTTCCTTCCTTCCTTCCTTCCTTCCTTCCTTCCTTCCTTCCTTCCTTCCTTCCTTCCTTCCCTCCCTCCCTCCCTCCCTCCCTCCTTCCCTCCCTTCTTCCTTCCTTCCTTCCTTCCTTCCTTCCTTCCTTCCTTCCTTCCTTCCTTCCTTCTTCCTTTCTTTCTTTCTTTCTTCTTTCTTTCTTTCTTTCTTTCTTTCTTTCTTTCTTTCTTTCTTTCTTTCTTTCTTTCTTTCTTTCTTTCTTTCTTTCTTTCCTTGAGACAGGGTCTCACTATGTTGTGCAGGCTGGTCTTGAACTCCTGGCCTCAAGCAATCCTACTGCCTTGGCCTCCCGAAGTGCTGGGATTACAGGCATGGGTCACTGTGCCCAGCTAATTTTTTTGTTTTTTATTTTTGTAAAGATGGAGTCTTGCTATATTGACCAGGCTTATTATAACTTTTAATCCCCTCTGTAATTTACCTCTACATAGCTCCTGGGGTGATTGTATCACTTCCCAGCTTACAGCTCTTCCTAGCTTCCTATTACTGATGGATAGGATCAAGACTGTACTTCTCAACATAGTGCACTAGGACTTCCAAAATCCCACTTCAATCCACCCTTCCTATATTACCTTGTACCCGCACTATATAGAATCCTCTAAAATTCAATCCAATGGAATTAGATATGTTGGTTTTTTTCCTAAGGGTGTAACGTTTTCCCCTGCTTAAAATGTCCTTCTTCCCCTTCACTATGAACTTGTGCTCATTCTTTGAAGTCCAGCACAAATATTACCTCCTTTGTAAAGACTTCCATTGCCTAGTCCTCACCTAAACTGTGGCGGAATGAAGTTTATCCTCTCCTGTATTTCCATAAAACTTCAAAAGCAGCACCTACCATGCCATGTTGTAGTTGTCTAGCTATGAGACAGTCTACCCGAACGGACTCTATGTCCCTTTGAGGTAGGAGGTGGTGCCTGACTCAGGAGGTGGAATTCAACTCTGGAGGTGTAGCTTGGACACCAGATTGTGTCCAATCAGACTGACAACTCGCTAAAACAGGGACAGGGTGAAAGCACCTCCCCGTAGACATGCCCACCAATGTGTCATGTCAGTTTACCATTGCCATGGCAATGCCTGAAAGTTAATACCCTTTATCGAGAAATTTCTGCATAATCCAACCCTTAATTTGCATGTAACTAGAATTGGGTATGAATATGACTACAGAACTGCCTCTGAGCTACTATTCGGGGCTCACTGCCTATGGGTTAGCCCTTTTTTGCAAGGAGCAGTACCTCTGCTGCTGCTGTGCATGGTCGCTTTAATAAAAGTTGCTGTCTAACACCACCACTCACACTTGAGTTCTTTCCTGGGTGAAGTCAAGAACCCTCTTGGACTAAGTTCCAATTTGGGGGCTCACCTGCCTGCATTACCATGAAGGCCTTACTCAACCGCAACATCCCAGCCTCTGTCATCAAGTCTAAAATAAGAAAGATTCTCAATAAATGTTGAAAAAAATGATGGATGCATGAATGAGAATAACATACTCCAGGTACTGCATTTTCCCCCATAATCCCCACAAGCTGGCCAAGTCCTCCATTAAGCATCATTTCCCAAACCGACAAGAGAAATTCACCTAATTCTCGGATACCACTGTCCTCTCCTTCTCTATGCCTCCGCACAAGGCTCTCATCAAGTTCAGGATTGGCTTCAGTTTACGAAAATAAATAGGGCTCTCCATAGACGCAATACAGCCAGCTAATTTATATGAGGAGGGGACTTCAGTCCCCCTGCTTCTTGGACTAAGCAGAGAGAACAAGATGAGGAGCTCCAACATGAGTTATGGCCTCATTCAGTCTGGGCTCTCTCTAGCATCAGGGCCTTCTGCTCTTTTGACAGAAGTTTATGTTCTAAGTCATTAAGGTTTTCTGCCGAAACACAACGTGTTTCTCTTTAAAGGCCTTGTTCCCACTCAGAAGTTTCTTAATCAGAAACAGTGATCAGCTGTTAAACTCAAAATAAAGGAAATAAAATTAAATATCCCAATTGCTTTTTGCTGGTTTGGGCTTTAGTTTCATTTTATTATTTTCTTTACAAGCCTGGCTTATAGGGGAACTCCCCAGTGCCCACCTTCCCATTCTGTTGTGGAATGAGAGAGGTGTGATGCCCAACATGACGTTTGAGTTATAGGTTCTCTAAGCCATTTGCAAATATTGATGAATTTGGGATGTTAAGTGCCAGTGTTTCAAACTAGCGTGTCTGGACTGTGGTTGAGAGACTGTTGTGGGCTCCTAGCTGCATAGTGTGCTGGGCATTTTCGGAGCCAAAGAAACAATGGCTCAGGAGGGAAGAAGAGGATTCTGCCAGCTTATACTTTTTCGAATGGATTCCAGCTGCCCTTCCTACTCATGAAAGGTCATTGTAGCAGTCTGCCTCTTTGATCCAACCATGGAAACACCTGGTATAAAGCCATTCAAGTACAACTTAGAGAAAAGTCCAGAAAAGAGAGTGAAAAGTACAAAGAAAAGGAAATGATAAGAACTAGAAGAATTGGGTACAGAGAATCATTGAGTTAGAACTAGAAATCATCTGGTTCGTTATATAGATTGTACAAATCAGAAGAGTGGGACCCAGAGAGACTTCGACTCACAAAGGGGGAGAAAAATTGTTCAGTGCCCTCTTCCCCTTACTGGATGAGAGAAGGCATGAAGGAACAGGCAGGGCAAAGCGTAAAACTTGGCACATTTCCTGACACAAAGTAGACAATAAACACCTGATAAAATAACGTTAAATAAGAGTTCAGTCAGAGAATAATATAACTCAATATTTTCTCTGCCCCTCGGGCAACTTCACACAAAAAAAGTTTGGATGTATTAATATTTTTAACTTTATTTTGAAATAATTCCAAATTTACAGAAGGTGTAAGAATAGTACAAAAAGTCTCCATATACCCTTTACCCAGATTCATCGATCTGTAATTGTTTGCCACATTTCTGCTCTATATCTGATTATATGCACACACATATTCTTCCTGAACCATTTGTGAGTGGGTTTCTCTGTGTTTGTTTCCCCTCATTCCTTCAATGTGTATTCACTAACAACAAGGACATTTTTTTCATAGTTGTCGAATCCAGGAATTTTAACATTCATACAATACTTTCATCTAATCAACTGTCAACTTTCACCAGTTGTCTTAATGATGTCCTTTATGGCATCTTCCCCATAGAGCAGGGGTCCCCAATCCCTGGGCCATGGCCTATTAGAAAACAGGCTGCAAAGCAGGAGGTGAGTGACTGACCAGTGAGCATTACCACCTGAGCTCCACCTCCTGTCAGATCAGTGGCAGCATCAGATTCTCACAGAAGCATGAACCCTGTTGTAAACTGCACATGCAAGGGATCTAGGTTGCATGCTCCTTATGAGAATCTAATGCCTGATGATCTGAGGTAGAATAGTTTCATTCCAAAACCATCAACTCCCTTCCATGGAAAAATTATCTTCCATGAAACCAGTCCCTGGTGCCAAAATGTTTGCGGACCACTGTCATAGAGGACCCAATATAGGATCACATCTTTGCACTTAATCATCACGTCTCATTAGTTTACCTTGATATGCAGTTCTCAGCCTGTCCTTGTCTTTTCTGAAATCGACATTGATAAAGAGTGCAGGCCATTTCTTTTACAGAAAGACCCTCATTTTGGATTTGTCTGATGGTTCCACAGGATTAGATTCAGATAGTGCCCTTTTGGCTGAATCGCAACATGAGTGGTGCTGTGTTTTTCTCAGGGTATAGGAGACAACTACAAAAAGCCCTAGTGTACTCCTTAATCAGCCTACTCCTAGCCTACTCCTTAACCAGACACAACTATGAAAAGTCTTGGCCTACTCCTCAATTGCTCACACAGACTGAATAATCACAGTATTAGCATACATTCCAAACATTCTGGAGGCAAACGTTCTGGAGACACATCTGGATGCACACTGAGTTTGTTTGCCTCTTATCCATGATGCTAATTGTGATCAGTGGCTTCTCTGCTGTACAGTTACTATTTTCCTATTGTAATTAATAAGCAATTTGCAAGGAATGTTTTGAGGCCATGTCAATGGCCTGTTCTTCATCAACCCCCACAATAAACTAAGCAACCAGTGAACTTTTTCTTTTATCCATTGGGTTGTAGAGTTGTCTTACACTGAGCATTCCTTTGTCCTTCTGGCGTGTTCTCTTTTTGAGTTTTAATTTTTTTTTATATATTTTCTTACTTTTTGACAATACTAGATGTTTCAGGCTCCTTTGTGTTTCCCTGTCCTATCCATGACATCAGTCTTCCTCCAAGGATTCCTGATTCTTCTAAGTGAAAAATAGCATTTAGGAACCTATATCAAGTGACTTATTTTGTCATTGGGATACCACTGTTTTAAGGGGATACTGACAGATAGAATTGGTGAATATACATTTTTACTTAACTGCTTATATTGATATCTCCAATACAAACCATCTCTTCAGTGATATTTCTTGTCTTTCTCTATTTTATATTTTTATATACTTACTTCACAGTGAAAATCCTGGCTCATCAAACAAACAAACAAAAAGTTGTTTATTTCCTCAATCCTATAAGACTCAAAAGAAAACCAGTTTTAAAATGATTGCATCCATACCATTACAAAAAATTACTAAGAAAAGTTCAAGATATGTTTGTATCCTTGTCTTCTGTGGAAGACATATATAGTCAAGACACTGTGTTGAAAAGGTACTTGGAATAATTTGTATTCCTCTCTTTGGTGTGATTATGTCATTTCATTGAAATGTAGTTAGGTCTATTTATTTCTGTTTCCAAGCAGTTTTAAGGCTTTCTCCCCATCCACATTTAATGTTTAAATTTATAGAAAAGTAATATCATTTCACAAATCAAAACTATATGGAAAGGTATGTCCAAAGAAGTGTTCCTCCTCATCCTATCCAACCACTCTGTTTTCCCTCTACTTGCACTTCTGGTAGATTACCAATTCCATTAGTCTCTGGTTTATACTTTCTGGATATCCTTTCTCCCAAACAAACAGGAAAAGTGTAAGTTATTTCCAAAAAAAAGTAAAAAGTTTTTTAAAAACCAGATATTTGTAATTTTCTTATTTCCCTTATTATCCCAAAGTAGCATACAATCTATGCATTATTTTGAATTTTCTTCTTTCATTTAACATATCTTGAAACTCATGTCATAACAAATCATAGACTTCTTTTTTTTTTTTTTTTTTTTTTTCTTTTGAGACAGAGGTTTGCTCTTGTTGCCCAGGCTGGAGTGCAATGGCGCGATTTCGACTCACTGCAACCTCTGCCTCCCAGGTTCAAGCGATTCTCCTGCCTCAGCCTCCCGAGTATCTGTGATTACAGGCATGTGCCACTCCGACCAGTTAATTTTGTATTTTTCTTAGAGACAGGGTTTCTCCATGTTGGTCAGGCTGGTCTTGAACTCCCGACCTCAAGTGATCTGCCCGCCTTGGCCTCCCAAAGTGCAGGGATTACAGGCACGAGCCACCACACCCTGCCAGAAATCTTCTTAATTCTTCTTTTTCTTAGTCTTCCATCGTGTGGATATACCAGTTTATTCAATCAATTTCCTATGTTTGAGTATTTATGTAATTTCTAATATTGTGCAATTACGAATAATGCTGCCATAAATAAGCTTGTGGTGGTGTATTCTTATGTTATTGGAGCTGTGTCTTCAGGATAAATTGTTAGGTCGAAGGGCAAATGCATGTGTAGTTTTGTCAGACAATTCTATAGAGGTAACACCCTTCGCATTCTCAAAAACAATCTGTGTGTATTTCCCCACAGTCTTGCCAACAGAGTCCATTAGTGTACTTCACTATAATTTTATATGTGAAGTTAAATATCTTTTCATACATTTAATCTGTGTGCGGTGGGAGTGGGGGGTGTATGTGTGTATATTGTGTTCTTTTTTAATTTTTAGTTTTGGTCACATGGAATAGTTCTTTAGTGGTGATTTCTGAGATTTTGATGCACGCATCACCCAAGTAGCGTACACTGTACCCAATGTGTAGTCTTTTATTCCTCACCCCCCTCCCAACAGTCCCACCAGAGTCCCCAAAGTCCATTATATCATTCTTATGGCTTTGCATCTTCATAGTTTAGCTCCCACTTATAAGTGAGAACATAGGATATTTGGTTTTCTATTCCTGAGTTACTTCACTTAAAATAATGGTCTCCAACTCCATTCAAGTTGCTGCAAATGCCATTGTTTGGTTTCTTTTTATGGCTGAGTAGTAGTCCATGGTGTATATATACCACATCTTGTTTATCCACTCATTGGTTGATGGGCATTTAGATTGATTCCCTATTTTTGCAGTTGCAGATTGTGCTTCCATAAACATGTGTGTGCAAATGTCTTTTTCATATAACTTATTTTCCTTTGGATAGATACGTAGTAGTGGGATTGCTGGATGGAATGGTAGTTCT
The DNA here is from genome assembly GCF_037993035.2 of Macaca fascicularis. Classification (NCBI taxonomy): domain Eukaryota; kingdom Metazoa; phylum Chordata; class Mammalia; order Primates; family Cercopithecidae; genus Macaca; species Macaca fascicularis. The sequence goes on from NC_088382.1 coordinate 40,395,763, forward strand.
ACTTTTAGTTCTTTATGGAATCTCCATACTGTTTCCCATAGTGGTTGTACTAGTTTACATTCCTACCAACAGTGTAAAAGTGTTCCATTTTCACCACAACTATACCAGCATCAATTGTTTTTTATTTTTAAATTATGGCCATTCTTGCAGGAGTAAGGTGATATGGCATTGTTGTTTAAATTTGCATTTCTCCGATAGTGATGTTGAGTATTTTTCATATATTTCTTGGCCATTTGTATATCTTCTTTTGATAATTGTCTATTCATCTCATTTGTTCACCTTTCGATGGGGTTGTTTTTTCTTGCTAATTAGTTCGAGCTCCTTGTAGAATCTGGATGTCAGTCCTTTGTCGGATGCAGTTTGTGAATATTTTCTCCTACTCTGGAGGTTGTCTGTTTACTCTGCTGATTATTTCTTTTGCTGTGCAGAACCTTTTTAGTTTAATTAGGTCACATTTATTTATTTATTTGTTTGTTTATTTTTGTTGCGTTTGCTTTTGGGTTCTTGGTCATGAACACTTTGCCTAAGCCAATGTCTAGAAGAGTTTTTCCAATCTTCTACAGTTTTTTTTGGTTTGGGGTCTTAGATTTAAGTCTTTGATTCATCTTGAGTGTTGTATTTTTTTTAAAAAAAAAAGGTAAGCGATGAGGACCTAGTTTCATTCTTCTACATGTGGTTTGCAAATTATCCCAGCACCATTTGTTGAATAGGGTGTTCTTTCTTCACTTTATGTTTTTGTATGTTGTCAAAGAACAGTTGACTGTAAGTATTTGGCTTTATTTCTGGGTTCTTTATTCTGATCCATTGGTCTATATGCCTATTTTTATACCAGTACCATGCCATTTTGGTAACTATCACCTTGTAGTACAGCTTGAAGTAAAGTAATGTGATGCCTCCAGATTTGTCCTTTTTGCTTAGTCTTGCTTTGGGTATGTGGGTTCTTTTTTGGTTCCATATGAAATTCAGGATGGCTTTCTCTAGTTCTGTGAAGAATAATAATGGTATTTTATGTGTATTTTATGTGTATGCCTTGCTCTTTTTTTCTATATAACTTTGGTCTTTTTTTTTTCAATTTTAAGAGTTCCTTGTTATTAGTCCATTATTTGTTGCCTATGTTCCAAATATTTTCTACCAATTCACTTATCTTTGACTTCGCTTGTGTTGTTTTCTGCCACGTATTGTTTTAATGTAGGCAATTTTATTAAACTTTTTTTGCATCTTGATTTTGAATTATGTTATAAAGCCTTTCCCTAAAATCAGGTAAAAGAGAAATTGACCCATTAACAATAGCTGTATAATTAAACGTTTACATTTATGTTTCTAAAATGCATTCATTCTATCTTTGTCTAAATGGCTATTCGGTTATCCTAACATCAGTATATTCGCTCTAATGATTTGATATGCCACCCTTATCATATTCTAAATTTCCAAATCTACTCAGATTTTTTTTTGCTTTCTTTTGCATTCTACTTTTCTTTTTGTATATTTCCATGCTAGTTCTAAAATATATTAATTACAGAGATTTTATAGTATCTTTTAATATCTGGAGTCATCCTCTGAGATCTTCCTTCTATTGTTTTGCTAAATATTGTGGCATGCTTTTTTTCCATAAAAACTTTAGTATTAACCTCTCTAGCTCCAGAATAACAATGACAATGTTTTAATTGGGAGAACTACTATCTTGATGATATTGAACTATTCTATCCAAAAACAATGAGTATCTTTTCATATGCTTAATTTTTTAAAGTGTGAATTCAGTGCGTGTGTGTGTGTACATTTTTTCCTCTTTTTTTAAAACCATTTCATGTTAAAATTAAACCATACTAAACAAATGCAATACTCAAGGAATTATAAGACAAACAGTCCTGTATCCAAGTCAAGAAATGGAACTGGGTCAGCCACACCAAAAACCCCTCTGTGTGCTCCATTCCTATCACAGCTCCCTCCCTTATTCCAAAAGTAGCCAGTATCTTGAAATCCATAGTAATCAGCTCTTTGCTTTCTTTATATTCAAATACTGTGTGTCCATTCTTTGACACTAAAGTTTAGTCTCGCCAATGAAAACAAATTTTTATATGTCCCTTAAATTTCACTTAATCTACAGATTTCTTCTCCATCCTTTTGTTTTCTATATAGTTATCTATTGAAGAACCTGGGCTATTAGACCTGTAGAGTTTTTAAAGTTTGAATTTTGCAAACTCAGGATGCAGTTCGTTATGTTTCTTCTGGAAATTTGTATTCCCTATAAATTGGGAATACAAATATAAATTGGACCAAAAGGATTGATCAGACTCTGGTTTGGTTCTTTTGGCAAGCTTATAGTGCTGTTGTTGCATTATTTCATCAGGGAACACAGAATACTAGGCGTTCACTCTTTTTTGATATCAATAATTATTGATGCTAAGTGCCTCCAGCCTCTTTCTTTTCAATATCTCCCTAATCATTTTGTGTGTTTGCAACTCACTGATATACCACTGATATCTATATTCCTTTGGAAAATAGAAAGCCTGGACTTTTATATGCAGCTTTCGCATCCTTTGTATGAATCAGAAGTCAGTCCTGTGCCCTCCCCTTCATACTTACCCCCTTCTCCTCCTATCCACACATAATAACAAGGAGGTGCCTTTTACTACCTTGGTGGTAGGAAATAAGCACTGTGTATAAGAGCTCTTGGGAGGGGAAAGTGTATTAGAGCCAACGTCCCCAAAGAGCACCATCCTTGCCTAATAAGCTCTAAAGGTTAATGAACCTTACATGTCTGGAGTAAATGAATAGTTTGTGTTTGTTTTCATTTATTAACATATATTAAAAGACACAGGAATGCTTAGCCCTGAGGGAAAAGTCATCCCTAGGTGTATTTATTGCTCCAAAGGGCATGGTAGTGCTGAAGAATTCCTTTCATATAAGTTACTCCAAACCCTTCCTTGACCCACAGAGAATCTTATCCAGAGGTGAGTTCTCTAAGGATGCTTGGCTGGTTAATGGTGCAAGCAAGGCTGAAACCCAAGTCCCCAACTGCTGCACTCATCCTGCTGCGGAGGAGCACAGTCTCTACTTGAATCCCTGCCTTCCTTCCCTCCTCTCTCACCAAGAGTAGAAAATCAGACTACACTAGGTCTCATAGTCACTAGGAAATGCTCTTAGATCAGCATTTTAAACAGGTGCTTTGTTTAGTCATTAGTTATTTTTATTAAGCGCCCACTATGTGCCAGGCAACTGCTTGGTATGGCTATCCAGTGATGAACAAAACAGACGAGGTCTTGCCCTCATGGAGTTTACTATAGTCCACTGAGGAAGATGAGCAATAAGTCAGGAGACAGCTACATAAACACAATTACAGATGATGCTAAATGTCATATAGAAAAAAAGAAAGAGAGAGAGAGAGAGAGAGAGTGATATGGACAAAAAAATACAAGAGTGGGGTTCTTTAATATGGATGATGAAAGAAGGCCTCTCTTAGGGGTGGCTGTTTATACAGAGATTGGAAGATGCAGTGGTTCAAAGGCAAAAGCAGGCTCTTTACACTACCCAATGTCACTTCTTTCTTTCCTTAACAAACTTTCATTGAATACTTTCTTATGTGCAAATCACTATACTAGCTGCTAAGGGCATACCAAGTTGAAATGATGTGCCTTTGTCCTAAGCAAAGTTTGTAGACTGGTGGAGGAAACACATAAATATAGAGATAACAGAAGAGAATAAATATAAAGCAAAGAGGGAGAGGACTGAGTTCTGGCTGAGGCTGGAGATGATCAGTCTCAAGTTACTAGATTAATGCTGTGGAGGCAGAGATGTTTAAAATTCAATTCCAGTAATATCATTGGTGTTGGGGTTCAGAGAGTGATACCCCAAAGAATGGGGCTTGGTCATGCTGAGCACTTTTGAGTTAAAGAAACCGGAAGGCTTAAGAAGATACCTCTGAATCAAGGACTTTCTCACAGTCTCCAGCTCCTACCCAATCACCTCCAAAGCACAGGAAGGGGTTCTCTCTGGAAGTTCTTTTATCTGACTGAGAAAAATTTATTTTCAATTATCTTGAAACCCCCTTCCTATAAATTTCATCAAACAACCAGGGAAGATTAACCACTGAAGAAGAAAAGAGACTAAAAATCATCAGTAGCCATGCCCAGACTGACTTTTTATCTATTCTTCTGAAGGCAGTTCCAAGAGATTCCCTGGGAGGCTTTATCTACATAATAAGACAACCCTTTTCACAGTGAAGTTCCACCACTTCATAACTTCCCATAACTTGTCATTATCGCTCCCAGAACTCAGAGGAACTTTGCCTAAAACTCTTGTCTGCTCTTTGGGCCCATTCAATTATCCTAGAAGTCCCTTATTACCATCAAGAGTGCCTACGTTCCCCCATATCCCTCTCCCATGCATAGAACAGCATAGAAGATTCTGAGTTTCGGCCTGGCTCAGTGACTCAAGCCTGTAATCCCAGCATTTTGGGAGGCTGAGGTGGGTGGGTCACTGGAGGTCGGGAGTTCCAGACCAGCCTGGCCAATGTAAGTGAAACCCCTCTCTACTAAAAGTACAAAATTTAGCTGGGCATGGTGGTGCACACCTTTAATCCCAGCTACTTAGGAAGCTGAGGCAGGAGAATCACTTGAACCTGGGAGGTGGAGATTGCAATGAGTCGAGATTGCGCCACTGCACTCCAGCCTGGGTGACAAAGCTAGACTCTGTCTCAAAAAAAAAAAAAAAAAAAAAAAAGATTCCGAGTCTCATTGATCTGTGGAGTATTCACTCACTTGTGATTTTCCCCCATGCATGTTAATAAACGGATATGCCTTTTAATCTGTTAATCTATTTTTATCTTACTTTAGCAAATCTCTAGCAGGGAGAAGGAACTTTTCTTTCACCCCATATCAGTAAACAAACAACAAAACAAAACAAAAACTATTAAGCTCTAGGATCAGCAAATAGTCTCAGCAGAAATCTCATCTCAGCAGCATAATTGGTAACAGAAGATCCAAATGTTATACTTTGTTCACTTTAGATAGAATAAAGGGCATTCATTCCATCATTAAAGAAACAGCAGGTGGAATGGAGATATGGAGAAGAGTTTTCTGGTGTAACAAGCCAGTTCACATGTTGCGAATAAAATCTGGTTAGTGCTAGTCTACAGTCTTTCTTTTCTTATCCATCTTTGGGTTCAGAATGATTTGGAAAACATCTTACTGCATATTCAAAAAAAACTGAAGTTACCTAAAAACAGCAAGAATGGACCCTAGCAATGTGCATATCTCCCACCATGCAGCATGAAGTTGCCAATAGAGAAAGAGAGAGAGAGGTTCCACATACACAGGCTTACCTCTTCACTGTAGGACACACCTCCTTTGGAAGCAGCCTGACAGTCCTTACCCACCTTCATCTTCTTCCCTGTGGTCTCACCAAGTAGCCCAGGTTTGTTCATTGATCATGGGGAGTATGAACGCATTCTCTTATCTTCTACTCCATGGGCTGTTGAACCCATACCTCTAGGAAAGATGGACCTGACCTCACCAAAATCCACAGACGATCCAGAATTGCTTGGACCCTTTTAATTACTAGATTCACTGCCCAGGATATTCCTGGTAGAACTGCAGAAGCAGCATGGGTTAAAAAAAGAAGTTTTTCTGCTTCCTTCCTCCCCACCTATGTCTACATTTCTTGGCTACTGGAAAGACAGAATACATGAAGAATAAAAAGCGAATTTAACAATTCAGTGTTGAAAGGGGGTAGAATTTCATTTACCAAGACCTGTGCTCAGTGTTTGCTATTTATAATTTCCTGTGATTTTCAAAACAAATGAAGTTGACATTTTATTTTTATTTTATAGATGAAGAAATGAAGGCTGAAAGTGTTCAAGCGAATGCCTAGATTGGCCTCGGGTCTTCTAAATAAATAGTATATGCTCTTTTAATGGAACCAGGCTGTCTGCAGGCAACACACTCAGGATGGTCTCCTATAGTCATTGTTCTTTTGAAATCATAATACTAACTTAGGAGGTTCATTGAAAGCACATTGTCTTGTCCAAGTGCCATTAGATCCATTGTGAGATTCCCTGAAGTTCTGAACTTAAGGCCAGAGCTCATCTTCACTGGCAAAAGATGTATCTGAGACTGATTAAAAAATTAGGTTTGACTCACCCCAGCCCAGGCTCCTAGGAAACCATGCCTGTGTGTATGAGGCTGAGTGAGCACTTTAGTCAAGCACATGACTAATGTGAGCTGGAATAGCATATTGTCAAGATCAACCCCATCCCAGCTTGTGTGCAAATCAGAAATGCCAGAGAATTTTTCCATAGTCTTCCATAATGTTCATTATAAAAGAGTCCCCAGATGGCAGATGGCTATTAGCTCACCGTGACCTATATAAATGTCAAATGTAAAACTATTGCCCCAGCAAAATTCTCAAAATAAATAACAACAGGAGGGATGAGATTCTGTTGTCATCGGTATTTACAGTTGATGCATTTGGGCTCTTCTGTTCTCAAGCCAGCACAGAAATGCTTTCATCCCACTAGGGAATTCAATTAACAAGAGCAATACAGGAAGAGAAGTCCCACAAAAATAACTCACACAGATGAAGAATGGCTACCCTTACAAGGCCGGGAAGCAGGGGGTGGCTTTGGGGTATTTCTTACCCGACATTTTAAAGGTTTATCTCCAGATCTGTATCCTCATGACCAGATTTACTAAGCCAAAAGAAAGGTCGGCTTGTCTAGCTTCACACCTGGATAACCTAAAACAGGAGCATGCTTTACCATCAAAGGGAACCCCCAGATATCAAGAAATAGAGACTCAGTTATTTTTGTATTGGGCTTAGAGAATCAACTTATACTTCATTTGAAATTCACAGGGTCTCTCCGTGACATCTGTCAGCCCTACAGAGAACTGCTTTCCACCATGATATGTGTGTGTATATGTCCGTTGTGTATACGTACAATTTTTATACACACACACACATATGTATACTCAAAAAGGTATGTGTATATATCTTTTTTAGCATAGCAATGTTTCTAACACAACACAATTTAAATCTAGTTCTCCAGAAGAACAACTGGAAAAATCTTCAGTCAATCTGTTCAGTGAACTAAAATCAGCTTACATTGTCATGTTGACTTTATGGTATAATGATTCCATTTGGAATTTTCTCCTACATTTCTAAAGATCTATTGATTCTAGGAGCTGAGAAGTAAAGGAGGAAAAATTACCCCTAGAGCTTGGGCAAAGGATTCACCATGAAGCAACTGAGTAAGTGGTATGATCTGCAAGTTCAAAGAGAGGGTGACCATCTAATTTACCTTCCAGACTGGGAAATTCTGAGAGTGGAAGGTGGTGCTATTAATAATTTCACCAAGGCAACAGGCATAAACCAGGGGTATCCAGGCCAAACCTAGACATCAGGTCACCTTACTCAAAGATGATTTATAGACACCACTAAAAGAGCTTATTTAAACAGTGCATGTGTCTGTGGAATAAAAGGTTTCATTATGAGAAATAACCAAGGCAGGAAGGCAGCAGCGTGTAATAGAAAAAAACTTTGTAATTCGACAGCACTTTATTTTAAAACTGCCTCTTTCCCAACTAGCTATGTGACCTTAAGCCTCTACTTTTTCATTGGAAAAGTGAGAATAAAATACCTTGAAAAGCTATTGTCAGAATTAAATGAGATAAAACATGTGAAGTGTCAGACACATTGCCCAGGAAGAATAGGTATATTGGAATTTTTCTTTCCCATTCTCAGGAACATGCAGACGCCCCAGCTCACATCTGTGATATGACATTACTCCTTGGTTTTAAATAAACAACTACTACAAATGCACTTGAAAATTAATTTGCAACCAAGTTTTTGCTAACAATGGACAATTGGCTCTACTAAAAATACAAAAACTAGCAGGGCATGGAGGCGCATGCCTGCAATCTCAACTGGTCTGGGGAAGTTGAGGAGAATCGCTTGAACCCGGGAGGTGGAGGTTGCAGTGAGCCAAGATCATGCCATTGCACTCCAGCCTGGGCAACAACAATAGCAAAACTCAATCTCAAAAAAATAGAAAAGAAAAAAAAGAAGTATTTGATCCTAGTGTTGTTTTAGTTTTCACCTTTGAGAAGACAAATGATTATACGAATCATGCCTCAGCTATGGTGTCAAGCCAAGGTTTGTCCTGGAAGTATAGGTCTCCCAGCCTAAAGAAACCTCCCAGTTTAGGAAAAGTGTCCAGTGTATAAATCATAGACCCTGAGTCTCATCATACATCTACTAATATGAGATAATTTCTGGTATGCTGAGACTGGCCAGTGTCCTACATATGCTTTTCATATGCTGTAAAATTTAAAGATTTTATAGCAAAAAGTCAATTTATGCTATTTCATTTAACTTCAAGAAAGCTCCCCAAATGGCCCATGGGTCCCAAACAACAGACGGCCCATCTTTCATTCCATGTGAGGCTTCTTCTGGCTCCTATTCCAACTCAGGGTACTCATTGGTGGACACTTTATATGCAACACTCTTATAAAAGCAAAGTTGCAATTATTCCATTGGAGTCACATTCCAAAATTTCACTCTCACTATGGAAAAACTTAGAGAAAAATTTAGCCCTGAGGGTCTTATTGCTAAAATTGAACTCACATTCTAAAGTAACACTAACACTCTGGAATGGGTCTTGAAGTTAGAACACATTTATCTGCTGTTCAATAGGTGTTTGTAAAGTACCCATTACTTACCAGCATCATAGTAACAAGCTGAAACGACTCAGGGTTGGCATTCAAGGAGCCCAACGCCTTAGGGGAGGAAGGAGCAACTAGATACTGTACGCCAAGTAGATACTTTAATGGAGTTAAGAACAAGTTAAATTGAAGCATAAAGAAGCATCTAGACAGACCTGGGGAAGAAAAGGTTACAAAGAAGGAGAGGCATTTGAGCTGGGATTTAAAGGTGGAGTTTGCAAAGGGTTCAAGATCTAGGAAGAGGGAGCAGCCCACAGAAAGGCTGGGAAGAGGGGCCTGGGCGTCACACATCACAAGCACAAGGGCAGCATATGATGTGCAGAGGCTAGGAAAGCCCATAGGATGGACATGTGCGGAGGACTTGGTCATGAGGGATGCTCTCCATTTTGTAAAGGTGTGCAGAGGTTTATCTGACATGCCCTCAAGTCTTCAACCTATGCTTTGGATCTGCTCCACAGCTTCATCAGAAAACCCTGTCTGCTGTAGGCTGAGATTCTGTCCTCCATCTGACCCCTCTTGGTCAGGCCAACGTCTCTCTCCTGCTGGTCAGGAATAGCCTGTCCTAAATAATTTCGTGTGTCTGTTAAATTTTGTTTAACTTATTCTTAACTGTTCCTTCTATGTCTACCATGGCTAGAATGCAAGCTCTGTAAAGGAGGTGTTTAGGTTTATCTCAACTCACTGGTTTATTCCCAGTTCCTTGAACAGTGCTCACACAGACTTGGCACTCAGTAAACACGCACAAAGCATGAGTGAATGAAGTCCATCAGGGAAGAAGGGGAAGGCCAAACAGAAAGCCTCTGTGCCTCCTTCCCTGGCCTTTGCCTGTCTTAAGTATCAGGGTTCCTTGTAAGATTTCAATGCGAATCAGATTCCACTGCTTAAACAAACAATCATAGAAGGAAACAATTATGATGGCCTCTAAGAATTCTAAGCACCCTGATGTGACCCGACTTGACGCTGAGGAGATCCTAAGGTGCAGATGAGACAGAGGCCCTAAGGCTAGAAGGAGAGAAGGCAGGTAAGGAGGGTCCTGCTGGGCTACAGGAGAGGAGCTGAGATCCTGCATTCAAGGGGAAGCAGGGAGAACTTAGGAATGGATGAGATAAGTGAGAGGGATTTTTAGAAGGAAGAATCCTTAGGTTTGGATGTGGAGCAGGTCAAGAGAAGAAGGACTCTAAGAACTCCTCTCAGTTTCCGGCTTAGACAAATTGCACAGAAGGTGACAGCATCAAGTGACACAGTGAAGATGAACGGGGCAGTCTGGAGCTTGTGTGAAGGCCTTAGAGGATACCTGGGTGACAACGCCCATGTAGGCATTTGAATATAGATGGTCTCTGAATTAAAACAGTTTGATTTACAATTTTTTCTTTTACTTTATGATGGTGGGAAAGTGATATGTATTCATGTATTCAGTAGTCACCATACTTCAAATTCTGAATTTTAGTCTTTTCCATGGCTAGTAATATGTAGTATGATACTCTCTCAAGATGCTGGGCCAAGTCATCTAACACAAAGCCTGTCTATAATAAAGCATTGAATAGCTCATGTAACTTATTGAACACTGTGCTGAAAGTGTTTTGATCATGTTTAAGGTAGGCCCGACTAAGCTATGAAGTTCAGTAGGTTAGGTATATTAAATTCATGTTCAACTTATTATATTTTCAACTTATAATGACTTTATAGGAACATAGCCCAGTCATAAGTCAAGGAGCATCTGTACAAGGCCCTAGAGCTCAAGAGAGATACAGAAGTCATCAGCATTTGGGAGGTGGATGGAAGCATGACCTAGAGTGAAGTTATTCAAAGAAAGCGTGTAGAGTGAAAAAAAAAAAAAAAAGCACAAAAAACACTCATTGGAGAGGCACAAGCATCCAGTCAGCAGGTGCTTAGAACCTGATGAGCCTTGGTTTTTATTCTGGCACCACAATACAGTGTCCAATACACTGTATCCAATGTAATGAACTCTTCAGAGCCTTGACTTTCACATCCACCAAATAGTGGGAATTATCATTTCCACTACTGAGATACTTCCCATTTGAATGATACAAATCCAGTTAGGAGACAGTGTAAAGAACTTAGAACATATGAAGCACTTAATAAATATGAGCTGTGGGCATTACTATCTGTTATAATTATATCAGGTAAAATGATGCCAAATAAACTAACACTTAATAGGAAGAACAGAGTCACCAACCTAAGGAAGAAAAGCATTTCAGAAAAAGAGTGAGTGGTCAACAGTGTGCAATACTGCTAACAAAACAAGCAACATTTCAGAAATGCTACTCAAGTCTGGCAGCTGAGTTTTTTGATGACTTTGCTAAAAGCAGAGCAGAGGGAGTGGTGAGTACAGAAGCCAGATGGAGTTGGATGGGATGAGAACTCAAGAAAATAAGTTTTAAATCAAGCTCAACCTCTCTCTAGCTCTGTGATCTTGGAACAATTACTTAGCCTTACTGTGAGCTGTGGTTTAAATATTTGTCCCTTCCAAAACTCATGTCTAAATGGAATCCCCAATGTGGCAGTATTGACAGGTGGATACTTTATGAGGTGATTGTGTCAGGAAACCGCTGACGTTATGACTGTATTAATCCATTCATGAGTTAATGGATTAATGCATTAATTAGTGGGTTATCATGGGAGTGGAACGGGTAGTTTTATAAGAAGAGGAAGAGAGACCGGAACTTGCACACTCAGCCATCTCACCATGTGATGCCCCATGCCGCCTTGGAACTTTGTGGAGAGTCCTCACCAACAAGAAGGCTCTTGCCAGATGTGCCCCTCCACCTTGGACTTCTTAGCCTCCAGAACTGCAAGAATTAAATTTCTTTTCTTTATAAATTGCCCAGTTTTACATAGTCTGTTCTAAGCAACAGAAAACAGAATAAAACATTGTGTTTCAATGCCCTCATTATAAAATGGAAATAATGAAATGCTTATGACAGTATCCGGCCAATGATCTTCCATTGCTTCTTCTCTTTGTTCCAATAGCAAAAATTTAAAAAAATGGAAAAAGAACCAGTCATTGTATTTGATGCTGTTTCAAACACTTCAGCACAGAAGTACATTGATAGTTCAAAAAATAGCTACACTGGAAGAGAACATCAGATGATGAGAATAAAATTTGCATAAGGTATTCAAATAATTATGTCAAAATTAAATCACTCTAGTCAGTTAATGTTTTATTTTTCTCTTTTGTTACATCAGATTTCCTTACCTAATGGTTACTCTCACCATAATTAAATGTAATTACACAACGACTGGACAAACCCTCAAAATGTATTTTCTTTACATTGGCCATCAGTGAAACTGACTAACATGCTCACAGCCCTAATTCAATTTTAACTCCCTTTGACTTCAAAGGACCCTGTTTTGAGTTTGGCAGTAAATTACTATGTTGCCCTGATGAGGAAGTATTTATAAGGTTTCTGGGCCCTGCTATTAAATGTCCAGTCTGCTATTTTTCTTGCTCAAATGACCTCATTTTCTTAGAACCAAAAAAGGGCTCAGCAGCCTCCTTTTCCTTCTTAGGCATCCTACTCCTGGGAGCTGAAAGAAAAGGAGTGAGAAGCTACATTCCCCCAAACCCAGAGCAGAATCTCAGTGTATTCATTTCCTGCCCAGCCTCCCTTTGGGGAAAGGAGAGCCTTTTGTTCCTCTACTGGTGAGGACAGAGTTAACACAACCCAGAAGAGACACAATAAAGTCTTTCCCCTCTTCTTATTCTGGCATGCCTACTCTTCACTTCAATGTCTATTTGTGCAATCATAAATTCTGAACTCAGGAGGATAATCCCAGCCAAAGTCTACATGTGCCGGATACCATAATGTAAACTGCATATGTTGCAAGAAGCTGTTAAATTGAACCAGTGAATGAAATCATGGCCAGCTCAATATTTGGGTCTCTGGATTTCCTCTCCTCTGTAAACCAAGGCCTCTCCTCTCAATTCTAACTTTCTGACATGCCCATAAACAAAGGTATTTTTGGCTACCGGATCCCCTTGAGATATTCAGGAATAGCCTCAATTCCAGAGTTAAAGTTCAGGCTTTGCTCAAGGGTACCAAGGGCCAGTCCTACAGCTTCTTTTCTTCCTTCCAGTTAGCAGACAGTGATGGGCACAGAGAGTACCCAAAAAACTTTCACTTCTATTCTTCACGGGCCCATCCCCACTGCCTTCCACTGGGAAGTTGACCCAGCAGACTGGTTCAGCAGGGATGAATCCAGTCCACCAAATTAGGTTAGTAGTTGTTTGAGCTTCCATCCAGCTAGGGAGGTAGAAACTTACTTGAGCCATTTTAGCTCTCCTGCCTCCCACCTCCCTGGGGTTGCACCCAAGTTTGAGGTGATTAACGGTTTTATTTCATTTCTATTGCTATAAAGGAATACCTGAGGCTGGTCACTTTATAAAGAAAAGAGGCTTATTTGGCTCACGGTTCTGCAGGCTGTATAAGAAGTATGCCACCAGCATTTGCTTCTGGTGAGGGACTCAGGCTCTTTCCGCTCATGGCAGAAGGGGAAGGGGAGTTGGCATGTGCAGAGATCACGTGATAAGAAAGGAAACAAGAGAGTGTGGGGAGGTTCTAGGTTCTTTTTAAAATCAGCTCTTGAGGGAATTAATAGAGTAAGAACTGACATGTTATCTTGAGGATGGCACCAAGACATTCATGAGGGCTCTGCCCCCATGAACTAAACACCTCCTATTAGGCCCCACCTCCAACATTGCAGATCACATTTCAACATGAAGTATGGGGAAATCAAATATACAAACCATAGCATGAAGCAATGCCCAGGTGTGAGAGGCAGACTTCTGCCCCTTGATGTCCTCTACACAGAACAGCACCCACTGAAGCATGCATCTCCCTCCCTGGTCCCTGGCTATTGGTCTATGCAAGGTGATGCTAAGGCATCCGTTCATCTTCATATGGCCCTTTCTGCTCCAGTCCCATTCTCTTAGCTTTATTTAAGCTACAATGTTTGGGATTCCTTTGGCTATTTTCAAGCCCTTCTTCTGGGTTCTAAGAATTTCTGTAAAAATTAACTTTCTGAATTTGTCTTGTCTCCTCAGGCCTCTGCCCAGGAAGCAGGGCCCAGGCACTCTGTGGCCTGCTAGCTTCTATATTCTTGTTACTTCCCCCGGAGAGCCCAGAATCCAGCTCTGAAGCTATTGCAAAATGCCACTCTGTGGTTCAGTAAGAGTTTCACTCAAAACAGAAGGAAAGATTATGTTCCCGGAGGCTAAATGTAAATCTCTCATAGAGCTAGAAGTTTATGATTCTATGATTCACTGTCCTCAGGAATCATATCTCCTCCCACGTTCTCTTTTGCAACACAGAGTCTAAAACTGATTCATTGGTATATTTTTACATATATATTTAAAACATATATGTACACATAAAACATATACAACGTATATAACTATATATACACATATATCTCTATATATTTACATAGAGATGTGGATATCTTCAGGCAGAAAGAACTGAGATATGTCTAATGCTCTGGGTACAGGATTTGAATTTTTATTATTTAGGGACAGGCAACCTTGAAAAGTTGCACCCATTGGACATTCCACATAAAAAGGATAAAATGGAAATATAATCATAATGATAATTTTAAATATTTCATTCAATATGAAATATAGATCTTCATGTATTAATATTTTATCTGAGAAATGAGTTATCTCAGGTCAGGAAGCCAGTACACATGCACATACACTCAGGGAGAGGGAAGTAGAAAGACTTTTGGGTTCTGAATATGGGGGCTCCATAGGAACAAATACCAGAGTGAAGTTCTATAGCGTGAGAAAACTCACAAAGCTCCTCTAGTACTTCTCCATGCACATTTAGCCCCACTCTATCACCAAGCGCCTAGAGCTCATATACAAGCTGTATCTATATGTCCCATTAGCACAGTAGCATAAAAAATTTAAATCACCATCATCCTCTTTCCTCTCAGCTCTGCCCATTCAGCTCATTCTCCTTTGGTCAAGTGATTAAGTAGTTATGAGATTAGGATCTCAGTACAACAGGGATAAGAAAATTAAAGAAAGGCAAGTTCATTGCAAAAAATAAAATTATATATATATATATGTGTATATATATAAAAAACAGAAAAATATTTAAAAAAACCTTTTATCATCTCACAACTCAGAAATCCGGAAATGTTTACTCCTAATATTATAAAGTGTGTTCTTCCAGTTGTGTGCGTGTGTGGGCATTTATTTGTTTTCAAATATACTCAACAAAATTGGAATAAAACAGTTTGGCCTTTTATGCTTTGCATGCTTAGCATTTTGTCACATGTACTTTGCACTATCTCAACATTCTTCAAGAAATGAATTTTAAAGTATGCTTGGCATATTGTACCTTTATGGAAAATTTTGAACATTCAGGTTATTTGCAAAGTTTGACTATTATAAATAGTACTATAATAATACTCTAATGATCATCTTTGTGCACAGCTTTAATCACCTTCATTTGAGAAATATCTAAACAAAGAAGATTAAATTCTTTTAAGTAGTTTGATATATGTTAACAAATTACCCGCTAAAAACAATTTATTAATATTCTATCATCCAGCCTCTTACGAACACTGGTTTTATTGTCTTTGACCTTTAAATAAATTAAAATAAATATATCTATATATTTGCATATATCTAAATATATTTTTATATAGATATCTTCAGGCAGAGATAACTGAGATACGGCTAATGCTCTGAGCATAGGGTTTTCATTTTCATTGTTTAGAGACAGGCAACCTTGAAATGTTTCACCATTGAACATTTTACAAAAGAAAAGGAAAATATAATTATAATGATAATTTTAAATATTTCATTCAGTATGAAATATAGATCTTAATATATTAATATTTTATCAATAGGTTTACATTTATTTGATTATTCGTTATGCGTAGTAGGCTATACATACCTCCAAAAGTATCAGGTCTTAATCCCTGAAGTATGCAAATGTTACCTTATTTGAAAAATTGATTTTTGTAAATGTGATTAAATTAAGGATCTTGAGATTAGGGGTTATGCTGGATTATCTGGGTGGGTCTTACATGCAATCACGAGTATTCTTAAAAGAGAAAGGAAGCAGAAAATTAGACACACCGAATAGAAAGCAGAGATTGAAGCGATATGACCACAAGCTAAGGAATGTCTGTGGCCACTAGAAGCTGCAAAAGGGATTGTTCTCTAGATCCTGCGGAGGAAGCATGGCCTTGTTGCTGACCCAGTGAAACTACTTTCAAACTTCTGAACTATAGAGTGATAAGAAAATAAATGCTTCTTGTTTTAAGCAACCAAGTTTGTGAAATTTGTTATGGCATCTATAGCAAACTAGCACAGGTTTAACTTATCTTCATATATGTATTGACTACTGTTTTTCTTCCTGTGTTTAAAATGCCTATTCGTTATATTTCTTGCTCATTTTTCTTTTATGAAATTTGTTTTTTCTTCTTGAGTTTTCAAATACATTGATAGCTTTGCATTTATACATTTATAGCTCTATCTTAGTGGTGCGAATAATCCCCAAATACACAATAATAAATCTTTTAAGTTTGCTTACAGTTTTTGGATGAATATGGGTTTTGAGTTTTTTACGTTTTAAAATCTTTCAATGCGTTCGTCTATAATTTCTTATTTTGCTTTTATGTGATGTCAGATGGATACCTACCTACATTTTCTTATAAGTCATTAGTAATTTCATATTTTATAGTTATCTTTTTCTTTCATGTAGAATTTCCTTTTGTGGGTGATGTGAGGAGGTATATCATAGCTGTTTTCTTTAATAGCTAGCCAATTGTTATAGAAGCACTTATTCAATAATCATCTCTCTTCATTGATTAAAGTACTATCTTTATCCTTTGATTAATTACACACTATGATCTGTTTCAGAGTCTTTTTATTCTATTCTATTATCATCCATACTTAATTATAGTAGTTTTATAAAAATTCTTTAAAATCTAGAAATACATGTCTCCATATGTATTATTCTTTTTTAAATGTTTCAAAAACTTTCCAGATTAACTTTATGATTCCTTTGTAAAGTTAAAAAAACATTTTAGAATTTGTATTGGAATTGCATTAAACTTATCAACTGATTTCCAAACCTCAGTCATTGGGATTCACTGACACATTTAAAATGTCGGCATTTTTAAACAGGAACATAGGGTGGCTGGATGCTAATAGGGAGGTAGACTCAGACGTAGACAGGGAAAGTTGTTCTAAATACTGGATTTCATCAGTCATGTCTAGGTAGAATTTTCACTTATTGCTCTTTGTAGTCTATGAACTCTCTCAAAAAACTTCTAGCATTTCTGTTGGCTTTACTCTTCTGGGCAATCCTTGCTATGAATATTTTGGATTTCCTAAGTCAGACTTTTTCACAATTCTCTTACTACTTCAGTTTATGTTTTTCCTTTGAATTCTGGGAGAATTTCTAGGATTTTCCTTCATTTTCACTGATTCAGTTTATCAGTAGTCTCCATTTAGTGGCTCACTGCTACCTTGTGGTTTTAAAGTCTATACTTGCATTTAAAGTCCATACTTGCATTTTTAAAGTCTATACTTGCATTTTTTTTCTTTGGGACTTTTATGATTTCATATCGTTACCTCCCTATGACATTTTAAAAATTCACAAATGAAATACTTGCTTGAGTACTGTAGAATATACACATTTGAAATGTTCAGCAATTTCTCTATTTATTGCAGTAGTTTGAGCCCCATAGAAAGAGTGCTGCTCTAAATCTAAAGAAAGTTTTCTTTTAAAATTATAGAATATTTTTGTGCTAGTGGTTTTTCTCCATTTGTGCCTTTCTTTCTTTCTTTCTTTCTTTCTTTCTTTCTTTCTTTCTTTCTTTCTTTCATTCCTCTTTCCTTCCTTCCTTCCTTCCTTCTTTCTTTTTATCTTCCTCTGTCACCCAGGCTGGAGCACAGTGGCACCATCTCAGCTCACTGCAACCTCCCCCTGCCTGGTTCAAACAATTCCCCTGCCTCAGCTTCCTGAGTAGTTGGGATTACAGGCACCCACCATCACGCCTGGCTGATTTTGTATTTTCGTATTTTGTATTTTTGTATTTTTAGTAGACGTGGGGTTTCGCCATGCTGGCCATGGATGGTCTCAAACTCCTGACCTCAGGTCATCGGCCTGCCTCAGCATCCCAAAGTGCTGGGATTACAGGCTTGAGTCACCACACCTGGCCCACTTGTGCATTTTTTAAATGACTTGTATATGCTTGTTAAGAGCTGAAAATAATAAAGTATTAAGAACTGACATGGTTTCTCTCATAGATTTTGTGAGTCCCTACAAGAAAAAAATATATATATATATACCTTTTAAGTTTCAAAAAGAAAAGAGAAAGGTACAGATTTACACTGGTTTTATACTTTACCAGTGCAGAAATTTTTCAGCATTAGAAGAATATGGACATGTCAGACTGGAAGGTAGTAAGTTCAGAGTGACTTGGCATTTTCACTGATGAACTTCTCTTAGGTAAGGTGAGACAGTCAGAAATTGTTAGGGAGAGCTCTCCACATTCTGTTGTCTATGCCAGGATTATGAATTGCCATCAGCCAATTGCTTGATGCAGACTCTCGAACCAGACTGGTACCACAGACAAACTAATGGGACACAAATGTCTTCTCAGGTCATCCCACAGTATGTTTAAATAAAAATCTCCACTGCTCAGAGCCTTGGGTGGGTTGGGGGATTGAAGAGGTTTGATTGGGTCTCTTTGGTTCACTTATCTAGCAAACTTCTCTTTCATATGCAGCAAAATGCATAGGTTGTTGGCCAGATAAGGTAGATTTTGCCCTACATTTTATTAAAATGTTCTCCAAGTTTCTGGAACTTGCCTTGCACCCTTCATTAGTTTCCAACGCAAAATAAACCCCATTATTAACAACAGGTAATTTTTGTGGGACTCTAGAGGCAAGAAGTTACTGGCTTATGTTTAAGTTCCCATCTTTCTTGAAAGTTTGGAAACACATTTTAGAAACTGGAAAACACTATACAACCTACTTCTGTCAATGTTGACACCATTCTGTCATCTAGGTTTTAAATTGGTGGTGTTACTTTTGATTACTTCTCTCTCCCAGTCTTAAAGCAGCCTCCAAGTTTTTGAACCTCTACTTGCAGTTCCACCTTTCCTTTTGCTTTCACTGTAACTAATATAGACTAAGTCCCTTCTATTGTGGAACCTCATGTTCCAAGTTATCCCCAGCTCTGCTCCTCATTCCAATCTATCCTACACACTGTCTTAGTCCACTTTGTGCTGTTGTAACGAATACCACAGACTGAGTAATTTATAATGAATGCCATTATATGAATGGGGATATGAATGGGGATAGGCTTGTGGTTCTGAAGGCCCGGAAACCCAAGATCAAATGGCTGCATCTGGTGAGGATCTTCTTGCAGTATCGTAGCAGGAGGCATCACCTGGGTGAGAAAGAGCAAGAAGGGACCAAATTCACTTTTATAACAAATCCACCCTCATGACAATGAACCCACTCCCATGATAACAACATTAACCTATTAATGAAAGCAGAGCCCTCATAGCCTAGTAACCTCTTAAAGGCCCCTCTCAACACAGTTGCATTGGGGATTAAATTTCCAGCTTATGAACTTTGAGGTATCCATTCAAATCATAGCAATGCTCCTGAGGTTAATCTTCTCAAAACATTTCAAACCACCAGTGGCTTCCACTGTCAACTGAATACAATTCAAATGTTTTCAGGTTTCCCACTATTTGGTTTCTTCATAAATAAAAAATCATTTCAATCACTCCTTGACACAAATTATTCTCACCTTTAAATACTGTGCCTGGGATAGGCAATGCTTGATTTCAGTCCCAACTACGGTCCATCCCCTGTAGCCTACTTAGAATTCCCCTTTGGGCTCCTGTGTCAGACTGTCAGCACCAGGAATATACGGTCATGTCATGTGTATCCTCACAAATCCTCAGCACCTAACATAGTACCTGGGTCATAGTATTAAACAGATACTTATTGAGTCATACTGACTTCTATCTTTTGTAGCTTTTCTAGTCCCACAGGATACCATAATCTTTGACATCTGTGATAAATACTCAAGGCTTATCCATTGATCCAAGTTCTTGCTTTTTATAATTATTTTTTAAGTTTTTCTTTGGGACATAATGTAGATCAATATTTCATAAATGTTTTATTGATGATGAAAATAAAGAATATTCTCTGTAGGACACAAAAATCAATATATGCACATTTACACATATAGCCGTATTAATTATGTTATTCAGGACTTACATAACTAGTTTAATTTTTTTCTATTTGATCTATAAAAGGTGTCGATATGTGTGCTACAGTCTTCTACTACCATTGTAATCCTGTCAATTCCTCCGTTTTCTACTATTCTTTTATCTATTCCAATGAAATCTGTGTCTATCAACTTTCAAACAGATAAGCAGAATAACTATAAATTGTAGACAAGGGATTTATTGTAGCCATTAGACAGTATATAATTGTGGGAGGAACTAGGGAGGAGGGCATATCTGATAAGGGGATTTGGAGGAGCAGAGAAGTCATTAGCAAGCTACTTTGAGAAACCTAGTACATCCATCATTAGAGCGAAGCCATGGAGAGGAGAAATACATGGAAGAAATCTACAGATCCACAGCCAAGTGTCTAGGTAGGGACCAGCTGCAAAGAAGAATTGAATATAGAGTCGAAACATTCAAAGACAAGGGGAACTCTCTGACGCCTCTAAGTCTGTTACCACCACTAACCACCATAACCTTCTGTCTCCCAAATCTTATGCAAGTACTCCTTTACTCATCACCAAATTGGAAGAGGATTCCGGGAAAGGTTAACCAACTTGATGATAATAAAACCCCACACAGCTCAGTCTTTGCCAATGAGACATCCATATACACATTTTAAAACTATGTTTAGCTTTTAAATAAAGATAATACAAAAACCATGCTCCACATAGTATGATGCAAATAGCCCTCACACAACCTAAAGCAACCCTCTTCCCAGAAAGAGGACACCAAGATCCCCAAAGGCCCGTGTCATTTTATCCATTTGGGGCCAATATTTGTAAAATACAAGGTTAAGGATATGTAAGGAGGTAAAAGGTATTAGCACATCTTATGTTAATTGGTATGGAAATTGAAGAGTGAAAAACAGAAAAAAAACTATATATCTATAAACTATATATATCTAATGATGTATATCACTCTATATAAATATATTGATATAAATAGTTATGTATATATAGATATATAGCTATATATACATCTATAGTTACATATCAAAATAGATATATAGATATATAACTGTATTTATGTGCTTATTTATAGATATATATCAAAATTCACCTCTAAGTAAAGAAAAAATTATCTTCTCGATTATGTTATTATTGCTAGTGCTTATAACTTCTTTCTTTCTCTATCTATTCCATATTCTCTTCCCTTCAGCTGGTCATGATTCCCTAGCTGGACTGAAATCCTTACTTCTGGGGCATCTGTACACTACCAGCCCTATTTATCTTAACTATTTGCCACCATGTTATCTGTCAGTATCAAGTGGTGGTATTTTTGAAAAATCTTATTTTAATACCTTAATCAGTATTTTAGTAAGAATTATTTTAGTAAGAGACTACACAAGGAGCCTTAAGCCAACTACCAGTTTGAGTTAGAATTTATATTAACTGATATGTAAACAGACACATACTCCCACAAAAAGCATTTATTTAATGGTCACTATCTTCCAAGAACTTAAGCTGGACTTGGGAAACACCAAAATGTTCCCCAAGGAGCTCAGATTTAGTAGGAGGCATGTGCAGTATAAAGTTGTGATTTCAGTAGAGTGGAATCTATTATAATCTGTGGAAGCTGAAATAATTGGTTTTGCTGGAATACTGAATGGAAACATTACAAATGAACAGACATTTTCCTAGGTCTTGAAAAATATGGAGTGTCCCAAAGGGATATGTTAGGGAAAAGCAATCAAGGACAAACAGCACCATATGCACAGGCAAGAAGAATAAATATCAAGTTGAAAAATCATGTCTGATGATATAAAAGCAAAGGTATACCAAGCAATAGTTAAGAGACAGAAGGAAGTATAGAAATGGAGGGGTGGGATGTTAATGTTATCATCATTAAAATGGGGAGTCAAGAAAACTAGCCTTTACAGAATATGATATGAACATTTAAGTATGATGTTTGAAGTTGCACGTGGAGGCAAAAGTGGAAACTTAGAATTCTTACTTAACTATATTAGGAAGAAGTGGGAGAAGGCAGGGGAGGTATGAGCTATGCCAGTCTCCAGAAAGGTGGGGAGACTGCGGACTGCTATAACAATGACAAGGAAAATAAAGACGTGGCATATTTAGATATTTGGTAATAGCAAAAAAGAAAAAAGAAATAGTTAGGTTGACCAAAAATGTATTATGCAAACATGACACTTTGGGGAGTAAAAGCAGATGCTATTAAAAATTATCAGGGGAAAAAATAAACAGGCATAAATCTGTGCTGAATTGGGCCAACTGAGAAGTTTGAGCGTTGCCTTAGTCCATTTTACGCTGCTATAACAAAATACCACTGATTGTGTAATTTATAGTAAACAGAAATATTTTAACTCACAGATCTAGATGTGAGAAGTCCAAGATCAAACAAAGTCCAAGATCTGGTGAGGGCCTTCTTACTGCATTATAATATGGCAGAAGGTGGAAGGACAAGAGAGAGCTGGAGCAAGCAAGAAGGCACAAAACTCATTCTTTTGTAATGGTATTAATTCGACCAATGAGAGCAGAGCTGTCATGGTCTATTCACCTCTCAAACGTCCCACCTCTTAATACTGTTACGATGACAATTAAATTTCAACATGTGTTTTAGAGGGGACAAGTATTCAAGCCACACCAGTCACCATACAGGAAAGGGAGCAGTTGAGCTTTTCTCTATCATTTCATTTTTCTATGTGCATACTTTTGATTGGGGAAAAAAATAACCCTCATTGCTTTGCCTTTTTTTTTTCGTTTGAAACAGGATCTCACTCGGTCACCCAGGCTGGAGTGCAATGGCATGATCACGGCTCACTTCCATCTCTGCTTTCTGGGCTCAAGAGATCCTCCCACTTCGGCCTCCCGAGTAGTTAGGACTACAGGCAGGCACCACCACACCTGGCTAATTTTTGTGTTTTTGGCAGACATGAAGTGTTTTTGCCTTTTTACTTTTTGATATGCACAAATGATGGGGGTCTTTTGTCTGTCTGCCCAATGTGGTTGTTAATTCCCGGAGAGCAAAAGTCGTGTTACTCATCTTTCTATATCGGCGGAGCTCAAGATAGAAATGGCCATATTTGTTGAATTAGCAAATATATTATAACTTTTGCTTCTGAGTTCCTTATTTGGCTTTCACATTTTATTGTATATCTTTTTTTAAAAAAAAAAGTCAAAAATACCTAATGGGTACAAGTCCTAGTAATAGAAAAGAAACATTCCATATAGCAATTACAAGGATTATATGAAAGGCACTCTGCTTTTGAATTGTCCAAAACAGGAAGATGTAAGTTTTTTTCATTTGATCTTCACAGGAAATTTACTTTGAGAGATTGTACTAGATTCATCTTGCAGATGAAGGAAATGAAATTCAGAGAAGTTGAGCAACTTGTTAGGCATCACACAGATTTTTAGTGGAAAAGGTAAATCCAGATCCCAAGAATTTTAATTTCCATCCTTGCTTTCAGCCCACTAACACCCACTGCCTTTCTAATAAATCATTTTTCCTCTTCACTGAAGAGTACTGGCAAGATTTGGATGACTAAAGGCAGACAACAATTTCTGCATGCTTCCTTCATATTCTCCTCCTGCACTGGGCTCCTTATTCTACACTGCCAGTTTCCTATGATTGAAATTTGAAAGCATGTAACTGTTAATCTAGGAGTGATTAAAGAGTTTCATTTCTCGGAAGAGTCAGTACTCATCATCAGCTATGATGAATGAGCCCCTAACATCCCCGATCCCATTATATTGTGATTAATTGTGCCAGTTTGAGTCAATAATTCATTTGTTAAAAATAGGCCTGCAGAGTATCATTTGTCTCATGGGAGATATCAGAATAAAAAAAATTCATTTGATACTTCTCATTAAATTAGTGTTGGAAGTTATATTGAAGAGCCCTGTTCATCAAATACTTATTGCAGGCTTATTTGATAAGAAGTTGTATTTCTCTAAAATTATGTCTGCTAACTGTCATAACGGTCTTCATTTTCCCTGTGTTAATGAAAGAATAAAAAGTCTAAATACGTGCATGACTGGAGAAAAGGGTGGGACTTGAAACTGGGATTAGACTAATTCCTAAATCTGTGCTTTTTAAAAAATAGGTATAAATAATATTCTTGGTTTTATGGCATTACAATATCTTTCTAAAAGAATATAAGAGAAATATTGAATAGGGTGTCTTGTTCCTGGGCTCAGATACTGTTCCTGGAGATGCTGTGCTGAACTCCTAGGAGACAGAGCTTCTCCACTGTCTTTTATATATAAATTGTTATAAATGTTGTATTCAGTTTCCTTGGGCCATGAAGGTATTTTCAACTGTGATTCCAAAAGAAGATAGAAGTAAAGAACAGCTCAACTGCAAATAGTAATGGTCACTATCACATGAGGACACAGGATTAATATCTTAATATTTCCAAAGCAACATCATAGTCACCTTGGAATGACTCCCAAAATGCTCATAAACATTTAGATATGAGAGGGGAGATAGTGACCAATGAAATGCTAGATGCCTTTGAGAAAAGGGTTGTTTCCTTGCAATTTGGTGTGGTTGGAGCAAAGGAGAAGTGAACTGGGGTGATTCTATCACAACTGGTCAGGGTACTGGGGGTATGAGGCCAGGTGCTGGGCACATATTGAAAACTTAATATTTGATGAAGGAAAAGAACAAGAGAGAAAAAAGTTGATGGCAGAGAAGGAGGCTAGATACAGGTGGGAGAAAGGAAAAAAGAAATCAAAGGAGACAGAAAACTAGGCTGGCCATAGCAAGAGATTGAACTTCACAGCAGTGAGTTCTAATGACTAATCCTAAGACCAGCTACCTAACCACAACATGTGAAGAGTTCTAAACATTCAGAATCATAAGCCCTGCACCCACCTTCCTCCCCAAATTCTTATTAGGCTTGATAGAACACCCAAGATAATATTTTTTTAAATGCTCCTAAGGTGACGATGGTATACAGTGTCTCTGCAAAATAGAGACAAAGAGACTATTTAAATGACTGAAACAGTGCTCAGAGCTGCCTGGGTAAGAGGTGCTAGTGTCTGATGCTAACATATGACCCAAGCCTCTTAGGATCATAGATAAAGAAATCATTGTGCAAAGGATAAAATGTTGTACAAATATAAGGGGTTACATATACATAGGTTATGCAAAAGAAAAATGCAATTTTATAAAATAAATTATTGAGGGAATGATAAACAAATCTTGGTTAATGGATACAAATATAGCATTGGAAGGAATAAGATATAGTGTTCTGTAGCTCAATGTGGTGACCATAGTTAACAGTAATATATTGTGTATTCAAAATATAAGAGTAGAATTGGAATGTTCCTAACACAAAGAAATGATCAATGTTTAATGATATCCCAGTGACCCTGATTTAATCATTACAAATTGTATGTTTGTATTGAAATAGCCCACCTCACAAATGTGTGCAACTCCTATATATCCATGAAAATTAAAAATAAAAAAATTAAAGGACTAAATTGTGGAAACCCTTTCTCATGATAGAGGAGGTGCTAGGTTGCTCTTAGGCTCTCTGGACAGTTCTCTGGTTTTGCAAAAGTAATAGCAGCATAATTATGAAGCCAAATCAACCCACCCCCCAAAAATGTTGGTGATATTGTCATTGTTATTCAGAAGAGAACATTGTTATTTAGAGAACAAAGATCCTGAAATATAGAACAAAAGAGGAAATTAGAGTCATAGGTGGCCAAAGGATCATGGCATTTTCTGAAATTTTTCATATGGCAAGAAGGCTGAAAGCATGGTTTCAGGCTGTGTGTTATTTTTGCTGTACTGTAGTACATTTTACTTTCATGGTATTTCATTTTACCTCCAGATATCACTAAGTCTGTTGCACATGACATGGTTTGGTTCTGTGTCTCCACCCAAATCTCGTCTGGAATAGTAATCCCCATGTGTCAAGGGAGGGACCCAGTGGGAGGTGACTGGATTAAGGGGGTGGTTTCCCCCATGCTGTTATCGTGATAGTGAGGGAGTTCTCATGAAATCTGATAGTTTTAAAAGTGTCAGTTTCCCCTGTGTGCTGTCTCTCTCCTGCCTCCTTATGAAGAAGGTGCCTGCTTCTCCTTCTCCTTCCATCATGATTGTAAGTTTCCTGAGGTCTCCCCAACCACATGGAACTGTGAGTCAATTAAATCTCTTTTACTTCTAAGTTACCCAATCTCAGGTAGTATCTTTATAGCAGTGTGAAAATGGACTAATATACACACAATAGCACTGATTAATAAAGAAGGAAGAATAAGCCCTTCCAGGGAGAAAATACTATGGGGAAGGGACCACAGCTGCAGGAATTTAAAGAGAAAGTAGGGACCACTGACTGACTTTGGAGCAGGAACTTAGTGTAAAAGGTGACAAGTCAAAGCAAGCCCATACTACCTTTCTATTCCTAGACCGTTTTGGATTCTTTAAAAATATTTGGGAAGTAGGCTGGGCATGGTGGTACACACCTATAATTCTAGCACTTTGAGAGGCTGAGGCAGAAAGATCACTGGAGGCCAGAAGTTCAAGACCAGCCTGAGCAACATAGTAAGACCCCATCTCCACATTTAAAAAAAATTACATGGGTCTGGAAGCATGTACCTATAGCATCAGCCACTCAGAAGGCTGAAGTGGGAGGATTGCCTCAGCCCAAGAGGTTGAGGCTGCAGTGAGTTCTCATTATGCCATTGCACTCCAGCCTGGGTGACAGAGCAAGATCCTCTCTAAAAAAAAAAAAAAAGAGAGAGAGAAGGGGCTGGAATTCTCACAACCAACCCGTAGTTAGGCTTCTGTTACCTTCAGAGAAGGAATTTATACAAGAAAAGCATTTCACTTCTTTTACTCTAAATTCTTTCCAAGTGTTGGCAGCAATAAGATAAAGATCTCGTCTAAGGAACCCTGAGTCTGTCTTCCCTATGCTTCATCTTTTTCTGATGCATTTCAGCAGCCGTCTCTTCTTTCCTTATAATTGGCTTGAAATCTCTTCTTGATTCAAAGAAGGCAAGTTAGAAAAAAAAGTGATACATTTATCCAATATTTCCCTTTAAAGACTACCATTTATAGTTATCGGAACCACATTTCATCAACTTTTAAAAGTTTGACAGAGATAGGGAGCACTGCCAGTATTTGCACTCTCCTTCTCCAGTTTTGGCCCCAGGCGTAGATCAATTAATGCATGAATTAACAATGCTATTGGCACTACCTGCCATGGAGAAAGATGCTATAATTCTTAATGGGCCTTAGAAATGCCACTGACCCAACTTATTCTTAATATTTCTGGAGACAAGTCTTATCTCCAGTTTTACTGTTTCCCTTCTATAGTAATCAAATCTGGGTAAAACCTAACCTCAGACATCTCTAAATAAGCAAAGGGATTTTTAAGTGTTGAAGCTAGAAGGAACTTCAAAAATCATCTAAGGGAAGCTGTTTTATTTTTGAGATGTGGAATCAGAAGCTCATAAATATGAAGCGATTTGACTAAGGTTGTATATTTCCTCATGTCATGTCTAAGATCAGAATACACTAATACTACTCATTCATCAGTCAATATTTGTTAAGGAAATCCATGTGCCAAGCACTTTTTGAAGATTGATTTGAGAAACAAAAATGTAAAGATATAGTCCTCTGACTCAAGCTGCTTATAGATCTGAGACAAATATATAAAGGATTACATTTTCTTAAATATAGTTTTCAATAGTATACATTTCAGTAATTTAATCTGCCAGGGGATAAATGGGGAGGCAGGCAGACAGGGGAACACTGTGGCACTGGAATCTCAATAGTCATGCCTCCTGATCCCTAAATCACATTAAAGATGGTGTATTTTTGAAAGCAACAGTAGTTGGTGGCTTACTCGCACTCTAAACTTCTTTGGGGTGTTTGTGTTAGCAACTTGTTAATAAATACTTCTGTTTTAAGTATAATACCACACACTAGAGGGTTATCCTGATGGTGTCTTTGGTGACTCCACGACTCACTGCAAAGGGAGAAGGGGAGTTGGAAATTATTGCATTCAAGGCCATGAAGGTGTCTGTTTGACCACAGTCCCAGAGCAAAGAGCTCAAAGAATTCATAGGTCAATGAAATCCTGAGTTTAGGAATTTCTGTAGTTTGGTAAAGATGGAATGGGAGGATCAGAAGTTAGAGAACTACATTTTTTTCAGGCCATGCAGGTTAATACTACAATGAAAACACCATAGAGTTACTAAAGAATATATATATCTTGACATCAGGGAGGGAAATTAGAAACCCAGTCATGCCCCTACAGAGCAAGTCTGCAAATCTAGGTGCTTACCTCTCTCTCTGAATCCTAGATTCCTCTGGTGCATAATTGGCACCACAATGGTTCTGTAGCGCCTGGCAGATATTTCACACCTCCTAAATCAGACTACCTGGGATCTGCCCAAGCAGGCACACTCATCCTGCACAGTGGCCTCATTGTCTGGAAAGAACCTGCCAGTGTTATTGACAGAAGGCTCTGAAAGTATATTGCCTCCTTCCCCAAGAAACCATAGTGCAGCAAACTTCAAGCCAAAAATATAATACTGCCCAGTAGAGGTTACAAGACAGTGCTTTAGAATAGGAAGGCAAGTTGCATGTATCAGGAGTGGAGCTGTGCAAATGCATTAGCCCAAAGGCATGAGAAGGCCGCCATGGTACATGGTCATTCACCCACTGAGGAGACAAGGACCTTGACAGTGGCTGTCTGGTTGACTTTCTGGGGGCATTCAGCCAAATAGCCCTAACTCCTTGCTCCTATGCTAGAGAAGAGATGGTCCAATGTTTCTAGATGTCTCTTGAGCTTATAAATCATATTATCCCAGAGGTCATTTCCAACAAATCTCACATGCAAAGGAATGTTAGGATTATTGCCATGTTTAGAGCAAGAAATAGGTATGGGTATGAAGTGATTCAGTTTTCTCTTCCCCTAAAAACAATCATTTCATGAATAGCAAAGATCTGTAGAAGCAATAGTAAATGCATGTCATTTAGTGTTTATTTTCTTACATGTAAAGCCAACTATGCACTGCCCTTTTAAAATCACGGATAGATGAGTCTACAAGTATACCTTCAGAATCATTAAAGGTTAACTTTGCACATTTCATGAGAATGCTTTTGAGGATATCTGAAACTCTCGATGGTGACACCTGTCAGTCTATCTCTTGGACCGAGGAACATTCTCTCATAGAATTATGTCTATTTTCAGTGTGGAAAAGTCCACACATCTGAAAGTATTTGAAGGAGTTCTGCATGGTCATGGCTTTAGACTAAGATACATGGTGTCTTGCTTTCTTTCCTTTGATATCATCTCGCCCTACACTGTCATTTTACAAACAAGAAACTGAAGCTATGAGGTGTGGCCTGACTTCAAACGTGACAGAGGCAGAGCTAGAACTGTAATCCAGCCCTCCAGTCCAAAGCTTTTCATCTATGACAGTGATTCATTTTGGGCCATGATTGGATCAATAGCCATTCCACATTCCACAGCATTAGCAGAAAGTTTCACAAAGAGGGAAATGAACAATGCAGAACAAATGATAATAGTATTCCACCAATAATTTCATTTAGAACAAATGTATTGTAGTCTTGCAGAACTTCTATAGGATCAGCCTATGACATAAGCGGGACAGGGAGTGGGGAAGTCAAGTTATGTGTGCACATGTGTGTGTGCACATGTGTGTGTGCACATGCCAGGGGGTGCTGGGGGAAGAGGGGCAGAATTGGAGGTGAGCCAAAATCATAAGAGAAGCCTTCCTCATAGAATCTGCTTTTCTTAGCTTCCCGTGGAGCCTAGTATGAAGAAAGAAGGCTCGTGTCTTTGCTGTGTGTTTACCTTCCAGTGGGCTATTTTATTGCTTTCCTGTTTTTCTCCTGCTCTATTTATTCAGGTTGGGTCCATGCTTGGGAGATGAGGGTGGGAGGAAATTCAGAGCCGTGTGGTGAGGCCTCAGTGACTCCTCTGAGATTTCCACGGTTGGGTTAGACACCTTCCTGTTTGCCAAGTTTCCCACCAAGGCCGTTGAATAAGGAGTTAACTACAGATCCATACGTGACCCACAACGGTCAACCTCCAGTTGCTATTAGCTATGAGCTGAGGGGAGCATAGTCCCTTTAACAAGGATGGTACAAGAAGAAAAACATTTTAAAACGTAGCCTGGAAAAAATGCTAAAATTGGTCTTTTAATATGTCTTGACCACTGATGGGCCAAAAAAGTTTTCTATTAACATATGAACCTGCACTTATGTTTTTCACTTATGGACTCGATGCCTCTAGCTCTCCATGACACTCTAGTGCCTTGGTTTTACAGCATCCATGAGAAGAACTACGGGACCTTCTTACAAGCCGTGGCATATGGAAGGGAAGTAATAAGTACCTTTCATGAACTGAGTACCTTTCATGTGGCAAGTTCTGTTCTTAATGCTTTGTGTGCGTTACCTTGTTTTATTCTCAAGGAAATTCTATGAGATCTTAACTCCTTTGAGGTTCAGAGTCAATGTCTGATCCATGTTTATTTATCTGTGTGCTCTGTGCCAATATAATGCCATCATTCCAGCTTAAGTGACACAGTTAGAAAGTGTGGTTGAGGAGAGAGTTCAGTGTCACTGTGTCCCAGAGATGAGACCTCTAACAAGTTACCTTGATCTCTATCTACATCAATTCCTCAGCAAATAATGAGGATAATAGCAGTGGCCAGTACCTACATCATTAGATGACTTTGAGAATCAAATGAAATACTTTAAATAAAGTGTTCAGTGAATCATAAAACATTATGCAAATATTAATTACTAGTAGAATGGAATTTTGGCTTCTGTTTTAATTTATGTGAAGATACAAGAAACTTATGAACTACGTATAAGTTAAGCATTTGTATAAGTTAAGCATTTGCAAGTCTACAGAACAGAATCAAATACTAACTCAGTCCTGATCAGAGTGCAAATACAATGGATTCCATGTCTGCGTAATCTAATGTCCTTTTTATGTTTAACTCTTTTAAACTTTTTTTTAATCATCCTGAAGAAATTTATAAAAAATATAAACTGCTGACCAGGCACAACTGGCTCATGCCTGTAATCCCAGCACTTTGGGAGGCTGAGGCAGGAGGATCACTTAAAGTCAAGTGTTTGAGATCAGCCTGGGCAACATAGCAAGACCCTGTTTCTACCAAAAAAAAATTTTTTTTAAATTAGCCAAGCATGGTGGCATGTGCCTGTAGTCCCAGCTACTCGAGAGGCTGGGGGAGGAGGATCGCTTGAGGCCAGGAGTTCAAGGCTGCAGTGAGCTATGATCATGCCACTGCACTGCAGCCTGGGTGACAGAGCAAGATCCTGTCTCTAAAAACAAAAACAAAAAACCCACAAAGTTATAACCTACCTGAACACGTAAGTTTGAAAGTCATAGAGCACTCTGTTTTTAATCATATGATGGGGAAATTCAAGGAAAGGGTTGCAATATGTCAATACTCAAGCATGACTTCCCTGGGAGGCAGCAATACCCGAATACCTTCTCCTCTGTGTGCAGCCACCAGGAATGTACCAGCCACAAATGAACACTGTTGCTGATACATTTATTGTGATTTAAAATAACACAGTGGCATCTCTGTTAGTGATATATTTTCTAAAATAATGAACAACCCTTGGAGAAGTGCCATATGATGCCATCCTTGCAGCTTGAGTGACACAGCAAGAATGTGTGATTCAGCAGAGAGTCCAGTGTCACCGTATCCTAGAGATGAGATCTCTAGAAAGTCACTTTGATCTCTAGTTATATCCATTCCTCAGCATCTGTGTGCTTTGTGCCAATATAATGCCATCCTATTTTCTGTCAATTTACAAAATTGATGCTTTACTGAAAGATTCAGGGAGTATTTGAACAGTGCAAAAATGTTTTTGAATTTACACACAATATAGATTTAGGCTTAGATTATTCCAAATAGGTCTTTCACCCAACTGTATGTCCAGTGAAACATTTGAAAATTACATGTGAAATGGGTAACTTTTTCATGTATGGAATTGACCTGTGTATTGCAAGAGGTCTGTTCCCCTTGACCCCATCTACTAAATGCCAATTACAATGATGGGTGAAATCCCACCTCCCCTAGGAGTGGCAGCTATTCTCCATCCTGTCCCACATTGAGAACCACTGTTTTATCAGCTTTCTTGTGCTTCAAGTTCTCACCCTTCTGTCTGAGCTCACCCTCTCTCCCCAGTATCCAGGATCTCTCTTTCTCCTTTTTTCTTTTTTATTCTCTATGTCTTATAATCCAGCATTTCAACATAACAAAACATATCTTTCTTTCCTAACTTCTTTATGCTAGCCTGGCACACTGGGTCCTCTGAATTATTTTGCTTCCAACTCAGCCTGGGTTGAACCCTGAAGGAGTCAGCAAGGCTTAGAAAAATTTCTTGGAACCAGAAAGTCATGTGAAAGTCATTTAATTTAACCCTCCTTTTCTACATGATCAAACTGAAGTTTAAATATGTGCAGTGATTTGCCTGGAGTCCCACAACAGGTAGCTTTAAGACCTGAGTGTTTCCACTATCCTTATACCTAGCTCTCTCTTGCTCAATAAGCCAATAAACCAAGCAACAAACCCTTATTAACATCAAACGTAAGGCACTTTGTTAGGAATGCCTTACACTTCCTGAATTTAAGTACAATTGGAAAGATAAGATAAGAAATGGCAATAAAACAATTATTCCATTTAACAAAGTGTATGTCTTGTATTCCAGTTTTGCACAAGACTTTGTGCTACATGTTTCAGGATATACAATGAACGGCAGCAGCTTCAGCCTACTCTTCCTCTAGAGCACATGGTCTGCTAATGAAATAAGACCTTACTATAACACAAGGCAGAACCAAACACAGCCGACCCTTGAGCAACATGGGTTTGAATTGTGCAGGTTCACTTATACAGAGATTTCTTTCTACCTCTGCCCTGCCCCGAGATGACAAGACCAACCCCTCTGCTTCATCCTCCTCCTCAGCCTACTCAATGTGAAGATTATGAGGATTTTTGGGTATGGTGTGAGATAGGGGTTCAATTTCATTCTTTTGTATATGGGTATCTAGTTTTCTTAACAATATTTGTTGAAGAGACTATCCTTTCCCCATTATGTATTTTTTGGCATCCTTGGATGCATGGGTTTATTTCTGGGTTGTCTATTCTGTTCTAATGGTATATACATCTGTCTTTATGCCAGTACCATACTTTTTATTATGTCTTTGTAATATAATTTGAAGTCAGGAAGTGTGATGCCTTCAGCTTTGTTCTTCTTTTTCAAGATTAGTTATTCAGGGTCCTTTTGGTTCCATAGGAATTTAAGAATATATTTTCTGTTTCTATAAAATGTGCCTTTGGGATTTTGATAGAGATTGTGTTGAATATGTACATCACTTTAGGAGTATGGACATTTTTACAATATTAAATCCTCCAATCCGGGTACATAGGACTTGTATCTTCCCATTTATTTGTATCTTTTAAAATTTCTTTCATGAATGCTTTGTAAGCTTCAGTGTATAAGACCTTTACTTCTTTGGTTAAGTTAATTTCTAAGTATTTTATTCTTTTTGTTGCTAATGTAAATGGGACTGTTTTCCTGTGGAGAAAAGAGAACCCTTGAACACTGCTGGTGAGAATGTAAATTAGTAAAACCATTATGGAAAACAATATGGAGGTTCCCCAAAAACTTAAAAATAGAACTAACATGATGCAGCAATCCTAGTTCTTGGTATCTAAAGCAAATGAAATCAGGATTGTAAAGAGTTCTCTGCACTACCATGTTCATTACAGGATTATTCACAAAGCTAAGATATGGAAATGACCTAAAGTCTTTCAACAGATGAATGGATGAAGAAAATGTGGTGTGTGTGCGTGTGTGTGTGTGTATGTGTGTATAACAGACTGCTATTAAAAAAGAAGGAAATCCTGCTGTTAGCCACAACATGATGAAGCTGGAAGACATTTTGCTAGGTGAAACAAACAAGACACAGAAAGAGAAATCCTGCATGATCTCATTTATATGTGAAATTGAAAAGAGTCAAATTTATAGAAGCAGATAGTAGGATAGTGGTTTCCAGGGCCTGGTCGAGGAAGAAATAGGGTGATACTGGCCAAAAGATACAAAGATTCAGTTATGAAATATGAGTAATTTCTAGAGACCGAATGTACAGCATGGTGATGTTAATTAACAGAACTGTATTGTATACTAGTAATTTGCTGACACGACAGATCTTAAATCCTCTCTCTACACACACACACACACACACACACACACATACACAATGGCAACTATGCAGAGGTAATGTACATGTTTAATTAGCTTGATTGTGGTGATAATTTAATAATGTATACTAAAACATCAAGTTGCACATCTTAAATATATACATTTTTATGCGTCGATGATGTTTTAATAAAGCTGTGTAAAAATGAGACAGCCAGGTGGACAGCTCCATGGAAGCAAGACAGAACTCCCTGGGGAAGTGAACCCTGCCTGAGTACACAGTTGGGAAGATGATCAATTTTGATGTCGGAGTCGCTCGGATTTTAGCAAGGAAAGGGAAGGCTGTGAGCCAGATGCTGGGGTCACTCAGGAAAGCAAGAAAGTGTTAGAAAGTGCTGTATGGAGTCCAACACCAGCAAAGCTCTTGGATAATAATCACAAAACAACGGACGAGAGAAGTACCGGAGAGAAGGGAAAAGCCGATTCCACTTCCGTTCAGTTAGGGGACAGGAATGAGAGAAAGATACTTTGAGAAGATTATGAGAAATGGTGTCTTCAGAGAAAAGGCAACGGTCACCTAATGGTAGAAGCAGAAAGAGGTACAAATAATTTTTTTGACAAGATCTGTGCAGGTTTTTAAAATATATAGTCTCAAGGAATAGGTTGTACAGGTTCAGGTTAGACAAACCTAAGACAAGAGGTTAAGACTCTCTGGATAGGGATGAAAATAAGGGCCCAGGTGCGGGGAGAGTGGAATCCGAGATTTAAGACTTTGACTTTAATGACCAGGGCTTGGGAAGAAGAGGATGGAGGAGGCACTTGTGAGCAACTAACAAAAGAGGAATGTAGATTAGGCAGAAATCAATGAATGTAGGAAGTGTTGGGTTTACATGACGACCACTTGGGGGAGCTCCAGCCCATTCCTCCCTTAGGAGCACAGGTTCCGGAGCTCGACAGAGGAGTTCAAATTCTCAATCTCTTCACTAGTTCTGGGACAAACCACTTAATTGTGTTGTAGGATTCGCCACTTAATCTTTCCGTCAAATGGAAGTCATGAAATGGGGATAATTACAGTTTCGAGAATTAAATGAGATACTACATGTCACGTGTTGTTGCGTCATCAGCCCAGAAGTTGTGTAGTTACATCAGGCAACAGTACCAAGACCGTGAGTGCTGCTGAGCAATGGTGCTCAGGGCTTGAGGCTTAGTATGACAAGAGAAACTGTTAGCAGGTGTTGACTCTTCCTTAGGACGATGGGGATTGTCTTTTTCTCCAGCACTGCCACTCGAGCCATACAGTAAAAACAAGGTGAAGGTGCCTCCAATTGTCTTTTCCAGGAAGAACCAATTGACACGGAGTCCGGGACCAGGACCCCTGGCCTCCCTCGGGCTTTGAATAAAATCTGCTCCTTCGTTGAGGTATGCATCTCCTCCCTTGCCTCTTCTCGCAGTAGAGTGGTGGGATGCTGGGATCGTGGTGAGGGTCTGGGCAACAAGGCCAGGGGCGCGCATCAGCCCGCTTCGGACCCGGCCTTGGGGCTTGGGACTCATGGCTCTCTCGTGGTCTAAGACCGCCATGGGCACACAGGCCTGGAGCGCAGTGGGCTGTGTAGACAGCTCGATGACACCAAAGGGACCGCCCACTCTAGCGGGAGACTGGAGGAGAGAAGGAAACCCACCTCCGCCCACTGTTTCCATTCCTGGAACATCTCTCCGGGCACACAATCTCTCAGATTTTGCAGGGCTGTCTCCGCATACATTGATTTGGGATAAGAATATGGGCTGCTGGGCACCGCCACCAAGGGCTGGACAAGCAGCAGGAAGTTTCCTTGAAGTAACTACTTGCAGCAGTGCCCTTGTGCGGGTCCTGGGTCTCCTCATTATCATTTTATTGCATTTCTCTTCTTTGCACCCTGGGGACTTTTTTTTTGGAATAAACGTAAAACCAGTTACTTTAGAAATAAAATGTGTTTTTCATTAAAACCCCATTCTGGCTCCTCCAGTCCCAACAAAGCGTTTCCTGTTTGAACTAATTGGCTTTCAAGTTATCAATGATGCTGTTTCTCTACAAGGAGGTAAAAGTATAGGACATCCCGGTGTCCAACTAAAAGCCCTCCTACTACCTATATGAAATGAAACTTTCCTTTGTGAAGCTTTAAGGAAAATGCAAGTATAAGAGGAAAAGTTGTTCAGAACTTGAAAAGAAAGCCTCTCATCCTCCTTGTGGACCACGGGTCCACATTCCTTCCACTTACCCTCATCCAAACTGTCACCCTCCCCACTAAGGTGTCCTCCCTCATCCTACCAGCCAAGGGAAGTACACATCCAAGACTAAGAAAAGCATGGTCTCTTAGCCTGCCCAAGTTGGAGGCACCCAGAATTTGTCCCAAGAGCAAACTTTCTAGAATTCTCAACAGAGAAAACCCAAGCAGAGATTTCCAGAGCAAGTCATTCTCCATCACACCCCTGTCCAACAAGAAAACAGCCATGGTTAACACGGGCACCTACTGCGTGGCGCCCCTGACTGTCCCTGAGCCACGGTTCTCAATTCTGGCTGAACATTACACTCACATACGAGGAACTCTGACAACTTCTGATGCAAGGATCCCACAACAGAGACTCAGATTTAAGTGGTGTG
This sequence comes from Macaca fascicularis, assembly GCF_037993035.2. Classification (NCBI taxonomy): domain Eukaryota; kingdom Metazoa; phylum Chordata; class Mammalia; order Primates; family Cercopithecidae; genus Macaca; species Macaca fascicularis. The sequence continues at coordinate 40,432,606 of NC_088382.1, forward strand.
GTGTGGAACCAAGTCACCAGTACTTTTGAAATATCTTCAGAAGCTCTCGGTGCAGTGGCTCACACCTGTAATCCCAACACTTTGAGCGGTAGAGGCAGAAGGATTGCTTGAACCCAAAGTTCGAGACCAGCTTGGGCAACAATAGTGAGACCATGTTTCTATGATATTTTTAATTAGCTGGGCATGGTAGCATGTGCCTATAGTCCCAGCTACTCCAGAGGCTGAAGTGGGAGACTCACTTGAGCCAGAAAGGTCGAAGTTGCAGTGAGCCATAATTGTACCACTGCACTCCAGCCTGGGCAACAGAGTGGTGAAACTCTGTCTCAAAAAAAAAAAAAAAAAAAAAAAAAAATCAGATGTGCAGCCTGATTTGAGAACCACTGTGGTAGCACGGTGCTGTCCAATACAGCAGCTACCAGCCATACAGCCATTCATGGCTCCTTAAAGTTAAATCAGCTAATATGAAATAAAGTTAAAAATTTAGTTCCCAAATTGCACTGGCCACATTCAAGGGCTCAATAACTACAGGTGACCAGTGACCAGTGACTACTATGTTGAGGAATGGCAGATATAGAACATTTCCATCATCACAGAAAGTTCTACTGGATGGAGATGTTCTAGAACATCAAAATGTCAAAGAGTCAAAATTCAGCTTTTCTACTAACCCCTGAAGATTGTTCTTTCCAAGTCTACCTGTCTCATCTTCTCCCTGAGCTGTAGACCTCACAGCAGAATTCAGTCGTCTAGTACTCCTTGGCTTCCAAGAGCAACGCCAGTATTAAACTACACGATGACAGGGGCTTTCATTCATCACTGCAACAGGAAAGATGATATTCAGTGATTCCCTGATTTGCCCTAAATCTCACAGCAAGGAACAGAGTCATGACTTTAAACCAGGCTTGTTTCTATCAAAACACAAGCTCATTTATTCAGCCCAACCACTCCTCCACTGGGACCCCTGGCCACATCAGAGCTTTCTCCTCCAAAAGGAAAGGCCCTGAGATGTGATCTGCTGACCACAGGGTTTCCATGTCAGCCACTTCCATGTCATTCTGACCCCTTAACTGCTACCATCTACAAGGTCAGCTACTGCAAAAAAAACTACATGGATGCATTTCAGTAAAGCTTGCCTAGTGGTGGCCAAGGAACAAAGGGAAGCACCATCCTCTGCCTGGCTGGTAAGACTTGCTGACAGGGGCACTTCCGATCAAAACATTGCCTGGACCTTAGGAGCAAGGTGCGTTACAGGAATGCAAAGAAAGGAACCAGCTCATGCAGTGGACAGGAGCTCAGGCAACTTCTAAGACAGGAGTTTCCAAGGGAAATGCCACAGGTTTGGGGCTCCCGTGGTGTCCTGTTGCCTGAAGCAAATTCGCTTATTTTGTATCATTTTAGTACCTGAGAGAAAACACCTGGCCTCCGTTTGACTGCCATTGGCTTGATTTAAACTTAAAATTGTGTGAAAGTATGATCAAGTTTCTCTCTCCTACTGTGTGTGTGTGTGTGTGCGCGTGCTAGCCGGAGGGAAAGGATTGAGGAAGGAGGAAATGGGAGCTAAGAATATTCCTAAACACAATGAATGTTTACATTTTAATTATTTTCAATTATGTTTTCACAAGCCATCAAAAATGGTACAAGAAGATGTTAAAAGGGGTAAATTTTGAGTACATTCATCCCAGTCTAGAAGAACATAAGTAACTCACATCATGATGGATTCGGGCCCCTGACTATCAGGTGTAGACTTCCATATTGTCTTATGTACCTTCTTTTTAAAAATTTATTTTTCGTACAGATGGGGTATTGCTAGGTAGTCCAGGTCTGTCTTGAATTCCTGGCCTCAAGCAACCCTCCCTCCTAGACCTCCCAAAGCACTTGGATTATAGATCTAAGCCACCATGGCTGGCCTTATTTACCTTCTTAAATGTATTCATAGTCACCCAGAGTTACTGCTTTCTTTTTATTTTGTCAGCCTTTCCTGTCTGGTGAGTTGCTGCAACTGTGAATCCCAGGCCAGTGGCCTGAAGACAAAGCAAATGGCTTTGAGCCTTTGAATCCTGGCCAGGCCAGGGCTTCCTCTATTAAACACACAGAAATCTAACTGCACCTGAGTACATCATCTCACAAACAATGCAGAATGGTTTTCTGCTTTAATGTCAAAATTATAATTCATATTACTACCTTATAATTTGGGACTTTTTCTCCCAATAATGCTATTATCCAGTCCATGTTTTGGTGGTGGCAATTTTATTCTCATGGATGAATATGGCAACAACCATGATATAAATAGATAAAAGCACTTGGTTAATTTCCTCAATTCTACAAAAATCCAGGACACCAGCAAGAACAATTTTTTGATGGAGAAACACTGACTGTATCCACTTAGGCCACAAGCCAGGGTCTTTTAAAAACTAAGAATCAGAACCTAAAGCCCAAGTTGGAGACTCCTTTTGCTAATGGTATGATCACTTGGCTCCTCTTGGTCATGAGCCCTTTGATCATGACTGTCAGCCAATACGGAAGCTAGATGCAGACTTTCTTTTGACTGAGGCCCTGGAGAAGCCAGGAAGTAGTGATGAGGCCCACTCTGCATGAGGTGTCTGCTTGCAAATCCAGCTCCCCATTTCAGGGGTGAAGTAAGAAGCAACTGCTCACTCCTTTCCACTCCCTAATGGCTTTATACCTGCTTTGTTTTGATTGCTGCTGCCTCAGACTGCTCCTTAATCCTGTAAAACAAAAGACTCTGCTACCTGTTGAAAGGCACGAACATGCCCAGAGTCCACTGCCATTTCCAACCCAATGGGGTGCATGGGATGGCATTCAGATTGTGCATGCAACTGGTCAAACATGGAGATGTTTCTTGTCCCTTACCTATAGAGACGGGGCTAGCTCAGGCCAGAACTACATGAAGCATTTGGCTGAGTTTATTTGGGCTTGATTTCTGATTACCATGCCAGTTGCCCAGGGGACAGGCAAATCACACACAGATGATCTGATCTGATTTTTAAGAAGTAGTCTGATTAGTTCACTTGTTTTAACAACCCAATCAGATTGACTAGGTGGCAATGCATTGATTTTATGGCCCTGCCTGAATCAATCTGAATAAAACCATTTAGTGGCACTTATAAACACAGCTGAATGTAGACAAGTAGGATGAAATCTTTCCTTTAAGCTCTTGAGGAATAGAAAATAAAACTACTTAGATAGTGTCTCTACTGAGGAGATTATGTATATAAGGCTAACGCGACCCTGGTTTCCTTGGTTTCTATTCTATCCTAACTTCCTAAACAGAATTCAACTTCTTTTCCGAGTTTCATTCCACAGACATCCCTCCTTTGCATACATTAAGCTCCCAAATTTGTAATTGTGACAGATAAGGACAGAGGACAAAAGGCACATGTGTAAACTGTCAAATAGTTTATTTCCCCAGGGATTATGAAATCGCTGGCCTCTGACCCAGGGCCCAAAGACAGATTGATTATTTTCTGAAATAAAATTGATCCAATGGAATATATGCAAAACAGGGATTCCAAAAGATTCTTGGTCAACACCATTTGACTAACAACTTACTCCCTCTCCTTATTAACGGTCACACTCCTTTCTAGTTGGACAAAAGAGTGATGTTTCAGGGCTTTTCTTTGGACTGCCCCCTGTGGAATGGCCAGGTCTCTGCTTCATGACTCCTCATGCTCCTTAGACATCACTCAAATCAAAAGGCCAGTTGATTACAGTTCTCCTGGAATTAGAGTGCAGTGCATATTCCTAACGACTCTTCTTTCTTGTTGGCTGTGCCCTCCCTACGTCTCAGTTTTCTCATCTGTGAAATAAGATGGTTGACGTGACTCATCTCTGAGATCCCTTCTAGCACTTGTATTGTGTGATGTGATTTGATTTGATTGATTTGATTTGATTTATTTATTTATTTGAGATGGAGTCTCACTCTGTCGCCCAGACCGGAGTGCAGTGGGGTGATCTCGGCTCACTGCAGCCTCCACCTCCTGGGTTCAGGTGATTCTCCTGCCTCAGCCTCCTAAGTAGCTGGGACCACAGGCGCATGCCACCATGCCCGGCTAATTTTTGTAGTTTTAGTAGAGATGGGTTTTACCACATTGGCCAGGTTGGCCTCAAACTCCTGACCGCAAGTGATCCGCCCAGCTTGGCCTCCCAAACTGCTGGGATTACGGGCGTGAGCCAGCGAGCCCAGCCCCATTGTGTGATTTTAATAATACATTCTGCTGGTATTTGCATAGACATTTCTATCCTGTACAGCAATTTTGTATCTATAATCTGCAATGCTCCTATTCCATTGCTCTAGGAAAACAGACCCTTCAATTTCTTCAGAAATATTGGCCTGTCAGATCAGATCAGATCCCCAAGGGTCCATCAGACTTACTATGGTAATATGCTAAGTTCCTAGGGCTGCCATCATGCTGACCATTGGGTTTGCAGCTGATTCTAGATTCCTTAGGCATGATAATGCCTGGTTTGTTTGAGAGTTAATGCCACCCACAAGTGTTTGATGTGGCAAGGACTGTGGCATGAGGCAATGAACTCTAACCATCTTGTGCTGAAAGACAGAACTTTTCTTTCTTATAACTCAGCTTTTATCAAGACTTTAAAATGCAGCCAAGGCATTAAAGAGAGAGAGGGGAAAAAAAAAAGAACTTTGGAAGGTTTTTATACTTTTTGTAAAAAAAAAAAAAAAAAAAAAAAAAACTTTCATTTTTTTTAACCACTACCAAAATCTCCTCCAAACACACAGACCCTACAGTATCCCTATTAAATTATATAGAGCGAGTCCAGCTCTTGACTGTCAGTAGGGCCCATCAGTCCTAATTTATCGCCCCAGGAAACACAGTACAATTATGGTAATAAATAATAATAGGGTTCAGTACATGACAACATGAATGATGGAGCCTCTCAGAATTCATTTACATTGCTTTGTGTTGCAATCATCATGCCTCTAATGTAATGCCAAGCAAATGAGCCCCTTTGAATATTGTGCAATCTATTGCAAGTCAACTGGCACAAAACTCACTCAATAAATCATGTTCAAACACATGCCTGTAATGACAGGTAAATCAACAATGAAGTAATTGCATTTAATGTATTGAAATACTGGACAAAAAAAAAGTGACCTCAAAGTGACTTTTTGTAAAAGGTATGATACAGTTACAACAGAGAGTGAGATCCTTCCTGAGAGGCACGGCTTGCTTAGATGCACATGCCAGAACTGATGATGATGCTGTTTCCCAAGCAGATCTTGATTTACCTCTTTTCTCTGCAGTAATTACGGGATCAGGATGCCAGAGGCTTCAAGGGTTCACTACCTTGAACGTAATAGTCACAGGTAGAATGGAAATCAGCCTCAAGTACAGCCAGCTCTTTTGTGCCTGAGCCATCACCAAGCTCTAAGTTTTGTAGCCAACTCTAAAGGCAACCTGATGAGGAGGAGAGACAAAGCGTCAGGAGTCAGAAGGGCTGCATCCCTGCCCCAGCTCTGGTATTCACTAAATCACTGCATGACTCTGGCCAAGTCACACTACCTCTCGGTCCTTTGTCTGTGAAATAATGCTGTTGGACTGTCGTAGCCAAAATTCATTGCAATTCAATGAAGCTCTGATTCTGATTAGAGGCCTTCACTTTTAAGCAGACAGAAAAGAGTTCCCTGCTCTTCCTAGAGCTATGCTGTTCCTGAGCATTGAAGGCACTGGTTTAAACCGGCATGCATCTCTCCTCATCATTGCCGTTGGCCAGGCCAAGTGTATGTGCTTCTAATTTCTGTGAATCCTGGGCCTGCCCCTTTCTGGGCAAGCAGACAAGTCTGAAAATAGGGCCCCAGGGGCTATGTGGATGAATAACAGACAACATTGAAATGACAACCTTCCCTTCCTTCCCCATCGCATCCACCCCAGCTCCCCTCTTCCCAGGGACAACGTCAAGAAGAGATGAAGCAGAGCCTCTGCAAAGCCAAAGGCCACTTAAGGAACTTTCCTGTTCTTGTGAAAAACTCATTCTTGGCTAAAGGGCTCCCCAGGCCTCCCCACTAACCCGCCTTCCTCTCTCTGCTCAATCATCAGTCCCTGACTGTTATCAAAGTAGCTCTCATGAACCCCATAATCTTGGAGATGTGGAGACTTGGAAAAGCAGGGAAAAAGAGCACTAAATTTAGAGTGAGAAGATCTGGCTTTAAGTACTGGGTCTATAGTTTATCGACATGTGATTTTGTGCAAGTCCCTTAAACTCTCTGTGCTTCTATTGCTTCATCTGTAAAGTGATAATAATACTCACTGTGTCTCCAATGAGGTTGTTGTGAGGACAGGATGATATAGATGAAAAGGTTTTGCTAGTTGTAAAGCACAATACAAAAGTCTCATTTTTGTCATAATTTGGGAGTAAAGAACACTCTGACACAAGTTTACTGTGTTCTGCACTCAAACAGTGCTTCTTATCATAAAAGCAATCATCTTGTTTATTTGTCTGGGTATTTTTATTGTCTGACTCTCCTGAGAGTCAGAAGGAACTTGGAGAGTTTGTTCATATTGTTCATGTGTTACTAGCACCTAGGATAATGTTAATTAGCATGTATTGAATACATGAATAAATGAATGAATGAATGAATGAATGATAGCTTTTCTTTCCTTTAGGAAATTACAACAAAACACTGAACTTCAAGGTATTTTTCAGAAATGTATTTGATGCAAACCTGCCCCAACCTGTAAACATAACCTCCTGCTCCATTTACTTTTTGTGCTGAAATGGAGCTGTTTAGGGGGAGATGGCTTTGTAAGCAATGACCCCTACTGGAGGGGTAGCCATTGGAAAGTCTTTCATGCCCACTAAAATGCCTTCTGAGGCCAAAACTGGGCCACAGTTTCCCAGGCAACAACAATCTAGAAAATGACAGCTCACTTCAAAGCAGGAAGGGATCTGGGAAGCTGGAAAAACCCACAAACATTTCCATATTAGAGAGGTGTAGGAAGTCATGGTTAATGAAAACTGAAAACCCTTGAGTGAGAGCTAACAGGTTTCTATTCTTAGTGTCGTACATCCATAGACCCCATCCACCCTCTTTAGGATGTCATTCTGTCACCGAACCACGAAGGCTTACTCATAGATTACCTGTGTTCCTTCTTGAAGCAGGCCCCACTCTCCTGATAGCTCCCATATGATACACTCTGATTAGCAAGGCAGCATCAGGCAGAACAAAAGCTCCATTAACCAGGGCTGGTGGGCGGGAAGGCAAAGCCAGGGGCCCTGAGAAGGGAGAGAATGAAACAGAAAAAGTCTAATTTTAGAAAATTGTTACCAGTTGCAGGATGATGAGAATGTTCCCTAAAGATGGGAACATCAGGAATGGAGGGACCCGGCTTTTCTACCTGACCTGTTGGCTCTCTGATGGGAAATGTCAGCCATGTAGTTCTTGGGTTTTCTCAGCACTGCTGGATTCAGATTGATCCTGGAAGCAAGACAGGTGTTTGGCAGCAAATTGCTACCAAGTAACGAGTTGCTACTCGGTAGTTACAACTCAAAGGCCACACCCTCCACCCTTGGGATTCAAAGGTCCCCTTCAGAAAACAGCCAAGGGCAAGCTGCCTCTAGAGTTAAGGAGGAGGAAGATGGCACCCTATGTCACAAGGCAGCCTCAGGCTGAAGGTACAGGTCTTCTGGTAAGCCCTTTTCAACCGAACACAGTATTGAAGTCAATGGATTGTCGTTTGATCAGTCAGTATGAAGGATGAATGTGTACCCCAAAATTCCCACAATTAAAAGGACAGCCGTATCCCCTCAATTCAGCTTCCCTCAAGTCCCTTTTCTTTACTCTCATATCTACCATCAACTCCCTCCCATCTCCATCATCTAATTCCTCTCAAGAACTCAGGGACAGGGCATAAGCTCTTGCCTTTCGCCATTTGATTCAGCAGCTCCCAAGAGCTGCAGCCCTGCCTGGGAAATGGTTTTGCGCAGGCAGCTTGATTAATGACTGAGGGTCAGCAGATGTCACCTCTTCCACTGAATCCCCAGGGTGCATGCACAGCTCAGCTGGAAACGGGACACCAGAGGACTCTGAGTGAACCCAAGAGTCAAGGGCAAATCCACATGATACCCAACAGGAAGGCCTTCCACTGGTTTTCTCCATCTTCCTTTTAGAGTGGATGCTTGGTACTCATTCTTTAAAAGGACCCCTCTCCTTGGAGAATACCTAAATGAAACATGCAAACTGGTGAGGAGAAATTATGATCTATGATTACCTGGATGCCCCAGGACCTCAGGCAGTTACCTGAGGAATCTTAGTACCTGAGAGGAACGCCTATCGTTTTAATGGGAATTTTCCATAGACAAGCATTCGATTTTGTTGTTGATTTTTTTTCTATAAATACCCCTTTCAACCCTACTTACAGGAAGCAATCATATATTCTGCTAAAATGGACTGAGATTATACTTTATAGTTTTCAGCCACTCTTGAGAATTTCAGGCTGGGCACAGTGGCTCATACCTGTAGCTCCAACACTTTGGGAGGCGAAGGTGGGAGGATCACTTGAGGTCAGGAGTTCCAGACCAGCCTGGCCAACATGATGAAACCCCCTCTCTACTAAAATACAAAAATTAGCCAGGCATAGTGGCATGCACCTTAATTTCAGCTACTTGGGAGGTTGAGGCATGAGAATTGCTTGGACCCAGAAGATGGAGGTTGCAGTGAGCTGAGATCATGCCACTGTACTGCAGTCTGGATGAGAGAGCAAGACTCTGTCTCAAAAAAAAAAAAAAAAGAATTTCAGCCCAGGTACCAAGAGCACACTGCATGTGCACATTAGAACCAGCAATAGAGGGAACTGCAGTGGTGAAGGGAAGCTCCCACGTAGACTTCAGTCCAGAATTCAAGGTGCCTTTGCTGTCTCTGAAATACAAACACTTAAGATATACTTTTTCTTTCTAATTAATGTTTTAAAAATTTTTACCTGAAACTCTGAATTTTAGGATTCCAGGCTATCCATTATGAATTATTCTCATGCTTGTATTAGGATATTTTTTTCTGGGCTGTTTACTGCTGAGAACAATCTTTCCATATAAAAATCCCTTAGAACCTGAGAGCTTAAGATCAACCTCCTGAGTGGGAGACTGGGCATATCTCCTCTACCTTCATGTTTCCTCCAAGCTCAGACAGAAAACAACCACGTTTCAAACTCAGAAATAGTAAATTAATCAAAGGGACCTTATGGATCATGGAATCCAAATCATCATCTTCCACATGAAACAACTAAGGCCTAGAGGGGTTAATGGTTGATTTGGGGAGGTATGAATAGATGTGCCAGGACTGAGGTTGGAAGCAGGGTTCATGTTCATTCCAAAATAAAACATTTTTCCTGGTAGTTGACAAATGAAAAGTTATAGGCCAAGATGAGTGAAAGCACACAAACTTGCTAACTCAACTAGTCAGAAAAAGGGCTGAACTGAATGCCAGGAAATATTACCCTAAGTGTGTTCTACAGAAGTAGTCATTTTTGAGATGCTGCAACCAAAAAGAGTTATCAAATTATAAGAGAGAAATATCACTGTAAACAAACCTGTTTAACTTAGCATAATCCAACATTTTCTAAAGTTCTTAAATCAAGATTCTCAAAGATCGCTCTTTCTCTTTCTCTCTCCTCCCTACCCACAGCTGCTTTGCATAAAATGTATTAACATACTATATAGAGCTGGCATTCTTCCACAGTGCATACTTCAAGAAATGTTGGTAAAGGGGAAGGAACTCTGCAAGGAATAAAGAGGATTATCCTCTGGTCATGGAATTTAATTATGCTACTAATCACCTGTGAACCTTCAGCCAGTCATGTAATTCCTCTGGGTCTCCGTTTCCTAATCCCTTAAATGGTGGTGGTTAGGAGTGTGATGGTTGGCAAGATAAACCCTGCAGTCCTTCCAGTTCAAAATTTCTATGATGACCTGATGTTCGCCTTCCCAGCAAGACTAGGAGATTGTGCCAATCAGAAAAGCCAGAGGTTTGCCCTATATGGACAGCTTAGGCAAGGCACTTGTGTTTGATATGCTCTTCTGTTCCAGCTTGAGGTAAGGAAAGGAAGAAGATTTTAAAACACAGGATTCTCCAGTGGATAACAGTCAGTTCCTCAGGGGTACTAGTTTGAGCCTGGCTGTTACCAAGGTAAAACCGTTTTCTTGTTAAACTTATTAAGTCTGCTAAGTATTCAAATGAACCTGATTTTTTTCTCATCTTTTTTCTCATGAAGAAGTCAACAAAACATTGAGCCCTTTGATTAAACCTCCTCCCCAACTTCCCAATGCTGAAATAACCCATCCATGCATCGCCCAGGGGAGATGTTGCCTGGCTTCACAGGAAGCTCAGAAATAGCCTATCCTATCAAATCACATAAATCCCTGAAACTTTCCATCTTGTTTTTACGATAATTATTAACTTTCTTTTTTCTTTCCTTTTTCTTTCAGGATCTACTTTGTGCTGCAGGCCAATAGCCCAGCTACGCATCTGGGTCCCCAGCAAGCGCTCTGTGCTTTTTTTAAAAACACGCACACATGTTCTGCCTCTTATTTCCTGAGCAGTCGCAACACCTGGAGTGGTCAGAGTCCAAAAAAGTCAGGCCAGGAAATTGAGTTCTTCTTGACTCCTGGCTGGGACATTTAGCCAGGAACATTATGAATGTGTTTTGTAACTAACCCTCTACGAGAGAAGAACAGGCCCCTGCCAAGGAATTCACGAGACCCTGGAGTTCGCAAAGAGGGAAGAGAAGAGAAACCTCACTGATCCATCCGACAAGGAGCTGGACAATTTGTGATTTCATCTCAAATGTTCCTTATCTCCTACCAAGCAAAAGGAAACTAAATATCACTCTCCCTCCTACATGCACACATACATAAAAGAAGAAATTTTTTAAAAGAGAGAGGAGAAGAAAAAAAACCTGGAAGCATTTTTGAAAGCAAAAGGCTGTTTATTGCTGCCAAAGTGCTGATTTTTTTTTTTTCTGCCTCTGGCAACTGTATGAGAATTGGAGACTTCAGCAGAGAAGAAATCCATTCACTTGTCATCGCATAAAACCTCTGTGTTCCACAGAGGAAATGGCAAAATTTCACCCTTAACTGGATTTGTAAATTCTTACAGGGGGCTGGGAGAGGGGGTGGAGGAGAGGTCAGACTGTTCTACATCCTGGGGCTTTCGGTAACCTCACTCTGCCATGTGAGGGAACGGCTTGTCCATCACAGCAGCCTTATGTCAGCAGGGGACAAAGGTAGAGGCTGAAGAGTCAGAACGGGGCGGGCACCAGTCCCCAGCCCAGGCCACAAAAGAGCAATTCCAGCCTGCGCCACTGCGGAGGGTTCCATCTAAATGTCTTTTAAATGACTCAAGCACTGGGGATGTTTTCTTTTCCCTGGAGTATATCCCACAGCCTTTTTAATAATGATTGTTCGAAACAGTTGCTTGTGATTAAGCTTAGCACTGTCACATTCAGTCATTGTGCTAAGCCCAGTATTCATTTCCTCTTTCCCTTTCCTGCGTGTGATTTTTCTTACTATCCATCTACTACCTGTCCTGCTGGATTTACCCCCATTCACAGAGACAAAGTAAAAACAGCAGGAGAGAGCCAAAGGTCATTTAGTCCGTCCAGTCATTCTTATCAGGTCAGCTATCCCATTCTGACCCTCTAGGTGTGATGTTTCCATCTCTTTTGCCAAATTCTCTTTGTTCTGCTGTTTTCCATTTTGATATAGAAGTCAAAGTGTGGCGATGGCAATATTCCTAAACGTCCCTGTATCAAATTCTCCTGACTTTCAAAGTGCTGAGGTCAAGATCCAGAAAACTCGAAACCAGAGGAAATCAGGTTGCTAGCATGCCGGGACCGTTATGATGCTCTCAGCCTTAATTAGGTGTAAGTAACATCTTGTCAGTGTTCTGCCACATATGCTAAAGCTGCCGGGGCAATTTTACCGACTCTGACAGCTGAAATCAGAAACAAGAGAATCAACATGTCAATGATGTGGCTGGACATGATGGATATATTAAGAGGAGTCTGGAAAATTCTGGACTTCATTACATCGACTCTACTTCTCAAAAGTTCCTGTCAAAAGAATCTCAGCCTCATCAGAAAAGCTCCTCTGGGATCTGATTACACCCAATTACAGGGCCTCCCACAGCCACCTGGACACAGGGGTACTTCTGCCCAAACTCATTGGAGGAGTGATTAAGGGAAGATGAGAACAAGGAAATTGCTGATTTTGGTAAAATTTCTACAAATAGATCTATTGAGATTTAAAAGGTGCAATAACTTGACATTTTTGGTAAGTTAAAAACTGCTTAAAAATTGGTTTGCAGGTTGTTTCTTTTTCCGTCTTGGCCCCGGGCTATTTTCAAAATGAAAAGAATGGGATCAAGTCCTGAAAACTGAGGTGGAGTTGAAGGCAATAATAAAATTTTAAAGATGACAAAGAGGAAAGTGATAATCTCCTGAAAGTGTTAGAGGCACACTTGACTTCAGATGGCGAGTTTCTCAGAAGGAAAGAATGAGGGCAAGAGAAAGGAACTTCTTCTGCTAAGGGGCTGGCGCATTAGCAGGTTGGCCTGAACATGGCTCTTTCTTGTCCAGTCCCAGGGGTGCTGTGCTCTGGAAGGCGTCTGCAGCCAAGACCCCAAATATTGGCACATCGTGAACTGCCATTGACATGTCATTTTAAGGATGGGAGAATGCTTGCTGCCCCAGCCAGGGAGAGAGAAGATATAGTAACCAGTGACAGAGCTGGTCATGCTGATATGGCATCATGTTCCTGGAAGATTCCATATCTGTCGATCATTAAATAAGAGGGCTGAGCCCAGGCTAAAAATACAGCATCACGAGTGCCTTGCAGAGGGACTCACAAATACCTTTTTGCCTGCTCCATTCCCTTTAAAAGTAAGAATTGTCAATCAAAAGTGTGTGTTTACATTGCTGAATGACAAGGTTTTAAATCTCAGACTTGCTGCAAAGACTCATGTCTACGTAGTGCCGAGAGTGCAAGGCTCAAAGAGGGAGAGTCTCCATGGATTTCAACGGGAACACCTAGCTTTATAATGGGCCTTTCTATATCACCGTTTTGGCTAGGGGTCCATATGAATTTGTGGTGATATTAGGCAGAGGCTCTGTGGCCTGGCAATGTTGACACTGCTTCAGAAGTTTAAACAAATGTTGCGTGAGTTTGGAAGTGATGAATAAAAGTCAGTGAAATGGTTTGGAAACAACAGTGGGAAGGGGAAAGCAGTTGTACATTACCTAGTAAGGAAATCATCTTGCCTTTCTATTTTTTCCCCCCACAAGCAAAAAGCAGAAAGATTCCACAGGCTTTACTCTGTTAACAAGTAATGGATCATTTTTCTTTCTTTTCCTTTTCTCAGTAGTGTAAATGCTAACTGTTTCCCCCTCTGTCTTATGCTGGATTGGATTGGAAACCTCTTTCCCAAATCACTCTGCAGGCAATGAATCATCAGTCCTGGTGGCTAATGGCTCTTTTGTGAACCCAGCAGGTGTGTAACAGGCTTCCTCTAAGTGGCCTGTCCTGTGTCTCTTGCCTCGTAGACTCCCAAGAAAGGAGTCAGGGACACGTGAGAGCTCAAAGGGTCTCAATCCTGGTCCTGTACCAAACACTAAAGAAAACACGAGGCTCTGTGGCCACGAGGACCTACATTTCTATTTCTCAGTGATTAATGCTGCAGACAAAGATTAGGCCGATTAAAATCTCCAGCACTCCCCTGGTATGTCCTCCCCCACATCACTTGGCCAAGTGTAACAATTTCACTCAAAACAACACGATTTTTCTTATTTTTCAAGAAATATCTATTGAGTTCATAATGCATAATGTGGCCTATGATAGGTTCTGGGAAATATGAAAACTAATATAATAGCTAATATTGATGGGATATTTACTTTGTCCCCAGCAGGAAATTATACCTAATTTCCTGATATAAGATAACTCACTTGATCTATAGGTCAATAAATAAGTACTATTATGATATTATCGTCTTCGTTTAATAGATGAGGAAATGGAGGCGTAAGTTAAGGAACTGGAAGAGCTAGGATTCATATCCATGCAGGGTGATTCCAGAGCCACAACGCTCTACGACACTGCCTGCCAATAGCAAGACATGATCCCAGCCCTCGAGGACATCACAGTCTATTGGTTGGACATTATCTAGTCATATAATTGAGTAATTGGACATCTAAATATAAGTGAATAATGCTGTGAAACACCAAGGCATAAAACCTCATCAGACATTTGCTGAAGCCTCATCTTAATCAAATCAAGTCTACGCTGATCAATCTACGAAATGCTGCACTCCTGCAATACGCACCACCTCCCCGGAAAAGCTGACTTCTGCTGCTCCTTCTTCAGGAATTGGCATGGTTTGGATGATGTGAACTTCCACCCTGGCCACAAAAAACAAGACCAGGAAGGTTACTTGTATTCATTTCCTAGGTTTGCCATAAACCACAAAGTTGGTGGCTGAGAACAAAGAAATATGTTGTCCCACAGTTACGGAGGCTAGAAGTCCAAAATCAAGGTGTTGGCAAGGCCTTGCTCCCTTATAAATCTGTAGAGTGAGGATCCTTTCTTCCAGCTTCTGGTAGCCCCAGATGTTCATTGGTTTGTGGAAGCATAATTCAGTCTCTGCCTCTATCCTTATAGGGCATTCTCCCTGTGTGTCTTCCTACTGTCTTCACTCTATGTATGTCTGTCTCTGTATCCAAATTTTTCATGTTTGTAAAGGCACTAGCCATATTGAATTACAGCCCACACTTACAACCTCATTTTCACTTGATTACCTCTGTTAAGACACTATTTCCAAATCTGATCACATTCTGAGGCACAGGGGCATTAGAATTTCAACACATCTCTTTTAGGCAAACACGATTCAACCCCTAACAATACTCTAGGCAAATGTAAACCGAGAAACTCCACAGCCTCAGAGCTGACCTGGCCCAAGAACTCTGCCCAATAAGAGTGTGCCATATTGAATGGTAACTGATCCACCCCATTAGATTCTGCCTTGGGAGTTTTGGATTCTAGCTGTAGTTTAACAGACAAATCCATGGGGGTGATGGTGTCTCTGGAGCTGCTTCTGATAGACTTTGAAGACACCCCCATCACTAATATGTCTCCAAAGGCTGAAGAGGAGAGTCAAGCACAGGTTCTCTACTGGGCCGAGGTAGCTGCTGAGGACCCTTCCTGGGCTTCCTTGCTTGTTTTTACTAAATATATCAATTAAACAAACTAGCCAAATGTACTTTTTGGTCTTTTTATGCAAACTAATAAGACTCCTGCCTAACCTATTCTGACTTTTTTCATCCTGTCAAAACTACACTTAAAATTCATATACTATGGAAAACCATTCAAAATTCATCATCTTTATCTTTGGTCACTAATCATTCCAACATCTCCTTATCACATATGTACACATATATTTCATATACATGTGTGTACAGTGTATATGATTAACAATACACACATATATACATATATTATAGGTATACACACACATATATATGCATATGATGATATCTGCTTCCACATTCCAAACAAGAGTTATAATAACTGCATTTATGAATATATGTATGCACAGAAATGATTATAACTTTCTTGAGATGGTCCTTTGGTAAAATAAATAATTATGATGATAATAATAATAGCTGTTACCCAGTGTTTAATACACCAGACATTTTGCTAAGGATTTTACATATATTATCTAAATTTGTCTTCACAAGAATCTGGAGAGGTAGGAATTTTTATACCCCTTTTACAGATGGGCAAACTGAGGCTTAGAGAATTCAAGTGATCTGTCTAGCATGACATAGCTAGAATGTAAAATATGTGGGATTTGAACCCATGTGGCCTACTGTAGAACAAATGCTGTTAACCACTTTATACTGCCTGTGACTTAACCAATGTGGCGTCATAGACACCTACAACTAAAGAGGACTCAGCAAGTCATTAGATCCTGCAGCTCCATTTTATTTATGAGAATTCTGAGCCACCAGTAAACTGTAGGGCCCAGTGGCTCAATGGTTGGCAAAGCTGGAAATGAAATCTGATCATCTACCTCCAAAGCTGATGCTTTTGTACTTCAACTGTGACCTTTCTGGGCTGTATCCAGTAGAAATGTCTTCAATTTTTTCCCCATGAATGACTTCCCTCCTCTGTTTCCTGTACTGATACAGGGTTTCTCCTATTTTTAGAGCATGTTGATTATTTCAATTAGAACCAGAGAAGAGATGTCATGATAGGGTCTTTGTCTTTCCAGAAAGTTTGACCAAGATTTCTTTAAAACTTGAAACAAAAATTATGATGGTTCATAAAGGGTTCAGCAGGAGCTCACCTGAAAATCTAATTAAGCAGAACACGCATGCCTCAAGCATTGGTAGTAATCAAGGGTTTCCTGGGCTTTCTCTGTATTGCTATCCCCAGCTCAAATGCAGCATTCAGCTTCAAGTGGGGGCTCAGCAGATAGTTTTGACTGACAAAAGCAATTAAAAACATAATATAACTTCCCAGCAAACCTTGTTATTATTGTGAAGGTGTCTTACATATGTAAGGCAGTTTTAACAATCCTTTTGATTAGTCATTCATGTAAGTATTTGAATAAACATTTCAAATCAAGTCAAAATAATCACAGAGGATAATAGCACTTATGGTGTTGCTTAGAGAAATTGTGATCGCGGTGTGTCTTTTTTTCTTCTTTTCTTTTCATTTTTTTGGAACTGAGTAAATCCATGTAACCTCTTTTGCCTACTTTTCAGTTTCAAAATGCAAAGTAACTTGATGTTTTTCCTCTTGGTAATGATGCTCCCTAGTTGGCTCTAAGAGGAAGACTGAATGTAACTCTTTTAACATATGTGGCTTCACAAAGAGAAGATGGAATTTCTGCAACAACCATTTTCCAAGGATTTCCTTATCACTAATAGGAAACCCACGAGAAGAGGGTAAGAGTAGAAATGTAGATGTGTCAGTAGAGGAGTCACCAGATGTTGCCTTTGCTCTCAATCCCAGTTATGCCTGTCTTCTCTGGAATAATTTTATTGTTAATTATCATCAAAGTTCTCATACTTAGCAGATGTTCTCTTACAATTAACCCATGTGACCCCCCCAGAAGTATTTGACACCACTGCTAACCCTGCCCTCTCTAAACCTCTTTCCTTGCCTTCTCCCAGTCTTTCCTCCTTCCTCCCTGTCTGCCCCTGTCTGCCTTTTCTATCTACATTCCTTCCTCCACCATGCCTTAAGACCTGACAAACCTCAGGCCTGCCCTCATGTTTCTATTTTTCTCATTCCATTCTCACCCGGGAAGAGGGCATCAGTGCCTAGATATTCCACAAACATGGTCTCACAGCAAGCCCCATGTTCCTCTAACCAATCTAAGATTCTTGCTCCCACAAGCCTTCGAAGGTGTGGACTTCCCCATTCCAGGCAGGCTTTCATGTCACCATCATCATGGTCTTTCTGTGCTGAAAACCTGAGGCAATCAATCTACTTCTTAAGATGAGTCAAGTGTCTCCATCACCTTAAGAAGAGATCTGAAAGGCCTTGGCATGTTATACAAGGACTTCCATACTCTAGCTTTTGCTCATGTCCCTAGCACCTTTTCTCGCCATCGCCACACCATACCTTTACCCACCCTTCCATGTACAGGTCTACCTTCAGCTTCTCATCTCCATGACCTTCCTGTGCTCTTCAATATGTTTGATTCATGCCTCCCTTTCTTGACACACCAGCTTGCTAACTTCTACTGACCTTTCAAGGATGCAGTTCAAACAACCTCCAAGAAATCTCTGAACACTCCCACCCCAGCTGAACTTAGGGGTCTCTGAGCATAGCTCTGCTTGTTCTTCTGCGCTTCCTATGAGACACTATGGCTACACATTACTAGTTACACAGTGTTAAAATAAGTTTAACCTAAAACTGCCTCCTTACATATTATCGGTTTGGCCCAAAAGTTTCTCCATACATAGTAAACTATAACTTAACTGGATGTGTAAACAGACCATAACCTACTCTTACACCAGTAACTGAGTTTCAGCCAATTGAAGGCAGCCAACTGTTCAAATCATATTCAAATAAGGGAAACACCAAGCTGTAACCTATATGAAACCACCTTGGCAAAATGTATGACAGTGAGAGAAATCCGACATAGCTGACTTTATCTTGCTTCTAACCTCAAAATCTGTGTATGTACATTCTTGAGCATAGGCCATGTTAACTCTGGGAGAAATTTAGTTTAGAGTTTAATGTTAAATCAGAGATGATAACAGTCTCTTCTGAAAGTAATCCCCTCCTTACTCAGGGACCAAACCACCTTTGTAAAACTAACAAATTAGCCACAGGTCAGAATTATGGTTCAAGAGTCATGTAGCTGTGCCTAGAAATAACATCAGTCTTATAAACCTAAGATTATTGTTTAAAGTATTTTTCAGATCCTTCATTCTGATAGACCAGCTGGCACCAACAAGATTACTAACCCATACCAAGAAACTGACATAAGTGGTCTTGTCATCCGCACCCAGGGAACTAACTCTGCACAAGAAGACTGCTTCATTGACCTATGATTCCATTCCCAACCCAACCAACCCAGATTCCCCATTCCCCACTGCCCTGCCCATTAAACTATTCTTGAAAAACCCTACCCTCTGAATTATTGGGAAGACAGATTTGACAATTATCTACTGTCCTTTCACTTGGCTGGCCCTCCAATTATTAAATGCTTTCTTTGCTGCAAAACATGCTGTTCTTGGTGCATTGGCTTTTCTGGGCAGCAGACAAGATGAAGCTGGTTGGTCAACTGCAATTCCAGCTGTTTTGTACCTCGCTTCTGCTTTCTGTATGTCATTTTCCATTTTCTGTCCATAAATAATCTTCAACCACACAGCAGCACCAGAGTCTCTTGGAACCTATCCTGGTTTGGGAGGCTGCCTGACTCATGAGTCATTCTTTGCTCAATTAAGCTCTGTTTAGACAATTTTAATTTGTCTGAAGTTTTCCTCTTAATAATATTTTACTTATTTCTGTGACTCCCTCTACTTTGCCACAACACACACTTGCCACAGGAAATATTCCACAGCAGATATTTATAAGTATTGGTGCATTAGTCCATTCTCATGCTGCTGTGAATAAATACCCCAAACTGGGTATTTCTAAAGAAAACAGGTTTAATTGACTCACAGTTCCACATGGCTGGGGAGGCCTCAGAAAACTTACAATCAAGGTGGAAGGCACCTCTTCCCAGGGTGGTGGGAGAAAGAATGAGTGCAAGCAGGGGAAATGCCAGATGCTTATAAAACCATCAGATCTCATGAGACTCACTCACCATCACAAGAACAGCATGGGGGAAACCACCCCTATGATTTAATTACCTCCATCTTGTCTTGCCCTTGACACGTGGGGATTATTACAATTCAAGGTAAGATTTGGGTGGGAATACAGAGCCACACCACATCAATTGGATAAATAAATGATGGTCATAGTCACACCATAAATTATGAAGTAGGAATTCAAATGCAAGTAAGTCCAAATTCATTATTTTTTTCATTACAATATATGGATCCCAACAAAAATGGAGATCCCATGTGCACCAAGATAGTGACTGAGGCAGATAGTTCATGTAAATAATAACAGGAGACTCTGTTTCTACTGCTAACTTTGTTGATATTTTCTGTGCATAATTAGAACAACACAATCCTATTGGTCTACCCACAAATAACAAGTTCTTTCAACACACAAACAAAATTTTTTAAAAAACTTATTTTCCTTCTGTGTGCCACTGGTTAGAACCAGTATAGTAAAAAATCCCTTTTGAGAGAATTTCCCCTGTGTTCTTCATCCCAATGGTTTTGTAAAGGTTGAGATGTGTTGAAGTAAGTGTGACTATGAACTCAGGAGCAAATGGTTCTAATACCTCCGTCTACCTACTTCCTCATTTTATTTCCATTTCTCTGGTAAAAGATGTTGAAAGTTCAAAGAACTCTAATGTTGGTAAGATGAGGAAGAAATAGCCCAGCCTAGAAAGCTGTTTTAGGCACAAGCATCTCAAATCACCCAGGCAGGGAAAGTTCATGAGAATTCAGACTGAAAACTCCACAGCTTCCTTTGGTAGAACTTCATAGTGTTCCATCTACAAAGAAGTGTCATCCCTACTTGGTGATCAAGAGGTTTCTGTAGAGGATGTGCTTTGTTCTCCGGGAAGCATCTTCAGAAGGCAGTCATGGTGGTCCAACTGCTTTATATGCTTGCTGGGAACCATCCTGTTTTCCAGTCAACTGACTCTCAGGTTAAAGGGGGAAAATGGTGATTTTTTTTTTTTAACGGAGTCTCCTTCTGTCACCCAGGCTAGAGTGCAGTGACACGATCTCAGCTCACTGCAACCTCTGCCTCCTGGGCTCAAGTGATTCTCCTCCCTCAGCCTCCTGAGTAGCTGGGATTACAGGCATGTGCCACCAAGGCCAGCTAACTTTTGTATTTTTAGTAGAGATGGGGTTTCATCATATTGGCCAGGCTGGTCTCGAACTCCTGACCTCAGGTGATACACTCCCCTCTGCCTCCCTATGTGCTGGGATTACAGGTGTGAGCCACTGCACCCGGCCGAAAATGGTGATTTTTAACCTAAACTACTTTTCTTGGAAGTTGCTTCTGAATTTTCAGGGCCATAGGAAATAAAAGCACAAACAGTGAATGTTATGACAAATCAGTGGAATTAAGTAAACATTGTTGATTTCCCATGTTTCAATGCTAGTCAAGAATAGGTCGGTATAATATTTATAAATTTTGAATCCTAGAATACTTCCCTTCCAGATGAATGACTTTTCCTTATCTGCTTTTGGGCAGATGTGTCATACCTTATTTAAGCCCAAGTTACATCTTTTTAAGCGAAGGACAAAACATTTTGGAGTGATCTACCAGCCACATGTTCTGGTTCTCATTTGCAGCGTCAACAACTACCAAAATAATAACAGGTGGAATTGAAAGTGTTTCGGCAGCCATTTCTCTCATCTTCTTCTCTTTCCTTTTTCTCTTTGCTACTACCCAACAAGCCAGGATAATATCATATTAAAGAAAAAAGATACACAGATGACTAGGAAATCCTTTATATGAACTAAGAAATAAAGATATCTTTTGAGTTTGGAATTAGAATCAAACATGAAGGAGAAATGAAAAAAAATATGTACTTGGTGCTTACAATATACCAGAACCTTAAATAAGAATTTTGTTTACATATTCGTATTTAATCTTCAAATTAACCCTATGGGGTAGGTGATATTTTTTCTACAGATAGGAAAAATGAAGCTAACATGATTATTGCCTAATGTTACACAGTTAGTAAAAGGGAAAAACCTAGATTTTTAACCCAGCCCCAATGTCCAAAGTCTAAACTACTACAACTTTCTCCCTTCTGAGATAAAAATCATGTTTTAGGCTGGGCGCGGTGGCTCACGCCTGTAATCCCAGCATTTTGGAAGGCTGAAGTGGGCAAATTACCTAAGGTCAGGAGTTCAAGACCAGCCTGGCCAACATGGAGAAACCCCGTCTCTACTAACAATATAAAAATTGGCTAGGCGTGGTGGCACATGCCTGTAATCCTAGCTACTCAGGAGACTGAGGCAGGAGAATTGCTTGAACCTGGGAGGTGGATGTTGCAGTGAGCTGAGATCGTGCCACTGCACTCCAGCTTGGGTGACAGAGCAAGACTCTGTCTCAAATAATAATAATAATAATTTAAATAGTAATTATCAAAAAATAAATGTTTTGATAAATGTGGTTAATTAGGAGGAAAGCCCTAACGTATAAGACTGGAGATTTATCTATGGGACAGTCAGGATTGAAGGGGACTTTCCAGAGCTATGTTTATTCAGAACTAAAGTACTAACTGAACTTTAAGTTACTCCTTTATACAACGTGACACACCTGCCTGGAGTTCACTCCATCTATCCTTGGGCTAGGCCTCCAGGAAGGTAGGAACCGAGAATAGAGGATCAACTTTTGCAAGTTAACCCTTCCTTGTTAATATCTTTTTCTAAACAAGGGGGATGGCCAATAACAGACACTTACCAGCAACCTAATAGGATTCAGAATCGTAATGGGTGCCAGTTCATACTATTAGTAAAATCACCTGAAGGAAAAACTAATCATTGTGTGATATAAGTAGGCTAGGCAGTTAACCCAAGCATTAGCAGGCTCCTTCCAGACAGCAGAGGGCACTGAACAGCAAGAGGAGAAGCCAGAGGAGGGAAACCTCATTCACAGGCTGCACTCAGTAGTTCTGACATTCATGACTGCTGTTCTAGTTATGTGTACTGCCCTTAAAAGGAAGGAATAGGCTGCGCGTGGTGGCTCACGCCTGTAATCCCACCACTTTGGGAGGCCGAGGCGGGCAGATCACGAGGTCAGGAGTTCGAGACCAGCATGGCCAACTAAAAATACAAAATTAGCCAGGTGTGATGGTGGGTGCCTGTAATCCCAGCTACTCAGGTGGCTGAGGCAGGAGAATCACTTGTACCCGGAAGGTGGAGGCTGCAGTGAGTCGAGATCATGCCACTGCACTCCAGCCTGGGCAACAGAGCAAGACTCCATCAAAAAAAAAAAAAAAAGAAGGAATACCACAAAGTCTAATTCTCAATATCCCCTACACAACACAGAACACATGAAATATGAAACAAAAAAAAAGTGTTAAGGTTCGACATAATTAAATACACAGCCATTTGTTCTGAGTAATACATTTTATTCCTATGAGAAGAACCACTGTTTAAAAAAGAGAGAGAGAAAAATTCTAAAGACACTTTTATGGCCCAGTTATTTGCACAGCCAACCACCCTCAGACCAATCCCAAAATTTTATCGTGGATCTGTTTACTGTGTAGGAAAAAAGAAGATAGCACCTGTGCTAAAATTTAGAAGGTAGGAACAGTTGATAAGAAAGAAAATTGCATCATAGTTTTGTAGACTGTTCTATTAAATTTCTTAGGCAAAAAAATTGCTCTGAGACTGGCTATGATTCAGTTCAGCTATTTCCTGATACACTTCTGGGTTTAGTTTATGTAATAACATTCCATATCCATGGCATGTCTTTTGTTTAAGGACCTCAGAGCACTTTAAAATGCATCAAGTTCTTCATCCTCCCAACATGCCCGTGAAGTGGGTTGTAGGCAACCGGTGGCTTCATCTGTCTTTTACAGATGAGACCCTCAAGGCCCCAGCTCAAGGCCTTTGCCACTGCCCTGCACAGCCTCTCATTTTTTCTTCTTCTTCTTTTTTTTTTTTTTTTTTGAAACGGAGTCTTGCTCTGTCACCCAGGCTAGACTGTGGAGTGCAGTGGCAGCACAATCTCGGCTCACTGCAAGTTCCACCTCCCAGGTTCATGCCATTAGCCTGCCTCAGCCTCCCGAGTAGTTGGGACTATAGGCGCCCACCACCACACCCAGCTAATTTTTTGTATTTTCAGTAGAGACGGAGTTTCACTGTGTTAGCCAGGATGGTCTTGATGTCCTGACCTTGTGATCCGCCCTCCTTGGCCTCCCAAAGTGCTGGGATTACAGGCGTGAGCCACTGCGCCCAGCAGCTTCTTCATTTCTTAAACCTGTATCTCCTCCATATAAGTCTAAACATTAAATCTTCAGGGATCTCCTTCTTCCCAGAGGGTAACATTGATGAAAGTCAGATACACAGGAGACTAAGTTTCCATTCATTCAGAAATATGTATTGAGCACCTAGTGTATTCCAGACACTGTTCTAGGAACAGGGCATGAAAAACAGGAAAAAAAAAAAAAACCATGTTCTTTTGGAGCTAACATTCTCATGGGGAGATACACAATCTACATAATCAGTCAATTATATGGTATGTCAGAAAGCGATAGGTTCTCTGGAAAAAAAAAATTAAAGCAAAGTCAGGGGAAATGAGGAGGAGTGATTGTTAGGAATTGCTGGTCTCACCAAGCAGGTGACATTTAAGCAAAGGTTTAAAGGAATGAGCCAGGGTGCTGCCTGGGTCCCAACCTTCCAGTCAGGGGAGGAGCTTAAGTGAGGGCCTGAGGAGGGGGCTTGCCTGGAGAGTCTGAGAAAAGGGAGGCTGTCTGTGTGGCTAGAGTGGAGCGAGGACCCAAAGCCAGAGAGGAGCTGGGGCAGAGGAGCAGGTTTTGGAGGCTGCCATGACAAGACGGCCACTTCCTACCCCAGACCAGGTGACATGCGGACACACAGGAGGGTCTGAGCAGAGACCCGTCGCCTTCTACTTGTATGCAGAAGCCTAGAGGAATGTGGGCGCTTTATTTGAGATGTCTGTTTTTTCAGAACAAGAGGATTTTGTTCTGATTTTCCACATAGAAAATTCTGGTAAAATATTAAATACATCTTTTTTTCCTTCAAATTATGCATATATCCTAGCTTCCTGGGGCTGCCTTCACTAAGCACCATAAACTGGGCAACTTACAACCACAGTTAAGCACTGGAGGCTAAGACTCCAAAGTGCAGGTGTTGGCAAGGACATGAACCCTCTGAGTCCTTCCTTGGCTTTTCCTAGCTTCTGGTGGTGTGCAGACAATCAGTGGCCTTGTGTGGCTGGCAGCTATGTCAATCTCTGCCTCTGTCATCGTGTGACCTCTCCCTGAGTGTCTCTCTTCTCTTATGAACACACCAGTTATATTTGATTGGGAGCCCAACCTACTCCAGCACAACCTCATCTTAATGTAACTACAGGCACACCTTATCTTATTACGCTTCACTTTCTTGCCCTTCACAGAAATTGCATTTTTTACAAATTGAAGGTTGGTGGCAACCCCGCAACAAGGAAGTCTACTGGTGCTATTTTTCCAGCAGCATGGACTCACTTCGTGTATTTGTGTCCCATTTTGGTAATTCTCCCAATATTTCACCCTTTGTTATTACCATTTATTTTGTCTGTCTTGGCGGTCTGTGGTCCATGATCTTTGATGTTACTATTGTAATTGTTTCAGGGCATCGTGAACCACACCTAAATAAGACAGTGAACTTAATAAATGTTGTATATGTTCTAAATGTATACAAACTGCACCATGGACTGCTAGTTTCTCCATTTCTCTCCCTCTCCTGGGATTTTCCTATTCCCTGAGACACAACATATTAAATTTGGCCAATTACTCACCCTACAATGGCCTGTAAGTGTTCAAGTGAAAGGACAAATCGCGCTTCTCTCACTTTAAATGAAAAGCTGGAAATGACTAAGCTTAGTGAGGAAGGCAGGTCAAAAGCTGAGACAAGCTGCAAGCTAGGACTCTTGCACCAAACAGCCAAGTTATGAATGCAAAGGAAAAGTTCTTGAAGGAAATTAAAAGTGCTACTCCATTGAACACACAAATGATAAGACAGTGAAACAGCCTTATTGCTGACATGGAGAAGACTTTAGTAGTCTAGATAGAAGATCAAACCAGCCATAATACTCCCTTAAGCCAAAACCTAATCCAGTGCAAGGCCCTAACTCTCTTCAGTTATGTGAAGACTGAGAGAGGTTAGGAAGCTGCAGAAGAAAAGCTGGAAGCTAGCAGAGCTTGGTTCATGAGGTTTAAAGAAAAAAGCCAGCTCTGTAAAATAAAATGCCAAGTGAAGCAGTAAGTGCTGATGTAGAAGCTGCAGCAAGTCATCCAGAAGATCTAGTGAAGATCATTGGTGAAGGTGGCTACACTAAAGAACACATTTTTAATGCAGATGAAAGAGCCTTCTATTGGAAGAAGATGTCCTCTAGGACATTCACAGCTAAAGAGGAGCCGTCAGTGCCTGGTTTCAAGTTTCAAAGGGCCGCCTGACTCTTGTTAGGAGTGAGTGCAGCTGGGGACTTTAAGTTGAAGCCAACGCTTATTTCCCACTATGAAAACCCTAGGACCCTTAAGAATTATGCTAAATCTACTCTTCCTGTGCTCCAGTAATGGAATGACAAAGCCTGGATTACAGCACATCTGCTTATCACATGTTTTACTGAATATTTTAAGCCCACTGTTGAGACCTACTTCTCGAAAAAAAAATTCTTTTCAAAATTACTGCTCATTAACAATGAACCTGGTCACCTAAGAGCTCTGGTAAAGATGTACAAAGAGATGAATGTTGTTTTCCTGTCTGATAACAAAGAATCCATTCAACAGCCCCTAGATCAAGGAGCAATTTTGACTTTCAAGTCTTATTATTTAAGAAATACATTTTGTAAGGCTATAGGTGCCCTAGGATTTGATTCCTCTGATGGGCCTGGGCAAAGTGAATTGAAAATTTTCTGGAAAGGATTCACAATTCTAGATGTCATTAAGAACAATCATGGTGCGGGACAAAGGGAAGCGAAGCCGGAACTGCAGCCACTTTTTCTGCCCATGGAAAGACCGTCTTACACTCCACCTCCCACCCCAGCTCCTGCAACACAAATGCCCAGCACACCAGGGTTTGTGAGATACAATCCATACAGTCATCTCACCTACAACAACTACAGGCTTGAAGGGAATCCAGACACCAACAGCCAGGTCACCGCATCCTCTGGTATTACGATACCAAAATCCCCAAAGCCACCAGATAAGCTGCTGATGCCCTACATGAGGTACAGGCAGAAAGGTCTGGGACCAAGTAAAGGCTTCCAACCCTGACTTAAAGTTGTGGGAGATTGGCAAGATTATTGGTGGCATGTGGTGAGATCTCACTGGTAAAGAAAAACACGAATATTTAAATGAATGCAAAGCAGAAAAGATAGAGTACAATGAATCTATGAAGGCCTGTCATAAATCCCCCAGATACCTTGCTTACATAAATGCAAAAAGTTGTGCAGAAGCTGCTTTAGAGGAAGAAAGTTGACAGAGACAGTCTTGCATGGAGAAAGGACAACCATACATGAACATTTAGCCTCCTGAAGATCCAGATGATTATGATGACAGCTTTCCAATGAAGCATATAGCCACCGCCCATTTCCAGAGAAACCACCGCCTCATCAGTGAAATCCTTAGTGAGAGCGTGCCAGATGTCTGGTCAATTGTCACAACAGTTAGAATGCAGATCCTCAAATGGCAGGTCCAGTCCTTAATCATTCATCAGCGAAAACTAGAAGCTGAACTTCTTCAAATAGAGGAATGACACCAGGAGAAGAAGAGGAAACACCTGGAAAGCACAGATTCATTTAACGATGAACTTAAAAGGTTGTGTGGTCTGAAAGTAGAAGTGGATATGGAGAAAATTGCAGCTGAGATTGCACAGGCGGAGGAACAGGCCCACAAAAGGCAGGAGAAAAGGGAGAAGGAGGTGGCAGAGCAAGCTGAGCATAGACAGAGCAGCATTGTTCCTAAGGAAAAACAAGCAGCCAGCAAAGGCAAGGAGAAGAAAGATGACAAAGAACATTCCAATGGAGACGGATGAGGCATGCCTTGAAGAAACGACAGAGAGCCAACAGAACAGTGAAGAAGGCACGTCTACTCCTGAGGACAAGGAGAGTGGGCAAGAGGGGGTAGACAGTATGGCAGAGGAAGGAACCAGTGATAGTAACATTGGCTTGGAGAGCAACAGCGCAATAGTGGAGGAGCCGCCAAAGGTCCCATACCAGAAATGAGAAAAAAAGAATAAATCTTGCCGTGTTTTATGTGTTGTAAATACTTTTTTAAATGAAAAATGTTTTTTGGTTTAAAAAAAGGAACATTCATGATTAATGGGAGGAGGTCAAAATATTCTTATGAACAGGAGTCTGGAAGAAGTTGATTCCAGTCCTCATGGATGACACTGAGGGGTTCAAGGCTTCAACGGAGAAAGTCACTACAGATGTGGTGGAGACAGCAAGAGAACTAGAAGTGGAGCCTAACTCAGTGAGACGTGACTGAATTGTTGCAATCTCATGACAAAACTTGAACAGATGATTAATTTATGGATGAGCAAATAAAGTGGTTTCTTGAGATGGAATCTACTCCTGGTGAAGATGCTGTGAACATTACTGAAAAGGCAAAAAAGAATTCAGAATATTATGTACACTTCGCTGATAAAACAGCAGCAAGGTTTGAGAAAAGTGACTCCATTTACAAAGAAGTTCTACTGTGGGTTAAATGCTATCAAACAGCATGACATACTACAGAGAAATCTTTCTGGAAAAGAAGAGTCAATTGGTATGGCAAGCTTCATTGTTATCTTATTTTAAGAAACTTAAAAATTTTAAGAAATTGTCACAGCCAACCCAACCTTCAGCAATCACCACCCTAAACAATTTGTGTGACTCAATTTATTGTAATGTTTACTTTATTATGGTGGTCTGGAATTGAAGCCACAATATCTGTGAGGTATGCCTGTAATTCCACCTGCAATGACCCAATTTCCAAATAAAGTAACCTCTGAGGTACTGAGGATTAGAATTTTAACATATCTTTTGCAGGAGGACAAAACAAGTCGACTCGTAACACTATGTCTCCCAATAATTTCGACTCTGGTCCCTGGGTTGAACACCTGCCTCCTGAGGATCAGGGTAGTCAGCAAACATCCAGGGTATAGATTAGCTCTGACAGAGATCTCTATTAGCTCTATAGAAATCTCGGCAAGAAATCAGGGATGGTACCCAGCACCTGCTCTCAAAAGCTCATCCCTCCATGATGCGCTGGAGAGGAGACTCTTTCCCAAGACCCAGCTGGGTATGCAATGCTACAAACGCCTCTGCTGCATTTCTTTTCTGGGTTGGTACTTTGTCTAAGAGTGTGTGTGTGTGTGTGTGTGTGTGTGTGTGTGTATAAAACTGAGAGAGAGAGAGAGAGAGAATGGAGAGAGAGAGAATCAGTGTGCCTTTGTGTTTGTATATGTGACTGTGTGTGGATGTATGCATGCCTCGGCCTGTGTGCCTCTGTGTGACTCTATGGGTGTGACAGTATGCAACTGTGTGATAACACTGTGTATTTACATCTGTGAGTATATGTTATCTGTGAGTATGTGATAGAATCTGTGACTACGGATACAGGTTTGTGCAGGCACGTGTACGTCTGTTAGTATTTATACACGTTTATAGTACAGGCACAGAATCTGTTGAAACGCTCAATGCTGTATTGAGCAAATTGAAAAAAGAACAGGTATGGATTCTCTGTGACTGTCAGCCCCAAAGAGAAGCTTCATCTCTCCAGAATCCATTGGTGTTCACAGTTACTTCTCATTAGGAGAGAGCAACCCCAATGGCCTTTCCCTTACCCGGAAGCTGAAAAGAGAACAGCAGGATTTCTGCAAAAGGCCAGATCTTCTAAACTCACAGCCAGCACAATCATTTGGAACAATCTGGTAGCAGGAAAAATAAGTCATGGATAAGTTAGGCAGATGTCTCCAACTTACCAAGATAATCCAGAAACTCCCTCATTAAATCTGGCTCACGGGAAAATGAAAGAGAAGAATGACTGTCCTACATTCATCAAAGTGCACATGACACAACAAGATAATGTATGAGAAGATGCTTGAAAAAGGTGAAAGTACTACACAGAAGCAGAATATTGTCTGAAGGCTGAACACCCAATCTTTAGTGAGATGGCCTGTAGAGGGGAAGAAGCAGGGTGGTCCGCTGAGGCTACTCTGGAGAAGAGGATGACATCCTGGGACCTCACCCTATAGCACCAGCCAGAGTGTGAAGGCCAGGTGGCCTGGGTGGCCTGGGCCAGCACCCCTAGCCTTCTCACCAGTTTCATAGAGGCCTCCTCCTATCAGCTCCTAGCCATAGAGTAAGAGCCACAGTGTGCTCTACAGCTTTGCTCTGAACATTTTCAACCCATGGAGCCAATAGGGAGGTCATGGTCATGATGACCGAAGGATGAGGTTGTCAACTACAGAAGAATGGTAACAACATTTTGAAGGACTACATAGCAAGCATTGGTCACAAAACTCATTTGATCTTCATATCAACTTACAAGGTAGAATGATTGTCATTCGCCTTTTACAGATGAGAAAACTGACACACAGAGCAATTGGGTAACTAACTCAGGGTCCACAGCTAGTAAGTAGCAAGGAAAGCACTTCCACAGAGGTCAGTTACATTGTAAGTCTTCCTTAGTTTTCTTGAAGATTGACCAGGTTACCATCCTTCTTTCCTGGCAGCTATTAGATAGATAACGCTAACTAAGTCTTTGCTCTAAAAAGTGTTCAACTTCCCATCATACCTGTGCATCTGAGTAGGGTTAGACACAAGACTAAGTCATCCCACCTCCCCGAACCACCAATATCGAAGCCATGGAATTTAAAGACAAGCAATGCCCTTCAAGGCACCCCGGGTAGGGAATTCCATAGGCATTTTTTTTTCCCTTATCATCAGTCTAATGATATGCCACAAATCATTGAACCTTTCTGGCCTGCCTTTCCGTATCTGAGATTTGGGGAGTTTTGAATAGGCTAAGCTCTAGTATTCTGTTGTCCACTAGGAAGGTGTGTCATGAAAAACAATCAAGACTCCCCCAGGAGAGACCTAGGATTTGCACAGATCTTTGTAAACAAAAAAAGCATTAGAGAGTCATCAGGTGTTATGATTGTTTCATGATTATAAAGCCTAGGCAGGAAGCACTTACAAATGTCAACAGGAGCAGCATCAAAGCCCTGACTAAGAGTTCTGTTAACTCTTAGTCAAACAGAACTCTGTTTTTGGAGGAGACTAAAGGAACAGCCCAGGTTTTCCAGCTCCTAGGCCCTGACCCAGTGCATCCCAAATATTGCAGGCATCACAGAGGACCAGGCAGGGCTCTCCTTAGTATTGTTTCCCATGACTGTTTAAGATCTGATCTTCAGATTGGCTGAGCGGAGCCTGGCCTTCTCTTTCTCCTCCTTCCTGCCTCTCTCACCACCTCCCTCCCCATCAGCCCCATCAGTTCAGGCTGCATTTTTCCAGTCTAGACCCATGAGCCCATGACCACAAAATTGTGGCAATACTGACAGACCTGAGGACTCCAGCATTGCCAGGGAGGGGAAAACAAGGGTCTTGTCTGCATCCTCCCCAAACTGCCATTCCTTTCAATATTAGGAACTCTGCTGAAAAAATAAATAAATGCAAGAGGCAGCCCTGTCCAAAAGAGGGAGATTGATGAGCCTGGCGCCTGCAGAGGCTCTCTTCCTCCTTTCCGGGATTCATCAAGATTCCCCATGCTGGGCCCTGGAGCGCTCAGAGCTGAGCCCTGGCTTGGAGGCGCTGTAGCCCTTCCCAGACTCCAGTTTCCCCTCTTCCCTCCCATCCCTGCCTGCTCCTCCTTCCTAGAGCCCTTAGCTCCTCCTAGATGTTGTTTACACGGAGCTCCCCAGCTCTCTAAATTAAGCCCCGTAAGGTCTGCCACTCTTGGAGGCCATGTGTTGAGCCCCATGAGCCGAGTTGTGGCATTTATTAGCGCAAGAGGAAAAGTGCTTGTCTCATCAGAGAGCAGCTGGAGGCAGCGAGCTTTTCAAAGGCATGTAACTGACCTCTAGCGCAGCTGCAGGATGCGTGGGGATTGCAGACTCAGAGGATTCTCATCTTCTCTCTCTCTCTCTCTCTCTCTCTCACTCTCTCTCCCTCTTCCTCTCTTCCACCCCCCCCTTCTCCCTCTCTCCACCCTCCTCCTCCTGCCAGCCTCCACCCTCCACCCACTCCTTTCAGTAGTGTCCTGACCTTGCAGGCCTGAATCCCCCCATCCATCTCCCTACATTGTGTCTCTCTGGTGAACTCATGCTGGGAGATTAATTGCTGCTATCACCCCTAATCCATCACACTTCCCAAAGATTGTTTTGACATCTAGTTAATTTTTGGCTGATGATTTATCAAATTCTTATTACTGTGCTCTGAAGGGGCTCATTTATTGTGTTGATTCATGGTAATGATAAAAGGGAAGCATTTTGAATTTTAACTACATTTCCCTCATGCTTCTTCTACCCAGTGTAGTAAAAAAAGAAAAGGGGAGGGGGAGGGGACTGTAGCCAGGGAACTCTTAAACAATTCAGAATGTGCAAGGAAAGGGAGAGGGGAGAAAATTCTTCCATTATGTGCGGAAAAGCCAAAAGGCCAAAAAAGGTTACACACACACACACACACACACACACACACACACACACGAAGTATTAAAAATACTGGGTCTGAACTACATTTGGAAAGCTCATACCCCTAAGGCTCTTAAACATTGATTGCCCTGTAATATTACCTAAATGTCTACTACCACTTTATTCAAATGGAACTTAATGGTAAATGACTTCAGTCATGTACCAGTGGAGATGTAAAATGACTGTCTCTGCCAGGCCAGATGGCCATCCCACCTTTTAAAAGTGCAAAGAGACTTTCCTTCACTGCTTCAGCCACTCTCCAGACCTTCCAAATTTCTCACTTGCCACTCAGCTTTTTAAAATAAACCAGATGGTGAGGAGCCCAAGGCCAATGTCCACCCTTTTTGCAAAGACTGAAGGAAGCTAATGTCTCAAGAATTGAGCTCAGAAGAGACTTGGGCACCCCAGGGAAAAGGCACTGTCCCATAATCACAGGGGTGGCTGTAGTGGATACGGTTAACCTAGGCAGAAGGGCCAGGGAACGGCCTGCACCACCAGAGCAGACTCTAGACCATGCGCGTCCACAAAGATAAAGAATTCTGATGAAAAGGAGAGGATGTGAGGGAATAAAAGACTATCATAAGTCTTTTCATCAGGAATCTCCAACAGGAAGCTTCCAGCAAAATATTCCATATATGAGCTTTCATATTCCATATATGACTATATGAGCTTTCATATATAGACAAGCTTTCTGGAGAGAGAACTAACCCATATTTGGTTGTCCTTAGCTCAAGACTGTATCAGGGAAGTGTCCATCCTATCTCTCCACACTACTCTCGATACCTGCCCCAGGTTTCACACTCCCACCCACTGCCTTTCCACTACCCAGCTTTCCCTCTTTCTTTCCATCTCACAAGGTGAGGGCATCACTGGAGAAAGTCAGGATTACCCCAAAGTCTTTCCTGCATCAATAGGTGGTAAAGACCTGTGCAGGGGAGTGCAGGAGTTTCACAGGTGCCATGACTTTGTGTTTAAGATCATGTGGAGGGAAGAAAGTATCAGGTACCTTCCCTGTACCTTTAGGAATAAATTGTGAAGCTTTCTCTCTTTTCCATTTTTTGAAAAATGATATAAAGTATCTATCTCTTAAACATAGCAAAATTCATATATAAAATAATCAAGGCCTAGAAATAGATTTAGTTACATTAGTTATATATCCTATACACACACACACACATATATATATACACACACACTGGGAGAAGCAATAATTGAAATTATTTTAGTATTAACATAATTATCAATTTTGTCAGACTTTAATTTATATTTTGCCAATTTAGATATTGTTTTTTGCCTCTGTTTACTAACGTATTGACTCATAGTTGCTTAAACATTTCTTTTAACATTTAAAAATATCTAGGGTACCTATAATTCTGGCTTGTTCAAATTTATGTTGCACATTTTTGCATCTTTATTTACCTTTTTTTTTCTTTCTGAGATGGAGTTTTGCTCTTGTTGCCCAGGCTAGAATGCAATGGCGTGATCTCAGCCCACTGCAACATCTGCCTCCCAGGTTCAAGTGATTCTCCTGCCTCAGCTTCCCAAGTAACTGTGATTACAGGCATGCACCACTATGCATGGCTAATTTTATATTTTTAGTGGAGACGGGGTTTCTCCAAGTTTGTCAGGCTGGTCTCGAACTCCTGACTCAGGCGATCCACCCACCTTGGCCTCCCAAAGTGTTGGGAATACAGGCGTGAGCCACCATGCCCGGACATATCTTTATTTATCTTGATCAGTCTTGCTGAAGATTTGCCCACTTTGCTGACCTCTTCCAGTCAGAGTAAGGGCGCCATCATTCAACTAGCTTCCCAGGCTAAAGTCCTGAGCACCATACTGGCTGCATCTCATGCCTTACATCCAATCCATCTACAAATCATTTAGGGTGTATCTGGCATCTGGTGAATCCTTAGCACCTCCCTCTTGATCACCCTGGGCCATCCTTCCCCAGCCTACGTGCCATGTTTCTCTTGTTTCCTCCATCCCCAGCCAAGAGCACTGACCACCTATCCTCCCTCTCCCCAACCCCAGCCTCCCTTTATTATGTCTGAGGTGAAGCAGGTCCCAACTGGGCACACATTATCTCCACTTCTGCTCTTTCCCTAGTGTAGTTCATCAGACCAGTTATCTCCTCTGTGTTCCCCACTGTCATCCCCCAACTCACTCCCCCCACCACAAAACCTTCTCTCATCAACATTAAAGCAAAGTCAAGTTTAATACTGCCTACAAAGAAAAATACCCTTTGTTGTAGTTTCCACCCTCCCTGACTCTACCCCATTCACAACCAAGATTCTCAGAAGAGGCATCTAACTCCTTGTCTCTACTGCCTCACCTCCATCTCACTCCTTAATGCACCTTGGGCATGATTGCACCCCACTACTCCGTCTAACTAGCTCTTGCCCAAATCCCAATGCCTCCTTACTACTGTACTTCCCAAGCTTGATTTTCCTGACTCTTGGCAGCATCTGACACGACTGACCCCACCCTTTTTCCTGAAATGCACCAACCCTCAACCTGTCTCCTCTCTCCAGCAGCCAAGGATGGTCTCTTTTAGTGTTTTATTGCTCCCACCTCATCTTCTCCCTTGGATTCTATGACTCTGCTCATGGCTTTCTCTTATCTCTCTGACTTCTAAGTAGTCTCCTCTTTCTCAGTCCATACTTTCTATGACATCCCTTAAATGTGATTTTTCCCAGTGTTCTGGGCTCAGCCCCCTTCTTTGCAAAATCTCCCTTGGGTGGTCCTGTCCTGGCTCCAATAGTCATCTGTAGGTTGCTATCTTACAGATACAGATGTTGTGATTAAACTTATAAGTTAATATTTATCTCTGTGAGTTGAGGAAAATGTTATTAATTCAAGTCATCTTTTATATGTTTTCATAAAAGTATAACATTTTCTTCAAGTAATTCCTGCCTATTTTCTGTTTGATTTTTTCCCAGAAATTAAATGAAATTACTATTCACATATGTTCTTTTCTTTTGAGACAGAGTCTCATTCTGTCACTGAGGCTGAAGTGCAGTGGCACAATCTCTGCTCACTGCAAGCTCCTCAACCCAGGTACAAGCGATTGTTGTGCCTCAGCCTCCTGAGTAGATGGGACTACAGGTTGGTGCCACTACTCCCGGCTAATTTTTGTCTTTTTAGTAGAGACAGGGTTTCACCATGTTGGTCAGACTGGTCTCAAACTCCTGACCTCAAGTGATCCTCCCACTGTGGCCTCCCAGAGTGTTGGGATTACAAGTGTGAGCTACCGCACCCAGTCTATTCACACATTTTCTAATAGGTTGTTTTTAATGTAGATGGAAGCTATAAATGTTTGTATATTTATTCTGTAACTAGCCACCTTATTAAGCACTCTTCAATGATAATAGATTTGCAAATTCTTCTTATACATTTTCCAGGTTATTAAGAATATAATCCATAAGTCACAGCAACTGTTTTCTTCCCCTTTCCAATATTTAAGCCTCATATTTTCTTGGGCTATTTCTGGGACTCTCAGAATACTATTAAATGATGATGCTGGTAGCCAGTATGTTTAATTTTTCTTAGATTTTAATGGGACTGTCTCTAGTGTTTCATTATTTA
This sequence comes from Macaca fascicularis, assembly GCF_037993035.2. NCBI lineage: Eukaryota > Metazoa > Chordata > Mammalia > Primates > Cercopithecidae > Macaca > Macaca fascicularis. The sequence continues at coordinate 40,468,215 of NC_088382.1, forward strand.
AATATAATTATAGCTTTTTATTTAATATGCATATCATTCATGGTGTTAAAGTATCTTTATACTTAAAGTTTAGTAAGAATTGTATTTGTAATTAATCAGGAATGGAAATTTTACAAATTATTTTGGAGCACCTATCAAGATGATATTATAATTTTGCTTGGGTATTTGTACTGGTGAATTTTATTTAAAACAGATTAATGTTAAAGCATCTTTGCATCTCTGGAACAATCCTTTCTTGGTCATGTATAATCATTCTTAATATTGTGTTAGATATAATGGTAATATTTTATTAAGAATTTTTGCACTTATACTCAAAAGTGAGATTGACCTATAGCTTTTATATCTAAAGTATTAATTGTCATGTTTTAGGTACAATATTTTGACAGCTAGTCAGTTGGGAAGATTTACTTCTTTTTCTATGCTCTGGAGTGGATTAAATAGTATAGGAAGCATTGTCTCCTTACATATTCCCCCATAAAATTGTTTTGGAAAATAATTACTTTATTGATTTTTCACATGCACTTATACTTATGGTTTACTTGCTAAATAGTCTATAATCATATATACTATTTGCCTTTTAATTCTGCACAAAAGTGGTGGTTTCACTTTTTTCTTCTAATGGCCAACTGTTTGGATTGCTTACGTATATACTTTTATTTGCATTTCTTTAAATTTTATTTTTGCATTGTGATCAGTGGGGCCTGTAAAATTTCTAGTCTTTGAATTTATTGAAGATTTCTCTTTTTAGCCAGAGTAAGATTAAGTTTCATAAACATAGCATGGATGTTTCAAAAGAAGATATATTTCTATTTAGAAAGTGCATGCTTCTGTATATATTAAGAGATATGATATATGTTTTATTAGATACAATGTCACTATTTACCCAAACATTGTTGAAATTACATGCTGGATTGTAAATAACACTCCTCCTAGTCCTTGGCACAACTATATGCTTTTTCCTATTTTTTAAAATAGGAAGTTCATTTTCATAATATTCCATGAGGCAGAAATTAGACATCCATAATCACAACTCCATTTTATCCAGGAGTCCCAGAGAAATCTTTCTAAAATGCCAATATCATAATAAAACATATTGTCTAAAACTTTTAAAAATTTCATTTCCACTTCCTAGTCCCTATGTCTTCCTCAATTGTCCTTAGGTCAAGGTGCAGACTCCTTTGAATTACCCCAGGTTCTGGATCCTGCTTGCCTCTCTCTCACCTCCTTTCTTGTTTCTCCTCATATTTTTTTATTTTATTTTATTTTATTTTATTTTATTTTATCTTACTTTTTGAGACAAGATCTGGCTCTATCATCCAAACTGGAGTGCAGTGGCACGATCAAGGCTCCCTGCAACTTCAACCTCCAGGGCTCAAGCCATTCTCCCACCTCAGCCTTCCAAGTAGCTGGGACCACAGGCGTGCACCACCATGCCTGGATAATTTGTGTAGTTTCTTTGTAGAGATTGGGTTTCACCATGTTGTCCAGGCTGGTCTCAACTGGTGAGCTCAAGCAATCCGCCCACCTCGGCCACCCTAAGTGCTGGAACAGTCGTGAGTCACCGCACCCAGCCGCTCCTCCTCATACATAACTTAATTCATTAGTTATAGAATAGATAACTCTTGTAGTTCCACGTTTCTTTCTTCTTGCTTTAGGGTTTTTGTACCTGTTACTCAGACCCCAGAATATATTACCTACCTTCTGTTTTGGCCTAGTTAGACCTTACTTGTCCTCTAGGACTCAGTTTAAATGTACGTTCCCATTTCCTGACTGTAAGATAAGGCTTCTGGAAGCTCCCTCTGATTTCAGCTCGTCCTTTTTGCTGTCTTTAGCATACATCTCATCGTGCTATAATTGCCAACCTTCCTAATTAGACTATGAGCTCCTGTGCCCAGAGATTGGGTGACTTGTTTAGTGCCTAGGGTAGTGCCTCTCATAAAATCAACGTTCCACAGAATCACGTCCAGGATCAGGCTGCTAAATTAGTTCCAGCCCCACCATTTGTGAGTCTGCTGCGCTTTTTACCAGACACTGGGCAGAACTGAGCTTTCAGGTTGAACACCTTGTAAAAATAATGATTACAACTGACTTCTTTGAGTACTGACTATATTTCAGGTATTGAACAGAGGTATTATTATTCAGGGACAGCTTCATGGGTGTGTGACCAGTGAAGTTTCACAAGGACACCATGTTCAGTAGGGGTCTCATTTTCAGAGTCTGGTCACCATCTTGAAATTTGTGTCCTGTAGGTAAAATCTGATGGGACAATGAAGTGTATGTTGGCAGCTGTTTGGAGTCTCATCTCATGTGTGGTCCCACGTCTGTCTGCACCCCACCCACACATGTCTCCAGGATGGGTTCTCACTTCCTGCTCCCCCAACCCTGCCCAGTTAGTGCTACCATTCCTTGCTCCTGGTGGCAGCCTGGGCACAGCAAGGGTTAGGATCAGGCACTTACACACTGCATGGCAATCATATGTTGGGGCCCTGGGCACCTGGGAGGGTCTGCATTGCCCTGAAAATATATGTTGTCCTAGGGAGCATGACATCAAGTGGCAAAGAAAAAACACCATGAGAGGTTGAGAGAGAGACAATAAAAGAAAGAAAAAAGCTTTCCTGCCTTTTCTTCTTACACAGGAGCCCCACAGATTATGTAGCCAGCCCTGCTGTTATCATTCTTATTTCAAAGACAAGGAAACCACAGCCACACTGCTAGTCTTATATGGTGGCCCTGTGAAAATGAGAAAGACATACCCTCTAGGCAGACCAATTATGAAAGAACACCTCTTTTTATCTGGCTTCACAAACAGAATGCTGGATTTCAGACCATTCTTACCAGTTTAGCCAGATTCCTTTATGTAGGGCACAAAACACACAATCATCTGCATTGACCCTGAAGGAAATAAAGGGATAAAACATACTCAGGCAACAGAGCTCCCAGATAGTGCATTATATCCAAACCTACGCTTTCTGGCTTCAGAATCTGTGCTCTAAACTACAATACAAGTGTTTCCAAGTTTGCCTGGATATATACGTGTGAGATATCTTTTGAAATACAAATTTCCAGTCTCTACCTAATACCATGGAAATCAGACTGTCTCAGGGACATGTCTGGGAAGCAAGTTTCTTTTTTAACAAGTTCTACAGGTAATGCTTATTATTTTAGAAGCTAGGGAAACATTGTTATATTATACAGATTTTACAAGATCTAAGTATTTAATTTGCAAAGGACACAGCCAGAAAGTACCTAGCAGATTCAGACAGGCAGAAATGTAAAAAATAAAAATCTCAGCCAGTGGCAAAGTATTATGGTCCAAGGAAGAATATGTCTTGGTTTTGCTGTTGCTCTTAAAATGTGTGCTGTTGGCTGGGTGCAGTGTCTCATGCCTACAATACCAGCACTTTAAGAGGCCAAGGCGTGTGGATCACGTCAGGAGTTCAAGACCAGCCTGGCCAACATAGTGAAACCCCGTTTCTACTACAAACACAAAAAAATTAGCTGGGCATAGTGGCAGGCACCTGTAATTCTAGCTACTTGGGAGGCTGAGGCAGCAGAATCACTTGAACTCAGGAGGTGGAGGTTGCAGTGAGCCGAGATCACGCCATTGCACCCCAGCCCATGCGACAATGTGAGACTTTGTCTCAAAAAATAAAATAAAATAAGGGCTATATTTATTTTTGACAAAATCCCATGTCTTTAACACAATAATTTTCTTCTAAATTGAGAGATAATTAGAAAAGGATGACAAAACTTCCCCTTCTGTTCCATAATGAAGTATTTATGTGAAATTGGTCTTATCACCATAAAATCCTACAAAACTGAACAAAATATGTGAAACAACCCTTTTCAGACAAGATAGTACAGGTAGTGAAGGACTGTGAACCCTGAGAGAAGGGAAGTACTTGAGATGAGCCATGCAATCATCCAGGTATCCTGTCCTGAGGCTTTTATGAAGACCTAGTCCAGGGAGAGAAAACCTAAATAGAACAATCAGAGCGAAGAACTAAGGAGATCAAGACTGGAGTTCAGAGAGGTTGTAGAAGCTTAGATTTATTAGGAAGAATACCAACAAACTGCATAAAGAGCTCCAGAAATCCACATGAAGAAACCAGGGAGTCTTTGGCTGACATTAAATTACACATGTGTAGTGTGAGTATCTGTAAGGCTAGGCAAAGACAACTCTCTGGAAAATGTAACCTGAACAACTAAAGTTCACAAAGGGTGGGGAAGTGTTTGAGTTATAATAAACCTGAATAAAAGAGTTTTCGTTGAACACCCAGCATATTCAGTAAAGACGCCAGAAGGCCATGACTTAGAGATAGAGTTATATTACTCTTAGTATAAAGGCAATTTTAGACCTGCCCTTAAAAAATATCTTATAACAAAGCCTTAAAAGCATCAGAATAATTCACAAGTAAGTTAAGTGCCTGTTAGACCCAAACTCAACACTCTTTAAAAGAAGAAAACAAAATTCAGGCATTCAACAATGCAAGAATTAAAATGTGCAACACTCATTCAAACTTACTAGACATACAAAGATGAAAAAAACACTTTTTAAATCAATTACAAAATATTACAAATCAACAGAATACTGTTTACTATGTTCAAGCATTTAAATGAAAATATGAATGTAATGAGGAATAAAATGGCAACTGTAAAAATTATTAAAGTGGAAATGCTATGTCAAAAATACTAAATCTGAAATTAAAAATTCACTGGAATTAATACTAGATTAGGCACAGCAGAATAAAATAAAAGTAAGTTTGAAGGCATAGCAATAATGATGATCAAAACTGAAACATTCAGAGAAAAAAATGCTGGGAAAAACTTTATTAAAATCTTAGTTGTTCTTGAAACAATATCCAGTAGTCAACATATAAGTAACGGAGTTCCAGAGAAGATAGTGGAAGGAAGCAAAATAAACTTCTTAAAGAAATACTGGCTACATTTTAAAAATATTCCATGAAAAACAGAAATTAATGGATCAAAGGTAATCTAGAGACTCCCTAGGAGAATAAACACAAATAAAATAATTCATTATTTTAAAATGTTTTGAAGCCACAAAATACTTGCAAACTGAATCCAACAGCACATCAAAATGCAAATTCACCATGATCAAGTAGGCTTTATCCTTCAGAGGCAAGGTTGATTCAACATATGCAAATTAATAAATGTGATTCATCACATAAACACAACTAAAGACCAAAAACACATAGTTATCTCAATAGATGCAGAAAATACTTTCAATAAAATTAACATCCCCTCATGTTAAAAACTTTCAAAAAACTAGGAACTGAAGGAATATACCTCAAAATAATAAGAGCAATCTATGACAAATCCACAGACAACATCATACTGAATGGGCAAAAGCTGGTAGCATTTCCTTTGAAAATCATCACAAGACAAGGATACCCTCTGTCATCACTCACATTCAACATTGTATTGGAAGTCCTGGCCAGGGCAATCAGGAAAGAGAAAGAAATAAAGGGCATCTAAATAAGAAGAAAGAAAGTCAGACTATCCCTGTTTGTAGATGACATGATTCTGTATCTAGAAAACTCCATAGTCTTGGCCCAAAATCTCCTTCAGCTGATAAACAACTTCAGCAAGGTTTACTGACACAAAATCAACATATAAAAATTATTAGCATTCCTATATACTAACAACAGCCAAGCCAACAGACAAATCAGGAACACAATCTGTTCACAATTGCCACAAACATAATAAAATACATAGGAATACAGCTAACAAAGGAGGTCAAAGATCTCTACAATGAGAATTACAAAACACTGCTTAAAGAATACTACCCAAAGCAATGTACAGATTCAGTGCTATTCCTATCAAATTACCAAAAAGATTCTTCACAGAACTGAAAAACACTAGTTTAAAATTCATATTGGAACCACAAAAGAGCCCAAATAGCCAAGGCAAAAAGAATAAAGCTAGAAGCAACACATTATCTGACGTCAAACTATACTACAGGGCTACAATAACCCAAACAGCATGGTACTGCTACAAAACAGACACATAGACCAACAGAACAGAATAGAAAGCCCAGAAATAAGGCTGCATACCTACAACCATCTGATTGTCAACAAAGCTGATGAAGACAGGCACTGGGGGAAGGACTAACTATCCAATAAACAGTGCTGGGATAATAGGTTAGCAATACGTAGAAGATTGAAACTGGACCTCTTCCTTATACCATATACAAAAATCAACCCAAGATGGATTAAATATTTAAATGTAAAGCACAAAACTACAAAAACCCTGGATGACAACTTAGGCAATACCAGCCTAGACATAGGAACTGCAAAGATTTCATGATGAAGATGTCAAAAGCAAACACAACGAAAGCAAAAATTGACAAATGGGATCTAAATAAACTTAAGAGCTTCTGCACAGCAAAGGAACCTATCAACAGAGTAAACAGATAACCTACAGAATGGGAGAAAATATTTGCAAAATGTGCATCTGACAAAGGTCTAATGTGCAGAATCTATAAGGAACTTAAACAAATGTCAAATGTACAAGAAAAAAACAAACAACCCCATTGAAAAGTGGTCAAATGTTACCAGTGGAGGGCCTTGACTATGTCATCCAGGTTCTTGGCATTTTAAACAAATAATTGGACAAAATACACAAAGAAACAAAAGAATTAAGCAAAAAAAAGCATAGATTCATTGAAACAAAAGTATACTCCACAGAACGGGAGCAGGCTTGAGCAAGTGGCTTAGGAGCCCAGATTACAGAATTTTCTGGGATTCAAATACTCTCTAGAGGTTTCCCATTGGTTACTTGGTTACACCCTATGTAAATAAAGGAGTGGCCCGTGACCAGTCTGATTGGCTCTAGGAGGGGACCAATCATTGGCTGAAGCAGAGTTACAAAGTTACATATGAAGACTTGGCCCACAACCAGTCTGATTGGTTGTGGGACAGGACCAATCAGAGGTACTTTCCATCTTTCATCTGTGACGCAGTGCAAAGGGAGTAACCTTTTGATACTTTTGTTACTTGGGTGTGGAGAGGTGGGGGTTTTCCTTTTGATTCAGTTCTAGGAAGTCAATGAGAATCAGCTTTAGGTTCCCCGCATCCAGACCCTATTCTTCTGCCTCAAAAGAACATGAACAGACGCTTTTCAAAAGAACAGATATATGTAGCCAAAATCATATTTAAAAAAAAAAAGCTCAACGTCACTGAAAACTATATAAATGCAAATCAAAATCACAAAAGTAAAAAAATAACAGATGCTGGCGAGGCTGTGGAGAAAAGGGAATGCTTATATACTATTGGTGAGAGTGTAAATTAGTTCAACAATCGTGAAAAGCAGTGTGGTGATTCCTTAAGGAGCTAAAAATGGAAATATCATTCAACCCAGCAATCCCATTACTGGGTATATGTCCAAAGAAACATAAACTATTCTATCATAAGGACACATGCACGTGTATGTTCATTGCAGCACTATTCACATAGCAAAGAAATAAAATCAACCTAAATGCCCATCAATGGCAGACTGGATAAAGAAAATGTGGTACATATACATTATGGAATATTATGTAGCCATAAAAAGAATGGAGATTATGTCCTTTGCAGGAACATGGATGGAGCTCAAGGCCATTATCCTTAGCAAACTACTGCATAAATAGAAAACCAAATACCACATGTTCTCACTTATAAGTGGTAGCGAAATGATGAGAACACATGAACACAAAGAGAGAAACAACAGACACTAGCTCCTACTTGAGGGTGAATGGCAGGAGGAGGGAGAGGACATGAAAAAAAAATAACTATTGGGTACTAGCCTTAGTACCTGGTGATGAAATAATCTATACAATGAACTCCTGTAACACGAGTTTACCTATATATCAAAGCTGTATATGTATCCCTGAGCGTAAAAGTTTAAAAAATGAAAAACTTTTTTTTCTTTTTTTTTTTGTTTTGAGACGGAGTCTTGCTCTGTCGCCCAGGCTGGAGTGCGGTGGTGGAATCTCGGCTCACTGTAAGCTCCGCCTCCCGGGTTCATGCCATTCTCCTGCCTCAGCCTCCTGAGTAGCTGGGATTACAGGCACCTGCCACCACGCCCAGCTAATTTTTTGTGTTTTTAGTAGAGAGGGGGTTTCACCGTGTTAGTCAGGATGGTCTCGATCTCCTGACCTCGTGATCCACCCGCCTCGGCCTCCCAAAGTGCTGGGATTACAGGCGTGAGCTACCGTGCCCAACCGAAAAACATTTTTTTTTAATTTATTTTTTATTATTATACTTTAAGTTGTAGGGTACATGTGCATAACATGCAGGTTTGTTACATATGTATACTTGTGCCATGTTGCTGTGCTGCACCCATCAACTTGTCATTTACATCAGGTATAACTCCCAATGCAATCCCTCCCCCCTCCCCCCTCCCCCCTCCCCATGACAGGCCCCTGTGTGTGATGTTCCCCTTCCTGAGTCCAAGTGATCTCATTGTTCAGTTCCCACCTATGAGTGAGAACATGTGGTGTTTGGTTTTCTGTTCTTGTGATAGATTGCTAAGAATGATGGTTTCCAGCTGCATCCATGTCCCTACAAAGGACACAAACTCATCCTTTTTGATGGCTGCATAGTATTCCATGGTGTATATGTGCCACATTTTCTTAATCCAATCTGTCACTGATGGACATTTGGGTTGATTCCAAGTCTTTGCTATTGTGAATAGTGCTGCAATAAACATACGAGTGCATGTGTCTTTATAGCAGCATAATTTATAATCCTTTGGGTATATACCCAGTAATGGGATGGCTGGGTCATATGGTACATCTAGTTCTAGATCCTTGAGGAATCGCCATACTGTTTTCCATAATGGTTGAACTAGTTTACAATCCCACCAACAGTGTAAAAGTGTTCCTACTTCTCCACATCCTCTCCAGCACCTGTTGTTTCCTGACTTTTTAATGATCGCCATTCTAACTGGTGTGAGATGGTATCTCATTGTGATTTTGATTTGCATTTCTCTGATGGCCAGTGATGATGAGCATTTTTTCATGTGTCTGTTGGCTGTATGAATGTCTTCTTTTGAGAACTGTCTGTTCATATCCTTTGCCCACTTTTTGATGGGGTTGTTTGTTTTTTTCTTGTAAATTTGTTTGAGTTCTTTGTAGGTTCTGGATATTAGCCCTTTGTCAGATGAGTAGATTGCAAAAATTTTCTCCCATTCTGTAGGTTGCCTGTTCACTCTGATGGTAGTTTCTTTTGCTGTGCAGAAGCTCTTTAATTTAATGAGATCCCATTTGTCACCTCAAAATAATAAGAGCTATTTATGACAAACCCACAGCCAATATCATACTGAATGGGCAAAAACTGGAAAAATTCCCTTTGAAAACTGGCACAAGACAGGGATGCCCTCTCTCACCACTCCTATTCAACATAGTGTTGGAAGTTCTGGCTAGGGCAATTAGGCAAGAGAAAGAAATCAAGGGTATTCAGTTAGGAAAAGAAGAAGTCAAACTGTCCCTGTTTGCAGATGACATGATTGTATATTTAGAAAACCCCATTGTCTCAGCCCAAAATCTCCTTAAGCTGATAAGCAACTTCAGCAAAGTCTCAGGATACAAAATTAATGTGCAAAAATCACAAGCATTCTTATACACCAGTAACAGACAAACAGAGAGCCAAATCAGGAATGAACTTCCATTCACAATTGCTTCAAAGAGAATAAAATACCTAGGAATCCAACTTACAAGGGATGTAAAGGACCTCTTCAAGGAGAACTACAAACCACTGCTCAGTGAAATCAAAGAGGACACAAACAAATGGAAGAACATTCCATGCTCATGGATAGGAAGAATCAATATAGTGAAAATGGCCATACTGCCCAAGGTAATTTATAGATTCAATGCCATCCCCATCAAGCTACCAATGAGTTTCTTCACAGAATTGGAAAAAACTGCTTTAAAGTTCATATGGAACCAAAAAAGAGCCCGCATCTCCAAGACAATCCTAAGTCAAAAGAACAAAGCTGGAGGCATCACGCTACCTGACTTCAAACTATACTACAAGGCTACAGTAACCAAAACAGCATGGTACTGGTACCAAAACAGAGATATAGACCAATGGAACAGAACAGAGTCCTCAGAAATAATACCACACATCTACAGCCATCTGATCTTTGACAAACCTGAGAGAAACAAGAAATGGGGAAAGGATTCCCTATTTAATAAATGGTGCTGGGAAAATTGGCTAGCCATAAGTAGAAAGCTGAAACTGGATCCTTTCCTTACTCCTTATACGAAAATTAATTCAAGATGGATTAGAGACTTAAATGTTAGACCTAATACCATAAAAATCCTAGAGGAAAACCTAGGTAGTACCATTCAGGACATAGGCATGGGCAAAGACTTCATGTCTAAAACACCAAAAGCAACGGCAGCAAAAGCCAAAACCGAAAAACATTTTTTAAAAATGCTGAGGAGGATAGTGTTTAAGAGAAAAATATTTAAAATAGCCAGATATATAAGAGACACAAAGATGAGAATACCCCCTGATTTATGAAAAATAATGTAAACCAGAATACAACTAAATGATATATAAATGCAAACAAAAACAAAACAAACAAAAATTGTGAACCTAAAAGAATATACTTCAAACATGAAGGTTAAAATTTTCAAGCAACAACTGAGGTGATTCCTCATAAGCAGAATTCTACTACAAAATAATGTTTAAGGGAATTATTTACACTGAAGGAAAATAATCCCAAGTGGAAATTCAGATTGACATAAAAGAATAAAATTTGCCAGAAATGGTAATTATGTGCATAAATATGAAAGACATATTATTTATGTTTTAAAGGTAATTTAAAATAAAAATAACTATATTGTGAAATTAATAGTACATTAAGAGGTAAAATATACGACAAAAATAGAACAAAGGACAGGAAGGAGTAATATGGTGATATACCATTTTTTGGTAATAACTTTATTGAGATATAATTCACACATACAACTCACCCGTTTAAAGAGTATAATTCAGTGGTTTTTAATATATTCACGGAGTTGTGCAACTCTCATCGCAATCAATTTTAAATGTTGTCTTCAATTCAATAAGAAATCCTATACCTTTCAGCTGTCACCCTTCTACTCTTCCCATCTCCATACCCAGGCCTAAGCAACCACTAACCTATTTTCCATTTGTACAGAATTTCCTGTTGCAGACTTTCATATGAGTGGAATCATGTGGTATGTGGTCTTTTGTGACTGGCTTTTCTCACTTAGCATAATGTTTTCAAGATTCATTTATGACGTAGCATGCTGTATTAGTCAGGGTTCTCTAGAGGGACAGAACTAATAGGATAAATGTAGATATAAAAGGTAGTTTATTAAGGAGTATTGACTCACATGATCACAAGGTGAGCTCCCACTACAGGTCATCTGCAAGCTGAGGAGCAAGGAAGCCAGTCTGAGTTCCAAAGCTGAAGAACTTGGAATCCAACACAGTAGAAAGATGTAGGCTGGGAGACTAAGCCAGTCTAATCTTTCCACATTCTTCTGCCTGCTTTTATTCTGGCCACGTTGGGAGCTGACTAAATGATGCCCACCCAGATTGAGGGTGGGTTTGCCTCCCTCAGTCCGCTGACTCAAACGTTAATCTTCTTTGGCAACACTCTCACAGACACACCCAGGAACAATACTTTGCTTCCTTCATTCCAATAAAGTTGACACTCAGTATTAACCATCACACATGTGATGTACTTCATTTATTTTTATTTCCAAATAATATTCCATTACTTGGATCTACATTTTGTCCATTCATCAGTTGATGGAAATTTGACTTGATTACACTTTCTGGCTCTTATGAATAATGCTGCTATGAACATTTGTGTACAAGATTTTGTGCAAACATGTTTACCACTGTCATGCCTACATAAAAGTGTAATTAATAAGTCATATGGTAATTCCATGTTTAGCCTTTTGAGAAACTATCAGACTGATTTTCAAAAAAGCTGCACCATTTTTACTTTCCTACCAGGAATGTATGAAGATTCCAATGACTCTACTCGCTCATAAAAATCTTGTTGTTGTCTGTCTTTCTGACTGCAGCCATCCTAGTGGGTTTGAATTGGTATGTCATTGTGGCTTTAATTTGCATTTATAATGACTTATGAGGTTGACTCTCTTTTAATGCACTTGTTGGCCATTTGTATATTGTCTTTTAGAAAAAGTGTATTCAGATCATTTGCTCATCTGTATATTGGGTAACTTATCTTTTTATTACTGAGTTGTAGGGGTTTGTTTGGAAGTATACTTTTTTCATGTCCTTGCGTTGTACAAAAAAAAAATGGTATAAGATTACAGGAATACCTCAGAGATTGAAGGTTGGGTTCTGGATTACCACGATAAAGCAAATATTGCAATAAAGCAAGTCATACAATTTTTTTTTGTTTCCCAAGACATGTAAAAGTTATTTTTACACTATACAGTAGTCTATTAAGTGTGCAATAGCCTTATGTCTAAAAATAGCACACATACCTTAATTTTAAAAATACTTTATTGATTAAAAAATGCTAATAATAATTTGAGCTTTCTGGCAGTTGTAATCTTTCTGCTAGTGGAAGGAGTTGTAATGTTTTTCCTTTGATATTGGTGGCTGCTAACTAATCTCAATGGTAGTCACTGAAGATTGGGGTGACTATGACAATTTCTTAAAATTCTTAAATTTCTTTTTTTGTTGTTTTTTCTTTTTTATGACACTTTAAGTTCTAGGGTACATGTGCACAACATGCAGGTTTGTTACATATGTACACATGTGCCATGTTGGTGTGCTGCACCCATTAACTCGTCATTTGCATTAGGTATATCTCCTAATGCTATCCCTCCCCCATCCCCCCATCCCACAACAGGCCCCGGTGTGTGATGTTCCCCACCCTGTGTGCAAGTGTTTTTATTGTTCAATTCTCACCTATGAGGGAGAACATGCAGTGTTTCGTTTTCTGTTCTTGCGATAGTTTGCTAAGAATGTTGGCTTCCAGCTGCATCCATGTCCCTACAAAGGACATGAATTCATCCTTTTTTGTAGCTGCATAGTATTCCATGGTGTATATGTGCCACATTTTCTTAGTCCAGTCTGTCATTGATGGGCATTTGGGTTGGTTCCAAGTCTTTGCTATTGTGAAGAGTGCCACAATAAACATACGTGTGCATGTGTCTTTATAGCAGCATGATTTATAATCCCTTGAGTATATCCCCAGTAATGGGATGGCTGGGTCAAATGGTATTTCTAGTTCTAGATCCTTGAGGAATCGCCAAACTGTTTTCCACAATGGTTGAACTAGTTTACAGTCCCACCAACAGTGTAAAAGTGTTCCTATTTCTCCACATCCTCTCCAGCACCTGTTGTTTCCAGACTTTTTAATGATCGCCATTCTAACTGGTGTGAGATCGTATCTAATTGTGGTTTTGATTTCCATTTCTCTGATGGCTAGTGATGATGAGCATTTTTTCATGTGTCTGTTGGCTGCATAAATGTCTTCTTTTGAGAAGTGTCTCTTCATATCTTTTGCCCACTTTTTGATGGGGTTGTTTTTTTTCTTGTAAATTTGTTTGAGTTATTTGTAGGTTCTGGATATTAGCCCTTTGTCAGATGAGTAGATTGCAAAAAGTTTCTCCCATTCTGTCGGTTGCCTGTTCACTCTAATGGTAGTTTCTTTTGCTGTGCAGAAGCTCTTTAGTTTAATTAGATCCCATTTGTCAATTTTGGCTTTTGTTGCCATTGCTTTTGGTGTTTTAGATATGAAGTCCTTGCCCAGGCCTATGTTCTGAATGGTATTGCCTAGGTTTTCTTCTAGGGCTTTTATGGTTGTAGGTCTAACATTTAAGTCTCTAATCCATCTTGAATTAATTTTTGTATAAGGAGTAAGGAAGGGATCCACTTTCAGCTTTCTACTTATAGCTAGCCAGTTTTCCCAGCACCATTTATTAAATAGGGAATCCTTTCCCCATTTCTTGTTTTTGTCAGGTTTGTCAAAGATCAGATGGTTGTAGATGTGTGGTATTATTTCCGAGGGCTCCATTCTGTTCCATTGGTATATATCTCTGTTTTGGTACAAGTACCATGCTGTTTTGATTACTGTAGCCTTGTAGTATAGTTTGAAGTCAGGTAGCGTGATGCCTCCAGCTTTGTTCTTTTGGCTTAGGACTGTCTTGGCAATGCAGGCTCTTTTTTGGTTCCATATGAACTTTAAAGCAATTTTTTCCAATTCTGTGAAGAAAATCATTGGTAGCTTAATGGGGATGGCACTGAATCTATAAATTACCTTGGGCAGTATGGCCATTTTCACTATATTGATTCTTCCTATCCATGAGCATGGAATGTTCTTCCATTTGTTTGTGTCCTCTTTTATTTCATTGAGCAGTGGTTTGTAGTTCTCCTTGAAGAGGTCCTTCACATCCCTTGTAAGTTGGATTCCTAGGTATTTTATTCTCTTTGAAGCGATTGTGAATGGAAGTTCACTCATGATTTGGCTCTCTGTTTGTCTGTTTTTGGTGTATAAGAATGCAAGTGACTTTTGCACATTGATTTTGTATCCTGAGACTTTGCTGAAGTTGCTTATCAGCTTAAGGAGATTTTGGGCTGAGACAATGGGGTTTTCTAAACATACAATCATGTCATTTGCAGGGACAATTTGACTTCCTCTTTTCCTAATTGAATACCGTTTATTTCTTTCTCTTGCCTGATTGCCCTGGCCAGAACTTCCAACACTATGTTGAATAGGAATGGTGAGAGAGGGCATTCCTGTCTTGTGCCAGTTTTCAAGGGGAATGCTTCTAGTTTTTGCCCATTCAGTATGACATCAGCTGTGGGTTTGTCATAAATAGCTCTTATTATTTTGAGATATGTTCCATCAATACCAAATTTATTGAGAGTTTTTATCATGAAGGGCTGTTGAATTTTATTGAAGGCCTTTTCTGCATCTATGCATCTATTGAGATAATCATGTGTTTTGTTTTGTTTTGTTTTGTTTTGTTGAGACAGAGTCTCACTTTGTCACCCAGGCTAGAGTGCAGTGGCCCAATCTCGGCTCACTGCAAGCTCCACCTCCCAGGTTCACACCATTCTCCTGCCTCAGCCTCCAAGTAGCTGGGACTACAGGCACGCACCACCACGTCCAGCTAATTTTTTGTATTTTTAGAGACAAGGTTTCACCGTGTTAGCCAGGATGGTCTCGATATTCCGACCTCGTGATCCACCCACCTCAGCCTCCCAAAGTGCTGGAATTACAGGTGTGAGCCACCGCACTCAGCAATCGTGGTTTTTGTCGATGGTTCTATTTATGTGATAGATTACATTTATTGATTTGCCTATGTTGAACCAGTCTTGCATCCCAGGGATGAAGCTGACTAAAATTATCTTTTTTTGTTGTGTCTCTGCTAGGCTTTGGTATCAGGATGATGTTGGCCTCATAAAATCAGTTAGGGAGGATTCCCCCTTTTTCTTTTTATATTGATTGGAATAATTTCAGAAGGAATGGTACTAGCTCCTCCTTGTACCTCTGGTAGAATTTGGCTGTGAATCCATCTGGTCCTAGACTTTTTTTGTTGGTAGCCTATTAATTATTGCCTCAATTTCAGAGCCTGTTATTGGTCTATTCAGGGATTCAACTTCTTCCTGGTTTTAGTCTTGGGAGAGTATATGTGTCCAAGAATTTATCCATTTATTCTAGGTTTTCTAGTTTATCTGTGTAGAGGTGTTTATAGTATTCTCTGATGGTAGTTTGTATTTCTGTAGGGTTGGTGGTGATATCCCCTTTATCATTTTTTATTGCATCTATTTGATTCTTCTCTCTTTTCTTCCTTATTAGTCTTGCTAGTGGTCTATCAATTTTGTTGATCTTTTCAAAAAACCAGCTCCTGGATTCATTGATTTTTGAAGGGTTTTTTGTGTCTCTATCTCCTTCAGTTCTGCTCGATCTTAGTTATTTCTTACCTTCTGCTAGCTTTTGAATGTCTTTGCTCTTGCTTCTCTAGATCTTTTAGTTGTGATGTTACGGTGTCAATTTTAGATCGTTCCTGCTTTCTCTTGTGGGCATTTAGTGCTATAAATTTCCCTCTACACACTGCTTTAAATGTGTCCCAGAGATTCTGGTATATTGTATCTTTGTTCTCATTGGTTTCAAAGAACATCTTTATTTCTGCCTTCATTTTGTTATGTACCCAGTAGTCATTCAGGAGCAGGTTGTTCAGTTTCCTTGTAGTTGAGTGGTTTTGAGTGAGTTTCTTAATCCTGAGTTCTAGTTTGATTGCACTGTGGTCTGAGAGACAGTTTGTTACAATTTCTGTTCTTTTACATTTGCTGAGGAGCGTTTTAGTTCCAATGAGGTGGTCAGTTTTAGAATAAGCATGATGTGGTGCTGAGAAGAATGTATATTCTGTTGATTTGGGGTGGAGAGTTCTGTAAATGTCCATTAGGTCTGCTTGGGGTGGAGTTAAGTTCAATTCCTGGACATCCTTGCTAACTGTCTCATTGATCTGTCTAATGTTGACAGTGGGGTGTTAAAGTCTCCCATTATTATTGTGTGGGAGTCTAAATCTCTTTGTAAGTCTCTAAGGACTTGCTTTATGAATCTAGGTGCTCCTGTATTGGGTGCACATATATTTAAGATAGTTAGCTCTTCTTGTTGAATTGATCCCTTTACCATTATGTAATGCCCTTCTTTGTCTTTTGATCTTTGTTGATTTAAAGTCTGTTTTATCAGAGACTAGGATTGCAACCCCTGCCTTTTTTTGTTTTCCATTTGCTTGGTAGATCTTCCTCCATCCCTTTGTTTTGAGCCTATGTGTGTCTCTGCACGTGAGCTCGGTCTCCTGGATACAGCAAATTGATGGGTCTTGACTCTTTATCCAATTTTCCAGTCTGGGTCTTTTAATTGGAGAATTTAGCCCATTTACGTTTAAGGTTAATATTGTTATGTGTGAACTTGATCCTGTCATTATGATGTTAGTGGGTTATTTTGCTCATTAGTTGATGCAGTTTCTTCCTAGCATCAATGGTCTTTACATTTTGGCATATTTTTGCAGTGGCTGGGACCAGTTGTTCCTTTCCATGTTTAGTGCTTCCTTCAGGAACTCTTGTAGGGCAGGTCTGGTGGTGACAAAATCTATCAGCATTTGCTTGTCTGTAAAGGATTTTATTTCTCCTTCACTTATGAAACTTAGTTTGGCTGAATATGAAATTCTGGGTTGAAAATTCTTTTCTTTAAGAATGTTGAATATTGGCCCCCACTCTCTTCTGGCTTGTAGAGTTTCTGCCGAGAGATCTGCTGTTAGTCCGATGGGCTTCCCTTTGTTGGTAACCCGACCTTTCTCTCTCGCTGCCCTTAACATTTTTTCCTTCATTTCAACTTTGGTGAATCTGACAATTCTGTGTCTTGGAGTTGCTTTTCTCGAGGAGTATCTTTGTGTCATTCTCTGTATTTCCTGAATCTGAATGTTGGTCTGCCTTGCTAGGTTGGGGAAGTTCTCCTGGATAACATCCTGCAGAGTGTTTTCCAACTTGGTTCCATTCTCCCAACCACTTTTAGGTACACCAATAAGACATAGATTTGGTCTTTTCACACAGTCCCATATTTCTTGGAGGCTTTGTTCATTTCTTTTTACCCTTTTTCTCTAAACTTCTCTTCTCACTTCATTTCATTCATTTGATCTTCAATCACTGATACCCTTTCTTCCAGTTGATGGAGTCAGTTACTGAAGCTTGTGCATTTGTCACATAGTTCTCGTGTCATGGTTTTCATCTCTATCAGGTCGTTTAAGGGCTTCTCTCCATTGGTTATTCTAGTTAGCCATTCCTCCAATCTTTTTTCAAGGCTTTTAGTTTCTTTGCGCTGGGTTCATAATTCCTCCTTTAGCTCGGAGAAGTTTGATTGTCTGAAATCTTCTTCTCTCAACTTGTCAAAGTCATTCTCCATCTAGCTTTGTTCCATTGCTGGCAAGGAGCTGTGTTCCTTTGGAGGGGGAGAGGTGCTCTAATTTTTAGAATTTCCAGCTTTTCTGTACTGCTTTTTCCCCATCTTTGTGGTTTTATCTACCTTTGGTCTTTGATGATGGTGACATACAGATGGGGTTTTGTTGTGGATGTCCTTTCTGTTTGTCATTTTTCCTTCTAACAGTCAGGACCTTCAGTGGCAGGTCTGTTGGAGTTTGCTCGAGGTCCACTCCAGACCCTGTTTGCCTGGGTATCAGCAGTGGAGGCTGCAGAAGAGTGAATATTGCTAAACAGCAAAGGTTGCTGTCTGATTATTCCCCTGGAAGCTTCGTCTCAGAGGTGTACCCAGCTGTGTGAGGTGTGAGGTGTCAGTCTGGCCCTAGTGGGAGATGTCTCCCAGTTAGGCTACTCAGGGGTCAGGGACCCACTTGAGCAGACAGTCTGCCCATTCCCAGATCTCAAAATTCGTGCTGGGAAAACCACTACTGTCTTCAAAGTTTCAGACAGGGACATTTACATCTGCAGAGGTTTCTGCTGCCTTTTGTTTGGCTATACCCTGTCCCCAGAGGTGGAGTCTACAGAGGCAGGCAGGCCTCCTTGAGCTGAGGTGGGCTCCACCCAGTTCGAGTTTCCTGGCAGCTTTGTTTACCCACTTAAGCCTTAGCAATGGCAGGCACCCCTCCCCCAGCCTCACTGCTGCCTTGCAGTTAGATCTCAGACTGCTGTGCTAGCAATGAGGGAGGCTCCGTGGGCATGGGACCCTCTGAGCCAGGCACGGGATATAATCTCCTGGTGTGCCATTTGCTAAGACCCTTGGTAAAGCATAGTATTAGGGTGGCAGTGACCCTATTTTCCAGGTGTTGTATGTCACGATTTCCCTTGGCTAGGAAAGGGAATTCCCTTTCCCCTTGCACTTCCCGGGTGTAGCAATGCCTTGCCCTGCTTCAGCTCTCACTTGTTGGGCTGCACCCACTGTCCTGTACCCACTGTTTGACACCCCCCGGTGAGATGAACCCAGTACCTCAGTTGGAAACGCAGAAATCACTTGTCTTCTGTGTCGCTCACGCTGGGAGCTGGAGGCTGGAGCTGTTCCTATTCAGCCATTTTGGTGCAGATAAATTCTTAAATTTCTTAAAATAAGACAACAATTATGTTTGCCACACCAATTGACTCTTCTTTTCCTGAAATATTTCTCTGTAGCATGTGATCCTGTTTGATAGTATTTTACCCACAGTAGAACTTCTTTCAAAATTGGACTCAATCCTCTCAAACTCTGACACTGCTTTATCAACTAAGTTTGTGTAATATTCTAAGTTACTTGTCATTTCAACAATGTTCAAAGTATCTTCATCAGGAGTAAACTCCATCTCAAGGAAACACTCTCTTTGCTCACCCATAGGAAATAACTCCTCATCCAAGTTTTGTCATGAGATTGCAGCAATTCAGTCATGTGTGACAGAATTAGGCTGCACTTCCAGTTCTTTTGCTATTTCTACTACATTTGCAGTTACTTCCTCCATTACAGTCTTGAACTCCTCAAAGTCATCCAAGAAGATTGGAATCAACTTCTTCCAAACACCTGTTAATGAGGATACTTTGCCCTCCTCCCATGAATCATGAATGTTATAAAAGGCATCTAGAATAGTGAATCTTTTCCAGAAGCTTTTCAATTTACTTTGCCCAAATCTATCAGAGGAACCACTATCTATGCAGCTATAGCCTTACAAAGTGTATTTCTTCAATAATAAGACATGGAAGTCAAAATTACTTCTTGGGCTACAGAATGGATGTTCTGTTAGCAGACATAAAAACAACATTCATCTCTTTGTACATCTTTATCAGAGGTCTTGGGCGACCAGGTGCATTGTCAATGAGCAGCAATATTTTAAAGGAACTTTTTTTTCTGAGCTGTAGGTCTCAACAGTGAACTTAAAGCATTCACTTAACCATGCTGTAAACAGATATTCTGTCATCTAGTTTTCGTCTTTCCATTTCTAGAACACAGGCAGAGTAGATTAGCATAATTCTTAGGAGCCCTAGGATTTTTGGAATGGTAAATGATCATTGGCTTCAACTTAAAGTTACCAGCTGCATTAGCCCTTAACAAGAGTGTCAGCCTGTCCTTTGAAGCTTTGAAGGCATTGACTTTTCCTCTCTAGCATGAACAACATTCCTCTTCCAATAGAAGGCTGTTTCATCTACACTGAAAATCTGTTGTTTAGTGAGGAAACCTTCATCAACTATCTTAGTGAGATCTTCTGGATAACTCACTACAGCTTCTACATCAGCACTTGTTGCTTCACCTTGCACTTTTATGTTATGGAGTTGACTTCTTATCCTAAACATCATGAACCAACCTCTAGTAGCTTCCAGTTTTTCTTCTGAAGCTTCCTTGCCTCTCTCTGCCTTCATAAAGTTGAAAAAAAAAGTAGGGCCTTTCTTCGGATTAGACTTTGCCTTAAGGACATGCTGTGGCTGTTTTGGTCTTCTATCCAGACCACTATAACCTTCTCTATAGGAGCAATAAGGCTGTTTTATTGTCTTATTATTTGTATGTTCACTGAAGTCACACTTTTAATATTTTTATCTTATTAAACTTACTATACTTATTTATTAGCTAAAAATGTATGTTGCAAACTTCAAGGAAAACAAAAAAGTAAAAAGAAATATAATTGACATACTAAGAAAGGGGATAGAATAAAATTATACAAAATGCTCAATTACAACCAGAGGAGGCAGAAAAAGAAGAAAAGAAAATCAAAGAACGAATATATAGAAAATAGTTATAAACGTAGTAGACATTAATACAACTGTACTAACATTCACTTTAAATGTGAATAATCTAAACACACCAATTAAAAGACAGAGATTATTAGAATCGATTAAGAAAACCATAATCATCTTTATACTGCCCATAAGAAACCCATTTTAAATATAAAGACTCAGGTGAGTCAAAAATAAATGTGTGGATAAAGATATACAATATGGTAGTGGTTAGTATTATATGCCAACTTATAGGATAATTTTTAAAAAGATTGACAAACTTTGAGTAAGCAGAGTCCCTTCAACAACGTGGGTGGGCCTCAACCAATCAGTTGAAGGTCTGAATAGACAAAAAAATTGACCTCCTCAAGCAAGAGGGAATTCTTCAACAGAATACAGTCACACCTCATACCATCAGCATTCCTGGGCCTCCAGTGTTCCAGTCTTCATACTGGAACTGTACCATTGGCTCCCCTGGGTGACCAGCCTGCTGGCCTACACTGCAGATTTTCTACTTGCTAACCTCCATAACCACATGAGACAGTTTCTTCCAATAAATGCACACACATACTCTCCTATTGGTTCTGTTTCTCTGGAGAACCCTAACTAATATAAATTTTGGTACTAAGAATGGTTCTAGAGAAACAGAACTTTAAGGATAAATTTACTGAATTTTGAAGGGATTTCTGAAATCTGTTCCTTAACTTTATTAGACTGAAAAACACTAATGATTATTTCTAGTAGTAAAGAAAGCACTGATGGCATGATCTGGCAATAGAGATATACTAAATGTCATCAATGGATACTCCTAATCAAACACTTTTAAGAAGCAAGAAGACCCAAGTGACTATGTATATACTACTTTCAAACATTTTTGTCAAACTAGTAAGTATAATCAGACTGACTGATTACTCCTAGTGTTGCTGGACAAAGTGGGGAAAGAAAAAGATGAGATCAGTGGTTCAAATTCCCAGCTCAAGTGACACATAAATGACCTGATAGCTTCCATGTCTGACCTGAAAGAGACCCTTATCTGCTGTAGCCTAAGGGCTGAGATTGATGAAAGTCAATCCCAGAGTCTTATTCTATGAGTGGCTGATTTGCAAAGCAAATTGAATTCCCAGCCTTGCAGGGTGTCAACTGTTAAAGCACAATCTAGATATGAATAAGTGTCTTTGCCTTCCCTGCACACAGTTGCACTGCCAAAGCAACCATCCATGGACTTACAGATTCCTTATCCACCATCATGGTATTTTACTCAGTGTTGTTTTTGAACAAGGAATTCACTTTAGAGCAATCAAAGTATAGCAATCGACCCATGTTCATGGAATTCCCCGGTCTTACCATGTTTCCCACTCTCCTGAAGGAGCTGGCTTGATAGAATAATGGAATGTCCTTTTGAAGATTCAGTAACAGCACCAGCAGGGCTATGGCAAGATTCGCCAGAAGGCTGTATATGCTCTAAATCAATGTCCGATATATGATGCTGTTACACCCATAGCCACAATTCATAAGTCTAGGTACCAAGAGATGGAAATGGAAGTAACACCATTCACCATTACCCCCAGTGACCCACTAGCAAAATTTTTGCTTTCTATCCCTATGACATTATACTCTGTAACCCTAGAGGTCTTAATTCTAAAGGGAAGAGTGCTTCTGCCAAGAGATAACAATAATTCCATTGAATTGAAAGATAAGATTGCCACCTGGCTATTTGGGATTCATCATGACTCTGAGTCAACAAAGAATATTGTGGTGGGTGGAGTGATGGATTCTGACTACCAAGGGGAAACTGGGCTGTTACTGTATAAGAGAAGTCAGGAAAATTTTATCTGAAACACAGGAGATCCCCTGCAGTGTCTCTTAGTATCACTGTGCCCTGTGTCTAAAAACAATGAAAAACTTCAACAACTCAATTCAAGTAGGACTGCTAATGGTTCATACCCTTCAAGAATAAAGGTTTGAGTCAGTCCTTCAGGTAAAGAACCTTGATCAACAGAGGTACTTTCTTAAAGCAAGTGAATACGGAATCGGTAGTAGAAGAAGGTAATTATGAATACCAGCTATGACCTTGTGACCAATTTCAGAAATGATAACTGTAATTGTCATGAGTATTTTCTCCTAATTTTGTCGTGAATATGTTTGTGTATGTGTGTGTATCAAATATCTGTTTTCCTTACTGTCTTTGCCCCTTTTCATGTTACATGAAGTGCATTTATAGCACTGGATTTAAATTACATGAGATCAAGGAGAATAGTATACATCATTTAAGGACTCTGCATCTTCTTCTGAAAAAAGGGGTAGTATGTTTTTGGTTGTACCATGTTAGATGGAAATATGACCTTAATATTGTCTTCATTCAGGCATTAAGTATAGTTTATGGGTGCTATTATGGACTGAATGTGTGTTTTCCTCCAAAATATACATGTTGAATCCCTAACTCCCAATGTAACGGCATTTGGAGGTGCTGCCTTTGTGAGTTAATTGTGTCAAGAATGTTGAATCCTTTCTTAGTGCATTTGGATTGCTATAGTAAGATACCATAAACTGGGTGGCTTATAAACAACAGAAATTTATTTCCCACAGTACTGGAGGCTGGGAAGTCCAAGATCAAGGTGCAGGTAGATTTGGTGTCTGGTAAAGGTCCTCTTCCTGGTGTATCAATGGACTGCCACCTTCTCACTGTGTCCTCACATGAGGGAAAGGATGAGAGATCTCTCCAGGATCTCTTTTAAATAGGGGCACTAATCTGTTTCATGAGGGCTTCACCCTCACAACCTAATCACCTCGCCAAAGACCCATCTCTAATATAATTACCTTGGGGGCTGGAAATTCATTATATAAATTTAGGAGGTATATAAATATTCAGTTCATTGCCGCCCCTCAGAATGGAAGTAGTTTTCTTATATGAAGAAGAGGAGATATCAGAGCTCTTTCTTTCTCTCTCTTCCATGTGAAGACATTGTGAAAATGTGGCAATTTGCCAGCCAGGAAGAAGACCTTCACCAAAAACTGAACCTACCAGCACCTTGATCTTGCACTTCCCAGTCTTTAGAATTGCAAGAAACAAATGTCTGTTGTTTAAGCCACCCAGTCTATGGTATTCTGAGCTGACTAGACAGGTGCTAAGTTGATAAGAGGTGATCTTATGATGATTAATTTTATATGTCAATTTGAAGGGTGTTTTCAGATAAGATTATTACTTAAATCAGTGAACTTTGAATAAGCAGAATACTCTCCTTAATGTACATGGGCCTGATCTAATCAGTTGAAAGACTAAATGGAATAAAAAGACCAGCCTGCTCAGGCAAGAGAAACCTTCCCACCAGACTTCCTTTGTACTAGAACTGCACCATTGACTCTCCCTGGATCTTAAGACTACCAGTCCACACTGCAGATTTTGTACTAACCAGCCTTCATATGAGCAAGAGAACTCATTCTAATATGTCTCTTTCCTTGGATATGTATGTGCCATTGGTTCTGTTTGTCTGAAAAATTCTGAATAATGCTAACACATATTAAGACTAATCAAAAGAAAGTTGGAGTAGCTATATTAATTTCGGACAAAGCAAACTGCAGAACAAGCAAAGTTATTGGGAATAAAGGGGAATGTTTTATAATGTTACAGAAGTCAATTTTCCAAAAAGATTTAACAATCCTACATGTTATATCTAGCATTTAGACATACTTGTACCTAACAGCAAAGTCAAAATATGTGAGAGAAAAAGAAATATAATCGAAAGGAGAAATGGGGGAAATCCACTATTAACGTTGGAGACTTCAGCATTCCCATTTCAGTAATTGATGGATCAAACAGACAGAAAATCAGTAAGAATATAGTTGGCCTAAACAGTACTATCAATCAACTTGATCTAATTGGCATTTATGGAATGCTCCATCCAACAAGAGCAGAACACACATTCTTCTCAAGTTTGTATGGAACATTCACAACCCCACTCTCTGCTACAAACAAACAAACTCACATTCTGGGCTACAAAACACATCTTAACAAATTTATAGGAAGATATACAAGTAGGCTCCCACACCAAGTGGAATTGAAGTAAAAATCAATAACAAAAAGATAATTGGAAAGTCTCCAAATATTTGGAAATTAAACAACATACTTTTAAATAACATGTGTGCCAAAGAAAAAATGACTTTGAAATTTTAAAATATTATCAGTTAAAATAAACGTCCAATTTATCAAAATTTATGGGATGCAGCAAAAGCAGTGGATAGGAGGAAATTATTAGCATTAAGTGCAGATATTAGTAAAGAAGAAAGATCTAAAATTAATCATTTAAGCTTCCACCTTAGAAAACTAGAGAAAGAAAAGCAATTTAAGCCTGAAGTAAGAGGAAGAAAAGAAATAATAAAATTAGAGGAGATTAATAAAACTGAAAACAGAAAAAGGAGAGAAAAAATCCTCCCCAAAATCCAAAGCTGATTCATTGAAAAAAAATTAATAAAAGTGATAAACTTATAGCCAGGCTAATCAAGAACGAAAGAGAGATGACATTTACTACCAATGTGAGAAATGAAAGAGGGGTCATCACTACTGAGTCCAAAGACATGATAAAAATAATAAAGGAATACTACTAACATTTTTATGCCTACAAATTTGATAACTTAGATAAATTGGACAAATTTCTTGAAAGACATAAACTACCAAGACTCACACAAGCATAGTCAGCAAAAGTCTGTATCTATTGAAGAAATTGAATCATAATTAATAAATGTACAAAAAAGAAAGACTCATATCCTGACAATTTCACTGGTGAATTTTACCAAATATTTAAGTAAGAGATGATAGTTTTCTACAGCCCAGAAAACAGAAGCATATGAAAAAAAATTCCTGACTCATTAAATGAGACCGATTGATACAATGTCAAAAGCAGCCATTACAAGAACAGTAACTTATATCACAAAGACATTGCAAGAACAGAAAACTACCCACCAATATTCTCCATGAACATAAACGCAAAATGCTCAGCAAAACACTAGTAAATTGAGTCCAACAAAGAATCAAAATAACTATACACCACAGCCAAGTGGAGTTTATTCCAGCTATGCAAGACCAGTTCTACATTTGAAAATTAATCAATATAATCCACCACATCAAAAAGCTAAAGAAGAAAAACCATATATTAACAGATGCAAATAAAAGGGATTTGACAAAACCCAACATCTATTCGTGACAAAAACTCTTAGAAACTAGAGATGGAAGTTACCTGCCTGACCTTGTTAATAAACATCTACAAAAACACCACAATTAGCATACTTACTGGTGTGTTGGATCAGAAAAAAGGCAAGAATGTTACCTCTCACCACACTTCTTTTCATCATCATACTGTCGTCCCATCTAATGCAATAAGACAAGAAAAGAAAAAGTATACATATTGGAAAGAAAGAAAGAAAGAAAACTGTCTGTTTCTAGATGGAATGATAGTCTATGTGGATAATCCCAAATAATTAACAAAAATAACCATCTGGGAACTAGCAAGTGAGTACAGCCAACTGTAGGATACAAGGTTAAAACATGAAAGTCAATTACTTGCCTATATAGCAGCATTAACCTATTGGAATTTGAAATTTAAAAACAATACCATGTGCAATAACACACACACACACACACACACACACACACAAATACTTAGGGCTGGGTGCAGTGGCCAACACCTGTAAACCCAGCACTTTGGGAGACCTAGGTGGGCAGATCACGAGGTCAGGAGATAGAGACCATCCTAGCTAACACGGTGAAACCCTGTCTCTACTAAAAATACAACAACAACAAAAAATATTAGCCAGGCATGGTGGTGGGTGCCTGTAGTCCCAGCTACTCCAGAGGCTGAGGCAGGAGAATGGCGTGAACCCAGGAGGTGGAGCTTGAAGAGAGCCCAGATCACGTCACTGCACTCCAGCCTGGGCGACAGAGCGATACTCCTCAAAAAACGAAACAAAACTGAGGTATAAATTTCACAAGATATGTACAAGGATACATATGGGATCTATATGCAGAAAACTACAAACTCTGATAAAAAAATAAAAGACTTGTATAAATGAAATAATATTTTATGTTTATAAATTAGAAAGCTCAAAATGGTTAAGATTTCAATTATTTCCAACTTGATCTATAAATCAGTGCAATCTAAATCAAAATTCTAGCTATCTATTTTTTAGATATTGACAAACTTAATCTAAAGTTACATGGAAGAGCAAAGCACCTAGAATTTTCAATACAATACTGAAGGACAAAATTGGTGGACACAATCTATGTGACTTCAAGACATACTATAAAGCTACAGTAACCAAGACAATGTGATATTAGGGTGTTAATCGACACATAGATCAATGGTACAGAAAAGAATGTACAGAGGTAGAAATGCACAAATATAGTCAACTGCACAAATGCACAAATAAGATCAACTATAGATCTTACACAAAAATTCAATGGAAAAAAAAGATAGTCTGTTCAACAAATGATATTGGAACGATTGGGCATCCATAATTTAAAAAAAAAAAAAAACTCTGGACTCAGACCTTACTCTTTCACAAATATTGATTCAAAATGAATTATAGATTTCAATGTAAAATGAAAAACTATAAAACTTTAGAGAAAAACATATGAGAAAAATCCGTGGATTCAGTGATAAAGTTTTAGATACAACACTAAAAACACGATCCATAAAAGAAAAATTGTTAGGTTGGGCTTTATTAAAATTAAAAATTTATCTGTGAAAGTCACAATTAAGAAAATTGGCACACAAGACACAGAATAGGGGAAAGATATTTGTGAAACACAATAAGATAAAGTCCATGTACCCAAAATATGTAAAAATACTTAAATCTCAGAAATATGAAAAGAAAACAATTAAAAATGGATAAAACATCTGAGCAAACCACTCAGCAAAGATGATAAACATATGGAAATTAAACACATGAAAAGTTGCTCAGCATCATTTGTCATCAGGAAATTCCAAATGGAAACAGCAATGTGATGCCATGGTACACCTATTAGATTGGCTAAAATCCAGAAACTGAGGACAACAAATACGGATGAGATCGAAAAACAACAGAGACACGCAGTCATTGCTGACAGGAATGCAGAAATGATACAGTCAGTCACTTTAGAAGACAATCTGGCAATTTCTTACAAAACTAAACATACTTTAATCATAAAATCTAGCAATTGTGTGTCTAGATATTTACCTAACTGATGTGAAAATCTGTGTCCAAACAAAAATCTGCAGGCGAAGATTTGTAGCCATTTTATGCACAATTGCCACAAAAACTGTGATGCATCACTCCTGTCTAATCATGAAAAAACACCAGACAAACTCAAATTGAGAGAATGTCTACAAAATATCTGATCAGTAATCCTCAAAACTTTCAAGGCCATAAAACCCAAAAGTCTGAGAAACTGTTACTGCCAAGAAGGGCCTAAGGATACATGACTAACAAAGGCAATGTGGTACTCTGGGTGAGAAACTGGAACAGACATTAGACATTAGGCAAAAACTAGGGAAATTTGAATAAAATATGGACTTGGTTCATTAATTGCAACAAATGCACCATATTAATTTACGATGTTAATAATCGGTAAAACAGGATGTCAGATATATAGGAAATTCATGCATTATCTAACTTTCTATAAATCTAAAGCTGATCTAAAATGTAGCAGTTTGAGCCAGGCACAATGGCTCATTCCTATAATCTCAGCACTTTGGGAGGCCGAGGTGGGAGGATTGCTTGAGTCTAAGAGTTCAAGATCAGCCTGGGCAACATGGCAAAATCTGGTCTCTACAAAAAACACAAGAATTTAGCTGGGCATGATGGCATGAATCTGTAGTCCCGGCTACTCTGGAGGCTGAGGTAGGAAAATGATTGAACCCAGAAGATTGAGGCTACAGTGAGCCACAGTGGCACCACTGCACTCCAGCCTGGGTGACAGAGTGAGACCCTGTCTCAAAAATAAAAATAAAATTTAGCAATGTATTTAAAAAACACGCAAGTTATAAAAACTAAACATACAGTGTGCAGTCACAGCTGTGCAGAGGGAATTTGTAGCTTTAAGTGCGCATAGTATGTTGCTAAGAGTTTAAAGTCAATGTACTTAGAAAAAGAAGAGCTAATTTTGAACTCAAAGTAAGTAAAAGAGAAAAAGAAACAATGAAGACAAGAATTCATGGAAAAATAATAGAGAAAAATCAGTGAAGCCAAAGATTGTTTCTTTGGGCAGAAAAATTTATAACTACACTAACCAAAAAATAAAAGAAACATAAATTCCTGATGTAAGAAATAAAAGATATCCTTTTAATAGATAATAAAGGAATATATGAAGAATTTTATGAAACTATGCCAGTATAGAAAGCAATAAATGAAAAAATTACTTGAAAATTTCAGATTACCAAGCTGATTCAAGAAGAAATGGAAATTTTAAGTAGTGGTATGTCTATTAAAGAAATCAACCTAATAACAAAAAAAATTTTAAAAAAAAGACCTCCATATCCACATTTTTTCATTGGTCAATTCTACCAAATTTGTTTTAGAGAAAAAAAAATGGAAAGTTTATATAATCTCTTCCAGAAAATGAAATAGTAAGAAACACTTTCCAACTTATTTTAGCATTATCCTGATAGTAAAGTCAGGTTAAGAAAAATAAAAGAACATTACAGACTAAATTTTTCCATGAATATAAACAAAATTTTTGACAAAATATCGGTAAGTCTAATCCAGCGATACATAAGTAATTGAAGTTTTTGTCATTTAAAGGTGATGGAGAAAACCACAATTATTTTTGCACCAAACTAATGATATGACCATGTAGTTTCATCTTAGGAATACAACATGGTTTTAATATTCAAAAATCAGTGTAATTCACCCGAAGTCAGTGTAATTTATTTAAAAAATTAAGAAGCAAATTATAAAATCATCTTGATAAATATAGAACAAGTATTTGGCAAAATTCAATACACATTCATGAAAAAAAAAACCTCTAAAGAAAATAGAAACGGAAGGAGACTTTTTCAATCCAATAAAAGGCATCTATAAAATGTATCACTAAGGTCATATTAAATGTTGATCACCCTTTGGCCAAGAGAAAATTATCCAATATGACAGTTTTCTCAATTAAAAATGAAAAACACAAGAAGGCCAACTTTGAAAATATTGATCAGTTTGCCACTATTAAAACCAGAAAAGAAAAATTATAATAAATATTGATCAGTTTGCCACTATTAAAACCAGAAAAGAAAAATTATAATAAATTCTGGTTTGAGTATCAAAATAATGTCTTAACAGAAAATAATATTGTGAGTTTTAAAATATCTACGTTTCAATTTTTCAGTATTTTAATTACTTTCATATTCTGGGAAAAAACCAAAAGTTTTTATACACTAAGACAGATACTGTTCCTTCTAACCCTTCTGGGGGTTCTTTTTCTGGCTCTAGTTCTTTTTTTTTTTTTTTTAATGGAGTCTTGCTCTGTCGCCCAGGCTGGAGTGCAGTGGCGTGATCTCAGCTCACTGAAATCACCACCTCCCAGGTTCAAATGATTCTCCTGCCTCAGTCTCCTGAGTATCTGGGATCACAGGCGCACTTCACCAAACCCAGTTAATTTTTGTATTTTTAGCAGAGACGAGATTTCACCATGTTGATCAGGCGGCTCTCCAACTCCTGACCTTGTGATCCACCTGCCTCGGCCTCCCAAAGTGCTGGGATTACAGCTGTGAGCCACCGCGCCTGGCCAGTTCTTTTTTAGGTTGCTTCCTCACATACACTGCTGATTAGTCCTCTTTTATATACTCAAAGAGATTCCTCCATAGGTCTCCAGAATTCTCTCTCTGTGTGACTTTCTCCGCCATACTCTGCCTGGTAAACTCTGGCTACCTTGGCTCCCAGCTCTGTCTTTAGCCCACTGATCCCTGTCTGAGTTCCACCTCTGCTGCATTCAGCGAGGTGGGTTCTTCAGAGAAACGG
This sequence comes from Macaca fascicularis, assembly GCF_037993035.2. Classification (NCBI taxonomy): domain Eukaryota; kingdom Metazoa; phylum Chordata; class Mammalia; order Primates; family Cercopithecidae; genus Macaca; species Macaca fascicularis. Next base: position 40,498,907 of record NC_088382.1, read on the forward strand.
AAGCAATAGGAGATACAGATAGATAAATACACATGTAGATAGATGTGTGTGTGTGTATATATGTATGTATGTATGAAATATACATGAGATATAATTATATGAACAGAGATGAGATATAAAAGGTATGTTATATATAAACTATATAGAAGAGATATTTTGTGTATTTATTTTTATGAAGATTTATTATTTGTTATGAAGAATTAACTCATGCAATTAAGGTGGCTGAAAGCTCCCATGCCTGAAAGCTAGGTCTGCAAACTGCAGAGCTAGGAAAGCCCCTGGTGTAATTCTAGTCCGAGTCCAAAGGCCCAAGAACCAGGGGAGCTGAGAATGTGAATTTCAGTGCAAGGGCAAGAGGAAACTGATGCCTCAGCTTAGGCAGGCAGGCAGGAAAGGGCCGAATCTTCACTTCCTCCACTTTTTGATCTATGCAGACCTTCAGTGGATTGAATAATGCCTGCTCACACTGGAGACAACAATCTACTTTACCAAGTTCATCAATTCACATGTTAATCTACTCCTGAACACCCTCAAAGACACACATGGAAATAATGTTTAATCTGGGCACCCTGTGATCCAGTCAAGTTTACATGTCATGTACAATGAACCACTATACCCTCCCTGCTCCACAGTCTGGAAATGTGCTCCAGGGTGTCATCGGGGTAATCATAGGAAACAAATTCATCACCTCCCTTCTATGGGGATCACCGCGCTCCCTGGCTTGATGCATAACACCCTGAGACCTGTGTTTGCATATATTAATATTTTAATCTAGATTCTCAGTTGTTTCAGGTGAGAGAGTAAACCCAGTCCTTGTTACTCCAGCTTGGACAGAAGCAAAGCCTCCAAAGTCTACTTTTGGTATAATCACATTTAGCAATATTTTGCTTTATAATGTGTGCATTTTAACTAAGAAATGTATTTCAATATAAGAGATTTCATTTTTCGCACTCAGTCTACCAGGAATTTATTTCTATGTATAATGTGAAGTAGATTTCTAAGTTCGTGAGTACGTTTTGTATCAAACAGAACTTGACAACACTCTAGTTTTGCCTCTATAATTGCCATGGGTCCCTGGGAGCTTCCTTTCTCTGACCCTGTGTTCCTACTGGTAAAAAAGGCACAATAACACCCACCATATGCTATAATTATCTAAATAAAATGATATAGATCACTTCCTGTGTAAAGTGCCAGGATAAAGTAGATGCTCAAAAATGCTGGTTTCTTTTTTGAGCTCCTCCCAACACTAGGAGTTATTTTCTGTAACTTGTCTATCATGTGGTAATCTGCTAATGTTTGTCTTCTTGATAAACCATGTGGTCCATCTGTTTTGCTTTTGAGATATTCTCAGAACAATGAGTGGGGCCAGCCCATAGTAGGCTCTCTGTAAACATGTGTTGAGTTGCCGAATGAGTGCCTCCTCTTCCCATCTCATAGCATTCATCTCTGCCAGCTAATGTATGCCTTGATGATTAATGATTATCAAGAACAGCTGCTGTGGTTTGAATATGTCCCCTCCAAAATTCAGAGGTTGCCAATGTGATTGTATTAAGAGATGGGAGACCTTTAAGAGGTGATTAGGCCATGCAGGCTCCTCCCTCACGAATGAGATGAAGGCTCTTATAAAAGAGGCTTCATTCAGTGTTTGGGTCTCTTGCCCTCCTGCTTTCTGCCAATATAAGGTTATATAGCATTTCTCACTTCCAGAGGATGCAACAAGAAGGCATCATCTCAGAAGCAGAGAGCAGCCCTCGCCAGACATGGAATCTGCTGGCACCTTGATCTTGGACTTCCCAGCCTCCAGGACTGTGAGAAATAAATTTCTGTTTTTCATCAATTGCCCGGTCTCAAGTATTTTGTTATAGTAGCAAAAACAGACTAAGACAACAGCCTAAGGTATAAGGTTGATATCATTTTATGCACAATTTTTTAAAGAAAAAACAAAGGCCAAAGTTATTTTTAAAAATTGTTCAAAATTTCTAACAGTGAAAATACCTTAAGCCCTAGTAACTACTACCCCGCGGGAACCATCAGTATATTTGAACTAAATATCAACCGGACACACAGTCCTCCCTGGTTCTAGCACCCAATAGAGTAGGAAGCCAAATTACCTTGCCAAGCTCTTGCTGTAGGCTGAGAAGAAGTAGGTGTGGTTTTTACGGGAAAAGTCATGTGTTCATTGTGGCTGGAGAGTGAGTGGGGGGCAATGGGAATACATGAAGGAAGTATGAGTGGCTAAAACATTTTCCTTCCTTCTACAGTGCACAGTCTATGAATGTGTCTGAGCCCTTGCCGCCACATCTAAACAAGTCAACTCCAAATAAGGAGTAACTTAGAAATAATGGAAGACACGAAAATGAAGGATAAAGAATGATAAATATTTCTTCCTAGGTTAAATATCAGCTAAGAAGCAACACTGAAATCCTGCCTATCTCTCCAACACTGGCACAGAGAAAGAAACTCACCAAAAAAAAAGTGGGGGAGGCAGAGGGGGAGAGAGAAAGGAAAAACCAACACCCACAAAGTTCTGTGGGTTTGGATTGGCTGTAGCAAGAATCATTAATTTTCCCTAGGAATGATCAAGAGTGTCATTAGGATGCATTAAGCATCACCTGACAGGGAATGGGGAGTACCAGGAGGAGGATATCCTCCCTCTCTGCCTCCCTCCATATTGCATAATCAATGCAGATGATTCCAACTTGCTCCCAGAACCTCCTCCCACCATTAGCACCAGCCCAGAGCCTCTCACATTCCATCTTTTACCTCTTCTTTTTCTTTCTTTCTTTCTTTTTTCTTTTTTTTTTTTTTTTTTTTTTTTTTTTTGACAAAGTTTCGCTGTTTTCTTGTTTCTTTCCTACGGGGATAGAAACCTATTCTCACAGTGGAAGGAGCCCTAGGTTTTCCAGGACAGCCACTTTGGGATCCTAAAGGCTGCTGGACTGGGGAAGCAAAAGAGGCATTGAAGAGCCTTTTTATTCATTTATTTGGTCAACAAATTATCTTGGACTTGGATGTTAGAGTTGCCTCACACATGATTCCTGCCCTCCCTCTCTTCTTTTATTCTCTTCCCTCTAAGTCCCTCCTGCCCACCCACCCCTGCCAGCCTCACTGACTGATCCCCTCTCTCCCTCAGCCCTCTCCCATTTCCCCATCTTATTTTCTGTCCCTTTAGATGAGGTCACCCTGACTGGATGAAGGACACGGGGCTCAGAAGAGGTCAGACATTAGCACTGCTATAACTGCAGTGCTACCGAAACTGGGCAAACCCATCCATCACTAGCTCCACTACTCCATTAGGCCTCCCATGAAATATGCCCTGCTCTGAATCGCACAGCCATACATCTCCCGGTCTAGACACCTTCCTGTTGTGTGAAGATCAATGCCGCTCGGTCATGCATCATGTGTCATGCAGTAGCCCTCACTCTAATAACCGTGTCTATTCTCTAGTCTGCAGTATAAATTATGGCACTGGGAAAGTACTATATTATTCAGCAACCTTGGTCACTAATGGATTATTGGGTTTATTGGTTGATAATGTGAGCTCCCTTTCCTCCTTCTTTCTTTTTTTTTTTCTTTTTCTCATTTTTGGTTGAATCTCACTCTTATTTTATTTATTTCTCTCTATTTTTATTTTATTGGTTTGAGTGATGGCTGCTTTAGGCTTCTGTCAACATACTCCTGCATCAAACCCCTAAAAGGATGATGCTCTAAAATAAGCCCAATTAGGAAGACTTCTCTGTGATGCTCTATTACATAGCGGACTGAGTCCAGTGGCAGTAGTTTGGCCTTCAATTTCCCCGGGTTTTGGTTGAGGTGCTTTTTTTATTTATTTTATTTTATTTTATTTTATTTTATTTTATTTTATTTTATTTTACTTTTTGAGGCAGAGTTTCACTTTTGTTGCCCAGGCTGGAGTGCAACAGCACAATCTTGGATCACTGTAACCTCTGCCTCCGGGTTCAAGTGATTCTCCTGCCTTAGCCTCCCAAGTAGCTGGGATTACAGGCATGCACCACCACGCCTGGCTAATTTTGTATTTTTAGTAGAGACGGGGTTTCTCCATATTGGTCAATCTGGTCTCGAACTCCTGACCTCAGGTGATCTGCCCTCCTTAGCCTCCAAAAGTGCTGGGACAGGCGTGAGCCACCGTGCCTGGCCTAAGGTGCCTTTTAATTGAAGGACACATTTAGGGAACCAAATGCAGTTTGGGCCCCCAGCAACCTCTGGCGTCCCGTGGGGCTTAGTCTCATGAAACCCCTTTCTGTATTCCTTGTCTCCACTGGTCTTTCTATCCTTTGACGACTTACATTCAGTGCTGCTGGATGCTGATAATTGCATTTGCAACACGAGCTCTCAGTTTTTCCTCTCTGTAAAATGGATGAGAGAGGGAGAGGGCACATCAACAGAAAGAAGGAAAAAATAAATTATAGTAAAGAACTTAGAATGTAAAAGTTAAACTTTTGGGGCATGTTAACTCTAGGAAAAGTTAGACTATCTGACATTCTGAAACCATTGAAATTTTATATTAAAAATTACAAACTTAATTAGCCAGGCATGGTGGTGCAAGCCTGTAGTCCCAGCTACTCAGGAGGCTGGGGGAGGAGAATTGCTTGAGCCCAGGAGTTTAAGGTTGCAGTGAGATATGGTTGAGCCACTGCACTCCAGTCTGGGCGACAGAGCTAGACCCTGTGTTAAAAGAAAAGGAAAAAAGGACAAACTTTTATGCAGAAATAAGGCTTTAATACTAGAACTGTGCAAAGATAGGCTAGGCTTCCATGAGAAAGAACTCTTTGTCACCAGAATACAAGCCAAGGATGGCCATTTGGAAATGGAGTGAAACTCAAACAACTGAGGAAAACTTAGGCAAGACGCCATTTCAAGCCTTGTCCAATCTTTAGGTTCCATAGTTTTTTGTTTTGTTTTGTTTTGTTTTGTTTTGTTTTTGTTTTTGAGACGGAGTCTCACGCTGTTGCCCAGGCTGGAGTGCAGTGGCGCGATCTCGGCTCACTGCAAGCTCCGCCTCCTGGGTTCACGCCATTCTCCTGCCTCAGCCTCCTGAGTAGCTAGGACTACAGGCGCCCGCCACCGCGCCCGGCTAATTTTTTGTATTTTTAGTAGAGACGGGGTTTCACTGTGGTCTCGATCTCCTGACCTTGTGATCCGCCCGCCTCGGCCTCCCAAAGTGCTGGGATTACAGGCTTGAGCCACCGCGCCCGGCCTAGGTTCCATAGTTTTATCATACATATGACAAATAGCACTATTTTGATACATTTTTAAGAAAAAAATGTTTTAAGTACTAGTAAGAATCAAGGGGAATTAGATCAACCATCAAAGTTAGGAACCCCCCTTTTTGCAGCCTACTACTTCCTATCTGGACAACAGCAAAACCAACACAGTCAATGTCCCTTCTGGGTACTTTCTCTCCTTATGCTTTTCTTGGTTGTGCTTACGAACATAGCAGCAGTGCAGAGTTAAGTCTCAGGTGTCCCTGAACAGAGAAGAAACAAAGGGAGCCAGATTCTAAGCTGTCCATCTGATCCTCAAAACTTGGAAAATCTACTCATTTATTTCCCAAATTCGACTGAAACCTACTTGCAAAACTGTATTAGTCAGGGTTCTCTAGAGGGACAGACCCAATAGGATAGATGTGTATGTAAAGGGGAGTTTATTAAGGAGTATCAACTCACATGATCACAAGGTGAAGTCCCACAATAGGCCATCTGCAAACTGAGTAGCAAGGAAGCCAGTCCAAGTCCCAAAACCTCAAAAGTAGAGAAGCCAACAGTGCAGCCTTCAGTCTGAGGCCAAAGACCCAAGAGCCCCTGGCAAACCACCAATGTAAGTCCAAGAGTCCAAAACTGAAGAACTTGAAGTCTGATGTTCGATGTCAGGAAGCATGCAGCACCGGAGAAAGATGAAGGATGGAAGACTCAGCCAGTCTAGCCCTTCCACGTTCTTCTACCTGCTTTTATTCTAGCTGAGCTGACAGCTGATTAGATGATGCCCACCCAGATTGAGGGTGGGTCTATCTCTCCCAGTCCACTGACTCAAATGGTAATCTCCTTTGGCAACACCCTCACAGACACACCCAGGACCAATATTTTGCATTCTTCAATCCAATCAAGTTGACAGTCAATATTAACCATCACAAAAACCATTCTCTGACCTCATGACCTCATGTTTTCCTCCAGATTCCTGAGTCCTTACACACTGGGGCTGGAGAAGCCCTGCATGGGAGAGCCAGATGGGGCCTTGTACTGCTTCTGGGCCTCAGGTTCTGAGTGTGTTTGATGTTTATATTTTTGGCCCTTTTAAATAAAATTAACAGGCTTTATTTTTTAGAGCATTTCTAAGTTTACAGAAAATTTGCACAGAAAGTGCAGAGAATTCCCATGTCCACCGCCCCCACCGCCACCTGCCTCCTCCATAGTTTCTCTGTTATTAATGTCTAATGTTAGTGTGGTACATTCATTACAATTGATGAGCCAATATTGATATATTATTATCAAGTAAAGTGAGTAGCTGCCATTAGGTTTCACTCTGCATGTGCATTCTATGGGTTTTTACAAATGTGTAATAAGACGAATCCAGTTATAGCATCCTACGGAATAGCTTCAGTGGCCTAAAAATCCTCTGTGCTCTGTCTATTCATTCCTTTCCATCCACAAAACCCTGGCATCCACTGAGCTTTTTACTGTCTTTATAGCAGACAGCATATATATATTTTTCAGAATGTCACTTTTTTTCTCCGGAGTGTCATTTTCCAGCATGTCATATCCTTGGATCCTTGCATGTCATCACACAGCATGTAGCCTTTTCAAACAAGCTTCTTTCATCTAGTAAAATGCATTTAAGTTTCCATGTCTTTTCGTGGCTTAATAGCTCATTTCTTTTTATCACTGAATAATATTCCATTGTCTGGATGTACCACAGTTTGTCCATTCACCTACTGAAACACTTTAGTTGCTTCCAAGTTTTGGCAATGATGAACAAAGCTACTATAAACATCATGTGCAGGTTTTTGTGTGGACACAAATTTTCAGTTAATCTGGGTAAATACCAAGAAGCATGATTGCTGGATTGTATGGTAAGAGTAGGTTTACTTTTTTAAGAAACTGCCAAACAATCTTCCGAAGTATCTGTACCATTTTGCATTCTCACCAGTGATGAATGAGAGTTCCTGTAGCTCCACATCCTTATCAGTATTTGGTGTTGTCAGCTTTTGGATTTTAGCCATTCTAATGGGCATGTAGTGGTATCTCATTGTGGTTTTAATTTGCAATTCCCTATTATGCCTGATGTTGAGCATTTTTTCTAATGCACACTTGCCATTGTTGTTTGTCATTTTATTATCATTTTCCATATTGCTACCCACTTTGTAACCAGGCTCTAAGACTTCCCTTATCTCTAGAGAGCTAGCAAATGAAGCTACCTTGGGCAAAGGTGGTCACCCCGAGGGAGGATGTTGGTAGAAGTGGGGAAAGAAGAGGAAAAGTAAGATGTGCAAGATGCCTAAAATGGCCAGGATGATTTTTAATGCTTTTTCCTTTTCAATTTTAGTGCCATGACAATCTTGCTAGGTAGATGTTGCTATCACCATGTTATAAAGAAGCAATAGAAAGTTTGAGTTAAGTAGCTTACCTACATTACATAATGCGTAAGTATGAGAGCTGCATTTCAGACTCTTGCTTGTCTTATTCTATATTCCATCCACTTTCCTCTCTGACATGTGCTTTTTCAGGAGTAGGAGACCCAAGAAAGGAATACCCTCTCAGCCCTGGCTTCCTTCTTCCCGACTTCTTTCAGGGTCCCAGAGGTGAAAGGGCCAAAAGGAGAAGGGGGTAGATATCTGGGCCAGAGCCTGGAACACACAGGGGATAAGAGATTCTGGGCTGGAATGGGGAGAGAGAAGGCAAGAAATCTTGTAGTTAGAGCTCGTACAAGCTACGAACAATCTTGCGCTTCTCTATTGCATCGCTGTACAATGAACCCCAAGATCTTAGCCTAAAAGACTGTGCTGAGATGAGGGGGAAAACCAAGACGGAGTCTGGCTTTGCCCCGAGCTTCCTCCCAGGAAAAGTTGATGCTCAGATGGCATCTATACCAGCCTCCATGGCCCAGGATACAGGCACATTCTCTCTTCTCCCATCTCTTATCAGCCCTGAAGTCCCTGGTGAAAAAATATCCCATTGCCTAAGGAAGCATCAGTGAATGCTGTCTTGCCATCTGCATACAGATAGTCTTAAAGTACCTTTGGAGGGCTTTTGGGAACAGGAAGTCAGCCTGCTGGACTGGTTCATGAACAGACCACTGCATGGAATGATGCTGACTCCTCATGGACCAGCTCCCCGCTTGCTCTGCTGCCTTACTGAGCCTGGCACTCATCTGCTGGTTGTTTGAACATGACAGTCATGTGTTTTCCTAATTAGAAGATGTCAGAGTTCTCCAGTGTGTACTTGGGATTTCCTGAGGAATCACAGAGATGCCCACCTGGAGGAAGCACCTCAGTATCTGGGGAGGGCAAAAGATGTTCCAAGGACCCATGTTCCAGTGACTTCCTCCCATGCATTCCAGAAGTTTGGCCATATAGCCCTTTGGCCTTTCTGTGCCTCAGTTTCCCCTCCTCTAAAAGACAAGTGGTGCTTCATAATTCCCTCCCCACCCTCCCACCAGAACCAAATGTGTCACACTGCTTGCACTTCTCCGAGGTGACAAACAATGTCAGTGGAAACTGCTTCCTATAGGGGAGCAATTTCTGTTTACATATGTGGTGCCCACCCCCTGCAGAAATGCTGGCTGCCCGTGGCCTGGCTGGGTTATCAGGAGAATGTCACAAGCCACGGCTTCCACCCTCTGCCAACGGAACAGATTTGCTGCCTGCTTTGAGGACAAATCCTTTAGCAGAGGTAAGCCCTGGCATGGGTCCTCTGAGAAAAAAAAAAGAGAGAGAGAGAGAGATAAAAAAGCTGCCCTTAAGTCAAGTCCTGAGCGATGAAAGTAAAAACAACTTGGCTTTGGAGTGATGGGCCAATATGATGGCTCAACGTTCTCTTTAATCTCTGCCCCAGAAGGAGGCACAGGAATGGACTCATGCTCTAGTAGAAGCAGAAATAGGAAAGAACTTATGATCAAATGTCCCTGGTCCACTGAAGCCACAAAATGAACTAAGTATCTAGGCATGAAATGGGTTTGTTGGTGAAGGAGTAGTCAAAATCAGGACAAAACTGAGAAAGCAAGTGGACACAGAGCCTTTCAGGCTAAGATCTTGGGGTTCATTGTACAGCGATGCAATAGAGAAGCGGCAAGATTGCTTGGTAGCTTGTACAAGCTCCGACTACAAGATTTCTTGCCCTCCCTCTCCCCATTCCAGCCCAGAATCTCTTATCCCCTGTGTGTTCCAGACTCTGCCCCAGATATCTGCCCCCTTCTTCTTCTGGCCCTTTCATCTCTGGGACCCTGAAAGAAGTCGGGAAGAAGGAAGCCAGGGCTGAGAGGGTATTCCTTTCTCAGGCCTCTTACTCCTGGAAAAGTGCTTGTCAGAGTGGAAAGTAGACAGACTTTAGAACAAGACAAGCAAGAGTCTGAAACTGAAATATCGTACTTAACACATTATGTAATGTAGGTAAGCTACTTAACTCGAACTTTCTATTGCTTATTTATAAAACAGTGACAGCAATATCTACCTAGCAGGATTGTCATAGCACTAAAACGAAAAAAGAAAAAAAAAAAGCACTAAAAAGTGTCCTGGCCATTTTAGGCATCTCACACATCTTACTTTTCCTCTTCTTTCCCCACTTCTACCAACATCCTCCCTTGGGATAGCCACCTTTGCTCAGGGCAGTTTCATTTGCTAGCTCTCTAGAGATACTGGAAGTCTTGTGGCCTGGTTACACACTCATTCCAACTGTTTTCAAGCCAGCCAGAGCTGTCATTTTCCCTCAGAATGTCTCTGGATGACTAAGAGGAGAAAGGGGTGTGGCTATCAGGGGTCTGCAAACCCAGTTTGAAAATTCCTAGGCAGCTGGTATCTCCAGGAGCCAGACAGCAGCCAGGATCTGGGCAATTGGCTGATAGGAGCTGCTGGCTGCCCTTCCCTTTAAGACACAGCCTTGGCCCCACCTCTGATATGCCAGTCAGATAGGAGCCCTGTTACAAGGCACAGTTCAACTGACTTTCATGTCCCATCAAGTTCAAGTTCATTTGTTTTCCCCCTTTACCACCCTATCCCCCGCACACACACGCACGCGCGCGCGCGCACACACACACACACACACACTGAGCTTAGAAGAAGACAGGTGAAGTTTTAGGAAACCAAGGGGTTGGCCAGAGAATGGGAGTTTATAAATATGTTTCATGTGACCTGAGAATGAGCTAGCCTCACTTAATTAGGAGCATACCAAATTTCCTCAGCAGGGAGCTAGACCTGGGAAGAGTGTGCAGGAACACTGGGAGACTGAAATGAGGGCATAAAGTCTTACTGGAAGGTACAGGACTTTTAGTACATTTCCAAAAGAAGGAAGCAAATTCATCTACAGAATGAGCCACTTACCTTCAACCTGACAGGCTGTACTATAACCTTGATGCTCTGGTCCATCAAGCTCCACTTTAGCCCACAACGTGGCATGCATGATACGTAAGAGATATTGACTACGATGTTGGAAACGGAAGAAAAATCACTCACCTCTTCTCTCTTGGCCTCCTTCTAGAACATGTTTTCCGGACTCTGCACACATTTTCAGTTTATGTCGACATCAGAAAGCCTGGGGCAAATTATTCTCTGTGCACACCAGGTTCAAAACACTGATTCCAAATGTTCCTGGCTTAGTTCTAGGTCAGAACATTTTATCGTCCATTGGGCTTCTTTCTCCCTACAAATTCCCACACCTAAAAGTGTCTCAGTGGTATTTCTGCCATGTAGACTCAGTCTCAAATAAAATGAATCAGGTCCCTGGATAGATGAAAATAGCATTGGGTTAAGTGACTCCAATACCCTCAAAAGTAAATAAATAAAGATAATTAAATAATATTTTGGAGATCCTAAAACCAGAAATTTTTTTACAAAACTTCCATACATAAGCAGAATATGCATGTAATGAAAAGGTGGGAGAGGAGTCTTTTCCAGAAATCTATGCATGATAATAAAGGCAGGTATTGAAGGAAAAAAATCTATTCTGGCAACCTTAGGTTATAAAATGAACCAGGAATCTAAACTTGAAATGCAATCACCTCTGAGTGGTATATGTTTTACAAGCAAATTCTTACTCTTGTCATCCATTCCTGTCCTTCATATTGAGACATACTTGTATTCTGGAAAGCATGGAATCCCGGAAGCTTTGAAAGAAGGTTGACTTGGATTCTAATCCCAAATCTTATAGGTACTACTTGTGCTGCCTTGGGCAAAAAACTTGAAGATTTCCAGTTTCCAAAATTGAGCAACAAGGATACTAACACCTAAGATTAGGCTGTAATTGCTTGATACATGGAAACTGTTATGATGATAATAACAATAATAACATAATAATATCATCATCATCATCATTAATAGCACCATTGTTAATTATAAGACAGTTATTCAAATAAAATAAAGGTCACAATTGAGGTTTTAAGAAAGTGAAGGAGAAGATAGAATCTGTTCCACAATTTTACACTTTCCTCAGGTCACTCTGATCTCTTGGGAATAAATTTCATGATTGGAGAAAAGAGCACCTCATAATGAATGTTAATAAACAGGACTGCAATTTCAAAATCCACATAAATTAGACCAAAAAATGCAAAAAGACATGGAAGTACAGAGGATCTCCCTTAGTCAACGCTGCCAAAAATGCTATTATGTATTCACCCAACTGGAGTTCCTTCTAACAAACTGCCACTGAGCATATGGCTACCTTGGGCATTTTTTCATTACCCCAGAGTGTGTCTACAGTCCCATGTCGGTAAACTCCATCTGTATCTCTGTCAATGGAAGAAATTTCCATCAGGAAATATCAGCAGGCATCAGGGAAAGACCTTTCCAATTTACTGAGATCGAAGGAAGTAACTGCAGGGTTCCCCTCTCTCGCCTCCCTTTTTCTCCAACTCCAGCCAAAAAATGTCTTGTTTTCTTTCCCAAAGATTATCCCATCACCCACCCCTGCCTGCTCAGGGGGAGTCTCTGGATGGTCCTTGGACACATGGTGCTGTACATGATGTGCTAGTTGTATTCTGGGTCACCCAGCCCCTTCAACTCACCACTTAATAGGAATAAGGAGAAGAGCAAGCGAAAAGGACCTCCCACTTCTCTCAGATGCTGCACCAAGAGAATGCAAAGAGAAACAGCTCTGGGTGCTTTGTTGCTGTTGCTCTAGTTATTTTAATCTCTTCATGCTGGACAGCACCCATCAGGGACTAACTTGCAGGCAGGTTTTAACATCAAAGGCAGTGATGAATGTAATGTACCCTTCTGGGCAGGGCAGGAGCCCTTGCTGGGCAGTGGGTTGGGTTGGGGGAAAGAAGGGTGCAGGGGTGAGGCAGTTAAGTGAGGGAAGCCTGCACCAGTGATTGAATGTGGGAGCAAGAGCATTAAAAAATGTCAGTCCCAGGCTTCCTTCTGTGTATCTCACAGCCTGACCGTTACATCTCGGTTGCATATTGAATGTGACCCTTGCATTCACAATGCTTCCCCTGATATTTTTCACTGTAGACTTAGACAACCATCGCATCAATGTACTAGTTTAAAAGTTTTGTACTGACTATGCTGCTTTTAGAAAATAGACTCAGGGTCAGAACAGCCCTGTTTCTCTGTTCTCTTCCCTCTCTATACCCCAAAGAAGGGCAGAGCAATGGCATAGATGAAATAGATTGCATATTGACATTCCTGGGGATAATTTCTCCATATACAAATATGTCCATTTACATGATGTATTTATTTTTTAATTTACTTACATGTAGATATATATGAAGGATATACTTAAGCCCCCAATTACCCATATCAACATTATAGCTCTCCATCACCCTGAGAGGAATGCACTGGGAAAAACCCTCACTATTTTTGAAAATCCCATTAATAACACAGGCCCCATTTGGGTGGTATTTGCAATGAGAGTCTCATTGATAAAAGAACCTACAACCAATTATCTTTGGACTTTATAGAATTTTGGATTTCCCAGAACCTATGAAGTTCATAAAAACTAATTGTAATTCTTCCTGAGTCCAAAACAATGGAAAGAAAGACACTTGGAGTAGGATTTTACGAGTTTATCTAAAAAAAAAAAAAAAAAAAAAGGACCCCTGGGAAAATGTTAGCCAATCACAGCAAGCATTTGTGTATTCACATCCATAAATATCCACCAGCAGAGGACGTCACAGGTCTAGGCCTCTGTCATGAATGTCTAAGTTCCTACCACGCAACTCAGGCCCGTACGCTGGAGAGAAGGGGAGGGGGACACCAAGCCAAGCCCAGTAGCGGAAGACACAGCACACCCTCATCCCAGCCTTCATAGACCCTTTTCTTACAGTACATGAGAAGTCACCAGTAAAACTAAAATTCTTTCTCAACAAGATACGCTATATTCTCACCCTCAGTTGGATATTCAGAGCCAAAACTAGAATAATGATTCACCATTGCCTTGGCCCAAAGCACATTCAATCTTTTTCCAACTCCAGTATCATTTTGGCAAAGTATCATAAAACTGCTACCAAAGCTGAATCTATTTCTATAGCTAGCTATCCATCTACATATCTTCATTGCCTACAAAATAGTAAATTTTTTTTTTTTTTTTTTTTTTTTTTGAGACAGTGTCTCACTCTGTCGCCCAGGCTGGAGTCTCGCTCTGTCGCCCAGGCTGCAGTGCAGTGATGCAATCTCGGCTCACTGCAAGCTCTGCCTCCCAGGTTCACACCATTCTCCTGCCTCAGCCTACTGAGTAGCTGGGACTACAGGTGCCCGCCACCACACCCAGCTAATTTTTTGTATTTTTAGTAGAGATGGATTTCACTGTATTAGCCAGGATGGTCTCGATCTCCTGACCTAGTGATCCACCCGCCTCGGCCTCCCAAAGTGCTGGGATTACAGAAGTGAGCCACCACACCTGGCCAATCCTACCCTCTTTTTAAGGTCCAGCTCTCTCATTTTGGAAATAACTTCTTCCTCTGAACAAGCACAGTGCTCACTGCTTATATCTCTAATTATTCTTATCTCTTTCCATCTCGTGATACATTCACTTACATTCATGTCTCATTTCTCATGGGGAAAATATTCCACTTCTTGAGGATAAAATCCATAGCTGTTCCTTCTCTGTACTTCCACAACACCTACTTTTCTTTAACATTTAGAAGGCACCCAATAAATGTTGTTTGTATAAGTGAATAAATGAATAACTTTTAATTATGTTAAATAAATGCAAGGTATCATTTATAATATAGAAAAATGTATGTTCTATCCATGCAGGTGGATGTAAAATGACATGTGACTAAAAAAGAAAAAAAACTTGTCCTGGGCGTGCATGGAAAAACAAATATAAGGGGCTCAACAGGAACAAACTGCAAAATTCCAAGCTCTCTTCTATCTGCAGCTGTCCCTTCTCTTGAAATTACTTCATGCCACAGTGATATAGGACTCACAGTGCTCATTGGAATACACAATCCATCTTCAGGAGCCCATAGTCACAGGAAGAAGAGAAGAGGAAAAAAATTCCTAAGCACATTTCACCCATTGGTTTTGATCCCCAGCCAAGGCCGTCCACCTGCAAAAATTCCCCAACTATCACATTTCTTCTGCTCTGGCTGATAACGAAGATAATTGTTTCATCCACTTTGTCAAAGCTGAAATGAAAAGAGGGCAAAGCAAAATGATGCCATCGTAAATCATGGGGCTGAGACAGCAAAAGAGGGACAAGATAGCAACTTCATTAAGGGTTATGTATTGTGCCATTAAGTTGGCAGGGGGGTCACCTTTTGTGTCACACCCGGCCTCTGTGATGCATTGCCAGCTCTTCTTTCCAATAAAATTAAACGGAGATGTAAAACTGATTAGGGCCATGTTTGCTTCAGCCTGTGGCAAAGGGAATGGTACAGGGAATAATTGATATAAGATTGCAACTGATGCATAATGACAGCAATTTCTCTTCCTGGTCATTTCATTGCTGACCTTGCCCATTAAAATAAGCCCAGCTGCCTTGGAGAAAGAGACACTTCATTTCCCATCACCCTATGGCCCCATGGCATCTCCCATTTCCCCTGATCACCAGCCTTCACCAAAACAACATAGCTAGAAATGCTGCAAGCTAGAGATTTGGAGAAGCAGCTGGTTCACATGGATATGCATTGCAGACCCTTCATGCCACTGTTAGCATCTGTCCGAACTCCTTGACTCCCCAAATGGTGGCTTCAGACAATTCTATGCTTCACTAGTTTTTAAATCCTGCCATGCTGAACATCAGGTTATTGGCCTGCTTGGTCTGAGCCTCAGACTTTCAACAAGAGGACCTATCTGTTTATTCTGTCATTGCTGAGGTATGGAAGCTGCCATAAGCATAGAAAGGACCGACTTTATCTTCACAATAACAAATCATGTCTTCTAATGCTTTATGAACTCAACAATTTAGACAGTCTCCATCCAAAGTGTACCCATTGTTCAATCAACAAATATTCATTAGAGGTCTGTTAGGTACCAAGTACTTTGCTAAGCATTGACGATAGACAGTTATGTCCCTGCCTTCATGAGGCTCACAGTTGAGTGGCATTTTCCATTGGAATACGGATGGCTCATGTGTGTTGAATGTTTATTATGTGCAAAGCACTATTCTATGCAATTTTATATACATTAACTCATGTAATCTTCGCAGTAACAATAAAGTGATTATTATTATCTCCATTTTACAGATGAGAAAACAGAGAAGGCAGAGGCTAAGGACCCTGCCCTGGAAAATGGGGAGTAAGGAGAAGAACCAGTATTACTTTTCTTTCCTTTTCTTTTCTTTTTTCTTTTTTTTTTTTCTTTTTTTAAGATGGAGTCTTGCTCTGTCACCCGGGCTGGAATGCAGTGGTGCGATCTTGGGTCACTGCAAATTTTGCTTCCTGGGTTGAAGCCATTCTCTGGCCTCAGCCTTCCAAGTAGCTGGAATTACAGGTGCCCACCATCACACTCGGCTAATTTTTGTATTTTTTTGTAGAGACAAGGTTTCACCATGTTGGCCAAGCTGGTCTCAAAATCCTAACCTCAGGTGATCTGCCTGCCTTGATCTCCCAAAATGCTGGGATTACTGGCATGAGCCACTGCGTTGGGCCAAGAACCATTATTTCAGATGCCATGAAATATTTCAGAGGAACTAAACCTGAAGAACAATATTTTATTATTTTTTGTTTTTGTTTTTCTCTTGATTCATTCCCTAGCCTGGTCAAGTCACTGATATATTTTATCCAGACTTCAAGAAGAAAGAGTATGTATTCATCAAAGGGAATTCATGCTAGAATCCTGTGCTTTCCTATGGGTCAGGACTGCCAACAACAACAACAAAAGTCAGGTATATTCCAGTTAATAAACATTTAATATCACATAATATAAAATCATATACTGTTTTCTTTCTCTTTATTTCACTCAGTGTCTGAGATTGGTGTTTCCATGGTATATCCAGATAAATGAGCAAAACTTACGGGTTCATCTCGCAAATGTCTAATTTCAGTGTTGAAATTAGGCCCCATGATTTTGGGGGTCAAGATCATGGCAAACAGCAGTGAAAAAAATCTGGCCAACAAGGCATCTGGAAACAATTCCTGTCACCCATATTCTCAACCTAGCTAAGGGATGTGGACCGTATGACTCCACGATTCTCTTGCCTTTGTCAGGAATCCCAGCAGTTAAACATGCAGATAAATATGACCTAGTCATCACAGTGACCTCTGTGGCAGTGAAGGGAGATCTATTTCTTCAGCCTCTCTTACCAGAAGCTTGAAACCTTGATCTGTTTGTCTGCCTGTCTGTCCAGCTGTCTGTCTCTGTCCCACCACTTTCTAGGCTGTGATCAAGTCCAGGGATTACAGCAGCTCTGGGTGGGAAGCTTGTAAATGACAAGTAACAGATGCTCTGCCAAAAAAGCGATCATGCCAGAGATGGACTAAGTTAAACCAGACTGCATCCACCCACCACATCTCACCATGACCCCACACCTCAGGAAGGAGGAACGCCTTAGAAGGCTTTGTATAAACGAAGATAGGGCTGTGCACACTTCCCACTCGATGACTCATGCAACATGGAATTAGAGGCCCCAACCATGCACCTATAAACAGCAAATGGAAAACAAACACAGTGAGCACGCCCACGACTGTCGTTTCCTTCCTCCTCCCCGCCTCACCTACGCACTCCCACCATCCAGGCCCCAGGCCTCTGTACTGCAAAGTCCAACCGGGGGGACTCTGTGAATGCTGGAATGATACGCACAAGCTGCCCTGGCTGCAAGAAGGAGACCCCCAGGCTGAGGGATGCCACTGGATCTGAGATTCCCCTGGGACTCAGGATTTTTCCCACACAGGGAAATCATCAGAGAGAAACCTCCTCTTTGTGTCAACCGCAATCACAGACAACTTTTTCACTGATATGACACACAGACATGGTATGCTTGCAGCCATAATGACATATAATCCCTAAAACACTTTTATGAGGTGAGTGGTATCAGCCTTACTTTACAGGCAACGAATGAAACCTAGGCTCAGAGATAGGCTGGAGGCCACACAGCACTGAGGGATGATCTGCTTCCAGAAGAAAAGAATTTCCACTACTCCATGGGAGAAAGGGCACATTTGTCTGAGTGCAGACTCACATCACATCAGCCGCTCTGACCTACTCAGGACTGCTTCCTAGTCAACAGTCAAGGAAGCATGCAGGAGCCTCCACCTCCTACATTTACCCCACGCCTGCCTTAAATATTCTCAGGAAGCCAAGGATTCACTTCCCTTCCCTCCGTCTAGGCATTCAGGGCCCACATTGGGCTGGAATGCCAAGATAGCCAGGGAAACAGAGCCCATGGCTAGAAGTTGTCAAGGGCCTGCAGCCTGCACCGTTCCTTAAAAGAAACAGGGTGGGTGGAAGATGTTCATTATTCAGATCCTCATTAACAAAATTATACTTACCTTGATTCTGCTCCTGCAGAAAACAGACTGGGATTGGGTCCATTACCTCACCTTTCCCCAAGCAATGATGCTTAAATGAAGGTTGCAGGCCTCCTCTCTGTCTCATTCTCCATCTCTCTATTTCAATCCCACTCTTACTACGTGAACAAAAGATGGTCTCATCTAAAAAGAAAAAAAAAAAACAAGCTTAGGGAAGAAAATATCTAAAATAAAAGGATTCATCCCAGCAAAAATACCTGGAAGCCTCATGGCTAGCAATGCTTTAAAGAAAACAAACTTTGATTATTCAGTTAACAAATGAAAGCTTTAGGTCTTAGCAATGTGCTGGCCAGGAGGGAATGTGAAGATGAAGAAGATACTTTGCTTGCCCTTAAAGAGTCCTACTGGGTGTTTCTCAATGC
Organism: Macaca fascicularis; assembly: GCF_037993035.2. NCBI lineage: Eukaryota > Metazoa > Chordata > Mammalia > Primates > Cercopithecidae > Macaca > Macaca fascicularis. The sequence continues at coordinate 40,517,410 of NC_088382.1, forward strand.
CTTCCAGGGACAGTTGCTGCACACCTGTCACACACTGACATGTGCCCTCTGCCTTGACTGTTAGAACTGGAGCCAGAAACCCAAAGATGTGGATTCTGAAAATGGAGCCAGAAAAAAACGTGGATTGCAGAATTTTCACAAGGTCCCTCTCGGTGTTATTCTCTAAGCCAACATGGCACCAAATTCCTGAAAAATGCTCCAGAGCACCTTCTCCTACTCCCTTACTTAATTTGTCAAAACCCTGTGTCACATCAGTATCTGCCATGGGGTTTTGCAGAGGCTGAGTAGTGGGCTGAAACCCCCCATTGCACTCTGACCAGACAGTACAGCCCCTTCTCCATCTATCAGTCAGATTCAGAAAGTCATAATGTTGAATTTAGAGAAAGGGTTTTCCCCTGGTAAAATAGAAACCACTTTTGAAAACCACTGAAGAGGTTATCTGAGCTATTTTCCAGCCCTGATATTTAGTGATATAGGATTGTTGTCTGTGATTAAAAGTCCACTTGTGTAGGGTCAGTGCTCACTGAAAGATTTCCCCAAAACTCTCCTTACCTCCTTCAGGAGATTGTCATCATTGAAGGAAAACAGCAGAGCCAAGCCCCTCAGTTGCCCAGACCCATGTAACTGACAATGGCTGACTCATTCAACAAATATTTACTGAGAACTGCAGCATGACAGCAGTGTGCCAGCTGTTGACTTCGTGAGAATCAGTCGGCTCCATGGAAACTCCCCACAGCCCAGCGCTTAACAGCACTTTGGGTCAGGCTGACCTGGACTCCAGCCTGGGCTCATTGTCTGTGCAGCCGCTGAAGGTTGCTCACTCATTCTGAGCCTCAGTCTCCTTGTCGGTAAGAATAATGTTGTGAAGATCCATGACAGTCTTACTGAAAATGCATAGCATAGTGAGTGTGAAAACACATAGCACATACTAAATGCTCAAAAAATATCGTGATGACTACTGTCATAAAGTTCAGTTGCTTACTATCTCTCCCCTGAATTCTCTCAGCTCTCTAAACTGGTTATCTCTGACTTCCGTTATCACCCTTCCCCTTCATCTTCTGATTGGGCCAGAGGGATGGCTCTTCATTCTTATTCATGCTTGAAGGCCAAATTCAAATGTCATCCCACTCTGCTAAGGCATTCTTAATTCTCAGACACAAAATTAAACTCTGAGATTCCCAGTGCATACTTCTGTTTTTTCCATTATAGCATTTGATACGTTGTATACATTCATTTATGCAGCAAATATTTATTGAGTGCCTACCAGGTGCCAAGCCTTGCTCTAAGCCCCAGGGGATACATCAGGGACACCCAGACAATTGCTTGTTTGTGTCTCAGTCTCTAATCTCCCAGTCCCTACAGGGTGAGAGAGAAGGAAGCAGCGTTCCTCGCCTTAGCTAAATGTTTCAACCAATGTGTTCAACACGAGTTTTCTCAAATGGGCAAATGAATCTGATAGCTATACCTGTGTCACTGGATCTGCAAGAGTGGAAGTACAAAAGCTGCCTTCCTACTGTGGTTTGGGAATCCACAGGTGACTAGAAAAACCTTGGGTTGCCTCTCACAACCCATGGATTGCGTCATCCCAGCCCTCAGCTCCACAGCCTGCATCTGCCGCTAGGAACTAAGGCAGGAGAGAAAATCAGGGAAGAAAAAAGAAGGCATGGTAGAGGTTAACACAAGTTTTAAACTTTAAAATTTGAAGAAAGGCTAGAGGCCTATGGAGACCTACAGGAACCCTAAGTTAACATCAGGTGCACACACCTGGGGCCTTGTGTTTGGTCCAGCCACTTGCATCAGGCCTGTGGACAAGCCCCTGGGAGAGATTGCAGCTCCAGACTCTTCCAAGAAGATATTAGCAAGGATTTATATTTCTGCTCCAGCCCCCTCTCACCTTCTAGCATTTGGAAAAGACGTCATAGGAGCCAGCCTGGCCACAGGGGAACAACAGCAAAAGTGGGGGACAAACAGAACAAAGAGAGGTCAGTTGATGTGCAACAGCCCTCTCCCCAGAGGATTCCTCCTCTCGCACTCCCATGCCATGTAAGACAGAGCCAGGGAACAAAAGAATAGGAAATGAACTAAGTGGCTAAAATATTCCAATCCCCAAATCCCATTATCAGCTTGTAGCATTGCTGGGACACCTGTGGTTAAAGGCAGAGAAGCTGATGCAGCATCTACAGAAGCCATGAGGCCAGCACAGGTCATGAGTCAAAACCTTGAGGAGTATGTTTGTGCGTGTGTGTGTCTGTGTGTGCGTGTGTGTGTGTTCTCATGTAGATACACACAGTCAAGGAGCATTGTTTCAGGTCTACTGTTTCCACTGTCCTTCTTTAGCTAAATAACAACCGATAGTAAGTTGGGGGCAGTGGGGGCAAGAAAAAGGAAAAGGAATGAATAAAATATTGCGCTGGGTGGCTTGAAGCAAAGCAAATCCAAGACTCCCCAAAGCAGCTCAACTGCTCTCAGAGTTTTCTTAGAAAGGCAACCACCAAGAGGGGCATTCCAGCACCCTTCTGCTTGAGGGTAATAATGGACACAGAGAGCTCTATCACCATTGCTTCAAAGGTGCAAACGCTGCTCAGAAAAGATTCTTACCAAATTCTTCACGTTTCAGATAACATCTGTAATCTGATGTTATTTTTCACTTAGCTTTGTGCCTAGTAGAGAGCAAGTACTTGGCGCAGACTCATTGAATATATGAATGAATGAATGAATGAATGAATGAGATCGGGGAAAGCTGTTTCCATCAGAAAACATTAAGGCTGAGTATGGAGGGGAGAAAGGAAGGTCAAAAGGATAAGAGGAGCTGGAGCCAATGAGTTCTTGGTCAAATAAATGGCATGGTATGGGTATGGCCCCTTTGTCATTTGCAAGTCACGAGGGGAGCTACAGATATATGAGACATTAGCCTGTCCTCAGGGAGCATATGATCCATAGCCAAGGGCCAATGTGTGCACAAATGGTGATGAACAAAAACAACAACAGCCACAAAAAGCAGCACAGGGAAAGTGCCAGCAACACAAGCCCCAGTAAGAAACAGTGCGGAACAAAACATAGGTGTCAACAGCAAGGGTCCTCTAAATTGCAAGGGTACTGTTATTTTGGACTCTGGCAGTGGGGCTCAGAGGCTCCAGGAAGTGCAGTACCCAAATATTCTTTCAGGTGGCAGAAGGACAGCTGGAACCTCTGGCTCCACAAGGTACCTTTCTGTCCCCTATTTGCTTGCCAGTCCTGCCGACTCAAAGAGTCGGGCGTTAATCGCAGAGGGATTTTTGTAATGTCTTTATATAGATGAGTTAATGTAAAGGCTTTCCAACATAAGCATGTTTTTCTATTCCTTCTCTCTGACCTTGGCATTTTCTTTCTCCATTCCAGGCTCAGTGCTGTCCTGTGGCCAGGTTTGCCTCTCATTTGTCAATGTTATTATTGAATTTTCAAATGCCAGTAGTACACATAAATCAATGGCTTTCTTCTCCCTACTGGCATATCCCTGCCACATGTGGTCATTCATTTTTTTAATAAGTCCTCCTCTCCTTTCACCCATTTATAAAAATGCATCTTGTCCCCCCACCACCGTCCATCACTCGGTGAGCCCAGCTATTTGTTGCCCCTGAGTGCTTATTCATCAACGTTTTCAAAAGCAAAATCACTCTTCGCCTCCTGCTCTTATTGTGCCATCAATCTTGACCGGAGGATCAATAAACTTCGCTTCTGCAATTTCCCCCCCACCCCTTCGGAGCTGACTCTCTCCAAAGTGCAGTCTTTTTATTTACATTTTTAACTGATCATCAGCAGAGGGGGGATGGCGGTGTCAGGGAAGCGAAGGGCTTTCATTTGCTCCCGAGGCAGCAATAACCATCCATGCATCGGTCATTTAACACGGTAACCCAGTGAAATTGATACTCGACTCTTCCCTGCCCAGGGTCCACCCGCGTAAATCATAACCTGAGGAAACAAAAGCCCTGCCTGAGCAGTGTGTCTTGCCAGCAGGCAGGCAGGCAGGGAACGAGGCTGAGTGACTCACCCTCTCCAAGTCTGGTTGGAGGAGAGGCACATGGTTTCCAGGAATTTCTCTGCATTGTTTTATATGTATTAAGGGAAAATTAAAATAAAAGGATCTGAAGTGTTGAGAAAAGGAAAGAAGGCTGAATTTAAAATGGGCAGACGTATAAGGCCAGGCTGGCAAAGGGGCCTTGAATTGACTGGCTCATTAAATCTCCTCGAGGCTTGTAGACACATCAAGTTCACAGGGCTCTTGCCTGCTGTTAATGCTTGCAGAGAGACGGGCAATGTCCAAATTGCAAAGCTCCATGAGGCAAGCGAGTCGCCTATGAAGTCAGAGGATTTTGGTTTAACCCACCCTAAGAGCATTTCCTCAAGTCTGAACTAAAACACAAGCAAGATAATATGGATTTGACACCCCAACATCCACTGAGGATTAAAGCATACTGTCTTTCTTGGTTTGGTTTTTCCATTACTATTTAAATTTTGAGCTGCTTTAGGGCTTCCTAAAGGTAGTGAGGCTGGCTAACCTAGTCAGGAAGCTTGCCAGCTGATCACTAAGTACTGTAAAGTGTTAATGGTACCCTCTCTCCCACCACTAGTGTTCTCAGCTTAATGAAGAATGATACAGATGAAGGGAAGCTGGGAAAAAAAAACTCACCCCTTTTGCATACCTACCCTGCTCCAGGTACTCCACATCTGCCACTGTGCAGATTGTTACAGCAACTCACCAGGTAAGTTCTGTGGCCATGATTCAAGAGTGGGTAAATTGCCATACAGAGATTCAGCTACGGACCCAAGCTATAAATTTTGAATACAGCTCTCCAATTTCAAAGTCTTTTCATTACCCAATACTATCTCAAGTCCTCAGGAGTCATCTGACTCACACCAGAGAAGTGTGTGACCAAACCAAAGGAGTTTTATGGGGAGTGCCTGTAAGTGATCTAAGAGGACAGACTCCTTTTCCAACCCCAGAGCCATCAAATTCCTGTCATAGGTTTTGGTGACAAAGGAAATTCAGGGTCCAAGAGTTAAAGCGGCCTCAGGAGTCTGGCATCCAAGACCCAGTAGGGCTGGAGGAAAGCAATGCATTGCATGATGGATGATCTATTCCAAAGTAGGGGTGGGGTGGCCACTGCTTTTCAGGAAGTCCCTTCTCCTTCCTGAGCCTAGTTTTTTCACCTCTAAAATTAAGGAGTTGGACTCCATGATGCCTAAGGTCTCTCCTAGATGTGAAATTGCTATAATCCCATGATCTATATTCCATTAGCATTTTCGGCAAAGGTACGCAGCTTGGAATACACAGAGCTGACCTGAGTATGGCATCTTTAGATACGAAGCCCTCCCTGTCTTCAACTCTGTGGTGTCAGAGAGTGCCAAGATCAGAGAGAGTTTGCAGCGGCACTTTACAAATATATGCTGTCTTCTTTCTTTAATCTCTTCAGTTATAATATGGGAGCAATCAGATTTGATGAAGGCACTGCTTCGGGGGCTTTAGATATTTGGATTCACATTTTTGAATTTCACGGGGAGGTAAAATTTTGAAATAAAAATATAACATGGGCCAGGCGCGATGGCTCATGCCTGCAATCCCAGCACTTTGGGAGGCCGAGGCAAGCGAATCACCAGGTCAGGAATTTGAGACCAGCCTGGTCAACATGGTAAAACCCCATCTCTACTGAAAATACAAAAAAAAATTAGCTGGGCGTGGTGGCAGACACCTGTAATCCCAGCTACTGGGGAGGCTGAGGCAGGAGAATCACTTGAACTCAGGAGGCAGAGGTTGCAGTGAGCCAAGATGCACCATTGCGCTCCAGCCCGGGTGGCAGCGCAAGACTCCATCTGAAAAAAAAAACACACATATATATATGTGCGTATATATGAGATACATATACGTATATATACACAAGATAAATATATATATGTGTGTGTCTATATATGATAAATAAAATCTTTGGGACCTAACATAGTGTTGTCAACTTTTTAATCGGCTGCATGAGGGCAATAATAACTGACGATCTACTGTCACCATTTTGTCACAATGAACGAACATTTTAAATCCCCAACGCTAAAAAAGGAGGTAATCACTAGAGACAGGTACCAGTCCACAGACTATCATTTAACAACTGGGCTAATCCCACTTACTTATCAAACTAAAATGGTATGTTGTCCCAAGGAGAGAGACTGTGCAGTGAGGACCACGCTGATAATCTCATCTCCGAGTTGCAGGCTTTGTGCACAGCTCACTAATTAATACACACACGTTACCTTTTATTGTTGTTAAGTACATAAATCTCTGTCCCTTTAATGAGACTATACGTACCTTAAATACTGGGGCCATGTCTTCCCTTGGGTTTTTCATCACCAAGTAGAATTAATCTTGTTACTGGGTTGTACCTCTCTGAGATTGGAGGATGAGCTCATTTATGTGGCTAAACTGAGCAGATGGTAAGAGTGGGCTGAGGTGAAATAGAAAGGTTCCTGGAGGTCATGTCAGTTGAACCTATGAGATGTACAAGCAGCCAGGTCCAGAGCTCTGGGCACAGCCCCTGGGCAGCTTCTCAAGCCACTTCCTAGTCCCCCTGGGGTCCACAGCTATCACTAGTCTAGACAGGGCTGCTGAGGGAACCACAGAACTGAGAGTTAATAGAGATTCTGGCCAGGGAAATCTAGAAACACCACTGCCTGTGCCTTGCTTACCTTGTGAGAGTGACGTAAGGAGAAACAGGACCCTCAGTCAATTACCATCGGCTCCAAAATGGCTGACTTTAGCAAACACAGCAGAAGATGCTTGCTCATCAGCTCTGTGTTCTAAGTTAATCCCAGGAAAGCACTAGAAAATACACTACTTTGCTTGAACACCAGCCAAGCTGTCAATCTTAGGGCTGCTTCAGTCCTGGGCACCAGGCTTATGTAACTTCAACTGTTTTGCTAATAGGCCAGAAATAAACAATGAGTGACTGGTCATTTTTAAAAGCTAGCTCCCCTGCAAGGGAAAGAGAGAGGAAGCCAAGGGGCTGAGGGAGGAAGTGCCTGCCAAGGTAATAAATACAAACCAAAATCTCCAACATTTTGTGGTTTGACACTTAATTGATTAACTAATTTGAGGCAACAAGATTTAGTGTTCCTGCAGATTAGTGTCGAAGGGGTAATTATAGCTAAAGCTCCCATCTCTAAAGACCGTGGCCGCTGCAGCTCCTCACGGGCCAACGCTGCATTAAAGTCCACATATTATGACCCAGAGATACAAAAGGTTTTTTGGAACACGTCCCTTTTCAGCTCTGCGTGCTGGGATTGCTCTGAAAAGGTCATTTGGTGCCTTATCAGCATAGACAAAATCCCCTGTCTATAATGTATGTGTTTATTCTCAAATTAAATATATTAATGTATTATTTGTTCTTAAAATGTCATGGAATAGATAGTGAGCTTAGCCCTCCTGGCAGACCTTTGAAGCTTAAAGAGTAATGTAATAATAGTACATTAATCCATAGGCCGTTCAGTCATCTCCCTGTGGAGGCCCCAGCCTCTGGTACACGCTCCAAAATGCTGGATTTTCTGCACATGTTCTTAAGAGTCTATTTCTTTAACAACAGCTGGAGTGATAGAGCAGGTTCTACTGAAGCTAAGAAAAGGCAGTTACCTCTAGTATTTAGGTGGAATAATCCTACCATGAACTTGAAAACTGGAAGTGACCTATGTGCTCCAGGGTTAAAAAAAAAAAAAAAAAAAAAAAAAAAAAACATTAGGGAAATTGGAAAGGGAGCCTAGAAGCAATAGAACTTACTTTCTTTGCCAATCTCCTTTGGCCAAGTTTTCATAGGAAGGATGACTAAATGTGCTGTGTGATCCCAGCTTAAGTGGCTGGAGATCAGATTGGCCCAAGAGGTAGCAAATGCAACTGCAGTCAACACGATCACACACAGTGCTTAGGTAGGGCCTTGGCTTGGTGCTGCCAGTCCCTCGATGTTCGGAGGCACAGACATGAAGGAGAGTGGAGGCAGAAGATTTTAAACCCAAACTCCCTTGCATCTGCTCCAGCAAAAAATAAACAAGTCTGCTTAGGTGTTATTGAAGTAATTCTATTTCCATTCTGGGACCACTTCACTCTTCTTAGTTCTGGCTTTTGTAGCCCCAATTCGATTGGATCTTGGACTGGATTCTAGTTGCATCTCCACTTCCTGCCTCATCTCAGTCTGATATCTGTTGATGTGTCCACTTCCAGCTCTGATCTTGGGCTCCCAGCCTGTGTTTCATGAGTGTTTCAGGTTGAATGCTGGGTTATGCCTTCACCCCTTTGGGTTTACTGTTGGGCTTCTCCATACCAAGTAGCTAAAAGTCTTAGGTGGGGTTCCCTGGAAGCTGACTCTAAGAGGTGCATGATTAATCAGAAGGCTATCTACCCCTAAGGAGACAAGGAAGGCAGGATTGAACAAAGGGGAAGCTGATCAGAAATTAAGGCTTCAAACCAGTCCTGGAGTTTTGGATCTTGGAAGGCCCTTGAGAGTTGTCCTAAACTGAGGGAAAAGGGCCAGATCTTTCTATCCCTGCACTTATCAATCATTGGCCATCCCTCTGGGGAAGGTGCAACTTGGACAAAGCAGGGCAATTCCCGGCAACTATCCATCTGTCATCTGTCAGCAGCCAATGTTCCCAAGAGCCAATGTTCCCAGGAGCCAACATTCCCAGCAGCTGGAGGACAGACGCGTTGGCCCAGAAGAGCGGCTCTGCCTAGGAGAAAGGTCACTGTAGGCACAACTTGTAGCGCTCTCTCCTATTGGATACCCCGGACTACCCTTCAGCCTTTTCCTAAGAAATTAACCTGCTTTCTCTTCTAACCAACAGTTCTGTCCCTCTGCTGCCCTCTGGTGGCTACTGATACAACTACCCCAACCAGTAAAGCCCCTTTGACCCCATGTGCCAAAGTGTGGGTCCGTATTGCACAATGTGCAGTGAGAATTGGTGACCACCAAGCTCTTCTTACAAGTCAGTGGGCACCAGCAAGATACCGAAATGTCATTGACACTGAAGAGAGTCTTCTCTCTACGTTTTTCTTTCACTCTGTCAGCAAATGGAATTATATGCCCCTAGACCTTCATTTCTTTAAGTCTTGAAGGCTTTGGGATCTTTAGGAGGTTCCTGATTAAGATAGCTTACTCTTGGGTTGGTGGCAACATTATTTCTTATTAAATAGCTTCCATGAAGGATTCGTTGAGAGTACAGCCTTTCAGGGAATAGAATGTGAGATATGGGAATGGAGAAGAATCAGTCACAGATGTTCACCACCTTGTGCATAGCCAGAGCTGCCCAATGTTGATCGGATGGCATTCCCTGCTTTGCAAACTATGGGGAGTATCTGTTTTTTTAGGAGGCAAAATTAGGTATGATGTAAAGAGAACAAGGATCGGAGTTACTGGATCTGTCTTCCAGTCCCAGTTCTGTCACTTACTGAGTATGTAGTATTGCAGTTAACACTACACAATCACTTGTCTGGGGATCAGTTTCTGCATCTGCAAAATGTGATAATACCTACTCAACAAGTTGTTTGCAGGAGATTAAATTTGGTGCACGTGTCAAATCACATTGCAAAGTGCTGTGTTATTCAATAACTACCAGAGCAATCAGAGACCAATTTTAAGACATTTTCTGGTGAACCCCAAAATGTTCTTCTCCAAAACACAAGGACCAAAGTGACTACTATTTTTTTTTATGGAGTCTGGCTCTGTCACCAAGACTGGAGTTCAGTGGCATGATCTTGGCTCACTGCAACCTCCACCTCCCAGATTCAATCAATTCTCCTGCCTCAGCCTCCTAAGTAGCTGGGACTACAGGTGCGCGCCACCATGCCCAGCTAGTTTTTCGTATTTTTAGTAGAAATGGAGTCACCATGTTAGCCAGAATGGTATCGATCTCCTGGCCTCGTGATCTGCCCGCCTCGGCCTCCCAAAGTGTGGGATTACAGGCGTGAGCCGCCGCGCCCAGCCCCGAGTACTATTAATACAAACCTCCACCTGACATACCAACTCTTCCGTGGATTCAGGTAAATCCATCCAGCAAGGAAAAGGATTTCACATAACAATCATTAAAAACCATGAATAACACGCAGCTGTGAAGATAATTTAAGTGGAAAGATGCAAATGTTACTATGAACCTTGCTATACCTTTGCATATTCTCAAAGTTACTTCCTGATGTGGAGGCAGGAGGAAATCTTTGGGGAATGGTTCACCCTTCCACCAGGCTTAAAGCTGGAATGCGTGTCAGCTGGAACAGGGGCTGTGTGCTCACCTTAGAAAGGTCCACTCTCCTCGGCAAGTGCTTCCCAACTGGTGGGCAAACTGCAGTTTTGTTTTGTTTTGTTTTGTTTTGTTTTTAGTGCAGGAGATATCTCCACAACAGAACTGAATCATCAGACTGTTGAGACATATTGAGAGAATGTTTTCAATCAATAATGGACTTCAAACAGGTGAAGTTAAGGATGAAGTTAGGTCCTGGGACTGGGTGTCTGGAAGTAAAATCATCACTGAGAGTTCACAAGGATGCACCAGAGCCCACCAGGTTATGGTGACATCACACCTGTCTAACACAGAATGGAAGAGCAAGAGAAGGCTGTGTCCTCCCATACATAATCTTTATGAGAAATGTTGTAAGTTAATTTTTAAAACTAACCCTCAAGTGTATATATAAGTACATATATCCACACATACCTATATACAATATATGACCCCACATATGTCATATATATGGCCGATATTCAACTGACAACAACAAATATTAAGAATGCAAACAAGAGTCAGAAAGTAGGAAAATATGTTTGAAAATTCAAAATACATTATCACAAAATCGAGCTTCCAATGTGCTTATCTGATGCCTCACTCCAAATAGATGTCATTTTAAAAGTTAGAAGGAAAAGAACATTTAAAACTATCAGAAAAGTAACTGAAACTGAAAGATACTGAAAGAATAATGAAAACTGAAGGAAACTGAAAAATTATGCATGTGTATATGTGTGCATGCACATGTGTATGAAACAGTCATGGGAACTCAAAAGAAACCGTTAACAGTCAAGACAAATGGCTACAAGAGGTCCTGAAAACATCCTAACATCACTGTGTGGTAAAACAACTGTCCCACTAATGATGTTGAGGCAGTAGGAAGCACTTGACATATGATTAATGCAGGGTACTTTGTTTAGGCAGAAATGAAAGTGAATAATTTAGTCTGAAATTATATTCGTTGATAATACTTTCTTTAAGTTTGTATATAGAAGAGAGTAAAACTTCAGGTGTCATAAAAATTTACAAGTGTAGAGTATGTCATTTTTCCAAAGCTGGTGTGTGTGTGTGTGTGTATGTGTATGTGTGTGTGTCAGAGAGAGAGAGAGAGAGAGAAACCTCCAAGAGCTCTACTTTTACCAAAGAGACGAAGAAATATCTTATGACTAGAACTGAAATGCACATTTTTGTAGAGAAGCAAAAGCAAGAGTAAATGCTGGTGCCACATCTGCTCCAGGGTCCACTCTGTTACCATCAGGGTTCTTAGAAAATTCCCAAATACAAGCAGTCACACGGGGAGAGCAGACATAGGAAGTGACAGTTTGCCAAGAGACAGGAAGCCATTTTCGTTGAATCCACAGACATCAGTGGGTCAGGCTGTTCTCCAAACGATCTTCTGCGTCTCAGTTTGTTTGTATTTATGTATGTATGTATTTATTTATTTATACAGCCAATGGGAATATATGTGGGCAAATGTCAAATATTTAAATATTTTGAGACCGACCATGGTGAGAGCCATGATTTTCATAGATCATTTCTTTTCTGAAGCAGCCAGCACAAGGACCCCAGGAAACAGCAGAGCTGTTGTCTCCATAGCAGTGACCAGACCTGCTTGTCTCAAAAGGGCATGGAAGGTATTAGTCCACGTTCCCTCACTTCTCTGCATCCATAGCCACCAGGGGGACTGAACTGAACTCCAGAGGAGCTGAGCCAACTAGAAAGTGAGGCCTATTAAACATAGAAACAGGGCAGCATTAGAGGGAAACAATTAGCTTTTTTTTTCCCTTTTGCAGATTTTGCTGAACCTAGGCCTTGCATAATAATAGAGACTCCAGAATAATCTAAACCAAGGGCCATCCTCCAAGTCACTTTGCCGGCCAGGCTTAAAGAAAAGCTGTCCAGAAACAGCCAGCATTTCAGCCCTGTAGCTGGCAGCAGACACATCTACGTGACGGCCGAGGGATGGGAGACGAGTCTTTTCCCACATGACCCTTGTTCGTGGAACCATAAAGGTCACAGAAAAAAACCCAGGCTGAGATCCTTTCCTTCTGTTTCTGTAATGGTATTAGCAATGACTCTTTCTTACTCAATCGCACTCCCAAAGGATTTTCAATAAACTTTTTATGTGCCATAACTGTTACATTAAATAAAGCTGAAAGTATTGAGTAAACCGACTGTAAATCACTTTAGATGCCTTGGAATTACATTAAGTGTGAGAATTATAGATCTTTTGCTGCTTGCAGAAACAGAGAAACGACAGAGCCAGGGATTTTTATGCTGCCAGCCTTTTGAAGATTTTTTAAATTATTTCTTTATGCTCCACGACAGCCATCTCTTGTAAATGACTTGTTCAGGGGCAAATGAGGGGCAGGGAGGGGAAGGAAGAGCAGTTGGGTTGGGACTAGAAGGGAAAAGATGCCTGGCAAAGGGGCACACAGGAATAGCCTGGGGTTTCTCTCCCTTTCCGACTCAGTTACTATGGGCTTGAACTTTTCGTTTTAAAAAATGTTTTCAGGTTTGTACATTTTTAATGAAATGATGATGGATGTGGGCCAATCAGTGTTTCGCGGGGTGCGTGTGCATGTCCATGAACGCGTGCTTTTCCCTGGCTTGCAAAGCCTGTTCCATTCCATTCTCTCCAGCTGTTATTTTTGTGAAGTTAAATCCCTTGCTTTTATGGTATTCCCGTTCAACCATCTTCCCAAGGCCTTACAGGGTCAGGTCTGTGTTTTAAAGGGAATTGTCAGACAGCTGGAAATGGAGGAAGTTTGGAGGGAATGTTGATAAAAACGGAAATCTCTCAGACTGATGCTCCACAGTGCCTCCTTTGATGTCCAGGCAGGTTTGATTTTGTTTGGGGAAACAATTTAAGGCTGCTTTCCAACTGTCTGCATGGTTTTTCTCATCGTCCAATACCAGCAACAAAATGATAATCCGGGGCTGGTGACATCAAGGAATTAAAGTGATGTCGGGGACTTACAGCCAGCTTCCCTTCGAGAAGAGCAGAGGCTAAAAGGAATCGACGTCATGCCAGACATGGGCGTGGCTGATGAAGAATTCACAGAATTTCATAAAAAGGTCAGAGGCAGGGTTGTGGGGGTAAAAGAAGTTTGAATTTATGTGCCCCAGTCTAACAGTGGGAAACATCACAAGCCATAAGATACCAGAACATGAAGCTAACCTGTGACCTATTAATTTATCTTATGTCAACTGCTAAAGACCATATTACTATGTTGTAATCTGTTATTTTTTTTAAATCAAAAAGTAAAAAGCTTTACTTCAGCCAGTCCATGGATATGTAAGTATTGGGGACCAGTATGTCGCTCACGTGACCTGGGCTCATAATTGGAGCTGGGGAGACCAGATAACCTCACTGCAAATAGCAGAAAACAGTCAAAGAGGCAGTGAAACACAGTGAGGATTTGATAGTGTAAGTCATAACGCTGCAGGGACTTGGAGAGGGATATCGATCAGAGGGAGCGGAAGTATTCATGGAATAAGAGCTACCCAAGCCTGTGCTTATTGGATGGACTGTTCTACAGCTTATGGAGAAGTTTCAGAGGAAAGAAAGCAGCAGTGAGAAGTGAGTGGCTGCAGGGTGTTGAGAGATACAGAGGGGAAGGAGAAGGGAACCACTGAAGCCAGCAAGGTGGGGTGGGGTGCAGGGATGCCGTGAACGCCAGGCAGATCCTGTAGACGCAAGGAAATAGGGTTTTCTCTAGCAGGAAAAAGCAAGGAAATCAATGTCTATGTGAATTTCTACCAACATTCTGGCCACTGGCCGTGGCACCAGTTATACCAGCCTTGGCCAAGAATTGCATCTAGGCCAACAAGAGGCTAAGGTTGAAATGGAAAGGGCTCATGCTGGAAAAGCCTGTGAGAGGGACCAGACCACAACACTGGGGAGGCAACAGAGAAAGAGGAGTAGGAAAGAAGGTGAGGCTGCCTGTTCCCCAGCCCTTACCTCCCCCGGGAGGCCATGCAGTGGCATCCAGTTAGGTCATGGAGCGTCGCTTGCCCCAAAGCACTGGCCTGGGAACCCCAAGATCAGGGTTTTAGCCTTGACGCTGACACTGATTGGTTATATGACATGGAGCAAATTACTGTGCTGATCCAGGGGCCTCCGCTAGAGGCTGGACAATTTGGGAAGTCATTTGCAACTTGAACTGTTCCAATTGCTGTGGCCACTTTGCCTTGCTCTGTCCCTAAATAGCAGGTCAGAGAGAGGAGAGCAGAGCCCGCTTCTTTGGCGGTGGGACCAAAGGCCACGATGAGATCTGCTATCTAAATCCATCCATATCGGTCAAAGTAAGTGCTTCTTCATTGAGGTTTCTCCACTGCCTACCAACTGAGCCTTTGTTTAAGCTGCCCCGAAGCCTCAATATCTACTTTGTAAAATGATGAAGCAATTAATGAACGGAAGTACCTGCATTATGAAGACTGGTTATCTCCTGGCGGGGGTGGGGGGGCACCCCTTATCCACTATGACCAGTTTATTCATCACCAGTGGCAGTGCAGGTAGGTTCACAGATCTCAGCCACCCTGTAATTTAGCTTGAGGAGCCAGAAAGCCCACGTCCCAGGTTCTCCCTGACGGTCCCCAGAGGCTGCTCTCAAAATCACATCCATGTGCACTGCAAGGTTCACGGTGACATCAAGGCTATAAGGAAGTATAAATATATGTGTTAAATTTTTAATGAACCAATAAATGAATGAATGAATGAATGAGAGCAAATTCAGGATGGATCCTTAAACAGTGGATTCTGAATAAGAAAGCCAACACTATTCCATACCCAGCACCTCTGCTTACTATACAGACAGGGAGAGAAAGTACGTGAAAACTCAACAAATATTTATTGGGGCCTCCTCTGAGCCAGAAACTGTCTTGGCTGGAGGATATAACAGTGAATAAAAACGGGCAGAGTACTGGCTCCATGGCGTCACATCCCAGAGGGGTGACAGCCACTGAATCCGTTTAACACACAAATGCAACCACTTCAAAGAGTGAGGAAGACAAGTCCTAATTTGGGGGACAGGAGTGGTAACAGGAAGGCCGGACAATGTAGGACAGGCAGCCAGGGAACTCCCCATGAAGGAGGTCACATCTGAGTTGAGGTCTTAATGGGGATCAGATACTGTACCTCCCAATTCCATCAATATTTAGGTCCAAATTGTCTTTTCCAGAAAGTCACTCCAAACACTGGCGTTCCAGTCTGGGCAACAAAGTGAAACTGATTCTACAAAACGTTTTAAAAAGTAGCCAGGCATACTGGCCCATGCCTATAGTAGCAGCTACTCCAGAGGCTGAGGTGGGACGATCACTTGAGCCCAGGACTTCAAGGCTGCCGTCAATTGTGATTGCACCACTGCATTCCAGCCTAGGCAACAGAGAAAGACCCTGTCTCTTAAAAAAAAATGCTCAGTGCAGTTATTTCTGTATATGGATAATGGATGATGCATTTAACATTAGAATCTTAACTCAAATAAATTATATACAATAATTATGAGAAACAAAAACAAAATACTATTTCCAGGAGAAGCACATCTCTGGGCAGCCGCACATGCCCACGTGAGCAGGTCACACTCCAAACTCTTCAGCACCCCTGGAGAAACAGGACCAAAAGCCCTGCCCCCTGCAGAAGTCCTGTGCAAACCACCACACCTCCCGGAGTCACATTCAGATGAGGAAATCATTAGCAGAAAACGCTCCCAACGGGAACCCCTTCTGTTTTGCTGATCTTGTAAATCGTCTGAATTCAACGTGTCACAGGCATGTCTTACAATACACAAGATAATGCCCAGATTTTGTAGTGCGAAAGCATATTAACCTTTGTGGACTCTAGCAGGGTTCTGACAAAGAATGTCTGGTAAAAACTGCAGGGCTCATGGTAATTGCTTGCCATGCCGGTAAACGATCCAGAGCTGTGTGAAGATAAGGAGAAACTGCTGAAGGCAAGTCACCTGGGTTTTATTATGCTCGCCCTAAAAAATAATTAGCATGGCCTATGAAATCATACTGTGAGGAGTTTGTAGGTTTTCTTTTTTTTTTTTTCCCCAAGAAGGAAATTATAACCTACCTAGCTTTTCTTTGTACAAGGAGATTTAGGGGCTGTGTGTGTGTATGCGTTTGCCTGACAAACAAAGATAAATGGAAAAGTTGATGTTAAAATAAATACCATGTCAGAAGCAACCAGGAGTGCTCAGTGTAAACACAGCTGTTACCCCCACTCTGTCCAAGACAGGGCACAGCCACACCCAGGAAGCTGACCCCCAAATCCTCTATGCTGCTCTGTGAAGGTGGCATCTTTAAGAAATGTTACTTCTATTTAGTTAATAAAATGGACGTTTGTGCCCTAGTATATGCATATTCCACCCCCTTTTGATGGGGAAAAAAAAAGTAATGAAAAATGTTTTCTAACTCTTCAGTGCCCACTTCCAAAATAAAGTGGGCCAGATGCTGAGACCTCACATTGCTTGGTGGCCTTGGCTTGCCCAAGGGGACTGGAAATTGTGCCCAACCTTGCATAAGAGAGGAAGTTCTACCCAAAGCCTGAGCAAACCTCAAGACAAGAGGAGGCCACCAGAGCTTCTGCAAGAGGCCTGAGGGTCCCCAGGGAGTCCTCAGCACTGCACACCTCAGTCCCCCAGAACTGGACAAGGCCACCGAACAACCTGCAGCCTCAGCATCTGGCCAGGTTCATTTTGGGAGTGGGCACCAAGTCAAAAGGAGATGAAATATGCATATTCTAGAGCATAAACACACCTTGTATTAACTAAATGGAAGTAAACACAGAAGCATGTTCATTTTCAGCACATAAACTAGGTTGTCCTAGCAGTTCAGCTGGTTTTGAATCATGAGTTCGATGAGTAAAAGTCATGTTCAGATTGTTTATTCCCTGAAACTCCTGGACACTCAAATCTCCAAAGGAGAGGGTGGCTGCCTGGCACAGAAAGCGTCTGGACCTCACTGCTTTTTGCCAAGAAGGAAAGGAGCTGAGCTTTGGTTCCAGCACAGTAGAGTGTGAGGCAGGAGAGGTCTGTCTCCTCCCTCGAGATGGCCACAGGTTGTCTCTCTGTGGAAAGAGCTTCCCTCCAAACCAGGAAAACGGAGCGGTGTCTCACCTGCCAGGGCAGAGTTGGTCCACCTTAGGTAGTCCCTGTATTAGTCCATTTTCATGCTGCTGATAAAGACATACCTGAGACTGGGCAATTTACAAAAGAAAGAGGTTTATTGGATTTACAGTTCCACATGGCTGGGGAGGCCTCACAATCATAGTGGAAGGTGAGGAGGAACAAGTCACATCTTCTGTGGATTGCAGCAAAGAGAGAGCTTGTGCAGAGAAACTCCAGTTATAAAACCATCAGATCTCATGAGACTCATTCACTATCATGAGAACAGTGCAGGAAAGACCTGCCCCCATAATTCAATCACCTCCCACCGGGCTCCTCCCATGACACATGGGAATCAGGGGAGTTACAGGATGAGATTTGGGTGGGGACACAGCCAAACCATATCAGTCCCTAACACCTCTAGGCCTCAGATCCTCATGCGCTAAGTGAGAAGGCCGGGCTGCATGGCATCATGGTGTTTCACTCCGATGAAGAGTGAGGACTTCACAGTGACCCTCACCTACCTCCTCGGACTGTTTTTTTCAAGCACGCTAGGAGATTGTATGATGTGCCTGAGCTGCTATAACAGAGCACCACAGACTGGTGGCTTCAACAGCAGAGGCTGATTTTCCCCCAATTCTGCAGGTTAGAAGTCGAAGATCAAGGTGCTGGCCAATTTGCCTCCTGGTGAGAACTCTCTTCCTGGCTCGTAGAAAGCCACCTTCTCATTGTGTTATCACATGGCCTTTCCTCTGAGTCCATGGAGAGAGAGCAAAAGATCTTTCCCTCTTTCTCTTCTTATAAGGCCTCCAGTACCATCAGAATGGGGCCCCACCTTTCTCACCTCATTGAACCGTTATTACTTCCTGAAAGCCCCATCTCTGAATACAGCACCTCAAGAGGTCAGTGTTTCAATGTCTGAATTTGTGGAGAGGGACACTATTTAGTCCATTGCAAACATAAATGTTATCATTTCTATTTCCCAGATAAGACAAAGTTCAGAATAGCTCACTGACTGGAGATCAGCCAGCAAGAGGATGGCAGAGGAGGGCCTGAGAGCCAGGGTTCCTGGCTCCAAACCCAGTGCTCAGCTCTCTACACCACAGTGCTTTGTTTGAGCTCAATAACTGCATGATCCTGAGCAGCCTGGGATAATCACCTTCTGCCCAGACTTTTTTGGGTCAGCACTCATAAGGAGCCCCAGGTCTTCTCCATTATAGCCCAGACCACCAAGGGGAAGAGGGAATCTCCACATTCCTTCCAGCCTCTCCCCTGCTTGCCTCTTCCGTGTTGATGACTTCAGCTCTGAAAATTCCCTTTATGGCTTCAGACATCCCTGCATTACCCTGTGAGAGGCATTTCTGCATGGCCAGGGCTGATAATTTATTTACTTTTGCTAAGTGTTCCTTTACAGGGAAGGGGAGGAGGGAGGGGTGAAAGGAAGACGGGATGCTCTCTTTGAAAAGCCAACCCATAAATGTTCAGGTACGTTCCTTTTTCTGTCGGCTAAGCAGCTTTCCCAGCCAAAAAAACAATCACACTGCTAGCATCTCCCAGGTCTTGAGAGAGCAGACGTATTTTATCTCTCCTTGGTGACGGCTCTGAGCAGCTAATGCTCTTGCATTTTAAGCTTGAATAGATTTTTGTCTCAGGCAACTATACTTTGTTGCTCCTCCTGTAAAGGTCTTTGTGGCCCTGGAAAATAAAAGAAACATCCTTCAAGCAAGGTGAAGGCTTCTTTCGCCTCAAGGCACTTCCCTGGATGTGGCAGAGACTATTGTTTGACTATCTAGAAGCCCTAATATTTTCCTTTGCCCTCTCACAGCTCCCCTTTTAGATAGAGGTGGCCCATGTTCCAGCTCTAACCAGTGAGATGGAAGGGGATATCCGATGGTGAATTCTAGGAAAGGCAGGGCTTTCCTAATAGAGACTTTTGAGGAGAACGCCTGTTGCCCTGATCCATACTCATTTGAATGGATCGGGGCGACAGGCTTTTGAATATGACTGAGATGCTTGACACAAAATGACCACCGCAGTCATTTTGCAGCCATGAGGCAAAAAACACAAACACAAACAGCCAATATTCTCAAGAGGGCAGAGTAGAAAGATGGAAAGAGGCTAGATTTTCAATGACAAACTTCAGCTGTTGAATTAAGTATGAGGCAGCTGCCTTTAGAATTTTTTGCTATGCAAACAATTTAGGTTTTTAAATCATAAAACCACTATTTAATAGGATTCATGTTACTTGTGGCTAAAAGCACTCCTAACTAGCTCACAGGATTGGTACTGTTGCCAAAGAGAATTCACCTCAACTTTTTAAAAAAACTCTTAGGATTGATTCTTTTCATGATGAATCCAGTGCTGGCAAGTACCAGAAAGCAAAGCAGAAATCCAAGGTTACACTTGGATCAAGACAAACCAGCAGAGCTCCTCCTCTCTGGAGCATCTTGTGACATCAGCTATGAAACTCTTGCTTGGAATTGTATTATACCTTGGGATGATACCATCCACTTACCTTGATGAATATTTTGAGGAAACTCTCTACGGCCTTCATCACCACATCCATTGTAGGGTTGTTGCTGAGGATGTTGTATTACAATGTCTACCATGTGATGATCCTGGCATATATTTTTCTGGTTTTAGTAATAAGTCACTCATTACCAGGCTGAAGAATGTGTTTCACGGGGCCTTGAGTCATCAGAAAATTGTCCCAACTCTCCTGTTGGGATATAGCTGATACCCTGGATGAGGAAATTTCACCTAAACTATTATTTTTTTTTTCTGAGAGCCACCCTTTGCTGACTGAGTGTGCGTGAATTCCCTTCTTTCATAGGTGGACTGAGGATCTTCAACTCCTTGTATCCCAGACGTGACTGTCAGGGAGGGGCGATGGTGGTAATTGGAATCAAAGTGGCACCATGCCAACAAGGACTGATAGCGATTGCCCAAGTCTCTATTTTGAGGAGCAGACAGGGATCTGCCTATCGGTGATAGGACACCTGGAGATTCTCATTGTTCTCAGGTGATGTCTGGGTGATGAGAAGCTGATCAGATTCTGGACGGTTGGACATCAGAACACCTTTACTCTGAGCCTGAGTCTAGTAACTCCTCTTACGTGATCTGACAGCAGAGAAATAATTTACAGGTGGCTGATTTGAATAGCAGTAATGCTTCATGTGTCATCAGTACATTTCTTTGTTGTTTGCATTGGGTTCACCACAGAGACGTGGAAGAAGCAGAGACCTTCTGGGCTCTGGAACTTCAAGAATCCAATCATGTGACAGATAAGGAACCTGAAGCCCAAAACACAGGAGTACCTAAGGAGCCTGCAGCTGGCACAGAGCACTGGCCAGAGCCAGCATTGCTGCCTCCCAGTCCAGTGCACTTCCACCATGAAGTCTCACCAGAAACAAATTCACGCAGTAAATCCTGTGTCTACTCACTTCCGGATAACGCCAGAGGCTTTAGGCAGTGAAGGGCATATTCCCCCTATGGAATGAAAGGTCTTCCTCTTCTGAGTCTTCCATACTCCCTGATGTCCTCATTTTCAGCAATCCTGACTCTTGTTAAGATGGTCTCAAAATCCCTTCATTAATCTCAACAACTCTTCTCTGTTGCCCCTGTCTCGTTCCATTGTTTTCTTGGTGCATTATGTAAAGGTCATGGAGATTGATAAAAGTCACAAGATGCCATATCTGAAGGATGACATTCCTGGGTAGGGACAGGAAGGTTAACACGATAGCGGAAGAGAGAGGTTTTGCAAACATGACGAGGACCTTGTGCTTTCAGAACAAATAAATATTGCTAGAAGTAGCTTACTCAGAGACAGTTTTTTCATGTGATCATTAATTTTCATGGTAATTATCATACTAAGAGCAATATGTTTCCCTATATCTCCTTTATTAATGTGAATAAAAGGAACTCAGGAAGTGATCCAAATCAGGCCTCAGACTCTTTGTTGGAGACTTGGCCCATGTGGCCCCCGTCCTGCAATTCAAAGTCTCTTCCTCTTGAATCCTGGCTCAAAGAATGGTACCAACGTTCTCCCATTACACAAGCCTAAAGCCAGGGAGTCCTTGTTCGTCTCCAATTTCCTTCATTTCTTCAACCAAGCCATTCTACCTCCTAAATCATTCTTAAGTACTTCCCTTCCTCTTCTTCCCAATGTTGCCAGTCTGTTTCAGATGTACTAACTCCCCTCCTGAATTATTGCAGGTGTTTTCTACTGACCTCCCTGCTTCTTGGGGTATCCTTCTTTCCTTCTCACGTAATGTCTCTGCCTGAAAAGTCGTTGGTGTCTTCCCATCGACTGTGAAACCAGGGTTTCCCAAACTTCTGCACCGAGGCACCTTGAAAACAGAAGAGCGTACAGGGTCCTGTACGCAGAGTGGCACCCCACGTTGAGAGGGATGACACAAGTCGCAAACTGCTGTTTTAAAACGGCACTTAAAGTCAGGTGAAGTGACTCATGCCTGAAATCCCAACACTTTGGGAGGCCAAGGCGGACAGATCACTTAAGGTTAGGAGTTCAAAACCAGTCTGACCAACATGATGAAACCTCATTTCTGATAAAAAAAAAATAATAATAATAATAGTAATAAAACAAAATGGTACTTAAAATCTGTCTTTCTTTCCAGACGGCATGTGTTTGGATCTGGTAGAAGGCATGAACATGAAGACACTATATTACATATTGTTTTGAGGGAGGTTTCAGGACTGACATCATGGAAAGTGTAGTAAATAAATGTTGTTGAGTGAATAAGTGAAATAAAGACATAGCTACAACATATTTTCCCAACTAAAGATACACAAAAAAGAACGAAGTTGAAATCAGTACAATGGACTCAATGTAAGAGAAGACCCTCTGTGCAAGGCAAGGCAACACTGGCACAGGCTGCCTTGTCAACATGGACTGATTGAGAAATGTATTATTGGTCATGTAGTTTTATGCCACATACTCTAAACTGAGTTAGAAACACATTTCCACATGGTAGAGTAGGACTTAAATACTCCTTAACTTTCTCTCTCAGATTTCAGAATGCGAACACTGTGCTAATGAGTATAGCAGGGGGCCATCTCCAAACACCACAGATGATACCTGCAGATCCACACCTTTATTTTACTCTGCTAACTCTCCTTTCCCTCATCCTTTTACAGACCACAACTTGCAGCTCACAACACAACAGGAAGCTTAAAGATGCTTTGCTTGCTAAAGTGGAAGGCTGAAAGAAGAGTGCTGGAGGGATGGATGTGGGTGGCGTTTGTTTTATGTACTTACAAAAGAAAAGCTGCAAGTAGCATATGAATCTCCAGTTCAATTAGAGAAACTTGTAGAGAGGAAAAGAACTTCCTCAAGGAACTGACCACCGCCCTGGAGTGGTTAAGAATTGACCATTCAACAACCTTGGATTGTAGCAAATAAATTTTCAGGTTAGATTGTTAAAAAAAAATAGTGAACCCTTACACAGCATTTGTTATGTGTCATGAGTTTTTCTGAGTTTTTCATATAATAGCACAGTTAATCTGTATCAAATCTTTGAGTTAGGTACTGTATATGATCTCTATTTTATAAATGTAGTAACGGTAACCCAGAGTTTGTTTTAATAGCATGGCCAAGATCACATAGTAAGTGATAGAGTTAAGGTTTAAACCCAAAACATATGGCTCCAGAATCCCTCGTCTAGCAGGGAATAGATGTGTGATTCTGGAGGCAAATGTGCCTCCAGAACTAATAGGTTTAAGCCCAAACGATATGGCTCCAGAATTCCTCCTCTTAACTAGTAGGCAAATGCTCTTCTGAAAATGAGGAGCCTAGACAGAGGTCAAGTACCCTCCATCCACCATGTCTGCTGGTAAGCAATGAACCCAACTGGATTCTACTCTCCTTTAGATAATGATTCAAGTAAAAATAAAGTATTAAATAATCAGCCAATGCTAAGACAGTGGAACACGAGGGAAAAGAAGCAATACTTGGAGTATGAAAATGGAGAACATATTGTTAGCAAAACAACAGAGGTTCCATCTAGGTCCTGCTGCCCATAACACAGAATACCAATTACTGAGATGACTATTTCCAGGGAAGAAGTTTTTAATCGGGTGCTGCAGCTGAGGAGAATGAGAGATCAGTCTCAAATTCATTTATTTGACCAACTAAAACTGGAATTTGTATATCAGGGAAGAAATGTAACTACGTATGGGAAAACAGAAATTAGGAAGGGGTAAGGAAGAGGAGTTGGTAAACAGGAATCATGATGAGTAAGGGGTCTGGCATGCCATTGACTGTACGCAGGATCTGGTGAGTTTCAGTCCCTGGATACCACCTGGGAGGCCTGAGCATCAGTTTCCTGAGGAAGGAACTCAGATAAGGCAAAAGTTAAGTTTCAAGCTTTAAGAAC
Organism: Macaca fascicularis; assembly: GCF_037993035.2. Lineage (NCBI taxonomy): Eukaryota > Metazoa > Chordata > Mammalia > Primates > Cercopithecidae > Macaca > Macaca fascicularis. The sequence continues at coordinate 40,541,189 of NC_088382.1, forward strand.
AGGAGGGTCATGTTCTACGTTTATCCAAAAGAACAGTAAACATCAGTTCTATGGGACTGTTGGGCCAGTTTCAATATGACTAAAAATGATTTTTTACAAGACTAAATAAATTTAAAACTTAGAAAACATTAGCATGATAATCTGAGAGCTATGTAAAACAGAAAAGGAAAAAGAAAGGTACGCGTGTAAAACAGAAAAGATAAAGATAGAAAAATAAAATGAGAAAAATAGAGGGAAAAATGTAAAGAAGTAAAACAATAAAGCCAGTGATGAGCAGAATGAGCATTATAGAAAATGAAATCAATATAACTGAGAAGAAACTAAAGAAATACATCTTCAATACAGAGAGAAAGAGAAAGAAGAGCGAGAAATTGACCACTAAAGAAGAAAGAGAAAAGATATCCAGCCTGAATTGATCTGGGGGAAAAAAAGAGAACCTGAATAACAGGAATAGAGACAACAACCAAAGTAAAGTGGATCTTCAAATCAGCATCTTCATAGGAGAAGAGCTCATTGACTTCTAAAGAGAAGAGTCCCATAGATACGTTGAATTTCAAGAAGAAAAATTCCAGTAGGAATCCAGGGGGAAAATAGGTTGACTTCAGACTTTTCCTTCCAGTTATAAAATAAAAAGTAAGGAGTTGTATTTGCACAATTTAGAGGAAAGCAGTCTGTAGATCAAGAATTCTAGATTCAATTAAGCTGTTACAAAATGGGGAAAGAGATGCCCCTGCTCAGAGAATATGTATCAGTTATAAAGTTTGAGAAATCTAACTTGAAAACTGAGAGATGACTCGAAATGAACCACTTCTGAATAGAAAACTCATAGACTGAGAGACTTAGAGATAAATCTCAAAACCAATTACACAGTATAAAAATAACTTGCAAATTTGGATTTAAATGTTAACTGAAAATGCAACAGCTATTATTGATGTAGATTTATATACTGATAATCAATTTACAAATATGGGAAAGTGGAAAGAGGATGAGGGAAATAAAGCACTAAATTTCTTATTATACTAGAAAGAGTCCAAAGCCATTTTTAACTTTGATAGAGAGCTACAAGCTTAAGTGTTAATGGATTAAATTAAAAACAATCAATATCAGAGATTGTGTTAACAAAATAACAATCAGTGCACAGAATGTGAAAAAATAATGTACACGCAAAAGTTTGTGTGACCACAGAATTCACAGAGAGCCACATAAAGAGAAAGTAGGCAATTTTACAGAATTATTTGCCCAGAGAATTTTGCAAACAGTGAAGTGTGGAATCTTCTATCTATAGCAATCTATTTCAAAGACTGTCCTATGAAAACTCCCCAAATTAACTTCTTAAGAATTAGATTACAGGGGCATGCTGTTTCCCATCCAATTGGACAATTTGGCTTCCTTGAGGAAAGTTCTGCTTCTCACTGTACAAGTTAGCCCCACCCCCAAGACGTCAAGGTCTTCTCTGTGCTCTCTGGGCACCACAGGAACAACCCTTTTCTGCTGTTCCTCTGCTTTCTGCTGGGTGAGTTTCCCACCAAATTCCAGCAGCTATGCCGGTGGGAATGCTACCCCCTTGTGAAGCAGATCACAACTAAGGAATCTTATTATTGAATATACCCCCACCTTTCCCCCTCCCCAATCTAATTTTAAGTTCTAAAAACAGTTTAAAGAAATTTGTGAAAAAGTGGAGGTAAACACCACCATCTGACTTCTCTCAAGCACACCTTTCGCTCTGCTATTCTGCAACCAAGATCCATAGCAAACCTGTTGGGTATCAGAAAGTGATTTTACCTTCCACTGAGACAGGCTTCCAAATTACTAAGAAAAAGTAAAAAAAAAACAAAAAACAAACAAAAAAAAACAACCACCACCTAAAACACGGTTTTACATAACAAAAGAGAACAAACAGAGAAACTAGAAAAGCTGAACAAAGCAAAAAGCATAAAACTACAAAATAGAGGCCAGGCACAGTGGCTCACGCCTATAATCCCAGCACTTTGGGAAGCCGAGGCAGGCGGATCTCTTGAGGTCAGGAGTTCGAGACCAGCCTGTCAAAAGCCTGTCTCTACTAAAAATACAAAATTAGCTGGGTGTGATGACGCGCATCTGTAATCCCAGCTACTCAGGACGCTGAGGCAGGAGAATCACTTGAACCGGGAGGAGCGGGTTGTAGTGAGCCAAGATCGTACCATTGCACTCCAGCCTGGGCAATACAGTGAGACTCTGTGTCAAAAAAATAAAAACAAATAATAATAGAGTAAGAAAAAATCATCTAAAAATGAAAAGCAAAACAACACAAACCAAAAGACCATGAAACTAGATAATACAATGAGGAAAAGCCACAATTATGAGAGTGAAAAGAACAGTTATCTGTTTTAAAGGAAAAGACTCTCAAATTTGTTTGAGTGACAAAACCTACATGCTTTTGCATCACTCATAGAGTTCTTTGAGATTGCAAAGAAAATGCTTTTAACAAAGCAGTTCTCTTCAGTGACAGAGGGTCTATTTCAAAGACATAATAGGAATGTGATGTTGGCTCATCTGCCACAGAGTTACTCCGGATGCTAATGTTTCCAGATTTCAGGAAAAAAACAGGCCAGTAACTGTGTATCATCTGAGACAGAAATCTGAGATCTAGAGATCTAATTTACAATACATAATGAATTAATAAACAGTCAGGAAATTTTGTTTCCAAACGAAAAAGCAAACTATGCAAATTAAAGCAAGAACATCAACAAAAATCTGTTAGAAATATCAGCAGAAAAGAATGGAAATCCAATACTGATGTGAGCTGTTAAGACATTACCACATATATATCATCCTATGATGAGTAAAGAAGATAAGATATAAATAAGCACAAAAAGAATTTCAGTAGTAAAATTTCTAAATATCATACCAATTTTACTGACAAAATGATTCTGAAGTTCATCTGAACAAAAAGAAACAATTTAAAATTTCTACAAAATTCTGCCAGGCATGGTGGCTGACATCTGTAATCCCAGCACTTTTGGAGACCAAGGCAGGTGGATCTCTTGAGCTCAGGAGTTTCCCAGCCTGGGCAATATAGCAAGACTCCGTCGCTACAAAAAACACAGAAATTAGCTGGACACAGTAGTGCGCCCCTGTGGTGCTGAAACAGGAAAGGTTCCCTTGTCCTCCTCGCAGGGCCTGCGATGGGGTGTGGCTCACTTCTCCAGCGCCCCGCTGCTCAAACCTGTAGGGGAGCATACAGACAGGCAGGCTGTGGGGCTCCAACCCCATGGCAGTGTCTAGGGGTGAATGTTTACAGCTGAAGCCCCAGTGGGCATGTGTTACAGGGTGCTCTTTCAGTTTAGCCGTCCATAGGTGGCTTCTGTTAGCTCCATTAGACCTTTGCCTTACCGCAAGGACAGAAGGCTGTCTGTATCCCTAGGTTCTTGCCTTGGTGCACCGGAGGAATCAGATCATGTGGGCTTAGAGAATGAATGCAACGTTTTATTGAGTGGAGGTAGCTCTCAGCAGATGGGGGAACTAGAAGGGAGATGGTTTTTCCCTGGTGTCCCGCAGCTCAGCGTCCTGGGCTCTCCTCCGACTGCCCCAGCCAAACTCCATGTCGTTCGGCTGTGTTGACGGCCTGCCGTGTGCCTGTTGGTGTATTCTTCCACCGGCGTGCTCCTCTCGATGTCCTCTCAATGTCCAGATGCTTGTGTCTTCTTCCACTGATCTACTCCTCATGACGTCCAGCCGCTTGTGTGTCCGCCTGCTGGAATCTCAGGGGTTTTTATAGGCACAGGAGGGGGGCGTGGCAGGCTAGAGTGGTTTTGGGAATTGCAACATTTGGGTAAGAAAACAAAAATGCCTGCCCTTACCTAGGTCCGTGGGCAGAGGCCCGGGGATGGTGCCCTAGCCAGGGACCCACCCTTCTCCTCCCAGCACTTCCCTGCCCCAATTCCATATCAGTGCCAGCTACTCAGGAGACTGAGGCAACAGGATAGCTTGAGCCTGGCAAGTGGAGGCTGCAGTGAGCTGAGATCACGCCATTGTACTCCTGCCAGGGTGATGAGAGTGAAACCCTATCTCAAAAAACAAAAACATTCTACTAAATTCTAAAAGAGTAATGAGAAGAAGCAAATATTAAAATAAATCCTGAAGTTGCAATCATTGGAAGTGTGTGGAATTGGTGCATGAATCAAAGAAAGATTAATGAAATACAAGAAACTGCACTGAAAATACCATATATGTAATAATTTTTAAATTTATTTACTGTCAAATATATCCATTTTGTGTAACGATAAAATTTGATATTTAATTAAAATTTGTAAGTAGATATATTAATGAGATAAACATACTAATAGTATATTTTAATATTAATGAATTTAATATAATTTAATAAAATATAATAAAGGAAGCAATCACCAGTGCAACAAATGATAATGAAGAAAAATACCTAAGGCAGTTGAGGAAACTATCAAGTTAAATTCCCACTTCACGTTAAATGCCTGACACATAAGGGCACAATAAATGTTTGTTAGAAGAAGAAATGAATAAGTGAGTGAATAATACATTAAATTCTAGATGGATTAAATACTTGGCAAACCATAAAGCACTAGAATAAATTACAAACATATACTGTATCAATCTCTAATTGGGAGAAGCCTTCCTAAACATAGAAATGATGGATGAGAAAACAAAAGAAACATTCACTAACACTGATTCTATAGTATTTTAAATCTCTCTCTATCAAAAACCACCAAGCTAGGAAAATAATTGCCACACAAATATGGCAAACAACGGATCAACATCTTTTATTTCTAAGAGGCTCTTGCAAATCCAAAAGACAGAGACAAATACTCCAGTGGAACTCAAGCAAGAACTTGAGATGATTCTCAGAAGTAAAAAGACAAATGAACAACAAATGTATGAAGAAATGTTCAACTTCATTTGTTATCTAAGACATGAAAAATTAAACAAAAACACAAGAATAATTCAATGCTTAAACATTCTGTCAAGAACCCTCTCCTCCAAAAAAATGTACATATACATAAAATTTGGCACACCATTTTAGGGTCTTAGACCCCTAGATGTCATGTCTAGGGGAACTTAGATTTAGAATTTCTATAACTTCATGCTAACCGATGGATAGTGGAGGTGCAGAAAGATGGACATTTTATGTACTGCTGGTAGAAATATATATTTATACATTTTTAAAAGTTTTTGATAATATGTATTAAAGGCCTCAAAAAAACTATAGTTTATTCTTGATATAAATACTTTTTAAGAAAGTCCTTAAAATCTGATAAGAGCACAGTGATATATATGCAAAGATGTTCATTATAGCATTATTTATATTAACAAAAAGTGTTAGTTACTTAAATTCTCAAAATAAGGAAGAGTTTAAATAAATTATGTTACGTACTTCAGACAGGTTATTCCACCATAATATTTTTCAAGAGTATTTGACATGGGGAAATACAAAGGATGTATTACGTTGACGCAAAAGTAATTGCACTTTTTGCTATTGCAAGTAATGACAAAAACTGGAATTACTTTTGCACCAAACTGATAATATGTAAAAGGAAATTGACATATATTTTACATAAGAATAACTGCATTAAATACACATACATGGGAAAAACTACAAAGAAATATACCAAAATGTTAATTATTTTGGTATGAAGAAAATTGTGTTTTCCTTATTCTTTTCTTTTCTTTTCTTTTCTTTTTTTCTTTTTTGACAGAATTTCTCTCTTTCACCCAGGCTGGAGTGAAGTGGCATGATCTCGGCTTGCTGCAACCTCTGTCCCCCAGGTTCAAGCAATTCTCCTGCCTCAGCCTCCCAAGTAGCTGGGATTATAGGCGCATGCCACCATGCCCGGCTAATTTTTGTATTTTTAGTAGAGACAGGGTTTCACCATGTTGGCCAGGCTGGTCTCAAACTCCTAACCTCAGGTGATCTACCCCATTTCCGCCTCCCAAAGTGCTAGGATTACAGGCGTGAGCCACCGCGCCCAGCCGTTCCTTATTCATTTCTAAAATGAAAATACATTTTATATTTGACACAAAAAATTAATACGAAAAATAGAAAGGACTATGGAAACAGGGTTTCAGTCAGAAAATTCAGAACCAGACTTTGAAATAAAGAGCCATGGCTTCAGCAGACATCAGTGAAAGTGAACCAGCCCTCCGAGTCCTTCCTTGGGAGAATGTTTCGCAAAGGATGTTCGGCGCTCCGTGCTCCTGAGAGACAATGCCACGTCAGGCACTCGGAAGTGACCGACTACTTACATCCAGGGGCAACAATGTCTGCCTATTTACTTTGAGATAATCTAATATATACTTCTTCTGCTTCTTTGTTTTTTCTTTGGTGAATTGCATATTTGTGGGGAAAAGACATTCCTGTCTAGGTTTTCTTGGATTCAGATCTGAGACAATAAACACAAAGCATTCAGTAAGTCAAGAAACATTTTTTGAGGTCTCTACCAAGAACAGTACTAGTCACATGGGAAAAAAGACACATATTTGGCCTCAGGGGGTTAAAATATTGTGGGAAGCCAAACCAAGCTGGAATCCTTGGTGACATAAAATATGGTGATTAAACGTCAGGCTTTGGAATAACATCCTCAGGAGATTGGAGTCTCGGTTTTATCAATGCCCGCTTTGTGGTTTGGGGCAATTTGCTTAAGTTCTCTGAACCTCAGTCCCCTTAGAGGTAACATAAGGTATAACAGTGCTTACTTCATAAGGAGGTAGGTACAGCTAAGATAATGTGCATTGAGATAATGTCCAAGTTTCATTTTGTCTTCTTGATCCTATCTCATCACCCTAATTTCAAACTAATGTGTGCAATTAGGTACCTGAAACACATTACCCTTTTGCTGTCATGTTCTTGTAATTGATTTATGTTTTGTATAGGGTAATTAATGTTTATTGAGCATCTGCTTTTTACCATGCACTGTGTTAGAACTTTAGAGCTGTTGCATGGATAAAAGTTTTCATTGCCAATAGACCATGTGTACTACCCATGTACTCATAGAAATTATAGTTGTTGATGTCATGAGCAACTCAAAAATTTCAATGTCTTAACAAGTACATCTTTATTTCTCATTCACATTACCATCCAAGAGTTTAAGAGTTCAGTAGAAATTCTTCTATGTGGTGATTTGGGGATCCCCCTGTGTATGAGGCCATTCTCGCATTGCTATAAAGAAATACCTGAGGCTGGGTAATTTATGAAGAAAATAGGTTTAATTGGTCATGATTCTGCAGGCTTTACAGGAAGCATGGTGCTGGCATCTGCCTGGCTTCTGGTGAAGCCCCAGGGAGCTTTCAATCGTGGCAGAAGGTGAAAGGGGAAGCCGGCACCTCACATGGCCAGAGCAGGAGCAAGAGAGAGAATGGAGGGCATGAGTAACATTCTTAAACAACCAGATTTCACGAGAACTCACTAATGCAAGGACAACACCAAACCATGAGGGATCCTCTCCATGACCCAATCACCTGCCACCAGGTCCCACTTCCAACACTGGGGATTACAATTCAACATGAGATTTCACAGGGATACATATTCAAACTATATCACCATGCCAATTTTGTGGTTCCATCATCTTTCAGGGCCTCCCTAAGTCCTCGGCTGAGACCTCTCTGCATTCAGCCAACCAACAGGTGAAGGAAAAAAAAAAAAAAAAAGGAGGACCAGGAGTGCCTCACCTCCAGGCCTGAAGGAAGTGGTGTACCTCATTTTCATGGACATTCTGGAAAGAATGGGAGAAAGATGATTTAGCCTCCCTGCATCCCTGCAAAAGAGTTCCATGTTCCACAAGACATTATAACTGAATCAGGCTGAAAATAATTATTGGATGTAACAAAATAAAGAATTAGCCTTTTTTTCTTTAAGATGTAGTTTCACTCTGTCACCCAGACTGTGGTGCAGTAGTGCAATCTCAGCTCACTGCATCTTCGCCTCCCAGGTTCAAACGATTCTCCTGCCTCAGCCTCCTGAGTAGCTGGGACTACAGGTGTACGCCACCATGCCTGGCTAATTTTTGCATTTTTTAGTAGAGACAGGATTTCACCATATTGGACAGGCTAGTCTCAAACTCCTGACCTTGTGATCCGCCTACCTTGGCCTCCCAAAGTGCTGGGATTATAGGCGTGAGCCACCGCACCTGGCCTAGAATTCTTTATATGCTTTACCTTAACTGGGGGCTCATAAACAAATTTTAATTCAGTTACCAAAAATAAAGATTCACGCTTTTTGCATGTCTGAATCACAGTGTGGAAATTTTAACCCTCTGTGCTGCACTATATCTCTAGAGCCTCAAAATGAACCTATACTGGGTATA